>NC_091474.1:169362264-170048931 GCF_036971445.1 Narcine bancroftii | reverse complement strand
TAAAAGGTTATATTTCTGTTTTTTTCAATTTTTTAAAGAGTAGATATTCTCTCATTCACAAGAAAAAAAAACTTAGCAATTTTAGCAAATGTAGATTGTAAAAGGAGCTTTAATGCATTGCTGTTTGACACCCACTGCAACATCTGATCAAATATCCTCTTTTGAACATTGTAAACTAATAAATGTTAATGCACTTTAACCTTTTATAGCATGAGTTAAGAACAAACCTCAAAAGTTATGGTTTCACCAGAAGTTCATATTTCTAAAGCAGCACAGGAAGTAGAAAAATGTTCATGTCCAATTGTACACATTTACAACATATCCATAAAGAAATTAACATTTCATTTTCTGCAGAATGTTCTACTGATCACTGCTAGCGTTAGCAATATGATATTTTGTTATGATGAGTCTTGCTGTGGTCTGTTCCAATGATTAATGATTTCTGCATTAATTACTCTAATAGGCTAAATATTTTCAGCTTATAATTCTGATGTTCCCCTCGTGATATTCATTATTGTCTTAAGTGTCAGAGGCTTAGATGGGGGAATATTTGTAAAGTACATCCAGGAGGATTTTTTTTGAAGTATCATATAGTTAAGTCCAAAGTCGATGGGGCTCATATTAGACCTTGTACTCAGAAACAAGCCTGGTCAACTGATTGGAGTTTCTGTCGGAGAGCAATTTGGGAATAGTGATCAAATTTTCTTAAGTTTCAAGATAGTTATGAATAAGGATAAGCCTGGATCTCATGGGACAATACTAAATTGGGGGAGGACAAATTATGATATTATTTGGCAGGAACTAGGGGAGTCTTTATTGGGCAAGTGTACAACTTGAAAGTGGGAATTGTTTCAGGACTGGCTAATTAGAGTCCAGGTGGAGGATGGAAAAGCTTGTCAGAGTGAGAGAACCTTGAATGACAAGAGAGAAATGATTCCAGTCAAAAAGAAAAAGCAAGCTTATGTAAAGTTCAGGAACCTAAAATTGAACAGCTTTGTGGAGGAATATAAGGAGTACAGGAAAGAGCTCAAGCAGGGCATTAGGAAGACCAAAGGGGGTCATAGATTGTCATTGGCAAGCAGAATTAAAGAAAATCCCAAGACATTTATATTTTAAAAACCAGAGGATGACTAGGAAAAGGATAGAACAAATGCAAAAATTTGTGCTTAGAGTCAGAGGAAATGGGCAAGGTACAAAATAAATACATTGCATTGGTATTCACATTGACAATAGTGATAGGGTGCGTAGTCTGGAGAATGCTAGTTTTTTGAGATCAGGAAAGAAATGGCACTGGGTCTTGTGAAGAACATTAAGGTGGATAGGTTCTCAGAGTCTGATGGGATGTATCTAAGCTTATTGAAAGAGATGAGTGAGAAGATTGCTGGAATCTTGATGAATGTATTTGTATCTTCACCAGGAACAGATGTGGCATGGACAGGAGTCAATGTTGTACCTTTGTTCAAGAAGGGAAATAAGGATAATTCAGTAAATAATAGTCTATGAACCTCATATCAGTGGTTACGAAAATATTGAAAAATATACTAAGGGACAGGATTTATGCACATTTGGAAAGGCATGGCCAGATTAAGAACAATCAGCATGTCTTTTTTGAGGAGTAGGTCATGCCTTGCAAATTTAGCAGAGTTTGTGGTTGAGGAGAGTGCAGCATTGGATACGGTCCACAAGGCATTTGACAAATTCCCTCATGGTAGGCTGATCTAGAAAGTACAGATAAATGGGATCCATGATGAGTTGATAATTTGGAATTGGCCAGCAAATTGAAGATAGAAGGTAGTTGTGGAAGGGTTCTATTCTTGCTTAAGGTTCCAGACTAGTGATCTTTCACAGGCATCAGTTTTGGGACCCCTATCGGTTGTGATAAATATAAATAACATGGATGAAAAAGTTAAAACTGAATGCTGGAGAAACTCAATAGATCAAACATTGTACTTTATATAGTAAAGATAAAGTTACAAAACCAATGTTTCGACCTTGAGCCCAAAGGTGTCTGCTAACTTTGTGTTTTACTGGATTAAAAATCTGTAGGTTTACAGATGACACAAAGATTAGTGGAGTTTTGGACAGCATGTTGGGTAATCAAAGAACACAACAGGATATAGAGAAATGGAAGAATTTGATTTAATTCAGACAAGACTGAGGTATCAAATGTAAGAGGAACATATGTTGTTAATGTCAGGATTCTTAACGGCATTGATATGAAGAGGGATCTGGGGATTCAGGTCCATAACTCATTCAAAGTGGCCATTCAATTAGATGGGTGCTAAAGAGGCATATGGTATGCTGCCTTTCATTGGGCAGGATATTGAGGGCAAAAGTAAGATGACAAGGTAACAAGATACAGGAGCAGAAGTAGGCCCACTTTTCCACTTGCCCAAAATTGTACACAGCACACCATGTGTGGTCTCGTCAGTGATTTATCGAATCTCAACATTACACCCTGCTCTTCTAAGCTATTCCTCTCGAAATGAATGCCAACTACATTTACCTTCATCACTACCAACTCAACCTGGAGGTTAACCTTTACGGTGTCCTGCATGAGGACTCCCTCCCTTTGCACCTCGGAAATTTGAATTTTTTCCCATCTAAATAATAGTCTGCCCCTATTTTTCTACCAAAGTGTATGACCGTGCACTTACCAACATTGTATTTAATCTGCCACCTCTTTTCCCATTTTTCTAATGTATTCAAATCTTTCTGCAACCTTTTTGTATAGTCAGAACCACCCACCTTTCCATCTATTTTGGTATCGTGCAAATTTAGCCACAAAGCCATATATTCCATAATCTAAATCATTTAAATACAATGTAAAAAGAAGCAGCCCCTACATCGATCACTACTGATAACCAGTAGCCAACTAGAATAGGATCCAATCATTCCTACTCTCTGCTTCCTGCCGATCAGCCAATGCTGTTGCCATGCTAGAATCCTTCCTGTAATTCCATGAGTTCTCATCATGTTTCGCAGCCTCATCTGTGGCACCTTGTCAAAGGCCTTTTGAAAGTCCAAATACACATCATCCACTGCATTTCACCTGTCTATCCTACTTGTAACCTCTTCAAAAAAATTAAACCATGCTGACTTAGGCCTATCTTTTTGCGCACCTCCAGGTTCTCTATAACCTCATCCTGGACAATCGATTCCAACATCTTCTTAACCAGCAACATGAGGCTAATATGTCTATAATTTCCTTTCTGTTGCCTCATTCCCTTCTTAAACAGCGGAGTGACATTCACGATCCTCCAGATCACTGGAATCGTGCAATAATCCATTGATTCCTGAAAGATCATTATCAATGCCTCCACAATCTCTGCACCTACCTCCTTCAGAATCTGAAGGTGCATTTCATCTGGTCTGGGAGACTTATCTACCCTTACACCACTTAGCTTCCCAAGTACCTTCTCTCTTATGATCTTGATTGCAGTCACTTCTCTTTGCTGTGATCCATGAAAGTCCAGTATGCTATTTATATCTTCCACAGTGAATAATGATCCAAATTATTTATTCAGTCCCTCTGCCATCTCCTCATTTCCCATTACAATTTCTCCAGCTTCATTTTCTATTGGTCCTATGTCGACTTTGGTTACGTCTAAGGAAGTCATGTTGCAGTTGTATAAAATTTTGGTTATGTCATACTTGGGGTATTGTGTGCAAATCTATTTGCCCTATTAGAAGAAGCATGTGGAGGATTTGGATATTTACCAGGATACTGCCTGGATTAGAATGCATGCCCTATAAGGAGAGGTTGGACAAACATCGGTTATTTCCTTTAGAGCATCTGAGAGAAGTTTATAAAATTTCAGCTAAAAAGAACAGGCAGACCAAGTTCATCAGAATGGCACTACCTTCTGCAAGTTCACCCTTTAAATCACAAACTTTAATTTTTACTGCTTTGGGATCTAAATCCTGGAACCCCCTACTCAGCTGTTTAGTAAGAATAACTTCTTCAAAAAGACAGTGGCAGTGTGCCACCACCTCCTCGATTAGTGGTCTTTCAAGTGATGCTCAGATACCACGTATAAAATTATCATGATTGCTTTTGTCAAGTTTGTAGCAAATAAGGTGCTTCAGATTTTCTCACATGACTTATTTCTTCTCTTAATCCCAGTATCTTGGATGCCTTGATTTAGACTAATTCAAATTGCTAGCCTGAAACACTTTGGTTTTTATCCTATTTTTATATAACCGGTGCCACATTAATGTGGTGAAAGTTTGTGAAAACACTGATAGATTAGGTTCAGTTCCTCGGATCAGCTGCTCATCTGTGGTATTATTATAAACATTGCTGCTCTGTGGAGCTTCAGACGTGTAATCAAACCTGTTGGCCGTACCTATTAAATGCAAGTTAATGACCTAAATAAGGGTTTGAAATGATCAACTATACCACACTGTTATGCAGCCAGTCAGGATGCTTTCAGTAGATCTCCTGTCGAAGGTTGACATAATGGTGGCTGGTAGCCTTGCCCTCTTCAGTCTTCTCAGGAAGTGTAGTGACTATTGCACCTTTCTGACAAGTGTGGAGATGTTGAGTGTCCACGATAGGTCACTAGTTAAGTGAACTCCTCGGATCTTGGTGCTCTCCCCTCTCTCAACTACAGAGTTGTTGATATGTAGTGGAAGGTGGTCATTCTTGGTGCTCCTGAAGCCAACAATCATCTCCTTCACCTTCTCCACATTAAGACTCAGGTTGTTCCTCTCGCACCATTTGAGATTTTTCACCTCTTCTTTGTAGAGTGACTTATTGTTGTTGCTGATGAGGCCAACTACTGCTGTGTCATCTGCAAACTTGATGAAACTTAATACTGTATAAAGTTGAACCCCTAAAAGTAATATGGCAGCATTGCTAGCCGCAGACAGGAACAGGTAGAGCCTTGTGGATAGATCTGTATTTCTGAAATATTAAATTATCGAGCTAAAACTACATCCCAGGTTCACTTCATCATTGACCCCAAATTATTTCAATTTTTTTTGTGAAGCCACTTTGTAACTCATTTATTGAAGGAATATAACCTATCTTTCTTTAGTCCTTTGTATAAATTATAAAACCATCTCTAACTCTGGCAAATAGAAACGTAAAAACTTTATATACCATTAAAGAAAAGATTATATATATATAAAAAGATGGAGTTACAGTCATACTAACTTTTTCAGGAAGATTAGAACATTTTAGGGTTTAGCTAATATGAGAAGAATCATAATTGCGACCTTACCTTAGTTCTCTAAATTTGCTGCTTCTGTAATAGTTTCTGTCTCATTACCACTTTCTGTATTGAACAATTATAACTTGTTATAAAAACTGAGTTTAATTTACAAATATTACCAGAGATTTTGTGCTTAATGTTAAATACCATTTTTGAACTTTCAATGTGTCTACAAAAGTACTTTCTGGGAACAGAAAGAAGAACCAATGAAACAAAATTGCAAAAGACGAGCGTAGGAAATGGTAACAGGGATAACATGGATGAGCACAGTTTAGAGTGAGCATGGAAAAGTGGTAGTGTAGTGGCAGGTACACGGCTACTGAAAGAACACACAACCAGACGGGTTGAGCTCAGTGAGCAGAAAACTAATTTATTGCTGGCTGCCCGGCTGGACTTATACTCCCAACCCGGATCTAGCTGAGAACCGCACTGGGGGGCACTGACGTCACTCGAGTGTCACATGGTCCCCCAGCATGGGCTTCTGAGCCTAGTGCTGAGAAGAAGGGGAAACCCCTGACGGCGCCATTTTGGCCAGCTGCCCCGCCAATTACAAGTGGGGCCGGTTCACCTGCCTAGTGGCATGCCGCCACACAGCCCCCCCCCAGAACCGGCGTCAGTCCTTTTTAACTGGGTGGCCTTGCTTCTTGTGCTGGGCCACAATCACTGGTTCGGTGGGATCGTGGTGAGCTGGCTTCAGCCTGTCCACGGTAAACAGCTCCCGCCTGCCGCCGATGTCCAGCATGAACATAGACCATGAACGCTGGACAACCCTGTACGGCCCTTCGTAAGTTCTCTGCAGAGGTGCTGTGTGTGGGCTCCGCCGAATAAAAACATACTCTGCGAAGTGCAGCTCGCTGGGGACGTAAGATGGCTATGTGCCGTGTCTGGGTGGCGGTGGGGATGTGAAGGAGTCCAAGTGGGCCTGGAGGTGGGGAAATAGCTCGTGCGGCGACCGCTGGGGGTTGTGAGGCGCGTTAATGAACTCACTGGGCAGTACCAGTGGTGCGTCGTAGACCAGGTCAGCTGATGATGCCTGCAGACCCTCCTTGGGCATGGATCGGTTGCCCAGGAGCACCCAAGGCAGTTCATCCACTGAGTCAGGACCGGTGAGTCGGGCTATAAGTGCCGACTTAAGCTGGCGGTGCCGACCAGCCCATTGGCCTGCAGGTGATAGGCTGTGGTGTGGTGTAGTTCTATCCCCAATCTGTTGGCGAGCTGTGCCCAGAGCACAGAGGTGAATTGGTCACCCCGATCGCTGGTGAGGTGATTCAGAACACCGAACCAGGCGACCCAACTGTTCAACAGCGCTCGGGAGCAGGAGTCTGTGGAGGCGTCTGACATTGGGATCGCTTCGGGCTAACGAGTGGTGCAGTCTACCACTGTGAACAGGTATTGGTTGGCCCGGGAAACTGGTAAGGGCCCGACTATATCCACATGAATGTGGCTGAACTGTTCCCGGACGTGCTCGAAATCTTGCACAGGCACCCTGGTGTGCCTGTGCACCTTGGACATCTGGCAATGGTTGCATGTTCTGGCCCAGTCTGCGAACTGCTTCAGCAGCCCATGCCAGACAAACCGCTCTGACGCCATATGGACCGTGGACCTGATGGACAGGTGTGAAAGGTCGTGGATGTGATGGATGACTTGACTGTGCCACTGCTGGGGAACCACTGGCTGCGGGGTGCCCATGGAGACATCACACAGGATGATGCCTTCGCTGCTAGGAGTTGGGAGGTCTCGGAACCGCAGGCCTACGATGGGAGTCCTGAAGGCTCGCGTCTCCTCATTGGACTTCTGGTCCCAGGCAAGCTGGTCGAAGTCGAGGCTGTGTGTCAGCGTGCAGATGGCCGGTCATGAGAGTGCATCGGCGACCACGTTGTCCTTCCCCACCTTGTGCTGAATGTCGGTGGTAAACTCCGACACGAAGGAGAGGTGACACTGCTGGCGGGCCGACCAGGTATCCTTTGCCATCGCGAGCACCTGAGTGAGGGGTTTCTGGTCAGTGAAGATGGTAAGTCCTCCAAGTAATAGCGGAAATGCCACACCGCCAGGTACATGCCCAGTAACTCGTGGTCGAAGGTGCTATACTTGCACTCTGGTGGGCGGAGAATCTGGCTGAAAAATGCCAGCGGCTTCCATTGTCCATTCACCTGCTGCTCCAGGACGGCGCCGACGGCTATGGCAGAGGCATCGACGGAGAGCACCATATGCAGGTCAGTGTGCGGGTGGGCGAGCAAGGTAGCCTTCGTGAGGGTGTCCTGGGTGGCCTCGAATGCACTGCAGGCCTCTGGGGTCTAGGTGAGCGTTTTGTGCTTGGCTGTGATGAGGGCGAAAAGCGGCTGCATGATGTGCGCAGCTCCTGGAATGAATCGGTTATTGAAGTTGACCATACCTGCGAACTGCTGCAGCCCCTTGAAGTTGTCAGGGTGTGGGAACTCCTTGACAGCGGTGACCTTCGTAGCGGCAGGTGTGGCTCCTTCAGCCGTGATGGTATGGCCCAGGAACTGCATGGACTCTTTCCCGAACTGGCACTTGGCTGGGTTGATGGTGAGGCTGAAGACGGCCAGCCGGGAGAAGAGGGCACGCAGGTGGGCCTTGTGTTGTGCCCGATCCCTGTTGGCAACGAGGATGTTGTCCAAATAAATGAAGATGAAATCCAGCTCCCTGCCCACTGAGTCCATGAGGCGCTGGAAGGTCTGAGCGGCATTCTTTAGCCCGAATGGGTTGCGAAGGAATTCGAACAAGCCGAAGGGGGTGATGATGGCCGTCTTGGGTATGTCCTCAGGATGCACCGGGATTTGGTGATACCTGCGCACCAGGTCAACCTTGGAAAAAACCCTCGCTCCATGCAGGTTGGCCGTAAAGTCCTGGATGTGAGGGATGGCGTAACGGTCAGGAAGCGTCGCCTTGTTGAGACGTCGATAGTCTCCGCAGGGGCCCCAGCCACTGGAGGATTTTGGGACCAGGTGGAGCGGCGAGGCCCACGGGGTGTCAGAGTGCCGAATGATTCCCAGCTCCAGCAGATGCAAAAACTCTTCCTTCGTCACTTGGAGCTTGTCAGGCTGGCGTGAACCAGTGGACTCTGGGTGGGGATGTGGTGGAACAGCCCGAGGCACGGTGAGGCAGCGGAGAACTGTGGCCTGGGGAGGGCTGGGAACTCATCCAAGATTCGCTGGAACTCATCTCTGGGCATGCTGATCGTGGCTATCTGAGGCTGTTCTGTGCGGGAGGCGTCGAGGCGAACAGCCTGGAAAGTCTGGGCATCTACCAGGCGCCTACCTCGAATGTCCACCAGGAGGCCATGGGTGAGGTGGAAGTTGGCACCCAGGATGGCAGTTGGAAGGGATGAGACGGTGAACCTCCACGAGAACTTTTGTCGGCCGACCTGGAAGTGGACTGTCTTGTTCCTATACATCCGGATCTCTGTTGCATTGGCCGCATGGAGGGGAGGTCCTTGAGGTTGGTTTCTGGACTCGATGGCCGTGGCCGGGATGATGCTGATCTGGGCCTCAGTGTCGATGAGGAAGCGCCAGCTGCTGACTGAGTCCCGCAGGTAGAGGAGGCTGTGTCCTTGGACAGCCGCCGCAGCCATTAACAGCAGCTGGCCTGCTTGTTTCCCTGGAACGAGCGGGGCTGACGACACTTCCGAGCCTTGGCTCCCCAGTGCTGGTGGTAAAAGCAGAGGCTTGGAGCAGATGCCGTGCCCCTGGTTATGCTCTTGGTGGTCCCTGCAGGGGCTGGGTGTTCTACCGCAGCGCCAGGGGCAGGCTTGGCTTGGTCATGCCCATGCCTCGTGACCTGCTAGACCGCTGAGCCCTCCGGGAATCGCTCGAGCCATAGCACTAGGGCCTTCTGAGCAACCTTTCTCGGGTTGGTAAAGCTCTCTTGTGCCAGTAACGGCCGGATGTCGTCGGGCAGATGGTCAAGGAAAATTTGCGCAAAGATTGGGCAGTTGGTGTGATCACCCATGAGTGCGAGCATCTTGTCAATCAGCTTCACCGGGAACCTGTCCCTCAAGGCGTCGAGGTGCAGCATCTGAGCGGCATGCTGACGCCTGGATAGTCCATGGGATCCGGTGAGCATTCGCTTGATGGTCCCGTATTTGTCTTAGGCGGCCGGGTGCTGAACGAGGTGCAGCACACGTTTGGCGGTGGCCTGGTCCATGGCGGCGACCACATGGTAGAATTTTGTCATGTCGGACGAAACCTGGCATTGGTAAAACTGGGCCTCCACGTTGCTGAACCAGGTCTCCAGCTCCTGAACCCAGAAGTCAGGCAGCTTGATGGCTATAGCACTGATCCCAGGTTCGCTCATGTTGGGTTCAAAGACATTTGAACCAGTTGGGGCCACCAATTGTAGCGGCAGCTACTGAAAGAACACATAACCGGGCGGGTTGAGCTCAATTAACAGAAAACTGGTTTATTGCTGGCTGCCAGGCTGGACTTATACTCCCAGCCCGGACCTGGCTGAGAACCATGCTGGGGGACGCCGAAGTCACTTGGGCGTCACGTGGTCCCCCAGTGCGGGCTTCTGAGCCTGGTGCTGAGAAGAAGGGGAAACTCCTGACGGTGCCATTTTGGCTGGCTTCCATGCTGCGTGGATTATAAGTGGGGCCGGTTCCCCTGCCTAATGGCATGCCGCCACAGTAGCAGGAATAAAATGCATACGAGCTTGGTAAAGTCTAACCCTAACACTAACCCTGATCTGAACTCAAATCCTAATGCTGACCCTAACCCTAGATTTGACACTAGGCCTGCCAGATTGTGAGGGCAATCACAAAACACAAAGATTTGACACTAGGTCTACCAGACTGTCCTCATTTTGAACTGTCTGAAGCCCACCACCAGCCCCCAAAGATAGGTACTGGTGATTAGTAAGGGATTACCCAAGGTGTTATGTGAGTGGAAAGAAAAAGTTTGAAATCCATTTCTATAGATTACTACTTGCAATAGATTTTCCCAAGCTCTTTTATACATTGTGCGCGTTTGTCTTATTAAATTGTGTGTATTTTTCCACGCTCCTTTATGCATTGGACGCATATATCTTATTGTGCATGTTTTTTCCCCACTCTTTTATACATTGTGGGCATATGTGTTTTATTCCCACTATGATTTCCCATGTTATTCTATTATTTGTTGTGTTAATAAAAGTAATGTTTGTTTGCAAACCGTTGTGTTTCATGGACCTGACACTTTCTCAGCAGAACAATGATGAGTGCTGGGACCGACAATTCTAGTGTTGGCACTACTTACCATTATCACCTTGATTTCAACCTGGCAAAACAAGTGGGTCTAAAACACTGTGTAAAAAGCTGCACTGACCCATAAAAATGCCGGCTTTGTTTATTTCAGTGTGAATGACCAATGCCACCATAAGGAGGCTCTTCAAAACAGAAAAAAATCACGCGAATGCTGTGTGTAAAAAAAAAAAAAAAAAAAAAAAAAAAAAAAAAAAAAAAAATTGCTCTTTTCATTCCTTGCCTCTTTAAGAAACTCCCACACATGTAAGAACATCATCACCAAGTCACGAATGGGGCCAGGAATACTGGGTGTCCCTTTCACATTGAGCGACTCAATATGCTGATTCGAAATGGATTGGCTTTGATAATACCTCCCTTGATAGTTAATTCTCGGGTTGATTTAACCATCACCGGGTTAGGAGCGTTCACACTGGCAGGTGACCTGGTAAATTGCCAGTTAATTCCCACTTTCAAGTGCCAGTGTGAAAGGGGCTTAAAATAAGATACATGGAGAGTTATTCTTTGGTGAACACCTGGATTTATGGTTTATTTTTATAGGTTTGAATGTACTATCTAGACAGTTATGCAAATTGCAGTTAACCCTTCAGTATCCAAACACTTATCTCAGTGTTCCTCCATTGAAGCTGTGGAGTGCAATTGCAGAACATGTTTTCGGTGTAAGTAAATGTCAGTCAACAATGTGTAGCCATTTGCTTGCTGTTTGTGGTAACTATCTTTAGAATTTTAATAAATTCATCTTTGTTAGAGAGAAAAACTACAATAAACTGGAGAGAAGGAAAAAAAGAAAAATCCTGTTACTGGACACAATGCAATTTTAGTCATTAAAAATAAAAAAAGATTTTTGTGTTAATTCAGGCACATAAAAAGACTATGACAAGTGATGTAATGTCTCTAACAGCTATTGCACATATTCAACTTTTAGCAAATTAGCCTCATACACTGCCTGTGAACCACAAGAATAGCTCTGATACTGCTGGCATAGTTTTTGTGTGGTCGCTTTTGGTTGTACACATCATTTTGCCAAGAGTAATTAATGCAAGTCACAAAGGTTGCATGGTAATGGTGAAAGAACTTATGAACTGTTGGTTACTAAATTTAGCATCCTGTAGAATTATTGGAATTACTAAGCAGCAATAATGAAGATGTTTATTGATACGTCAAATCATTAAATAGAATGCTAGACTCTTGTTAAGGATAACAAGGCCCTGTTCATCTCATGGAATCATATTTGGACTTATTCCAAATTCATATGTTTTTCTCACCAGAATACTGAACTATTTGTAATCAGGCATTTAAGATTAACAATAATTTCTGATGGAATAAAAATTTCTTGAGCATTGTTATACAAAACTGCTGCATTTCCTCAGGTTAAGGCAGGCAATGATTGCTGATCCATGCAAACATAGAAGTTTCAGGAGTAACTCAAATCTGTGCTGAGATAACATCCCAGGATGGATGGTGGGCATAGAGACTAATTGAAATGTATGTCTTGTAATCATAGAACAATAAATTATCTGAGGTACCTGATCCTAATCCATATTCAACAAATCTGGATAAATATATGCGTGTTGTTCATGTGCATACATGTTATGCAAGAATATATGTTTGTGCATGAATTTGACTTCATGTACTGTTACTATCAAGCTGGGTGATCAACCTAATGTGCAATATAAGTGCAGAAGAACACACCAGGAGCCCATATGTCTTCTTAATCAAGTTATCTACTGTGTGATTATGCTGCACCCTTCAAAGTTTTCTGGACTTGTACTCCAAGATTCCTAGGTTCATCAATCCTCCATATACATCCATGACTCTGTTGCTATATACTGCTCCAACTCCACCTACAAATTCACAGGTGATGATATGTTATAGGCCCGATCATGAACAATGATAATATGGACTATAAAAGGAAGATAATCTAATTTCCTGGTGTCAGGACAATAACTCCTTAATGTCAACAAGGCAAAGGAACAAGTCATAGGCTTCCAGAGGAACACTCCCCTGACCAAATCAATGGCACCGAGGTGGATATTATAGCCATAAGTTCTTGATGTAAATATTGTCCGTGACCGATCCTGATCCAACCATGTCTACATAATGGCCGAGAAAGTGCAACAAGGTCTCTACTTGTTCAGAGCCTGACGAAATTTGGCATGCCCTCAGTGTCCCTTGAAATTTACAATGCACCGTCAAAAGTATATACAGTGTTCTCCGTAATATTCAGGGAAGAGACTTTTTTTTCCTATATTTGACCCTGTGCTCCACAGTTTTCAATTTATAATCAAGTAATTCATATGTACTTAAAGTATACATTCCAGATTTTATTCAAGGTTATTTGCATACATTTTTGTTTGACCACATGGAAATTATAGCACATTTTATACAAACATAGTCCCCTCATTTCATGGCACCATAGTGGTTGGGACATTTGGCTTGACATGTATTTGTGAATTCTCGGGTATTTTTAATTGCTTCATTGGAGAAGGTGCAAGAGAGCTCGGCTTGCTTCTAAGCCTTTGATCACCTTTGAAGTCTGTAGTTACCATTTTTCTATATTAGAGCCAGAATTGTGCCAATGAAAGTCAAAGAAGCCATTATGATGCTAAAAACCAAGAATAAAACAGTAAGAGACATTGTGCAAACCCTAGGAGTACCAAAATCAACAGTTTGGAATATCATTAAGAAGAAAGAGCATGAGCACAGTAAGTGTAAAGGGACTGGTATTCCAAAGAAGACCTCCACTGCTGATGACAGAGATTTCTTATCATAATGAAGAAAGAAGTCACCAAACGTGTATCTGTCAGATTATATAAAACTCTTCAGGAGGCAGGTGTGGAGATGTCAATGACTACTGGCTGCAGAAGACTTCATGAACAGAAATACAGAAGTGACACTGCAAGATGCTAAGGTGGTATGAATTTCTTTATGCTTCCACACTTTGCTCTTGCCATCACTCTGAAACAGATTAATCTTGGTCTCGTCTATCCACAAGACATTTATCCAGAATTCTGCAAACTATTTTAAATACTTTTTGATAAACGATAATCTGGCCATCCTTTCTGTGGCTAACTAGTGGCTTGCACCTTGCAGTGTAGCCTCTGTATTTCTATTCATGAAGTATTTTGCAGACCGTAGTCATCAAGATATCCACACCTGGCTCCTGAAGAGCATTTCTGATCTGTCAGACATACGTTTTGGGATTTTTCTTCATTATGATGAGAATTCTTCTGTCATCAGCAGTGGAGATCTTCCTTGGAATACCCGTCCCTTTGTGATCACTGAGCTCAAACAGTGATCTCAACTCTTTCTTTTCCAAACTGTTGATTCTGGTAATTCTAAGATTGGGGCAATGTCTCTTACAGTTTTATTCTTGTTTTTCAACCTCATAATGGCTTATTTGAGTTTCATTGGAGCAACTCTGGTCCTCTTGTTGAAAAATGGCAACTATAAACTCCAAAACTCCTGACACAGTAATAGACATCTTATCACTAAAAGAACCCTCTACCATCACTTTCTGTCTTGTTTTACCAAGCCAGTTTTGGATCCAGTTTGACTGAGGAGTTGGAAGGTTGATGGGAAGTCGGGTATACATTTTCATAGTCATGTGGTGCAGAGAATATAGTTGTGTTTCCTGGACACAATAATTTTCAATTTTCAATACAGTAATTTTTCATGCCAATTTCCCAAGGTTTAATCATAAGTTTCTTAATGGCTTCCACCAACACATCAGAAATGGGCATTTATTGCATACTGTCCAACTGCATCTCTTCAGTGAAGGAGTTGTGTGCATGCACCACAATGTAGTGAATATGTGACCAGCAATATTTGACTAACAACAACCTTCAATAAAAGTTATTTGGACAGATTCTCCATAATATTCAGCAGAGATGCCTACCTACATATATTTATTTTGATGAAGGTCTCCAGCCCCAAATGTTGGTTATATATCTTTATCTTTGCTCTATGAAGTATGCTGTTTGATCTGCTGAGTTTGGAACGTAGAACACTACAGCACAGTACAGGCCCTTCAGCCCTTGATGTTGTGCCAACCCATATATTTTCTTGAATATTGTGTTTTTACTTTAAACATGGTGTCTGAAGACTTTCATGTTTTACTCTATAATATTCACTGGCATGCAATCATCTATGCCAGAAATTTAAGTGGACTAGCCGTGACCCTATATCAACAGGTCAAAGCCTTCTTACTAACATCTATAAATACAAGGGAGGTGTTGGCATATTGTCTGTTTGTATGGATGAGTTAGGGATGAAATTCTCCATCATTTAATTGTACTATTACTTTGAAAAATTCCTCTACTATATTGACTTATTTAATTTTTGTGATGTATGAACTTGTGATACAAAAAAAGCTTGAAATTCTGAAAATACCATCTTTTTTGTGTGATTTTATGCTTGCATAACATAGAGTCTCAGACATTGTCACAACTTGTTTTTAATGTGTGAACAATGTAAACCACTCCAAAAAAACATATTGTACAAATAAATTTCATTTTTAAGTTTATAATATTTTATGGTCTTGACCTGAATTTGTTTTGCACTGCTTTCAGAATGTTTTTTTTTTAAATGCACTGTATATCATTAACCATAACTTGACTTGTATTTTGCTTTCTTGGAATTGCTCATGAACTTATTTTTCCAGAGGTAGTGGGGCAAAGGTTGGAGATGGTTATTTATTTTAGGAATGCTTAACTGTGTTAAGACAGACAGCACTACGCATGTACATTTCAAATAATTTTTTTGTAGCGTAACTACCTACTTTTCATTCTTGCATAGTGATGTTTGAAAGAGCATTAGATTAAAACATGTCTTTGAGGAAAACTGTACTTGCTAAAGTGAAGGATGCAAAAAAGGTAAAATAAATCATGAATTTATTAAAATACATTTGAAATTTGAAAGAAAAATATGATGTAAAAAGAAAAGGCATAGTCTAGATCCAGAATTGAGCAAAATAGGAAACAAAATATTAAAAAACTGACATTTAATTTATGGTTGAAATCTGGCATAAGTTGCAAACAAATTTTAAATTCCAAATCTGACATTAATCTACATTTTTAAATCTGGTGGTGTAAGGGAGAATTCCTGTGTCACACACTCCTAGCTCCAAATAGAGTAACATTTCAATCTGTATTGATATTTTCTATATTAATGTAATTCATTCCTTGAATAAACAGTAAAGGAGCAGACCCTTTGACCTAGGTAAAAAGTCAAATATGATGCTCAAGTTAAACTCTACTGCTTGCATATGATCCATATCCTCTGCATATTCATGTGTTTCATGAAGGCCTTTTAGTTTGTGGGCTTGCTACTGTGTCAGTAGTTTACCAGTTAAGATCTGATCGTTATGATGCTACAGCCCAAGTATTGTATCTTGGCATGGCTATGGTTAAAAATGAAAAACCATGCGTCAGAGTTTTGAAAAACAAAAGAAAATGGAGTAAACCAAAATAAAGTGGTGAAGAGCAAAAGGTTTGATTCCAGCACTGTTAGTAAGGCGTTTGTGTGGGTTTCTTTTCAGTGCTCCTGTTTTCTCCCACCCACCAAATAAAATATATGGGGTTGTTAGGTTAATTGGTCAAGTGGGTATTTGGACAGCTCGGGGTTGTGGCCGGAAGGGCCTGTAACTGAGCTGTAATCTCTAAATTTAAAAAAATCATAAAAATTGAAATGTGAAATTTCGACATTTAATACATATTTTTCGGAGTCATTTTCTTTGGTGGAATATTGAAAAAGTGTTCATGATATTTCGTGACATCGCATCTTTTGTTAACTTCAAGTTTATTTATACTCAATATGACATAGATGTTCTGGGAGCTTGAAATGGTCCAAGGTAGCATATTCAACCCTATTTTTGTGAAGTATCCTTCATTTAAATTCACATAAAGAATTTTTGCTCAAAATTGAATGTATGATTATATGTAAAACCTGATGAATTATCATCAGTAAAAATTGAAGCTATATTTCAAATGATAACTTTGCTGAATGCAATTGTAGTTAATATCTCCTGAATATTTCCAGCAGTCATCATCTTCTCTAAAGATTAATGGTTACCACCATTAATTATCACCAATGTTGTGATGATCTTCAAAATACCATCAAAAGTTGGTTTGTATTTCTGTCGTCTAAAGGAAAGGATGATGATTTTATGTGTGTTACAATAGAAATTAAAATTATTATTACTCTTGTGTCACAAATTGCAACTGTCAAAATGAACATGCTTACTGCATGTCAAATCACAGGCATTTAAACCAGTTGTTCCCAGGCTGTTCTAATTCTAAATAACTTTTGGCCAAATAATTTACTAACTACCTTGGAAAATAATATTCTTGATTGGTACAAACTATGCAATATTTAGTTATCGTGTGGCTCACAAAAGCAGTTGTTTAGTTTGTTCATGCCTTCTCATATTAATGTATAATAGTTTGAGTTTAGTCATTGTTCATTTAACGTATCCCATTTCAAAGTTCAATCATGAGGATGGCCAAAAGGTACTTAATAAAGGATGAAATTGAAGATTTTGTTCTTTTTCTGATTGTATGGCCTTCAATATTGTTACAGCCTATTTTAGTTTGTTGTTTCAGACAGCATTGGAGCAATTTCATTGGCTAAGAAAAAATGATAGAAAATAAGGTGCTACTGTTGTGAAAGAAAAGAAAATCTGGACTTCACAGTTTTCTAATTAAAGATTGTTTATTGTGTTTGGCATGGTTTTAATCTCATGGAAAATAGAATCCATTATAATTTTTTAATATTTTGACGTACAGCATGATAACAGTCCCTTCTGGCCCACGAGCCTGTAACCCACCCCCATACATCTATTAACCTACAACCTATGTGCGTTTTGAAGAGTGGGAGAAAACTGGAGCACCTGGAGAAACCCATGCAGACATGGGGAGAATGTGCAAACTTCTTACAGACAGTGCCAGATTCAAACCTGGGTCACTGGCACTGTAATTTGTGTACTTTATTGATTGATTTTCTTTGTCTCTCTTTATTGTAGTCTGTTTACATTCATTATCTGTTTACAGTTCTTTTATTTATTTACATGTTTACACTGTGTACAGTTTATTTTTGCACTACCAATTAGGGGTAATTCTGCTGTGCCCACAGGAAAAAGGAATCTCAGGGTTGTATGTGATGTCATGTTTGTACTCTGACAATAAATCTGAAAATCTGAATAGCATTGTGCTAACCACAATGTTAACCATGCCACCCATCAGTGACTGATATGTGAAAAGATTTTGAGTTTAATATTTGAAATAGGGTTGCAATATCCACTAAATTTTGCACCCTTATTTTGGCTGTGGTCCACTTAGAACTCTTTAAATAGTTCAAATGCATTTTGATAATTTTGGGATGTCATCAAACAGAGGTTTGGCATCTGTCAGCTATCTAAATGTTTCAGTTTTTTTTGTGTTGCTTGCCCATCTTGTCAACGTAATGGCGTTTTAATACATGTATGGTGCCATGCAGTTGAAAATGGGGTTCCCTTGAGCAGACAAGCTGGTGCCAGGGGTGCATGTGAAGTAATTGCAGATTTTTTTATCCCAGTGAGGATGGCATATCACTGAGAGAAAAATCCAAGCCGCTCGACTCAGTCTTTTACGCTGATGATTTGTACTGCAAAGTCGTATATATTCATTTCTCAAAATATCAACACAAAACTTGAAACATTTTAAAAATAATTATTAATCATTAACCTCTATGATAATAAAGTGGTAGTGGAACACATCAAATTACATCTTCCAGTGACATTGGACCCATTCCAGTTTGCCTACTGTCCAAACTAGTTTACAGACAATGCAATACCTTGAGCCTCCACTCCACCTTGACCCACCAAGAGAACAATGCCTATATACTCTTCAAAACGCACATAGGTTGTAGGTTAATAGGTGTATAGGGGTAGGGGGGATACAGGCTCGTGGGCCAGAAGGGACTGTTATCATACACCAGGCTGTTTTTCATTGACTTCAGCTTGCTGTTCGACACGATGATTCCCTTAAAGGCAGGTGAATAAACTCTCCTCACTGGGACTCTCTACAACTGGATTCTGGACTTGTTGACCAAAAGAACCCAGTCAGTCCAGGTTAGTAGCAGAACCTCACGGTGAACACTGGCAGACCTCAGGGCTGACTCACAACTGCGCTACCAGATTCAACCCTAACTGAATCATCAAGTTTGCGGATGATACAACAAACATGGGCCTCACGGCATCAATGATAAGCTGGCTTACAAAGAAGTTGAACAGCTCGTAAAATGGTGTGAGAACAACAACCTGAGTCTCAATGAGCACAAGACAGAGGAAATGATAGAGGACTTAAGGAGGAGGTAAATTGACCATTCTCTTTTACACATCAATGGTTCTGTCATCAAGAGAGTGGAGAGCACAAAGTTCCTTGGTGTGCATATAACAGATGACCTATCCCGGACCCACAACATGCCATTAATCAGGATGGTGCCGCAGCTACACTTAAGGAGGTTGAGAAGGGCAAGACTATCAGTCCCCATCTTGACACAGTTTTACAGGAGCACAGTTGAGAGTGTCTTATCTGGCTGCATCATTGTATTTTATGGTTATTGCCGAACATCGTGAGAGTGTCTTATCTGGCTGCATCGTTGTATTTTATGGTTATTGCCAAACATCGGACTGGAAGTCAATATCAAAATGGCCCAGAAGGTTACTGGGAGTGTATCTTAAATTGGTCTCAAAGAATTATTGAGGACTCTTTCCATCCAGCACACAGTATATTTGACCCACTACCATCAAGAAGGAAGTACAGGAGCATCAAAATCAGGACTTACAGGCTGGGAAATAGCTTCTTCACACAAGCTGTGAGATTGATTAATAGTATCTGTAACCGAGTAAATCATCCAAAAATATTTATGTATTTATTTAAAATTACATCTTGATGTATACAGTGCAGGTGGTTATTATGTGCATTGTGTGTGCTGTTTTTTTGGGTTATATGTACAGTCAGATGATAATAAACTTGAACTTTGATATCATTTGAGTGCTGTACTTACCTCCTAACTGCTAAAGCAAGAGTATATTCACTGAATTGACATTAGAAAATGAATTTTTGTTGACGCTTATGGAAGTTTTTGTCATTGGCTTGATGAATAAAACATCTTTTTCCAGCATCTTGTTTCCACATCATTTGATAATTAAATATAAAACAGTAAGTTTTAGTTTTTAATGTAAAGATTCTCTAACGGCTGAATTACTAATTGAATGTGGAAGAATGTAGTAATCTGAACAAGTACTTGTGACATCATTTATATCACTGACTGTTAATTATCTTAAATTGACTTTGAATATCTATTTCCTTTTATGCAATAAACTTATTAGACTTGAATCTTTAACTGTCAAAAGACTACTAGTTTTGGAGGGGGAAAAGGTTGTTGCAATAATTATGGCAATGCTGTTTGTATTTAAATCAAATGATACTTTGCATTTTTGACTGATATTTTAAAGAAAGCTTGTAAAAAGTCTTAAGGACTCAAATATCACCTTAACTTTTGGTAACTTTTTTTTGCCATTTTCTAAGTTGAAAAAAATACTAAATTACTTACCAGAAATAATGTTATGTTGTGCTTCTTGCATTTAGCTAAATGTACCTGGTGCATTTATTGATTTGTTATTTGCTTTTGTTAATTCCTAATATAATTGACTACCTTGTGATGAAACTAAATAGAAGTGTTTGAAATCTGGAGAGCAATCTTCAATTTCTGAGATTAGGGGATGGAAAATAAATAATATGATAATGCTTAGCATTAGGGTTGATACATAGTGAAGTACAGTATGTAATTTTATGTAGCAATTTGGCTCTTTTGAAAGAGACTATAGCTGCTTTAAATTGTATTTTAAAAATGTCAGCTTTCAAAGCTGCTTGGTAAATTTTAACACCTATTAGACTACACTAACCTTCATATTCATGTTCAAAAGTTTTATTACCTTTCAAGATTTAGAATACTCCTAAAGGGCTGTGATTTATCTCTTGTTGTCACACGGCTGTAGACAGGAGATGTTTTATGAATAAAATTAAATGGAATGAGCTTCCAGAGAAATGTTGCTATGATTTAACAGAAAAGAAACTTAAAACTACACGCATTTTGAATAATTGTAAGATGTATTCAGGTTCTATTTTTAATGTTACTGTTTTGTTCTCAAACTTTTGTAATGATTTTCTTTTAAAAGAAAAATTGAGAGCTTCAGTTAACTGTAATCTCTGAAATGTTAAATGAAGCAAGCATGAGAGAAAAAGAACATATTTTGTTCAACTTTATTTAATGAGTTAAATTCTAATCATAAAAATAGTACGAAGAAACAGTTTTTTGTGTTATTCTAATCGTAGTTTCAGACTAAAGTTGAAAATATTTATAGTCAAAATAAGAGCTTTTATGTAAAATTAAATTTAAACTTCTGATTCAAAAGCCAAGTTAGAAACAAGCATTCATGTGGAAATCACTGGAACCTCAAGTTTTTCTTTTCGTGATCAGGAAGTGAAGTAGCTATGACAATATTGTAATAAATTTGAAACATTTTGAGAGCTTTGGGAAAAATCTTACATTGATGGTTGGTTATAAATAAAAAATAATTGGGTTAAAGCTTCTGAGCACAGTCATCTAGTATTAAATTACGCTACATGAAATGTCTGACCATGAACTGAAACTCTGTGAACCTACCCTGCAGCTCTCAAACACATGGTCCATGTTTCAGGACCATAGGTGTAAAATTTATTGAGTATACCAAATACAGCCAATTGTACATTTGACCCTAAAATATGGAAAGGAGATTTTTAAAAAAATTGCTTATTGATATCTTTTCAAGGAGGTTATCTGGTTGCTTTTTTGCCTTTTTTTTTTAATAGGCTGAAATTGCCTGTTTTTTCATGTTCATTGAAATTCCTCTTTTGTATTAGCTGTTTCTATGTAGATTAAGATTAAACAAATGGTGAATATGGAATCCTATCGTAACCATCTGGGTTCTAACTTTCCATCCCCCTACAATTTCTCCAAATTCCCACCCCACTCCAACCCAGTCATTATGGTAGTTTCTTGTTGGGTTTGTGTGGTAACAAGAGGATGTCTGGCTGGTTTTGTGGATGTTTACTGTCTATGGACATAAACACATAGTCAAATTTCAGTCACAGTCTCATGTCTTTTTTTAAAAAAAGAAAGGATTTATTCTATGTTGTTGAAACATTTGGAAAAATAAGTTACTATGCATATTTAGCAGGAATTATTTGCAGATTATAGTAAACTCTTTTTCAAAGAGAACTAATTTGAACGCTTTACATTTAATCTCTGATATTACTAGTTTGCGAGCATCCATATCATGTAAATTAATATAATTATAGTTTGAACTAAGATTCTGACAAAGTCTTTGCTATAACTTTCATGTTCATTGGATTAATTTAAATTACATGATATACACCTTTTTTATTCTTGGTTTAGTAACTTACAAATGATGCAAGCTGAATTAAATAATAAAGGCAAATTTACTTGGGTATTTTGGTTTTAAAATGTATGGCTATTTAAAAATAAAATTATTTTTTATAATGAATAACATTGTATTTATATTGTTGTTTGATAGAAATGTAATTAAATACATTTGAGGTGTTTAGTCAAATTAATATTAAAGAGTGTAAGTTAATGACTTTAGTACAATAAATAAAATTCAGTCTGTAATTTGTCAACCACAAATTCTTTTTACTGTTAAATTAATCATTACAAATATATCTAATGAAGTGTAAGAGTTGGCTTATAGAATTACCAATCACCAATAACTTAAGGATGTTTGTAACATTGGTCAGTCCTGCATTTATTGTCCATCCCAATTTGTCCTTGTATGTGGTTTTTTTGTTAGACATACAGCACGGTAACAGGCCCTTTCGGCTCACAAGTCCGTGCCACCCAATTACATCTAATTAACCTATAACCCCTATACATTTTTGAATGGTGGGAGTAAACCAGAGTCCCCGGGAAGCGTCACACAAACATGCGGAGAACTACAAATTCCTTATAGACGCCCAGTCTCGATTGCTGGCACTGTAACAGCTTTGTGTTAACCACTACACTAACTGTGCTATGGTGTTGAACCCCCTCTGAACCACTGAAGTCCTCTGGTAAAAAATGTACTCCCACAATATACATCTGCTAATAATGAAGGAACAGCAAGATATTTCCAAGTTAGGTAGGTGTGTGACCTGGAGCAAAATATGCAGATGTTGGTGTTTCTATACACTTGCATTACCTTAAATTTGATAGTTGAAGACACAGATTTAAGATAAACTGTTGGAGTAGCTTAGGCAAGTAACTGCAATGTATTTTGTCATTGGTCTACACTGTAGTCACAATGCTCTGGTGGGGGAGGAGAATGAATGCTTGCCTTCATTTGGGTGGCTTCTCTAGGATGTGTTGGAGCTGCACACTTTTCAAACAGCTGTGAAGTGTCTGTGGATCATACTTCTGTCCAGCACCTTTGGCGAGTGTCTGGAAGTGAGTCACTTGCCCAGTTTCTGATCTCGCAGCCACTGTATTTATGTGTCTGATCCAGTTTAATTTCTGGTCAATGGTAATGTTTAGAATATTGATGGTTTTGGATGTATGTGGTGATATCTTGGATAATTGGTGAGAAACTTTCTTTTCAAAGATCATTGTTAATTTGTGGCATGAGTGTTACTGGCCTCATGTATGCTGGAATGCTGTTTTGATCTTGCTGCAGCCATCCACACACTGCTTTAATTACTGAGGAGTTCTGAGTGGATTTTTATATTGTGCAACCATCCTCACTTTTAACTTCATGATAGGCTGATACTAAGTCATGATTAATAAAAATGGCTGAGCTGGTAGTACGACTGCATCAGTAAGAAATTTGCATGATCTTACAGGTAAGAAAATTAAGTTACTTTGACCTGCATTACAATATTGTATTTTTGTGGAAAGTTTAACTCCAATCATTGTAATGGGGAGTTTAGTGGTGAATACTGCCAGGAAAGCACGAGTGAAACTTGGCCAGTTAGCTCAAGAATTCAATATTCAAATGGGAACCTTGAAGCACATTGAGACTTCTACCAGGAGGTGCTAGGTTTTCAGCAAAGCCTGGGCTGCTTTGTCTTAAATAGCAAAATGAATCATGAAGAACATTCATCATAATCTACATTTATCTTAAGGATGAATTACACATTAAGCAGAAAGATGATCCAAAAGTGAGATGTATGTTTTAGAAAATAATGATTTGGAATTAGTTAATTCACTGACCGCAGCTGCTCTTCTTCTGCTTCAAAGGTGCTCCTAGCAAGTTTCATGTAATTATTGTGAAGCCATAATTTTTAAAAAAAGATCCAGTTGAAACTTATTGCCCAGAGCCTGTCTAGATAAGTTATATTTGTAATCAATGTTTCTGTTAAGGCATTATTTTGGCTTAACAAATTTCAACTGTGATTGTATCAGATACAGCCAATTCTAATGGATTAACTCATTTCATTGCTCCAAAATTGGATATCAACTGGGCAGGACAGATGCAGAGATTTCAGATTAAAGTAGTATCGATAAGTTTGGGAAAATAAAATTAAGTTAGTTTGAAGAGTAGCAGGGGAGTTCTGGTCCACAGGGATGAAATATGGATAAAGTTACTGCTACGTTTACGAATAGTCTAACAATGAAATTGAACTAATAACGGGTATTGATGTACTTTGAGACCTTCTGAGTTTGTGCAAGGTGCAAGCTTATTTGGATTCCCTTTTCCTTCCTTTAAATTTACGTTAAGTGCGTCTTGTTTGAAAGAAAAGCACCATTTATAGTCCTTCAGATAGTATTTATCATGGTAAGTGAATGCTGTATAAGTATTATGTGTTTAGCTGTGGAATTTACAATAACAGCAGCAGAAATCAATTTTATCATGCTTTCTTTGATAACATTAACTTAACTTTTGAGAATTTTTCCAAAATATGAAATATATATAAATGTCTGTTGAAAAAATGTTGATATCAATGAAAGGTAACTCCTGTGCAAGTGTCATCAATAATCCTGAATAGACACAGTTTTCCTCCATTTCCCCTTTCATCTTAGAGCTTCATAGGTAATTTTACTTGATAATTTATGCTTTTCATATCTACAAAAGAAATGAATGTTTGTAAGCAATAAGGTAATGCAATATTTTTGTAAATTTTCTACTTTGAAAAAGGATGTTCAATTTTGGGAAATATTTTAAATATGTAGTTCACTAAAATTTAAATAGAAATTTAAAATGTTGAACTTTCATTATATTGTGATTAAAATCAAAAAATAATTCATTTATTAAGTATTGGTGCATGGTTTTAGTGTAATTTAGTTTGGGGAGAACCTTGCATGGATTGTGACAACTTATGAACGATTAGAATGGTGATATCCCTCTTTAACAAAATCTCATATTGCAAGCTCTTCTATAAACTTAGTTGTTTGTTAATAAATGACATGCTTCTGTTTTTGATTAAAAATGTAATTTCGACTCCCTCATGTTTTGTAATCATGGCCTAACTGATTGAATGTGATAATTTGTTTTAAATTCAGTTGTAATTTTTTTAACGTGCATTACTTTAGTTACAGATCATTTCAAAGATGAGTTCCTTGAAAGTATACATATTGTAAGACTTACTGTAGAAAGTGCTGTGAGAAGATTAGTAAAGATTTAACTCAATGTTGAGAGTATGTATGAAGAAGAAAGCTTTTTGAATGTTCTTCAGATGTTCTAACTAAATGCAACAAACCTGCATTATCAGTTTTAAACATTTTAATAATGTGATTCAACTATCTTGTGGATGTTATGCCCCATAATTTACAAAATCAATTTATAATATGTCCATTTAGCATGTTTTCCAAAGTAACTATTTCCTTAATATTCTTGCAACCTTCAATTTGGAATAGTACTTTGTTTGAAATTCCATATCCAGTCTATGGTGTACTTATTGTAATAATGAAGGTTAATATTTCTACTGCATGTGAATATTGTGCAGTAAATCTAGAAGTTGCATAAATTTTTTTATCTTAAGGCGTGTGAGCCAAAGAAGCAAAAAGGCATAACTTTTGTATCGTGTGCCATCACCGATCAGATGATTCAGTAAACTGTCTGAATTACTTCCTAACATGTTTCTTAGTAATAGTAAACAATGTGTCTGTAACATTTCACCATCTGTCTTTGTTTTATTGATAATTTGAGTCTGGGATTTTTTTTTATTTTTTAAAAGATTTCCGTTACATACAAAGCCACATATGAAGAATCAAAGTTTAAGCTGAGAAATGTCTTCCTTTGATAAGCTGTATATTCAGTGATACCAAGTAACTATATGAACTCATTAGTTTTAATTGGAAAAATGAAATTATTGCTTGAAACTTTACCAAAGCTTGCCCCCCATCCTCTTTTGACCCACCCATCACTCTCAGCACTGATCTCTGAAACAGTCATACCATAGGATCACCTCGAAAATTGTACTCAATACTTGAATATGATTAAACCTTTACTTCCTCTTCAGTTAGTATTTTTAGTAAAATTATGCACAATGTTTCCATTCATAAGCTTTATTAATGTACGGAGCTTGTCGTCTTACAAATCTTGCTAATTTGCTGTAGTACCTATTTTTTTAAAGTGAGCTTTTGATGTAGCCTATGCAGATAAGTTAGAAATTCTTTTATTTTAATTAACGTGAGTCTTATTATTAATCAAAATTATAGTTTGTCATGAAGCTATGTAAAGGATTTACATGGAGACATTGTTTATCATATCAGTTTCAGTAAAAAATTAAGTTCAGTAAAATGTGTGAAAAACATCTAAGTCGTTCTGAAATTAAGTTCACTTTCTTACATTTATTAGCAACCATGTTAGTGGTCAGAAAGTACAGTGCCCACAGCTGTTTGGGGTTGGTGGAAATATACTGTAGTTTTTGAGCAGTAAGACCAGGTTTGCATCATACCCACAAATCCACATTGAAAATAGCAAGAGACTTTATACACTTCCTGTGCAAAACAATAAACAATAAAATAAGATGCTGCAATTGAATGAGACTTTAGAATTCGGAAGGTATATTGCTTTTATCTTTCCTTGTAATTAAGTAGATTTAAAGACAAAAAAAACCCTGTTCCATATTTTATATACTCTGCCCATTTTGTATTTTTATTTCTCAAAAAATCAAATGCCAGAGGAATACTGGATTGAATAAGATATGTTATTTAAAAATAGACATAACTTTTTTTCCCATAACACACACTTTACACTTTGACTATTGAAAACACATTTCAATGCGAAAGAAAAGCAGAAAACAACAATAAATATTTTATTGGCAAAGTTTTGTAATTTGTATTATTTCAAGTTTATGAAACAAAGTTAGCAAATTGATAGGTTACAGAAACATGTACCAATCAGGAATATTTAAAGTTTCATGTTTGGTTTAAGATGTGGACTCACCCCAGAAGAAATTTTGCTGACATGATGCAACTGAGCTGAATAGACTGTTAGATGCCATCTTCCTTTTTTCACATATACTTTTCGCCTGTGGTTTTGGTGTCCCTTGAAGTCTTAAACTGAAAATATAACCATTGAATAGGAAGTTTAAGAGCTTGCCAGTAGTGCTTAGGTGAGCTGCTTGATGTCATTAGCTTGTTTGGCCACAAAATAACATGCAACATGCAAAAAAAGACAAATAAACATTTTATGGATAAGTATTTACTGTAAAGACTGTGGTTAGCAATCACTTACTGACTGAGTTGATCTTGGTGGCTGCTAGTGACCTGCGGAGATTAACCATTTAGCACCAGAGGTTCTCTCGTTGTCCTGGAGAGAAAGTTGCACCACACTTGTGGTTCTGTGGTTGTGTATGAGGCGAATGAAGCATTCACACAATCCAAAAAGCATAAGCTTTAAACTCTTCATGTACTCTTACTGGAGAAACTGGATCACATGGCTTGTGACATCATAACATACAAGTAAAATGGGACAGCCTATCCCTGTGGGTTTTTGACAAAGGACTTGTGGTAGACTCTTCCTGGCATAAAGAGGGACCAGCTTTAATTTATCTGACTCATGGGGATTTGGACAGCATTTCAAATACAGTGAAGAGAGGAAAAAAAGAACAAACACGTGTACAGATGAAGCCTATGGGCAGCAGGAATGAGTCGGAGTGTTCAGCCTTACTAGTACATTGACATATCAATAGTAAAATGAACGCTGACAAAGGGATTGTGTTGAAATTCTGAAGATTGGTGATGACTTACAATATAATGGTGGATTTAGCTGCTATTGAAATTGTCTGATTTATATTTATATCTTTGCATGTGATTTCTTTTATCTCCTATTGCTTGCATTGTGTTATTTTTCTAAAAGTAATAATCACTCAAATTGGGTTAAGTAAGCAGAGCATTGCCTATTTTGCATTCTATACCATAAATGTCTCTTGACGGAAGTACAAACCTCTGGATTCCAATGCAAGGCTTATAAATGATCTTTTCAGTGTGACTGATGCTATACAGAAGCATTGGTTTGATTAATGAAAATCGTCAGCTTATTACAATTAAATGTAAACATATTTTGCATTTATTGTTGTTTGACAACTAATCAGAAATTGCAATGCTGTTTAACAATTGAGTAAAGTAAATAAAACTTTTCTATTGAAAGTACTTAAACCACAGTCATCACAGAGACCACATGTAAGACAGGTCCTCGGTATTAATTTATATATCCTCAGCAACGTTTCTAAGCTTTGATATAATATATTCTGAATAAAATGTAGGTCCTCTTAAAATTTTTATGCATATTTATTAAATATGGCAGATATCAGTAATTGTTGAAATTTGTAATTGGCTATTGTTTAGTTTTTTTTGGTTTGTGTTTTAATTGAACAACAAGCTCACACTATTAAAATGCATTAGATAGTAAAATAAAATACTGTTTTTGCTTTCCTGAAAATTGTTGTAAAATTAAACTTAATGAGGTGTATGATGCAAAACTTCTAAGGGTGGTTCACACTTGGGAATTTAAACCAATTCACATAGAGGTAAAACAGTTGGAGCTTGCAGACAATAGAAACATATTGAAAACAAACTTTTCAGAATACCTCTATGAACGTAGTTCAGTGGTTTGTGGGTGTGTTTAAAACTACTGTCATTTAAAATTGCCTTCAAAGGCAACAAGATTGAACTGAACAAGATAAAAACACAAGTATTCAAATTAGAAGGCAAAAGATAGTTGAAGGCTTTTAATGTATCAAGTGCATAATCAATACTCTTTTTTTTTGGAGGATTATTGCATGATGGGAACTGCTGGAATACAAGATACAAGTTGGATTATTGTCTTTGTGAATTATGCTAGCTGAGTCACAAATGGTTTCCTGTGCTCACCTTTTCCAGACACATTATATTTTGTGGTTTTTTTTTTAAACACCCATATTGATTTGGTTTGGAGTGAAATTACCACTGCAGATGTCTTTGGAAGATTTGTTTAATGACCCCTGATTGAAAAATTATGAAGAAACTTAAGCATTTATTTAGTGGATGTAAGTAAATCAACAATATTTTGTTAATTTGTTTCTTTAAAAAAATTAATGCAAATTGGAGGTAGAGTCGGGGAGAAATCTTGCATTTATGTCATGCTTTTATGGCTTGCTGTTATACTGCCCAACCAATTAGGTACTTCTGAAAAACGGTCACTTTTGTATTGTGGGAAACATGATAGGGAATTTTGTGCTCCAGATTGTAGCGTCAAGAATATGAAAAATTAATTTAAAATAATACACTTGATGTATTACCCATTATTAGCACAGGAATTATTCTATCAACTTGCTGGACCCTGTAGTAAGTCATGTCAGGTTGTATATGGATTGTATGAGAAGTTGAGTAGTATTGCTAATAGTTACATTTGATTGCTGTGATTATACTGTCAACGCAGATTATTTACATGATTCCACTAAGATCTACTTTGAGTTGCAAAATATTCTCTAACTTTAAGCAAGGAATATCAGCATGCAGTGATTTGCTTAAGTAAGCAGGACATGTTTTGATATGCTGTGTTCTGGTGATTGTTAGTTGGCCATGTCTTTTGGACTTTTACCAAATCCGTCAGGAAGGTTGAGAGCATAAGAGTGATGTTGCCAGGCAGTGGAGGCATATGGATGACATTGCTGTCTTTTGTTCAGACACATGAATGGTCCACAGGTTGATCAGCATGTGCAGTCCTTTTCAGTCTGGATTGGGTGCTGGGGTAAACAGGAACAAGTGCAAGACAATGCACTTTGGTAACTGATCTGACTGGTCCACCATCCCCTTCACAGTCAGATCTGATCACTTGAAGATGTTGGGGATATAGTTTGGAGGGGCTGAGGCATTCAAGAAAAATTGGCCAGAGTGAATTGCAAAGGTCCACCAGAAATTGGGTCTGCAGGTGCTGCGGTCCCTCTCAATAACGGAGAAGAACCTGGTCATCAAGTGAGAGGTGCTCTCGGGACTGCGGTACATGGTGCAGGTGTGCCCATCCCCTGCACTTCCACACTTCCACCATGCTGGTCACCAGAGTAATTTTCCAGTTCATAAGGCAATTTGGAAAGGGTCCAAATGGTCACCATGTACGTCACCAGAAAATGGGGGCAAGGATGTACCAAACGAGGCTGTCATCCTAATGAACACTTTCATGTTTGGCTGTATCAGGCTGTGCATGGAACCAAAGTATGAGAGCACCAAGGGCAGCTATGTGCCGAGGATCTACCTATCCCAGGTGTTGTGATGGATGTGCCTGGCCCTGTTGCCATGCAATGTCCCAGTCAGCTAGACTTTGCCACACCACCTATCCTTCATGGATGAGTTTTTCTAGACCAACGCCTTTGACCACAAGGTCATAAGGCAGTGGTCACGTTGGAATGTCCTGCAGAAACTGAGAGATGAGGACTCCATTGACCCAGTGGGTGGTTTCCTTAGCAGAATGTCCAGGTCATCTGGTGGAATGCCTCATCGCCAGAGCTCACAAACAAGCACCAGGTCTTGGCTTAGCTAGTGGTGAGAGGAGCCCTCTGAGTCAGATCCTTCCGGAACAATCGGAACATCGCCAACCATACACATTGTTCTTGAGATGATTGCAGTAGAGTAGAGACTGTTGCCCACCTCTTTGTTGAATGCAGATTCACAAAGAGTATGTGAAGAATAATGCAAAGGACCTTGTAATGGTTCATCCCCAGCAGCATCGTGACAGAAGACTCTGATCTGCTTTTCCTGGAGATGCACGCACATAAAGTCAGACATTCAGAACTGCTGGAAGACCATCAACTCTGTGAAATGCACTTTGTTCTGCCCGAAACCTGTTGCTCTTTCAGCACATGAAAATGTCAGTGAGGGACATTTCAGCCAAGACTTGGTGCAGCCAATGCAAGGCCACTCTGAGGAAGGACCACAGTCTAGAGTCCTCTCATTGCTGGGAAGTGAAGGGCTGAAACAGAGGGAAATAACAGGGGGGGGGGGGGGGGAGAAGCAATAAGGTGCCACAGATAGGTGTATTGAGAGAACAAATGTAACAATGTACATTGATGACAACATATACAAATGATTGACACCATGGATGTGAAAAAAAGGAATATTTTTTGTCAATAATTTATCGTGAATAAAGTCAAATTCCTGGATGTCAACATCTCTGAGGATCTGTCCTGGAGCCTCCATGTTGATGCAATCACAAAGAAGGCTCACCAGTGGCTATACTTTGATAGGTGCCTGAATAGAGTTGGTATGTCACTGAAAACTCTTGAAAGTATCTACAGATGTACAGTGGAGAGCATTCTGGCTGGTTGCATCACTGCCTGGATTGGACGCATCAACTCTCAGGACAAGAATAAACTCCAGAGGGTTGTTAACTTGGCATGTGACATATAGGCACCAGACTTCACCCCATGAGGCAGTGTCTTATAAAAGAAAACCCCTATTCTCAAAGGCGGTGCTGCTGTGTGCTTACCACCACCTTGGCCATGCCTTCTTCACAGGTACAGGAGCTCAGTGGCACAAGGACATCTTCTTCCCCATTGCCATCAGATTCTTGAATAATCAATGAACCAAAGACACTGCCTAACTTTTCAAACACTAATATTTTTCTTTTTCTTTATAGTAATATTGTAAGTTGGTTATAATATGAATTATTGCCCTGTGACGCTGCTGCAAAACACCGAATTTCATAACCTGTTCATGACAATAAATCCTCATTCTGTTTTTGGGAAAAAAAGTCTTTTAGATCTTGTAATGTTTCTATATTCACCAAGACAAATGGATACTTAAACAAAAGTTGCTTCTAATTATCTTTAAACATGAAAACAGAATCAAACTTTAACTTATCTATTATTAACTTACTTAACCTAACTTAACCATCTTCTAATTCTAAGCGCTCGTGTATGTAATGTGTGTGTAAGTTCAGAAAAGTTCTTTGGTTCACAGTTCAATCTCACTTCTCATTCTTCCTAGATCACTGGTTGTAGGCAATTCTTATACTGTGCACAGAATTTAACATGTATAAAGTTCACCAGGCTTTCTTTGATGCTTGAAAGGTAAATGGTTACTGCTCAGGAAGGTTCTTGTTGGTCTTCAGAGAGGGATGTGTTGTTCCAGGACATCCACAACTGATGTACTTCCATCAGTCATCTCAGTGTCTTGCTGATGAAACTTGCCCCGTCAGGGTTCTCCAGATGATGCCCTCTTTCTTTCAGGTCACCACCGAGTTGCTTTCTGTTTCACTTATTCCAAGCCAGTCCTCTACTCTTGCATGAACCACAAGGGCTGTGACTAGGCCGTCTTCCATACTGGGGCTTCTTGCCAGCTTTTTCTGTTTCAGTTCCAGCTGCTCTTGCTAGCTGAAACACAGAGTGATCTCTTCTTTTCTCTCTCTCTCTCTCTCTCTCTCTCTCTCTCTCTCTCTCCTCCCCCTCCCCCCCCCCCCCCCCTCCGCCCCCGGGCCATGAGCTGGATGCTGCAGGTTAATAAGTGTGGCCAGTTATTTTCCCTGAATGTGGATTGGTAATAAATCAATTTGGCAATGTTTATTTGAAGCACTTTGGGATGCTTTTCCAAATGCCATTAATGAAGTTTTTAAAAAGTTGATTTTTGCTATTTGCCTTCTTGCAAATTAAAGTCAAATGATTCAAGTTTTATATCTTTTTAACTGTGAGGTAAATGGATAAACATCTTAAAATGGTCATGTACAGTGTATTCTAAACATTATTGTGTATACTTGAAAACAAATTCTCCACTATCTAGAAGATGCATTAAATGAATTGCTATAATTTTTATATTGTGGAGGAGTGCATTGTTCCAGAGTCTCCACATTGTCCAACCTTGGAGAATTGTAGTCAGTACATCCATTTGTAAAACTAGCACAGTTATTGCAGGGCAAATGACATGGCAGAATTTGAGTTGAGTGAGGAGGAATAGCCATCTTCAGCTCCTTGATGAGCTGTGGAAAACAAAATATGATTGCCTTGCTTGGATCCCTGATACTGGCTTGGTAAAAAAAGTATAAGCTTCAAGTGAGGAGGCAGGGCCCTACGCTGTGGCAGGTCTTTGAAGCCAGACAATGGGATATGAGTGGATCAGAGGAGACTCATCTCACCCAGGAAAGTTTTTGGTATACTTGCCTTTAATGGTTGGGGCCTTGAGCTGTATAAAACATTGGTTGGGCCACATATGGAATATTGTGCACAGTTCTGATTACCACATTACAGGAAGGATGTGGGGGCTTTGGAGAGGGTGCAGAAGAGGTTCACCAGGGTGTTACCTAGATTTCAGAGTATTGTGGAAAGTTTGGACAAACTTTGATTGTTTTCTTTGAAATAGTGGAGGTTGAGGAGTGGCCTGATAGAAGTATATAAAAATTTGAGAGGTATGATGGTCTTTTTCTTAGGGTTGAGTCATGAAATACAACAGGCCTTAGATTAAAGGTGAGATGGGAAATGTTTAAAGGGGATGTACAAGGCCATTTTGTACTTATGCAGAGAGTAGCAGGTGCCTGAAATATGCTGCCAGGTGAGGTGGTGGAAGGAGGTGGGATAACACTATTTAAAAGACATTTAGACTACCATGCAGACAGGCAGAGGTTGGAGAGAAATCAATCGTGTGCAGGCAGATGGGATTAGTTTAATTTGACATCATTGTCAGCACAGACATCATGGGCCAAAAGGCCTGTACTGTACTCTTCATTATTCAAAAATCTTTCCCAGTCAGTTAAACCAGGTTGTGTTGGGTGTCAATAGTTAATAACCATTCAAAGTCATTCAGAAGAACATTTATCTAAAAAATAGAAGCAGGGCTAGTTCACAAAACCCTCATGCGTGCTCAGTTATTCAACAATCATAACTGATTACATAAATAGAAAATGGCGCCACTGCCGGAACTGCTGTTACGGCAGCTCTGCCACTCGTGCGGACAAAGGTGACCAGGGAGTGGAGGGACAACGCTCCTCTGCAGGTTCCAACTGGCCTGTCCTCATGAGGGTGGTTCCATACAGGCTTTAAGCAGTCTGTTAAAGGAATTAATGGTGTTTTATTTTAAAATTCTGCAGCCATGGAGGTTTTTGCCCAAGATAGCAGCATCTATGCTGGGCAGTATATTATGAGGGGAACAGATTCTGGAGGAGCAGTGGACTAGCGCAGGCACCAGATATGGGGAGACTACCACCTCATTGAGAAAGAGAAGCATGGGAGAAGACAGGAAGGGGTCCATGGCAGCAGGCCAGTGATGGGCTCAGTAGCTGAAGGACCCACATAGGCTGCAAGCTTTTGGCCACTTGTAGATGAAAGACTTCCACAGGCTGCAGGAGACTGGCTCACGGGAACTAGTTACCGGAATTGGGATTTGAGAGGGTTTTGAGGGCAAGAAAGGACTCCCAAAGGGCCTCGAGTGCTTAAGGCTTCCTGATCGTATCGGAGGTTTGGACCTGGAGTTCAGTCTGCCAGTCCTTTAAACAGGTGTTTGTGCAGCTGCTGAGGTTACGGGAGCGCTGAAGGTGAATTCACAGTCACGCTATACCTCTGAAGGGACTCTTTTGATTTTCTTTCTCTTGTTGTAGGGTTCCTTCCCCCCCCCCCCCACTCTGGGGGTGGGGGCCATAGCACATTTAATTAAAAGCCTGCAGTGTATGCGCTATGCGAGCATGGAGAAGAATGACACACACCCCAAAGCCTTGGAAAACGATACAGATTTATTGCTTTGTTGTCTCTCTTACTCTTATATGGGCCCCTGGCACTGACTTCAGAGGCCCCTGTCATCCAAGTGCTGACTTAGGATTGGCTGGCATTCCCGCCAGAGTTCCCCATCTTCCTGCTGTATGGAGGTCACCTGGGACAATGGCTGGTGTCACCCTCAGGTCCGCACAGTCGCCGCATTTGTTGGCCATTTTGTGGACCAGTCTGTGTCCCTGTGTGCGGGCCGCTATACGACTCCTCCCCCCCCCCCCCCCGCAAGAACTGGTGATCAGGCCATTGTCCATAGCCTTATGAGGCCTGGCCCTGCATCGCCAAGGAGTGGTGACTGGCTCATTACAGTCCAGATATGCTGGTTTCAGACAGTTGATGGTAAAAGTCTCCTTCATGCCACTGATGTTGAGGATGAAGGTGGAATTATTGTCTCTAATGACCTTGTAGGGGTCCCTCGTAGGGTCATTTTAAGGGTGGTCTGTGTGCGCCTCTCCTCACAAATATGTACTGACATGTCTTTCGGTCCTTCGTGACGCTATGCTTGGGCTGACTGTGCAGTGGGGGTTGCCGCAGGACCAAAGACCCCAGTTTTCATCAAGTTCTCGAGGATCACCGTGGGGTCTTCGGGGCATTTATTAGGGGCAAGAAACTCCACAGGGGTGATTAAAGGCGTTCCGTAGATTATATCTGCCGCTGACGCATTGAAGTCCTCCTTCGGTGCAGTACAAATTCCCAACAGGACCCTAGACGGTTCATCCACCCATTTGTGCCATCAAGGCTGCCTTGAGGTGCCTCTGGATGTGCTCCACAAATCTATTGGCTTGCGGATGATACACCATGGTGTGGTGGAGCTGCGACCCCAGAAAGTTAGCCAGCACTGCCCAGAGACTGGAGGTGAATTATGCACCCCTGTCCGAGGTGAGGTGCTTTGGGACCCCCTAATTGGGACACCCGTGTGTCAGTGAGTGCCCTGGCGCAGGTTTCAGTAGTGGTATCTGCCAGCGGGACCGCCTCTGGTCACCTTGTGGAGTGATCAACCACGGTCAAGAAGTATCTTCCCCCACAGGAAACGGGTAGTGGACCCATCTATGTTAATGTGTAGATGGCTGAATCTACCACGCGGCACCTCAAAAGTCTATGTGGGCACTCTCATGAGAACCTGAACTTTGGAGGTCTGACAGATAGTGCAGGTCTTGGTCCACTGGCTGACCTGTTTATGGAGGTCATGCCAGATTAACCTGTTGGCCACCATTTTGACTGTGGCGCAGATGGCAGGGTGCACCAGGATGTGGATGGCCATGAAAACTTGACACCTCCTTGCAGCTGGAACAATGGGGCAAAGGCTGCCAGTAGAAAAGATGCACAGCAGTGTCAGGTTACCTGGGCCGACAGGGATGTCCTCCACCCTGAGATTGGGGACGGCTCTCCTATAAGTGGGGATCTCAGGGTCCCGCTGCTGCACTTTGGCGAGGGCCGCAAAATCAACCCCTTGGGACAGGGCATGTATCGATTTGATCATGCGGCGTGACTGAGCATCGGCTACCACGTGGGGTGGGGGGGGGGGGAGTGGGATGATGCATAGCTGTCATAGCTGGAAAAAAGTTGAGAATAGCTGCTCATGGTGACTCTTTGTTTTCCTTATGGCAGGCAAAAGTTGGTATATCATGTATATTACATTCTTAAAATATATTATGTGACAATAAAAGGGAATCTTGAATCTTGATTTGATCATTGGTCTCGCATCAGTTTGCTTGCTTGTTTCTTTTAACCTTTGTTTCCACTGTGGGCCAAAAAAAAAATCCATATCATCCTTTAATATACTTAGGTTGTTGGGTGGAGAATTAAAAAGATCTACAATTGATGAAATGAAGAAATTCCTCAGTATTTCTTAAATTCCTTTTTTGAGGCCTTATGCCCAATGTTTTACCATTCCATCCAACTAGCCTCGGCATTCATTGAATTATTCTTCACAATTTCTGCCACCTTCGAAGAGTTTCCACCTCCAAGCACATTTTTTGCACTCTTCCCCTTTCACAGGGACCTGTCCTTTTGTGACTCCACGGTTCGCTGTTCCTTTCCCATCAGCAAGCTCCTTCTAAAGGGATTTTTCCTTGCAAATCACAGAACATGTATTTTCACTTCTTACCTTTCCAACATTCAGGAAACCAAACAGTCTTTCTGGGCTATCAGTCTGTGACCTCCTGAGCTTTCATGGTGAGAACCAGCAGCAGACCATATGACATTGGAGCAGAACTAGGCTATTGAGTTAGCCACACCATTCTGTCATGAGCTGATCCTTTTTCCCACTCAGCCTCACTGCTCAACTTTCTCCCCATAACCTTTCATACCCTGGCTAGTCAGAACCTACAATCTCTGTCTTAAATGTATATAATGACTTGTCTCCACAACCTCCTTTAACAACACATTCCACAGATTCACCACCCTCTGCCTAAAGAAATTCCTCCGCATCTCTTTTCTAAGTGGAAACCCTTCAATCCTGATGATGTGCCCTCTTGTCCTCTCAAACGCAGCTATTGTATTTGCTTCCATCACTATTGCTGGCAATCCAAAACAGACATATCTAACACTGCATAAAAAAAGAAACTTGCCCCGCATGCTTCCTTTAAACTACCCCATCTATCTGTGGCCTGTGTGTTCATTGAAAGAAACATTAATTCAGTGTCTAGGGAATTTTGGGAGATATTCCTACCTTCTATCCAATACCTTGTTTTATCCTTTTCTATGTCTGAAGGACATGTTTTAGGATGGGGATATCTGTTTTCCTTAAGAGTAGTTTTACATCCCATTTATAAATACATTCTTCGGCTATCTCTTCACCTAACGATTGCAGTCCAATCTGCGTCTACGCTGGGGCCTCCTCTCCCTCAAGTAGCGAAGTGATAAATCTCACTTGGGATGCTCAATAATACTTTTTAAAATCAGGTAATTTTAAACCCCCCAATTTATATTCCCTTGTTAACTTTTCCATGGATATTCTAGCAACTTTTCCATTCCACAAAAACTTCTTGACACATTCGTTAATCACCTTAAAACCTGAGGCAATGCAATGGGTAACAACTGAAAAATATATTGACCCTGCTCACCTTTATTTTGACACAGTTGACTCTGCCTATCAATGTAATAGGCAGAGTGCTCCATCTGACCAGGTCTTCCTCAACATTCTGGAGAAAAGAGATATAATTAAGCTTATACAAATACGCAAATACCCTCAGTCTTCCCTCAGCCACTCAACTCACTGTCATGTTGATACTGATCATAATCCCCATTTGTCAGAGGCATAACCTTGCTCTTATCCATATTTATTCTGTACTCTGAAACCTTCCCATAATCCTCCAGTATGATCCTCAGCCTAACCCTAATGTGCGGTCAATGACCCCTGAGAAAATCACATATAACCTAGGAGGAAACATGACACATTTGTTAGAGTATGCCAACCTTATTTGCAGTACATTGGTTCTCAAGTTGATTCCCCCTTTTAAATAGGGATAAGAATAAATTATCCCAGTATGGCCAGAGGTGCGATTATGGAAATGGATTTGGTGCAATTTAAAAAAAAAAGTTAACTGGTAGATGTCGAGATTCATACTTTGCTGTGGTCAGGAAATTATGGTTGGACTGAGGACATATTCAATATCTGTGTGCCTTTAGGTGTTGAAATACGAAACCCATCAGTACTCAGCAATTGCCATTTTGCAGGACTGAAGGTTGGAAGAAGTTTGTCCTCCAATAAAATTGCAAAATGTGCATAATGGGGAAAATCTTCTGATGAATTTGTAGTTCACATACCAGGTATGCCTCCATTTAAAGAGGTAAGCGTGCAGGAGATGAGTGCATTCCTGATTAATGGTGGGCTTTCCTGGTCTTAAATGGATGCATTCATTAATGAATGGTCTTGACATGCATGCCAGCTAATAAATTGGTAGCTGTCTCTGAGTATGGAACAGACATTATGTTGTGCCCATGTGGCTTCAGATGCCTTCTCCTGTCTGTGTCCAAGCAGGATCACCTAACTCTAGAGGGTAGAGTTAAGTCAATTCCCTGCACCTTCTCCTCTGACTGAGTTAACCTGATTGCAGTTTTTTGGGCTCAGGTCTGCCTTTCACAGTCAAGACTGGAAACAGGCCTTTCATCACCAGAAAGGCAAATGCAATGTCTGCATTCATTTCAAAAGGACAAGAATATAAATGCAAATTTGTAATGCTGAGGCTTTATAAGGCGTTGTTCAGACCACATTTGAAGTATTGTGAGCTGTTTTGTGCTGCATATCTTGGGAAGGATGTGCCGGCATTGGAGAGAAAGTCCAGAGGAGTTTTACGAGAATTATCCCGGGGATGAGAGGATTAATATATGAGGAGCATTTGATGACCTTGGGCCTGTATTTGTTGGAGTTTAGAAGGATGAGGGAGGATCTTATCGAATCGCGTTGAATATTGAAAGGGCTGGATAGAGTGGACGAGGATAAGATATGTACAGTAGTGAAAGGTCCAAGACCAAAGGGCACAGTCTCAGATTAAAAGATATCCCTTCAGGACAGAGATGAGAAGATTCATTAGTTCAAGGGTGGTGAATCTGTTTAATTTGTTGCCACAGATGGCTGTGGAGACCTTATCATTGGGTAGATTTAAAAAGCAGAAGTTGATAGGTTCTTGATTAGTATGGGCACCAAAGGTTATGGGGAGAAGGCAGGAGAATGGGGGTGGAAAGAAAAACACATTAGCCATAATTTGAAATGTGGAGCAGACTTGAAGGGCCAAATGGATTTTCAGTGGCCCTCTTGGGACAGGCTGTAAGCAAAAGGTCAAAGTCAAGAAAGACCAAGATGTCTGCAATTAGTTTGATTCCTGAAATGGAGTCGGAGAGAGAGATTGAGAAAGGGGAGAGAGTCATTGGAGATGGACGAAATGAGTTTGAGTCAAAGTGGAAGTTAGCTGAAAAGTGGATAAAGATGATGAGCTCATCATGGGTGCATGATGCGGCACCAATGTAGTCATCGACCTAACGGAGAAAGAGTTGAAAAGCCTTACCTGTAATTTCTCCACTTATTTAATGAAAATTGAGGCATAGCTTGAATCCATGTGAGTGACCACAGCTGTACTTTTGTTAGAGAAATTGGAAGTTCGCCCCTTCCCCCCACCTCCCCCCCACCCACCTTTTTCTGACTTTTGGCACTCCTGATGAAGGGATCAAGTCTGAACTGACAACTGTGATAACTTCCTATGCATGCTGCCTGACCTGCTGAGTTTCTGCAGCAGTTGTGTATACTCAAAATCAGGATCTTTGTTCTGTCTGGGACAAGTGGAGTGAGAACGAACATGAGTGTGTATTGCTCACTCACACATACACAGCTTAGCCTAGTCTCCTGAGTGGTTGCCCTGCTCCATCCCGACCTACTCTTTTGGCTTGCCTTCCAGCAACTCCACCCCTAATCTCCTATCCCAAAATCAATCTCTTGTCCCTTTCCTAACACTTTATCATGTCCCTCCCTTCCCCAAAGCCTGTTTCCCCTTTACCACTTTAACCCTCAAAACCTACCTTCTAATCCCAGCTCCAAACCCTCCATGCTTTTACTATTCATCTGACCTCCCATCTTCAAGGTTGTCATCAACAAAAGTCTGTGCCAATATCTCAGTGAACTCTGTGCCCACTGTGATATTGAGCTCTTCTGCTCTTCCATCATTACCACCTCTGCCTATTTCTCTGACAAGAAATCCCAACTCCCCCCAATTAATGACGCTTTTACCTGTCTCCAACACTTCTGAGTTTTGGACAGCCTCCTTCTGGCCAATTTGCTGCTCGAGATCTTTTTTTCTCCAATTGCCGATGAGACATTGACTTCTGGACTTCTCCACTGCTCACACACACTCCAACCCTATCATTATCTATCCCTGCCCTAGGCAGTTTCTCCCTACCCCCCCCCCCCCCCCCCCCCCTCACTGAATGTGCAGTTCAAAGGGAGGAAGTAATGTCCTGTTGTAGTCTGGCAGACTAAACTCTTATTTTGCAGAGGCCGGACAGCAGCTCTTAGACACTTCCTGTCTACTCCTATTCTCTTCAATCAGGTGATCTCCCCACTACTGTCTCCAGCCTGATAGTTCCCTGATCTCATCTGCCCACTTCAACCCAAGGTTTACAGGCAGGACTGATTCTTTCTGCTCCTGCCTCACTGAACATTTATTACATACTTTGACTCCATTATGTTCCCTCTCCTCCTTTGTTGAGTCCCTTCCCACCTACATTGGTAACATTTTGCATCCTCTGCACTTTTTTGAAAAGTTTCAATTTACCGTCCCCATCACCTTTTCTTTCCAATGGATGTGCAATCCCTAAAGACCTCCATATGCCATCAGGAAGTTTTCAGGACCTCTGCTTCGATAAGCACCTGTATTCTGTCCTTGGTTGCAAGATTAAACTCCCAGACATGTGCAATGTGCTGTCAATAACTCTAAAGACTAGAAGTTAACCTGATAGGCTTTTATTAGCATAAACAGAAGGCACATCTCATATGGTTGACGCAAGACCCAAGCTTGTTCTGGGAGAGGGCTCATGGCGTTGCTGCCTTTATTAAAGGAATCAAGGGGTAGGAACCACAGGTAAAATCATTAAGGGGCAGGCCAGCCATACACATTTAAACACTATTAACAGTGGTTCCACCACATCATTACATCTTTTAAAATAAGTCCGGTGGGTTGAAGTGGGTTCCACGTCCATCACCATCTGTCCGGTGGTCTTGTCCGCTGTTGTAACCATTGTAGTGCCATCTGTGGCTCAGCTGTTGACTCCTGGACAGTCTGGTCATTGTCGGTGGATGATGGTACCCGCGTTCCACATGTGGTGGCCGCGTTATCGGTCGAGTAAGAGTCCTGTTGCTGAAGGCTGCTTCTGGAGTTTTAGCTAGTTTGATGGCTTCCTGCAGCTTCAGATCACCCTGTTCTAGCAGTCACTGGCGAATGTAATCCAATCTGATGCCTGCTACACAGGCATCTTGAATCATTTCCTCTATGTACTCTTCTGCTGATATGGTTTTGCAGCCGCAGGCCCATCTGAGGTCTCACAGGACCCTAAGGTAATTATCAATCGACTTCCTGGGTTGCTGCTTATGCGTGGCTATGATGTGCCTGGCATAGACTCCTGGGCCAGGTACTGGTCATTCAGAATGTCCATTGCTTTGGTGAGTATCTCTCATTCTCTGGCCATCGGATAAGCGCAGTGCCTTATAACTGTAAGTGTAGCTTGTGTGCGTCAGATTGGACAATCACGGTGGATGCCTGCAGAAACACGTTGGAGCAGCATAGCCAGAGTTCAAACTTGTTGGATGGTTCTGATGATTGTGGGTCGAATTCCATCTTCTCCGGTCTCAACAACTTGTCCATTCCAAACAAAAATTATGGTAATAACATTGATGCACTATCAATAACTCCAAAGACTAGAAGTTACCTGACTGGTAGGCTTTTATTACCATAAACAGCAGGCACGTCTCATGTTGCTGACCCGAGACCTGAGCTTGTTCTGGGAGAGGGGTTATGACGTTTCTTTCTTTATTAGTGGAATGAGGGGGAGGAGCCACACAGGTACAATCAGCAAGGGGTGGGCCAGCCATACACGTACAAACAGTATTAACAGTGGTTCCACCCAGTGTGTCCTCGGCCTTATAACCTTGACAAACAACATATAATATTCTGCCTGGATTGCATGAGAAATGAATTTTCCAGTTTTAGTTAATTCCCATCCTGATATGAATCCATTGTTTTTATCTGTACTTTACCTACTCTTTTCCCTCAAACATTCCCCCTTCCTCTCCAAATAGTTTCCCTACACCCAACCCAAAATATTGAGTCCATTTTCCTGCAATGATGCTGCCTGACCCGTTGTTCCTTAAGCTTCTCATTGCTTGCTCAGCGTTCCAGTGTCTGCAGTTCTTCTATTTCTCTAGTTTACCCTGGTGACTGATTTTCTTGTAAGACAACTCAAATAAAGTTGACAGAATGGTTTTGGATTGGAAGCTTCTGAACAAGGAACAATTGCAGTCTATATGCTAAGTTAATTCACTCATAGTATAGCTAAATATCAAATCTACAAAATGTACTTAGTTTGCATGATTTATAAAAGTTAGGTAAGAGAGAAGAAATGCTTTCCATATTACATGCTCTTCACCACATAACTCTATGAGCTGGAAAATATAGGGCTGTATTCTAAATGTTGTATAATTTATGGAGGTCCACTGTTTCCTTTGTTCCATTTTTACTTAATTGGGAAGTATAAAGAAAGGTTGTGTATGTGAAAATCTGAAAAAGTTATTGCAAAGTTCATGACAAAGGAGAGACTGGAAACTGGTAACACCAATGTTACACTGGTATAGTGCCTTATTCCAAAAATAAAAAAAATACATTTACTTTTAGGATTCCTGGCTTTTATACCATCATTGGCAAAGTTTTTTTTTAATTTTAAAAATAGAAAAATATGATATAAATGTACCAGTTAAAAGATAAGTGAAAACATTTGCCAAATAGAAGTGAATCAGTTCTTTCATCGCCATTCTCATAGGTGGTTCTCACATTCTTCCAAATGTTAACATTCTTCTTGTTAAGCTTGTTTAGTGACTGGGTCTGGTGATTGTGACAGATATTACATTTACATTTCAAGAATTTATGAACTTGCATTGTAATCTCACAACAAATTTACATCTTTTTTGAACTGAATTTAAGAGTTAATAGACAAAAATGCTTGGTTTGAGAAATAATGCAGGATTAAGGGCCATAATTATCTTTCTCTTGAGAAGGAAATTTGGATAGCTTTGTAACGGACCACTGATCTAGGTGAAAATATAGATGGTCTAATTAATAGATTTGTAGATGATACAAAAATTGATGGTGTGTGGAGAGTGAGGAAGTTGGTCAAATGACATAGCAGGATGTAGATCATTAATTCGGCTCCGTAAATGGTTATATGGTTATGGTTATTAGCAAATTTGAGTGGTGAGATGGCAGGTGGAGTTTAATCTGGCCCAAGTGTTAATTGTCGAATACAGAAGAAAGGATACAGTAAAAAACAGATCCCTCATAATCATTGATGAACAGAGTAATCTTTAGGTACAAATCAATAACTCCCTGAAAATGGCAATACAAGAGGATAGGGTGGGAAATAAGGCAGGGGTGGTCAGCCTTTTAATTTTTAATTTAAACATACAGCACAGTAACAGGCCATTTCAGCCCACGAGTATGTACCGGAGGTATAGGTTAATTGGGTGGCATGGACTCATGGCTGAAACGGTTTGTTACCATGCTGTATATCTAAATTAAAAAATTAAAAGGTTGGCCACCCCCGCCATTCAGCATTAAGTATAAAGGCCATGAGGTCATGTTGCAGCTCTATAAAATTTTATTTGGGTCACATTTGGAGCATTATGTGCCATTCTTACCACAAAAACTATGTGGATGCTTTGGAAAGGGAGCAGAAGAGGTTCACCAGGGTATTGCTTGTATTACAATATATTACACAGAAAGAGAGGTTGGAAAAATTTGGATTGTTTTTTCTGCAGCATTCAAGGCTAAAGGGTGACCTGATAGAAGTATATAAAATTGTAAGGAGGAGAGAATATTTTTACTAGGGTCAAATGATCAAATTTTAGATGTCATAGGTTTAAGATGACAGAAAGTTTAACAGAGATGTATGAGACAATTTTTTAAACAGAGTTTGGTAGCTGCCTGGGGAGGTTGTACAAGCAGAATCAATAGGAAAGTTTAAGAGTCAATGAGGCAGAAACACGAACAAGCAGGGAATAGAGGGATTAAAGAACATGTGAGTCAGGTGGGCTTAATTTGGACATTCTGGGCCTAATCTTGTACTGTAATATTCTGAGTTCTAATTATGGTTTATAATAATGTCTGAAACTGAAATATTTAGCAATACATCACTTGCTCAGAGTACATTGGTATTGATTTGATTACATCCTCCCGGTTCCTGGTTGGAACCTTAAACATGATCTGACCAGCAGAGGAAGGCTACCAAATAACGTAAATGTCATAGAACCATAGAACAATACAGCACAGAAATAGGCCCCTTCGGTCCTTTTAGTCTGTGCTGAACCATTTATTTTGCTTGATCACACTGACCTGTACCCAGTCCATAGCCCTCCTTGCGTCTCCCATCTATGTACTAGTCCAAATTCTTCTTAGATGTTAAAAGTAAGCTGGCATTCACCACCTCATTGATTTTGAAAAGTTTGAAATTTCCATTGCAAAGATTTTACATAAATTTTTCCACATCCCTGTATGCTGCACTCTTGATAATGGAGATGGTGTGGGCTTGAGCAGAAATTTTGAAACGTACGAAGCATTTTCATGGCCTCCATCACTTACATTATCAGGCTGGAAATTTTTTTTGAGATAATATTGCTAAAACCAATTTGAATAGAACTAAATACTGAATGACACATATACCATATACCCAATGTAACTCCACTTAATTTGAGCAGTGCCAATGGAGTATTAAAATTAGCCACAGATTATGTTCCAAGGATAGAGAAAACTTTGTCTAGAGTGATGTGGCAGTGCCGCACAGCGTACAGCACTGTCATTTTTCAAATGTGATGTTAAATGCCATCTCTTTCCTGAGTGGAATGCAAAAGGTAGTATCATGCCTCAACCTTAAGAACAGCTTTACTGGCTGTTGGTTGACATTTATCTTTTGTTCAAAACTTAAAATAATGATCAGGCCTCTTTTTTGTGCAATTTGGGGAACTTGGTCACTCATATTTTAGCTGCTGTATTTTCTATGTTATTTGGTTTATTTTTAATAAAATCCATCGTACAGTAAGAAATGTTTTTCTGTAAGCAGGCTAACAGGTTTTCTCTCACATAGCCATGTAACGAGCATAATTTACAGCATATAGAACAGTGATAACATTTTAAAAGTATTTTGCTATTTGTCAACCACTTTGGATATTCTGAGACTATTAAATGCATGATATAAAGCCTGGAATTTTATTATAATTTGGAGATATGTTGTAGTTGTGTTTGTTCATGCTCCATTTAGAATGTAAAACTGCCTCTAATTGCAGGAATCCTTTTTGGTAACATTTCAGTCGAATTTATTTGCCTGTTTTCACTTTTTGACAGTGATAATTCAGATCTTATTCAATGTGAAATCCAAGTGTGAGCAGCTTTTCATCTTGCAGCTTAAAATATTGCAGAATTTATTTTCATTGCATTATTTGTTTTGAAGTTGGGCTTTTTTGGTCTCTGAAATCTGACGAGGAAACTTTCCAAATCTCTGAACTCTGTTGCCTTTTTGGTATTTTTAATACTTTTTCCTCTTTGTGCTGCTACTTTCTACACTTTTATGTGGAACACCTGAGTGAAAGGATGTACTTGCAGTCTAAACTATATCTTCAGATTGAAGATCATTTGGAGGAAGGAACTCAGCAAAATTTCCAGGTAATCAACAGGTTTTGCTTTCCCAATGGCCATCCAGGATTCCAGACAATTGTTGATCATTAGTTATCTTCATGTGTCAAGACTTGCTAGATTTCACACTAAATGTTCTTGGCTGCTTCTGTTATTGAAGATTCTGATGATTCATTAAACCTGAAGGAACCAAATGTACAAACAATTTTTTAAAATGGTCACAGGCAGCATTTGAAGAGAGGGAAATAAGAATTCCTCTTTGAAAAGTTGTTAGCCTGATACTGCATATTTCACGAACCCTTTGCTTTTGTCCATCTTCTCTTCATTAATTTTGGATTCTTGCTTAAGCACGTGAGGTCCAGCAGTGGAACAAGAAAAGTTGTTTGCTGGGATACTCTGGGGAAATCTGGTGTTGGAGCCTGAGCCAAATTGAAAGTGGCTCAGCGTTCATTTACGGTGATGATTTTTAAGCTGTTGGAGAAAAAAAGCAAAAGTGTTATCACTTTTGTAAATCATTCCATTTGCAGGAATGTTTTTAATTATTTATAATTTAATTGTATTTTTATTGCTTTCAAGTGGCTTAAAAGTTTTAATAATTTAACATTCCTAATTGTTTCACTTTCTATGGTTCTTGAATATGGAATGTCAGGAACATTCAGAAACACCAAAACTCACTTGACAGCTTTAACAAGCAGGAATGTCAGGCCTGGCTTTACCACCTGTCAAAGATTTCTTCATCTATTTTGTGGGTCGGGTTGTTCTGGCCACACACAAAATTCAGCTATGATGCACTAATTCCAAGTGCTGCTCAGGTCCATACTAACCTATTTTAAAGCATTCTCAGTTAGCAAGAAGTCCCTCAGGCTTACACACATAATAAATTAAGAGAACTGAATGTAATATTATCTAATACTGCCCGAAGCTTATAAAACATCTGTACTCAGCAGAGAGTTGGAGCAGTTCGTTATGCACTGACAGTATTAGATAATAATCATGTAATTCAAAAGTGGTATTAAAATAGCACTTAGAGATCATTTCACATTACAACAATAACTTTTTCGGGTGTGGGCCTGCTGAAGCAGGAATAAACATAGTCTCAGGCACTAATGATCTCCCACTGCACATGTTCCTTTATTGCTGCAGAATGTCTAAAGGAAAACATCTCAAACCCAGAAGTAGGGTGGTCTGACTAATGGAGATTCAATCAAAGCCTACTGGAGTGGAAAGAGGATGGTTCCTTGAGATGGAGGCAAGATCCAGAGATTAGACTAGGGAATTGGCCTGAGGTTATGGAGAAGTGGACTTTGGGAGAGTGAAGGATGAGGAACAGCATATTTTGACAAAAATGTGACTTACCTGGTTTGCATTATTGATTTGGGAGCTACTATACGAGGGCCTGTAGCCAACCGAGTGTGGCAGGTTAAGTTCACTCCTTTATTAGGGCTGGAAAGGCTGCTTTTATACTCTCTGTTATCCCTCCGTTTTTTGCTGATTGACTGAGTCATCCATATGAATAACAATAGCGGGAGGGAACGTCCATGCATATGAATGCCTTTCTTCTCCAGCCTGTTTTGCTGAGTTAGCTGGGTAGTTTGACTAATGCCATTTTAGGGCTGTTGGACTGATGCTGCCCCAGTTTCTACCCCCACTGGTTTGTTGGCGTGGGAGTCGCTTTAGCGATCTCTGTCCGCGTCTGCTGTCGCGCGATGTGCCAGCCCAATCTCCGCAATTGCGGGCCACCACAGGCCCTTATCTTAGTGGTGTTCCAAGTCTGCAGTATTATGAAATCTTGGGGAAAGACAAAGTAGCTGACATGCTAATTTTGTCATCATCCCCAGGGTAGTTTACAGCTGGTCAAATTTCCAGAACAATGCCATTCAAACAAAAAATGATCACAATTTCAATTCTTTATAGAAATCAGCAATTTATCATAAGTCTGTAGAATGATGGAAGAGAGGACAGCAATCCATTGAAAGCAGTTTGGAGAAGCTTTACAAAACTAATACCCACTAAGGCTTATGAAGTAATGTACAGGTAGGCTTACATCCACTGAAGTTTACAAGTATGACAGGAGACTTGAATAACTGAAAGATTTTAACTTTATGGATATGGAGAGGAGGTTTCCCTTGTGGGAGAATCTAAAACTAGCTTTTTATTATATAAAAGGTACTGCCATATATATTAGGGGTGAGGTGTTTTTCAAAGGGTCATGAATTTTTGGATCCTCCTTTATGAAAGGTTGGTCAAAGAGAAGTCTTGAATATTGTTATATAGAGGTAGGTGGCTACTTCATTAGTAAGGGGTGAAGACTCATACAGGTAATAAGTTTAGGTTGCAATCAGATCATACATGATCTGTGGCTGAGCAGACTTGAGAAACCTAGTGACCTAATCCTGCTGAATTTAATGTTTGTGTGAATACTATATAATAGCTCATGTGCAGCTAAATGCACAAGAATGACATAATTAGAGTCTTGTTTGAGATTTGCAGAAAATGTAAACCAAATACTGTAATTCAATTAATTAATCTTTTCAATCTAAATCATGGAAAAAAGCATGAGGAGTGATCAAATTGCTCATCATAATGTTTCTGATAATTGTAGCTGCTTTTGGCCCTTTGAAATGGGTCTATATAAAAGCTTGTTATTTTATTTGTGAGGAAACTTATACCCACATTTGAAACATTTAAAATAGTAATAAAAATGACAAAGGAACTATCTTCTATAAATGGAAACCAGTAAAAGGTTTCCTATAAATTTTAAATGGTCAATTATTATTTAAAATAATATTACTCATGGGTGGTGTGAATTTTGTAAAAAAATTTTTTTAAAGCAGCAAAAATAGCCTTTGAACCTGCTCTGCCATTCATCAAGCCATGGTTAAACTTTCACCTCAATTCTATTTTCCATCCCCAGATCTCATGAGTTCCTTAATCCCCAAAATCCATGGCAATCTCTGTTTTACTGTGCAGTACAGATACAAATGAGTACCTCAGGATACTGTGGGACATGACTACCTTAACAGCAGTGTGAGGGAATGGATGAGCATCATTAAAGACTGCGATTAAATCAGGCTGTTGAAAGGAGTGGAATATAAATACAAGGGTGCTGGATTAACCTCACTTTGCAGAAACTAAATTAACCTTAGTAGAGCTGTCAATTTGACAATTTTTTTTTAAAAAGAACTTGATCCAGATTTTGTTAGTTGTAATTGGAATTAAACTTTCAGGAGTTACTATCATTATTCTAGGAAAGTAACAGCTATCTTGTAATTTCTGTATTAAAAAAATAATTTAAACATAGTCTGTTGTGAGTGACAGCGTTATTTACAACCTTTCTGACATAATCAGGAGAAATTATTAAACAGGTGGGTATTTCTGACACTAAGAATATTGCAAATATAAAATATATTATAAATGAAAAGCTTTCTTGAAATCTAATTCAGGTTTGTCAGACTAAACTGTAAATATTTAATAATCTTAAATACATTAGTAAATTTAAGAGTGCATAAGAATAGTTCTTTCTTGATCATAATGAAGCAATGAATGAATCAAATGTCTAGTTACCAATAATCCACTCAGCTGTGGGCTCTGCTCAGGTTGTCAATTGTTTCTCAGGCTCTATCCAAAATGTTATCAATAATGAAACGGCAGGGGGCATGGCAAGATGGCGTAGAAGGAAGACGGGTGTTCCACCTCTCCCCAGCTGGATCATTAAATACCCATTCTTTTAATAGTCTAAAAGTGATTAAAAATAAGATTTACAGTTATTTAAGTAACAGTGCTTTATAATGGCATCTAATGTGAAAAAGCCTAAACCTCAGCTTCAGAAAAAAATACCCTATAAAAGTGTGGAAGAATTGAGGCCTACCTGTATTGCTGAATCCACGGAGTCGTCGTTGGGAGTCTCCAAGCCTCAGAGGACTCCAGCCCATTCACTTTTGACTCCGGTGCCGATCCTGCATCCGCAAGTTGGTGCCAGCATATCGGTGAGTTCGGCCGTTGCCGACCCGCATCCACATGAAGTCGTGCACGTGGGCGGCATGGTCGATAAGGGGACCCGCGAGCCCGCGATCTTGCTGGGCGGCCCGGTGGCGCGCAGGGTAGCGCCGGAAGATGCCTCTGCACGTTCGACGGCTGTGTGTGGCATCGCGGGCCTGGGAGCTATTGGACAAAATCAGCGCTGTGGGGGAGCCTGAGCGCCAGCTTCCCGAAGAGGTCGGGGTGCTGGCGGCAGGTGTCCAGACCTGTAGCCGTTCAGTTAAGGGAACTGTGCTGACTGAGGAAGAAGAGGAACTTACCTTATTGGAATACGTCCAGGAGGAGGAGCTTGCTGTTAAAGAGGGTGAATCTCAAAAAGTGGAACTGGAATCTGGACTGGATTCAGTGTTTCCTGTTCTGGAAGGGATTGCTGGTCAAATACAGCAAATGCATAATATGTCAAATCAAATATCAACTCAAATGACTCAAGGATTTATGGAGATGAAAATAAAAATGAATACTTTGTGTGATGAAATGTCAACTGTGAAGCAGGAAATATTAATAAATGTATACAGTCAGTAGATATGGTGCAAGATAATTTTGAGAAAATTGAAACAGCTTTCTCTGAGTGCCAAACTCAGGTGGAACGAAATAGAGAAAAAATGGAAAAAGTGGAAGGCTCTTTTGTAGATTGGGGGATTCAGAAAAGAGATTTAATGAAGAAGATTGATTTGTTGGAAAATCAAAGTCGGAGGAATAATGTGAAAATAGTTGATCTTCCAGAGGATGAGGAAGGTGCTGACTCTATAAATTTTTTTAAGCACTGGATCCCAGAGGTGCTGGGTAAAGAGTCTTTCCCTGAAGGTTTGGAATTGGATAGGGCTCATAGGGCTTTGAGAAGACGGCCACTTCCAGAACAAGCACCGAGAGCCGTTTTGATTTGTTGTTTAAAATATCAAGATCATGAAATGATTCTACGTATGGCAGTAAAGAATGCAAGACAGAATCGATCTCCATTAATGGTTCAACATAATAGGGTGTTCTTTTATGCTGATTTGAGTCAGGAGGTTATTAGAAGATGATGAGAATTTAATATGGCTAAAGATGTTTTGTGGCGAAAAGGTTACAAGTTTGCTTTTCGTTATCCTGCAATTTTGAAGGTTTTTTATGGTCATTTTCAATCTCAATTTTTTGAGAATGATCATGATGCCTTGGTTTTTGCTAATTCTTTGCCAGAATTGCGAAGAAATGGATCTCCTCGTCTGTTACCTCCTAAGAGGAGAGTGAATGGAAATGGAATTGGACATGGGAATGGAAAGAATGGAAGGAAAGAAGAGTTGACACAGAGTCTTCTTGATGTTGAAGATCCAGACCAATCATTGGGTTGAATATGTGTACACTTTTTGATTAAATATCTGGCTGGGGTGGGGGGGGTGTGGATGATACTGAAAACTTTGATAGTCATCTGCCACTAGTGGGTTTACAACACCCAGTATTTTTAGGGTATTACTACCTTTGGGTGGTTTTTTTGTGTTTTTTTTTGTTTTGTTTTGTTGTTTTGTTATTTTTACTTTTTTTTGGGGGGAGTTTTTTTCTGGAAGAATTGTAGAGGGGAGCATTATTTTATAGTGTATCATTACATTAGTAGTTAAAAAAAAGGTGTCTCAATTGAACTTTGCAACTTTTAATGTGCAGAGGTTAAATAATCCAATCAAGAGAAAAAGAATATTGGTTTATATAAAAAAAAATGAAAATTGATATTGCTTTTTTACATGAAACGCATTTGACTGAGAAAGAACATTTGAAATTGAAAAGGGATTGCAATATTAAACTTCCATCAAAACGACGGACGCACTATCTCCAAACTTTCACAAGAAAAAAGTAATGAATGATCTGATATAACTCTACTTTTATATTCAGCTCGTAATACTCTACCTTGTAGAGGTGCTGATACCAAAAATAAATCAATTCTAGAAAATGAATCAATAGAAATCCTTCAATGGAACTCTATCTTTTTTCGGAATAACAGTTATTAAAGCACTCGAACATAATTATGGTAAAGAGATGATTTTATATATTTCAGTTATATATAATTTGTTTCAAGATAGAATGGATAAGCCAGATTGGGAGAAATCTAAACTTAAATGGGAGAGTGATTTAGTGTTTATTTTTCCTGAAGAAGATTGGGCAAGTATGTGACAAGACAATATAATTAAATTGACCAATGTGCGCTATGGAATGGTTAATTATAATTTTTTACATTAATTGTATTTGAGCCCAGAAAAGTTTAAAAAAAAATGGATTTAGTAATTCAGATTCTTGTTTTAGATGTGGTTCATGTATTGGAACTTTTTTTACATGCTGTATGGAATTGTGTTAAAGTTCAATCATTTTGGCGAAGTATTAAAGTAGTTTTAGAGCAATTATATAATTTTATACTACCGTTAGATCCAACGATTATCTTGTTTGGAAATTTATATTCGTTAAGAGGAACGGGATTGGATAAAATTCAATTCTCTCTTGTACGTTTGGTGTTATCAGTAGCGCGTAAATGTGTTGTAAGTACTTGGAAAGATGATACTGAGATTAATATAGCTCGTTGGCATAATGAATTGAAAGTATGTGTTATGGAAAAAAATTACATACTTTACATGATAATTATTTTTCTTTTGTTAGTAAGTGGTCACCGTATTTGAAATATATGCATTTAGATATACTTTGAAATGTTGTTAACATTAAAAAATCTTTTATATATATATAATTATTTTTTTTTTGTTGCTCCACTTAAGGGAGCTGGCTGAGGGTGACTATTTATACTGCTTCTGTTTTCTTTTAAATAAAGTTTTAAAAAATAATGAAATGTCTCTGCCTCTCTTAAACAGAAGGAGGGGAGTGGAATGGTATGGTCTGGTGCAACTCAATGGACAAGACAGATTAGTAGTCACAGATTAGATGGGCCAAAGGACTTGTTTCTGTGCTGAAGTGTTCTGTGGTTCTACATTTCTGAGATCTAAGCTGGAATGTGACAGCTAATTACTTCAAAACAGAGAAAATATATTCTATCCAAGATATCCTTCTTCATAAGACATGGCTTCCCCTCTCCCAGCATTAACTCATCTTATCCTCATCTCCTCCTTTTCCTGCATATCTGCCCTACCCTCTCTGCCTATATAAGCAAAATGAACATAATTCCCCTTGTCTTCACCTTCTACCCCACCAGTCTATGCATCCAACATAAAATTCTCCACAGTTTCCGTCACCTACAATGTGATCCCACCATCAGACACCTCTTCCTCTTTCCTATTCTCTCCACCTTCAATATTTCTGCTCCCTCTATGACTCCCTTGTCCTTTCATCCCTTCCCACTAATTGCCCCATGGCATCTTCTATGACTGCAGGAAGTGCCACATTTGCACCCACACCTCCTGCCTCACTTGTGAATCTGTAGGAGTCATCTACCGCATCTGGTGCTCCTGTTGTGTCCTTCTCAACAAACGAAAGACTGGACACAGACTGGGAGATTGCTTCGCCAAGCAACTATGCTCTGTCTGCATCAATAACAGTGATCTCCCAGTGGCCAAACATTTTAATTCTGCGCCACACTCCTGTGCCAGCATATCTGCCCATGGCTTCATGCAACTGTCAAATTGAGGCCACCGGTAAAGTGCAGGAGCCAACACCTAATATTTTGTCTGGGCTCTTTCCAACCAACTTTTCCAATTTCTGCAAGGCCATTCCATGTTCTCCCTTTCTACCCTATCCCTCTATCTCCTTTCCTCCAGCTCTCTACCCTCTTCCCTCTCTATTCACAGACCTCTCCCACCCTCCCTGTTTTCTCTTGTGCCTTTCCTCCTTTATCCACCTATTACCTCTTGCCTGTGAGCCTGTGCTCTATTCCTGCTCCTTACCCCCACCCCACCACACCATTTTAATCAGGCATCTGCTGACATTTTGCTCATATCTTGATGAACGGCTCAAGCCTGAAATGTTTGTTATGTAAAGCACATATATATTTGCTATATAAAGTATGCTATTTGACCTGTTGAGTTTCTCCAGCATTGTGTTTTTACTTCAATGATTGCGTTTGCAGACTTTCATATTTCACTCAAATGGCTTTAAATGTCACAACACTCTTGAAATCCATCGGTTTCAACATTTTGGGCATCATCTTTAGAACCATTGATCATTACAGCACAGAAACAGGGCCTTTGGCTCTTCTCATCTGTGCCAAACTATTATTCTGCCTAGTCCCTCTGACCTGCACCCTTTATACCCCTCCCATCCATGTACCTGTCATGTACGTTAACCTATCTTTAAAATGAATCTGAATTGGATGTGTAATCCATAGCAATGCTGAGACATGGTTCTACCAAACTAAGTGTATCCACAAACTACAAGACTTAAGCCAAGAACAAAGTGAAATTTCAATCACTTGCCTGGGTGGAACCATAATACTTAAAAAGCCTGACATTATCTAGAACAGAGCAGTTTATAGGAAACCCTCTGCCACTGAAGTCAGGAATCACCCCTAACAGGCAATGGTATAACACTACTTGAGGATGGACTGCACAGTTCATCAAAGGTATTGTGAGGCACTTCCTCTTGGGTATCGTTCATACTAAGATAAAGTTACCATGTGGAACTGCCAATAAAACCCAGCAAAATCCATGCCATTTTCTAAATCCAAAGAATTTTAAACCTGTATTTGATTCTGGCAAGACTGTAATTGAGAAATGTCTGCCTTCTCAGTCGCAATAAATGTTGACAATACCTGTATTCGAAAATAGAGAATTTTAGAGGCAAAGTACATTACTGACCAATTTATAGGTTATGTGTGCAGCTCCAATTCAAAATCTTTGATTAGTTATTCAACGAGGGTCATAACATTTCTGGCAAGATTCACTGAAGCTTGAATCTACAGTTATCATGAGACAGCCAATCTGTTTGCTCATAGTTTTGCTATTATCTGATTCCACCTGCATTGAATTCGCCCATCGTTATTGAATGAAGTTCTACCGGGACCAATGCCTGAAGAGGGCACTCAAAATCAGTGAACCGGTGCGGACTCGAAAGGCCAACATGGCCTGTTTCCGCTCCGTAAATGGTTATATGGAATGTTCATTATTTAACTTGGAAGAATAAGTAAGGAAATGAATGAGCATAAAATTAAGTTTTTAATATTAGAAATGGTTTAGACTAGTTGGATCTACATAAACGTTATTGTGTATTCATATAAAAATACAGAGGATTGACAATGAAAGATATGTAAAGAAAATTAATTTTACTAAAAATAGAAAAAATAAACAGAAGACAGTATTTGTTACTCTGGATGTTAGAACTTGTTGAAATAATTCAGGAAATAATATATTGGTTCTTGTCAACTTGTACTATTCAGGGTTATTAAAACTGTCCATATTATATGGATAGTTAAGTTATTCTACGTGGATCAAAATCGTCAGCATTACACAGCTAGACTCATAGAATAAAGATCCTGCTAAACTATATATTCTTCAATGATTTCATTATTCATTATTTAATTTCCCCTTTGAATACTATTAATTTTTCTATAGTTGTTTTTATGATTTAGTTATTCAGTTTTATTAAAAAGCTTCCAAATGGGAAAAAAAGCTTGAAAACAATGAATGAGTTTAAATTGCAGTAGATCTTGATAAAATTCTTGATGTTATGTGCTCACTTGAATAAACTATGGTAATTTTTAAATATAGAATTTTGATCCTGTGCATTTCCATTTTGATAAATTGCTCTGTTTATGATGTACAACCTATTTAAAGCTATTCCTTATTTCTGCGGTACTCTTTAAAAAAAATCATCTCATCTATAATGACTGCTTCATGCTGTTTCCATTCTCTGTTAGCTAATTTTATTTTATCTATAACACCGAAGCTAATCTTATAGCATCTCTAACTCTGAAACATTTAATAACTCAAGTCGAATGTGTTTCTTTGCAAAGCCTTGTGAAAAAACTCATTAAAAGCCTGCTTGTTTGTTTTTTTAATTTCCTATCTCTATTTTCTAGAAATGTGCATTTCAACAATTTCATTTAACATTAAATTAAAGAAGGAATTTCAAATATAATTGCTTACATTTCATTGTTACATTTTCCTGTGATATTATTGATTCTAAAGTAATTTCATAATATCTGTAATGTGCTATTTTTATTTTCATTTGGCATATTTGGTGTTTTTTCCCATTACACATCCAATTTAAGTGACAAGTACATGAAAAAGTGTCACTGGTTTGAAACCAGAGGTTTCATCCATTTGGAGTTAATAAATATAGAAAAGTTGGACATGCATTAGTGCACAGAAACTTTTTTTTAAAATTTTTTATTTTTCACACCATAAATCACATTAGCCATGATATACACTATTTCTTTTTCACACATATATAGTGACTTTTTCTCCCCCCCCTCCCTCCTCCCAAGCCACCCCCCCACACCCCCCTCTCATCCATTTTAGGTATACAATCTAGGTTGCATTAAGCCAGTCAGACAATGTTGTCATTCAACAAAAATACACCAGAAATTCTACTGAGTCCATTCTTTTCTTTCCTTTCTCCTTCCATCAACTTAGGTAATGTTTGTCCCCGGTAGGTTTTCGCTATTGTATTTAATGTAAGGCTCCCATACTTGTTCGAATATTTCAATATTATTTCTTAACCTATATGTTATTTTTTCTAATGGAATACATTTATTCATTTAAATTTAGTAGTTTCTTCCTTTTAATTTGGTTATGTATTCCATTAATATTTAAAGTCATATAGTTCAGCGTAGCCATTTTATATTTTGTTTATCTTCTCTTTCCGTTTTTCCATCATTACCTTTCCTCCTTTTCCATTTCTGTTTTCTTATTTTCAACTCTTTATAAGACAACATTCCTACAACATCCAACATTTTCCTTATTCTCCTATTTCTATCTTCTTTATCCCCAATCTCCCCTTCCCCTCCTGAGTTGTCCTTTATCCCTTGTCGGACAACCACATCTCCCCTCTCCATTTGGATTTGCGAATCCACTCGCAAGTGTCAACTGATTTTGCAGTGACCGCTATTTCCCCCCACCCAGCCCCCCCCAGAAAAGATTTCACTTTTCATATGTCACAAAGGTCACTCTTTTAATTCCCTCCTTATTCTCTCTATTCCATTACCTTCCCTTATTAATTCTTGTCTATACTATCTATATTTTCCTCTAAGTACAGATACATTCACGTATGCACATTGTCTCTATTCACTCTTATACCTCTTTACCCGCATACATATCAATCGTGATCATTTTTACTCTCATTACCCGTCTTCATCCCTCAGTCTATTTTTGTCTTTACCCACATACATATCAATCGTGATCATTTTTACTCTCATTACCCGTCTTCATCCCTCAGTCTATTTTTGTAATTGAGTGCACAGAAACTTGAGCAACAAACAAATTGCTAGCAAAGGGATGTTCGACATTTTGGACTGAGACCTTGCATTAGGACTGAAGTGAGAGGGAGCAGTGAGACAAGGGCTGATGATAGTTGGAATCAGATGAGGGAGGCATGATAGACAGATGGAGCCAAATGACAAAGAGGGAGGGTGTTGAGACAGAGGCTGGTAGGTGGAAAGAGATGAGGGATGCTGGATTGATAGAATCAGGAGGGGGAGGGGATAGTAAAGGTGAAGCAAGAAAGAAGAAACCCAGGTGAAGAGGTCTGAAGGCGATGGGCAGATGTACAACATGGCAAGGTAGGTTTTATTTAAAATATTGAAATTTACACCTTTTACTATGTCAAAATTATAACAGCTAACTACTGTAATCTGTTTTGATTAGTGCAGTTACTGAGATAAACAATGAAAAATGTTATCTTTAGAAATCGACCACTTCATTTTGATCATGCACGTTATAGCGAGACAACAGAATACTTGTCTTAATGCTCTATTATTAAGTTTTATTGCAGATACTCCCAGTGTTTTATTTTGTACCATTAAAGATATTTATTGCATTAATTGGTAAGATGATAATTCTCATAGCTGACTGTGAAGAAGGTTTGCCCAAAGTTTTAGTGATGTCTGTGATACTGATTTTTGTCATTTTCCAATGTTACTTTCACATTAATCCTTGTCTATAGAGGATAAGTGGCATCTAGCAAGAAATTATTGTTCAAGCTAATCACTTTGAAAATTCTACAGGTAACAAATGCAGGAAATGAAAAGAACAAATTAAACAAATGCATTTAGTATGAATAAAAAATAACAATTAAGAGACAATTATGGGATTAAGGTAGCAAGAAAATATAACTTGAAATAAAAACACATGGAAATGCTGGAGGAACTCAGCCAGTCTTTGAGCGTCCATAGGAGACAAAGATATATTGATGACATTTCGGGCCTGAACCCTTCTTCAAGGAATAAGCAACTTGAAAGAATGTTTGCAATATCTCTGGAATTTCTGTTTTGCAGCGAAGGGAATGAATGACATTCCAGACACTTAATTTTTCAGCAGGAGTTATGACACAGTACGCATTGAAGCACATATTCAACAAATCTTAATATTTTCATAGCTGAAAGGACATTTAAAGTATGGACAATATATCACTGTATTTACAAGAATTGGGTGCACAATGCAGAGAATCAGGAGTATGCAATCTGCAAATTTTGAATAATTGATTCCAGGTCTTTGAATTAACCTGTAGTTACTTTAGGATCCATGTGAAACTTGTATATTCTGTCTTGATAATCTCAAGTTTTGGCTTTGAATACAGCAAATATGCATTTAAAATAGTGTTAAACAGGAAAGTCTGCAGATGTTGTGATTATACTGCAATACACAAAAGTGACCTGCTAAGTTTCTTGAGCACTTTTTTGTATTGCACAACTTTAAAATAGTTGAGATCTACCATTGTGCTAGATTGGATGTAGTAAAGAATACAAAGCTATATTGAATACTTGAGCATTGAGGAAAACAAGTCTTTTAGACAGAGATCAACATTTGTTGTCAACAGTGGTATAATTGCCATGACTTTATAAGCCTTATTTTGTGGTCTGTAGTTTGATTTGTCACCCCTTGGCACTGTCCTTTCATCTGCCAGTAGATGTAAAAGGTCAAGTTAAACATTGGATCTTTGTTCTGGAATACCAAAAGGAGAAATGTTTCTAAGAAGCAATTCTTAAATTAAACTTTGCCAAGTGAGACCATTTTGCAGAGCAAATAACTTTTTGTGTAAGTAGTCTAATTTTAGATGATTTATGTATAAAAGGAAAAAATAATACAGCATAGAAACCCACTTTAGGCAAGCCTGCTTCATGATTTTGTTTTGCAAGTACTTTAATATATTGTATGCTCTACTTGTCTCGCCATCAAAAGGCTCCAGAAAGTAGCACACGTAAGTCCATCACAAGCTCTGATTTCCCATGCATTGAAAACATCCATGTAAGGCGTTGCCTCAAGAAGGCAGTCAATATCATAAAGGACCCTCATTACTCTGGTCACAACCTCATCTCACTGCCACCTTCAGGCAGAAGGTACAGAAACCTGAAAAACAGTATCTCTGTGCAGCAACAGTTTCTTTCCAACAGCTAAAAGAGACTGTCGAGTCTCCACTCTGAATTATGATTTTTGTGGGAATGTAATGCAGTTTATTTTTTTTTTTGCAAGATCATTCTAGAAAATTATTTAAAATCAGTTCTATTATTTAGCTGATCCTAAATATTTGAAATAAAATTGGATTATCATCTGATATCTGTTAACATTGGATCTTTTTGATTATTTTTTTAAGGCTCTTGATATTAAAGCGAGACATTTAAGTCATTATGTCTTGAATAATTGACAGTTTCAGTCCTGAGATTTGCAGATCAAGGTCTAGGAAGGTGAGGATTGGCTGGTGAAAACAATCAGACCTGAAGATTTTTTTTATCGTAAATAGTCTGTAAAACCATGGAACAAATTGAATAATTGAAGCTACATATAATGAGAAATTATCCTCCATTACCATAAGACCATAAGATACAGGATAAGAAATAGGCCATTTAGCTCCTGGTCTGCTCTGCCATTTTCCTACTCAGCCCCAACTCCCCTGCCTTCTACCCATAACCCTTGATGCCCTGACTATTCAGATACCCATCAGTCTCTGCATTTGAGCACGCAACGACCTGGTCTACACAGCCGTCCATGATAGCAAATTCCATACATTCACTATTTTCTAGGGAGAGAATTCCTAACATCTCATGTTTCAAATGTGTTCCCTTCAATCCTGAAGCCATGGCCTTTTGTCCTGGATTCCCCTACCATAGGAAACAACTTTGCCACATCTACTTTGTTTAGGCCTTTCAGCATTAGAAATGCTTCTATTACACCAAATAGTTGGAACCAGATGAGGGAGACATGATGGACAGATGGAGCCCAATATCTGTTATGTTTTCCCTTTTTCATTTTCCCAACATGTTACTACTATCTCTAAACCCAACGTATCCTTTTTCCTTTTGGTCAGCAATCTGATTACGTGCTGTAAAATTATTTGTTTATGCCCATTTTTAAGACTTGAGCACCTCATTATCTTCAGTATATGATGCCAAAGCAAAGTAGTTTTGATTTACTCAGGTAGGCATAATAGATTCTATAGTCGAATGGTGCTGTTTGAAAAACAACCACAGAAGAGTTATTGTGAATTGTGAGTAGTATTCAAAGGACAAACATCTCAATGTTTTTTGTGCAAATTGGTTTCTAATTTACATTCATCAAAATAGTCATTCTTCCATTTACCTTTTGCTTCTGGCTGAACATTACAGTGCACACCACTCACCCCTGCTTCTACCAAACTCTTTACAGTACCCATCCCCCACCCCACCCCATGTAGCTTTATCTAATTCTATTCCTTTCTTTTTCTTTGGCTTGGCTTCGCGGACAAAGATTTATGGAGGGGTAATGTCAGCTGCAGGCTCGTTTGTGGCTGACACGGTTGCAGGGGAAAATTGGTTGTTTGGGGTTGGGTGTTGGGTTTTTCCTCCTTTGTCTTTTGTCAGTGAGGTGGGCTCTGCGGTCTTCTTCAAAGGAGGTTGCTGCCCGCCGAACTGTGAGGCGCCAAGATGCACAGTTTGAGGCGATATCAGCCCACCGGCGGTGGTCAATGTGACAGGCACCAAGAGATTTCTTTAGGCAGTCCTTGTACCTCTTCTTTGGTGCACCTCTGACACGGTGGCCAGTGGAGAGCTCGCCATATAACACGATCTTGGGAAGGCGATGGTCCTCCATTCTGGAGACGTGACCTGCCCAGCGCAGTTGGATCTTCAGCAGCGTGGATTCGATGCTGTCGGCCTCTGCCATCTCGAGTACTTCGATGTTAGGGATGAAGTCGCACCATTTCATCGGATGCAAGGATCGACAACGAGATAGACAACAGACTCGCCAAGGCAAATAGCGCCTTTGGAAGACTACACAAAAGAGTCTGGAAAAACAACCAACTGAAAAACTTCACAAAAGATCAGCGTATACAGAGCCGTTGTCATACCCACACTCCTGTTCGGCTCCGAATCATGGGTCCTCTACCGGCATCACCTACGGCTCCTAAAACGCTTCCACTAGCGTTGTCTCCGCTCCATCCTCAATTCCATTCCTAATCATCCTTTAATCTACAATCTTTTATTTATAATGTCTAACCAGTGCCTCATGTGCCATTGTAAAAAGTTTTTTCAAACAGTTCAAGCATTACTTTAATGCTCTCTAGTCTTGCCAATGAACTGGTCTTGCAATCTTCAGCTAAATCTCCTGCACAAATTCCATGACACTCAATAACTCCACCAGTGTAGTGCTGAAAATTAAACAACATATTCCAGTTGGGCTTGAATCAGGGCATTAGAAATGTTGAGCATAACATACTGTCTTTTCTTACATTCCTGTTTTCAGAAAGCCAAATATCCCAAATGGCAGTATTTTGTTGAGAAGCTTTTAAACCATCTCAACTTGTCCCACATGTTGTATGTATGCTTCCTAAGATTCTTTGTTTATCTAACCCACACCTGTCAAACTCTGGCCCGCGGGCCATATAATTATATTTGGCCCGCAAGATCATATTAAATATATATTAGAGTTGGCCCGCTGGTCGCCGCGCCAGTATAGCACATGCACAGCAGCAGGCACCACCATAGTAGTTTATAGCACTTCCACAGCAGGGACAGCTGTCACCGATATAGTTAACGGGAACGTTCATTAGATATTCACAGCGGCGCCGATACAACGGACCCGCCGCCGAGCTCCAACGGACCCGCCACCTAGCTCCAACGGACCCGCCGCCTAGCTCCAACGGACCCGCCGCCTAGCTCCAACGGACCCGCCGCCTAGCTCCATGTGGCTGGAAGTGGTGGGTCACCTCCGCGTCTCCTTGAGCTTCATCTGTGGGTGGGTGCTGCTGGGCATCGGACTTTCCGCTGGGGTGGAGGTCGCGGACGAGTTCCACCACTCTCACGGTATTCCTGGTGAGATGGCGAGACCAGCGGGGACTCCTTGGGTTGTTGGCGGTGGTTGCAGCGGGCGGAGGCGGGGGCGGAGGTGGGGGCAGAGGAGGGAGAGGGGGCGGGGGGGGATGCCGCTCGGGCCTGCTGGCTGGGCTGGGGAGGGCTCCCTGCAGACCTCCGCTCCCTGGCATGCTTCTCGGCAACGTGCCATCTTTGGCAGGCAAAATAGACGAGCTGGAAATTCGGGTGGCTGATGACCGTTATTTTATGAACTGCGGCGTTTTTTGTTTATTTAACTCCCGTGGTGCTGTCTGTGGTTGAGTTGCTGCATTGGTAACCTTGAACTGCTGTCTTTTAATCTCGTTGTATACTTTGTACAATGACAATAAAGCTATTTGAATTGAATTTGAATTGAATCCCAGAATGCTTTGCAAATGCGTTGGCGCCCCCACCTCCTCTGTTTATTTTCATTAACATCTGCGAGGTCCTGTTGCCTAACTCACATCTAATAAACCCCTTACAAAAAATGGCCAAACGAAAGATAGAAAACAGGACCTTTCAAGACAGGTGGGAGGCTGACTATATGTTCATCATTTTAAAAGAGAAACCTGTTTGTCTTGTGTGTGGAGCCAGTGTGTCTGCGGTTAAAGAATATAACATAAAACGACACTATGAAACAAAACACCAGGACAGGTTTAAGGATCTGAACGAGAAGCAAAAGCTCCAGAAGGTGGAGGAGATGAAAAGAAGTCTGGTTTTACAGCAAACTATGTTCACCAAAGCAGAATCCCAAAGTGAGGCTGCTGTAAAGGCTAGTTTTATTGTGGCCGCAGAGATCGCCAAATCAGCCAGGCCCTTTACGGAGGGAGAGTTTGTTAAAAAATGCCTGCTCAAAGTTTGCGATGTCATTTGCCCAGATAAAAAGCAAACGTTTTTAAATGTGAGCCTGAGCAGAAACACAGTGGCTGCGCGTGCTTGTGAGCTTGCTACTAATCTACAAGAACAACTAAAGGAGAAGGGGAAAGATTTTATGGCATACTCACTTGCTGTAGACGAGAGCAGCGACACATCAGATACTGCCCAGCTATCAATATTCATCCGTGGAGTGGACACGAAACTTTCCGTTACAGAGGAACTTTTAGGATTAAAATCCATGCATGGCACAACCACAGGAAAAGAAATCTTCGAGGAGGTGTCCAAATGTCTCAATGAAATGATGCTGCCTTGGGATAAACTTGTGGGACTAACGACAGATGCGTGGTCAGAAAAATGGACTGGTGGGCAGGATTCGGGAGAAGATGCGGGAGAATCATGCAGGTGAGCTTACAGTTTACCATTGCAGAATCCACGAGGAAGCCTTGTGTGGCAAAGCCTTGAAAACAGAGCATATTATGAACACTGTAACTCGAGTAGTTAACTTCATAAGAGCCAAAGGTTTAAATCACTGCCAGTTCAAGTCCTTTCTGGAGGAGTTAGGGTCAGAATACGGAGACGTGCCCTATCACACAGAGGTGCGATGGCTTAGCCGAGGAAAAGTACTGAAGAGATGCTTTGAGCTGCGTGAAGAAATATGTCTGTTTATGGAGAGCAAAGGCAAAGATACAACAGAGCTCAGGGATAAAAAGTTTCAATGTGAGCTGGCATTCCTGTGTGACATCGTGAGCCATCTCGATGCGCTAAACCTGCAGCTTCAGGGACGAGGGCTCATCATTACAGACATGTACAGTGCAGTGAGGGCTTTTAGAACCAAGTTGTGCTTGTGGGAGATTCAGATGCTGCAGGGAAACATGGCTCATTTTCTGTGCTGCCAAATTATGAAAGAACAGATCTCACCTGCCGTGTTGCCCAGTGCAGTTTGCTGAAAAACTAAGCGTACTTCGTGCGGTCTTTGAAGCCCAGAAATGCAGATTTGAACTACTCAGCAATCCGTTTGCGGTTGACGTGACAAGCGCTCCAACCAACCTCCAAATGGAGCTGATTGAGCTCCAGTGTAATGACACACTCAAGTCAAAGTATGACTCTGTCGGTGCTGCGCAGTTCCCACAGTTCCTTCCCGACACACTGCGCCAACTCCGTACACAAGCTGCTCAAATGTTGTCAATGTTTGGCAGCACGTATCTCTGCGAACAACTCTTCTCTTTGATGAAGATAAACAAAACACCACACAGGAGTTGTCTTACTGACGAGCACCTTCATTCAGTCCTGAGGATTTCCTCAGCTCAGAGTCTGACACCAGAGTTTGATGAACTTGCATCTAAGAAGAAATGCCAAGTATCTGGTTTAGACCCAGGTGCATCAGAGTAAATCACAGTGTAGCGAGCTAAGCTTGGATTAATATTTTCTTTGGTTAACTTTGGACTGTTCATAGTTGAAAGATTGGATTTTCATTGAAGCAAGTTGTTATTTTTTTGACTTGTTGGGTTGTGAAAAACAATACATTTAAAAGGAGCTTGAAGGCTAGAGAGAAATATTATTTATTGAATATTTTATTTCTTATTTGTTAATGCTTCTTCTGGAAAGAGTTTAACCAAAACTATTATTCAACATTTATTTTAATAAGAAAAAGTTTAACATTACATATGTTGAGAGAAAACATGCAGATGTTGTTGAAAAATTTCAATAAATATTTAGTTCGGCCCTCGACTTAGTCCAAGTTTTTAATTTTGGCCCTCGGTGAATTTGAGTTTGACACCCCTGATCTAACCCTTTCAAGATTGTACCACGTAATTTACAGTATATTTCTTTACCAAATAGATGCATTAGTACTTTGATTAAATTTTATCCATCATCCTTCTCCACATTTTATCTGCTGCAGTTCTTCTGGTCTCCTCTATTAACTTCATTGTTACTGCCTTTTCAAGTGTGTGTCTTTGAACTTTGAAATTATGTTCACTGATTGTAGAATGCACACTAACTCACCAAGTTAGTCAGTCATAATTTATTTTAATAAATTTGTGTTGACTTCCATTGACTACTTTGTACTTCTTCAAATGCCACTTAATTTAGTTATGAACAATTGCGTTAAAAAAATAGTTTTTGACAGTGGGTTGGTGGTTGTCCATCCTTTGAGTTGAAAATAATGAATTGGAAGGTGATGGAAATGTTCAGAAGCTCAGGCAGCAGAGGTGGAAGGAAAAACTGTTACTCTTTAAAGGTGATCTGAAATAGTAATTCTTTTTTTTCAGAATCTGGCTGAACTATTGAGAGTTTTTGTTTGTGTTTCAGAATTTGCAGGTTATTTCAAATTCAAAGTTCAGATTTATTGTCCGAGTATATGACATCGCATACAACCCTCTAATTCTTTTTGCTGTGGACCAACAGAATGTCTACTTATTGGTAGTACAAAGAAAGGTACATTTGCAATGAAATGAAATGAAAACAAAATGACTGTGCAAGACAGAAAATATTCAATAATAAGTAACAGTTCTTCAATGAGTCTCTGCTTGAATTCTTTTGTTTAGCAGTCTAATGGTAGAGGGGTAGCACGAAGATGGTGTACCTTTACCTCTTTCCAGATGGCAGCAGTGGGACAGAGCAGTGGTGTGGATTTTCAATTACTGCTGCAGGTCTCCGACAACAGCGTTACATGGAGATTTTCTTGATGTTGGTAGAGTTTTGCCTGTGATGTACTGGGATGTGTCCATTACCTTTTGAAGAGCTCTCTGCTCAGAGATATTGATGCCCCCATACCAGGCCATGATACAGCCGGTCATCGCACTTTTAATTACACATATGTAGATGTTTGCCAAGGTTTTTGATGTCATAACAAACTTCCACAAACTACTAATGAAGTAGAGGCTCTGACGTGCTGTCTGAGATCCATAGACCATTATAGCACAGAAACAGGCCATTTGGCCTTTCTAGTCTGTCAAATTATTTTATTTTTGCCAAGTCCCATCAATCTGCATTCAGTCCATAGCCCTCCATACACCTTGCATCCATGTATCTATCTAAATTCTTCTTAAATGTTAAAATTGAACCCCCATTCACCACTTCAACTGGCAGCTCCTTCCACGCTCCTGTGTGAAGAAGTTTCCCCTAAACCTATCCCCTTTCACTTTTAGCCCATGTGCTCTGGTTTGTATCTCACTTACCCTCACTGGAAAAAGTCTACCTACATTTACTACATCTACCTACATATACTCCTCATAATTTTAAATACCTCTATCAAATCACCCCTCATTCTTCTACACTCCAGGGAAGTCCTGACCTATTTAACTTTCTCTGTAACTCAGTTCCTGAAGAGCAAACAACATCCTAATCTTCTCTCCATTCTTCCTGTAGCTTGGTGACCAAAACTGTACATAATCCTCCAAATTTAACCTCACCAATGTCTTACACAACTTTACCATAACATCCAAGCTCTAATACTCAATACTTTGATTTATGAAGGCCAATATGTCAAAATCTCTCTTTACAATCCCTATCTTTCAGGGATTTATGTATCCGTATTCCCAGATCCCACTGTTCTATCACATTCCTCAGTGCCCTACCACGTACCATGTCATTCCTTTCATGGATTGTCCAAAATGCAACACCTCAAACTTGTTTGCATTAAATTCCATCTCCCATTTTCCAGCTGGTCCAAATCCCTCTGGAAGCTTTGAAAACCTTCCTCGCTGTCCACAATGTCTCCCATCTATGTGTCACCTGCATGCTTGCTGATCCAATGTACTATATTGTCATCAAGATCATTGATACAGATAACAAACAACAATGGTCCCAGCACTGATCCCTGAGGCACACCTCTAGTCACAGGCCTCCAGTCTGAGAAGCAGTTATCCATCATAACTCTCTGGCTTCTCCCACATAGCCAATGTCAAATCTAGTTTACTACCTCACCATGAATACCGAGTGTCTGAACCTTCCTGAGTAACCTCCCATGTGGAATCTTGTCAAAGACCTTACTAAAGTCCATGGAGACAACATCCACAGCCTTTCCTTCACCAACGCTTCTGGTAACCTCTCAAAAAACTATCTGATTAGTTAAACACGACCTATTCCTAATCAGTTCATGGCTTTCCAAATAATTGTATATCTGATCTCTTAAATCACCTTCCAGTAATGTACCTAGCACTGACAACAACAGGCTCACCGGCCTATAATTTCCAGGGTTACTTTTGGAGCCTTTTCAAACAATAGAACAACATGAGCTACCCGCCAATCCTCCGGCACCACACCCATGGCTAAGGACATTTTAAATATTTCTGCCAGAGCCCCTGCATTTTCTACACTAGCCTCCCTCAAGGTCTGAAGGAATATTTTGTCATGCCCTGGAAATTTATCCACGATTATTTTTTTTTAAGATGGCAAACACTTCCTTCTCTTTAATCTGCTTTGGTTCTTTGAAAATTTTATTTATTTGTATCCAACATCCATTTCATATTACTTGCAATATCATTACACAATAGATACTAAATGTGCTTTGGTTCTTTGACCTCACTGCTAGTTTTCCTAGCTTCCCATGCTTCTGTGCCAGTTCCCTGAGTAAACACTGATGCAAACAACCCATTTAAGATCTCCCCCAACACTTTTCACTCCATACATAGCCAACCACTCTGAACTTCAAGGGGAACAATTTTGTCCCTTACTATTCTTTTGCTCATAATATACCTGCAGAAATGCTGAAGATTTTCCTTCACATTGTCTGCCAAAGCAACCTCAGTTAAAATCTCTTACTATCACAACCTTCTGTTTCCTTCTGCTGCCTGCTATCTCCAGAGATTTGCTCCTCCAATTCTTGTTGACTATTGGACGATCTATAATACAACTCTATGAGTGTGGCCATATCTTTCCCGTTCTTCAGCTCCATCCATATAGCCTCAAAAGACGAGTCTTCTGGTCTGTCCTGTCTGAGCATAACTGTGATATTTTCCCTGCTGAGCAATGCCACTCCTCCTCCTTTAATCCACCTTGCTCTATCACATCTGAAGCAATGGAAGCCTGGAACATTAAGATGCTAATCTTGCCCCTCCTGCAACCAAGTTTCACTAATAGCCACAATGTCATAATTTGAATTGCCAATCCAAGCTCTAAGCTTCTCTGCCTTTCCTACAGTACTTTTTCATTGAAATAGAGGTGCCTGAGAAAATTTCGTCCAAGTATAACCCTTTAACCTCTAACATTGCATGCAATTTTCACATAATTTTTTCACTCCTCCACTCCCCTATCTACTTAGGCACTGTGGTTCACATCTCCCTGCAAATATAGTTTAAACAAACTGGAGCAACATTAGCAAACCTTACTGCAAGGATATTAGTCCCCTTCCAGTTCAGATACAAACTAGCCCTTCAGTACAGGTCCCACCTTCTCTGGAAGAGAGCCTAATGATCCAGAAATCTAAACCCATCTCTCCTTCACCATGTCTTTAGGCACATGTTAAACTTTATTATCTTCCTATTTCTAACCACACTAGCTTGTGGCATGGGTAGCAATCCTGCGATCACAACCCTGGAGGTCCTGACCTTCAACTTAGCACCTAATTCCCTACATGGACCATAACATCTGACTACTCACTCTTCCTCCTGAGAATGCTGTGATAGCTGGACCCTGGCACTCGGGATGCCACATACTATTTGGGATTCTCGATCCCTTCCACAGAACTTCTTATCTGTTCCCAAACTTTGGAATGTTGTATCACTACAGCTCACCTCTTCTGCTCCTGAGCCACAAGACAAGACTTCATGCCATGGAGCTGATCACCGTGGCTTGTCCCTGGTTTGTCTCCCCCCCCACCCTGCCCCCCCCAACCATCCCCCAACAGTGTCCAAAATGGTATACTTGTTATTGAGGGGAACAGCCACAGGCATGTCCTGCACTACCTGCCTGTTCCCTTTCCCTTTCCTTACTGTCACTCAGCTATCTTTCTCCTGCCTAGGTGTGATAGCATCCCTCTAACATCTGTTTATCACCCCCTCAGCCTCCCGAATGATCCAGAGTTGATCCAACTGCAGCTCCCAATTCCTTAATGGTTTGTCGGGAGCTGGATGAACCTCGCAGATGAAGTCATCAAGGATATTGCTGTCTTCCCCGATGACTCACATTCCTGCAACAAGAGCATTCCTGTGCCCTGGCTGCCATTCCCACTGTCTATGACTAGAGGAAAAAAATACGATAAATATAAACCTGTTACGTCTGCGTGCAGAGGGGGGCCAGGCAGATGAGCAGGAAATGGAAGAGATGAGGCTAAGAGTTGTGTTGGTGGTGGAGGGGAAGCCACTTTTGTGGAAGAAGGATGACATTTCAGATGATCTGGACTGGAAGACCTCATCTTGGGAACAGATACGAAAGAGACAGAGAAATTGGGAGAAAGGAATAGAATAATTGTAGGGGACCAAGTGTGAAGAAGTGTAGTTGAGGTAGTTGTGGGAGTTAGTGGGTTTGTAAAATATGTCTATGGAAAGCTTGTCTCCTGAGATGGAGACAGAGAGATTAAGAAAGGAGAGAGTGTTACTGGAGATAGACCAGGTGCATTTGAGATCAGGGTGGAAGTTAGCAGCAAAGTGAATGAAGTTGACGAGCTCATCACAAGTACATGAAACAGGCCCGATGTAGACATTAATAAAGTGGAGGAAGAGTTGAGGAGTTTTGCCTGAGTAGGCTTGTGTGGAATGAGGCAAAGGTGATGTCATTAAGAGTGAAAACAGTTCTGTCAGGCAGAGGAGGGTGGTGGAAAAGGGTGATTGGTTTGGTCTCTTGTCAAGAAAGAAAAAAAGGGCTTTGAGACCTTCTGTATGGGGAATGAAGGAGTAAAGGGATTGGATGTCCATAGTGAAAATTAGGCAGTTAAGTTCATAGAATTAGAAGTCATTGAAGAGATGGAAGGCATGTAAGCTATCGTGAATGTAGGGAGGGAGGGAATGGACCAGGGAGACAAGATGAAGATGAGGTAAGACAATATTCAGTGGGGCAGAAGCATGCGGAAACAATGGGTTTACCCAGACAATTGGGTATGTGTTTCTTGGGTAAGAGAAAGAACCAGGCAATGCTGAGATGGGAAACAATGTGGCTGGAAGCTGTGGGAAGGAGGAGAATAGAGGTGATGAGGTTAGAGATAGTGTTGGAGATGGTGGCTTGATGTGCTGTGATGAGATCCTGTGGAAGGGGTAAGTAAGAAGAGATGTCTGAGAAGTGTTGTCTGTCCTCAGCAAGGTAGAGGTCAGTGTGCCAGACCACAACAGCACAACACTTGTCTGTGGGTTTGACAATGAGATAGTGACTCCCAGGAATTTAAGTTGCTCACCCTCTCTGCTTCTGATCCCCCAGTGATCACTGGATCGTATACCTCTAGTTTTCCTTTCCTAAAGTCCACAATCAGCTCCTTGGATTTGATGACATTGAGTGAGAGGTGGTGTTAGTACACTATTCAGCCAAGTTTTCAATCTCCCTCCTGTGCACTGACCCATCGCCTCTTTTTGTACAACCCACTGCCATATTACTGCCAGCAAATTTGCAGACTGTGTTATTGTCATACCGAGCCACAGTCATCGCTGTAGAGAGAGTAGAGTAGGGGGCTTAGAATGTAGCCCTGTGGTGCTCGTTACTGATGGAGATTGTGGAAGAGATGTTCTTACCAAAATCTCACTAATTGTGGTCTGGAGATGAGAAAGTCCAGGATTCAATTACACAATGGGATGTTAAGTCCCAGGTCTTGGATTTTGCTGATCAGATTTGAGGGGATGATGGTGTCGAATGCAGAACTGTGGTCAATAAAGGGCATCCTTATGTTTGCATCTTTAGGTTTCCAGGTGTTCCACACCTTTGCGTAGAGCCAGTGAGATGGCATCTGCCATAGATCTGTTGCTGTGATATGAACAGATCCATGATGCTGCTCAGACATGAGACGATATGCTTCAACATCAACCTCTCAAAACACTTAATCATTGTGGATGTGAGTGCCACAGGTTGATAATCGTTTATGTAGGTTACCACACTCTTCTTGGACACAGGTATGGTTGAGACCTGTTTGAAACAGGTGGGTACCACACCCTGTTGCAGTAAGATGTAAATGATAGCTGTAAATACATTGACAATTTAGTAACCACAAGTTTTCAGTACTCGACCGGGTACTCCATCAAGATCGGATGCTTTCCTTGGATTCACATTCCTGAAGGCAGTCCACCCCACCCCTCATCCTCAGTTACTGCAGAGTAGAATCATTAGGAAACATGGAGATGTGGAGTGGTTCTTTGTTTTGGTGGTCAAATTAGGAGTGGAAGTCACTGAGCTCATCTGAGAATGAAGCTTTACTGTCTCCTAAGGCACTGGATTTGGTTTTGTAGAAGGTTATGCCATTTAGGCTCTCCCACAGTTGTTGGGTATCTGTTGTTGTTTCCATTCTTGTCATGAATCTCCACTTCACTCAGGAGATGTCTTTTTATAGGTTGTACCTTACTCCTTGTGCAGTGTTCTGGATTTCTGGACTGTGATCTGGCTTTCAGCACATTCTGGATTTCATTGTACATCCACAGCTTCTGGTTGGGGAAAACCCTGAATGACTTGGTGGGGACACATTCGTCCACAGCTATTATTTTTATTGTACTGTTTTATTTTAATTTTAATTTTCAACTCTTGAGTTTTATTTTATTTCTGTCCTATCTTTTGAACATGGTTTAAAATTTCAGCCATACCATTCCAGAACTTCTAATGTTTTATTCTTCCTTTCCTTATTTCTTTTTCCTTATTTCTTTCATTCTTTCTGCCTTTTCTTTATCTTTCACCATTCCTCTCCCTTCTGATCTTCACTCCTCCCAATCCCCAACTGTCTTCCTTAACCGGGGGTAATGATTTCGGTATAGCTGACAAATTCAGCATGTAATACCTGTTGCTAACTTCTTTCTTGAATAGCTGTAATTTCTGTGATGAAGGTACTCCCCACGCTGCCATATAGAGGGAGGTTTTGGATTTCAACCCAGCAGTAATAAAGATCCAAGTCAAGCTGGTGTACAAAACCCCAATTCAGTTCAATACTGAGTAATAGAATAGAAAGGTGCAGAGAAATTTGACTTCCATTTCTGATCCTCCTGTATCTCTTCCATGACAGGAGTCGCTGAGTCAACGATCCCAGTAGATCATGTGATATGGGGGAAGGAGACCCCAGAGATCCTCTTTGCTGCTTTTATAGTCCTGTGGATTGATCTATGATTCAGTGCTCTACAGTAACCATACCACCCTGAGATGCAGCCGGGCAGGACACTCTCGATAGAGCTCCTGTAGAAAGTTGAGATGATTGTAGCTAGTAGCTTTGTCTGCTTCAATCTTTTCAGAAGTGCAGCCACAGATGTGCTTTCCTGACAAGTGAGGAGATGTCTGTCCAGGAGAGGTCACTTGTTAAATGGACTCTGAGGAATTTGGTGCTCTCAACTCTCTCCACTACCGGTCTATTTATGTATAGTGGAGGGTGATCATCCTGTATTCCACGATCATCTACTTCATCTCGTCCACATTAAGATTCAGGTTTTTATTTTCGCACAAGGTTTTCTTCCTCTTCCCTGTAGTGCATCTCATCATTGTTCCTGATGAGGCCATCTACTGTCATGTCATCTGCAAACTTGTTGACTCTCTTGGAGCTGGATCTGGCATTGTGGTCATGACTCAATAGTGTGAACAGGAGCAGGTTGAACACACAGCCCTGAGGTGCGCCTGTGGTCATCGTGACAGTGCTTGACATTCTGCTGTGGACCCGGACAGACTGTGGTCTTTCTATGAACAAGTCCAGAATTCAGTTACAGAGAGAGGTATTAAATCCCAGTAAGGACAGCTTCTGCACTAGCCTCTGGGGAATGATTGTATTAAACATCGAGCTGAAGTCAATGAATAGCAGTCTGGTGTATATCTAAAAGTCTTTTAAATGTTGCAGTTGTCCTGCTTCAACAACTTCCTCTGGCAGGTCATTTCATACATCCACCATCCTCTGTGAAGAAAGTACTCTTCAGACCCCTTTTAAATCTTTCCCCTCACCTTTTATGCACTCTAGTTTTAAATATCCCTACTTTGGGAAGAATACTTCTCTATATTCTAAAGCTCTGTAAAGTCAACCACCCACCAACCCCCGCCCCCACCACCATAGCCTCCTATGTTTCAGTGAGAAAAATCCCAGCCCATCCAGCCTCCTTAGAATTCAAGCCTCCTCATCCTGCTGACATTCTCATGAACTTTTCTGCACCAGCTTAATGGTGAAAGCAGATGTATTTTTAATCCAAAGTATTTTGTGTGAAAGAAGGAGTGTGGATTTCATGCTTCCAGTAAGGCATGAAAGAATCTGAATGGAAAACGTGACTAAGATTTAAATGCAAATTTATTCGAGGAAGATAACATAAGATTTTCTAATTCTAAAACAGATTCAAAATATATTTCTTTATATAGGTTGTGAAGATGAAAAGTGTTGTACAGGTAGAGGAATTAAGCATTGCATGAAGGTGAAAAAATGGGGATTAGTGTGATGTAGAAATGTTGCATTGTTCTAGCAAAGAACTGGTGTTCATTCAGCAGGCAAACGGTAGGTATTTTTATGCTGGGCCTCCACCTTGAGGCTGGCTCCATCCACGGAGAAAAATTTGAATGTAACTTTTTATGGAGCAGCCCTAAAAGGCCCCTCCTGCGTTGCTTTTATAAAGAGTGACGCCTTGTGGCATCCTCCGGAGCATATGGAGGTGGGGTAAGTGGTGCCGTAGCACTGCCTGTCGCTATTAGGTTTAACATATGCACCGAACAATGGCTGTCTTCGTTACCCATTATCCCACATGCATCTGGAACTGCTCTGAGAAACGCATAGTGGTTCCAGCCTTGTGGGGAATTATAGGTAATGAAGACGGCCATTGATAATTCTTACAGCTCTTCTGCCCCTCCAGCTGTTTGCTCCACTCTTGCATCCATTGGACTCTGTGGCTTTGCTTCTCCATCTCCACTTCTCAGCATCTGTCCTCCTTCCTCCTGGGCCTTGGAACTCAGCACCTGGGTCCCTTTGCCCTCTGCCCCAGGCAGCTTGGTGGGCTCTGATTCTCCTTGTCTCCGCTGGGCCTCTCTCTGGTTTATCGCTGCCCTCAAGCTCTTCGGTCTCGACAAGCTTGGTGAAGGAGCGAGGAATGGAGGGGGAATGAGACAAGGACATTTCTGGGTGGCTGGAGGGAGCCCTAACCCCAGCACCAATTACTGTGGGAGCCTTGGTGGTGACTTCTGGGTCGCGGGGTGAAGGCATCATCGTGACGTTATCAGCCCGCCTATAGCCAGCCGCTTGCTGCAGCAGTGTGGCAGAGCGCTCCGCTCCATCTCTGATACGAGGGATTGGAGTCAGCACCTTAGAGCCGCTCACAGAGCATTTATGATGGTAAGTTCTGCGACGTTAGGGTGGAGAATCTCCACCTTTATGGTCACATTTTTTCACTATAAAAGGGCCTTATCATTCTCCTATGCTGTAAATCCTGCTTTTTTTTGCAAAGGCGTTCCTCGCAGAACTTATTAACTGCACTATTTTCATCTGCAGTTCGAGAATGTTAGAAAAATATAATTATTTAAATGCCTTCGATGCAAAAGCAAATCTTTTAATTTAAAATATTTTGAAACATTTTATTTCCCTTAACTGTAATTAGGTATTACTTTATTTTCTGAACAGTGTAAGTCTGACTCAAACTGAGTAAAGTAAAAACCAAAGCTGGAGAAACACAGCAAGTTAAAGGACACTGCTTGACCTGCTGAGTTTTTCCAGCTTTTTGTTTTTACTTCAAGCATGGTGTCTGCAGACTTTCGTGTTTTACTTAAGACTGAGTAAAGTCTGACTTTGGTTAATCTCAGTTTTTTTTATGTGATCTCTTGCAGTGGATTTGCTTTTCAGTGTTCCTCTTCATAAAATGCCATTATTGGTGTTAAGGTGAAGTAAAAAATGTTTTTAAAAATGCAGAAGTGAGGGATTTTTAAAATCAGTCTCCATTTTTTCGGATCCAGAACTTAAAATGTACTTGGACTTTATTGACTAGTGATTTACAAGCAGCTGATTTCTATCAGATAAATTTTACATTTTTCATTTGTTGGCTCATAAGATGTGGATGCCTGCTTAAGTTGTCCAGGCCTAATTGACTCGAAAAGGATGTAGATTTCCTTCATTGAAGGACATAGGTGAACCAGATCATTTTTGATGAGCTCATTGACTTCATCCACTTTGCTGCCAACTTCCATCCTGGTCTCAAATTCACTTGGTCCATCTCTCGCAACACTCTCCCTCTCCTTGATCTCTCTGTCTCAGGAGACAAACTCTGGACAGAAATCTTCTACAATTCCATCAGCTCCCACAGCTACCTTGATTACACCTCTTCCCACCCTGTCCACTGAAAGGATTCTATTCTATTCTCTCAATTCCTCCGACTTTGTTATATCTGTAACCAAGATGAGGTCTTCCATGCCAGATCAACAGAGATGTCCTCCTTCTTCAAACAATGTAGCTTTCCCTCTGCCACCATCAACTCAGCGCTCACTCACATATCCTCCATTACCCACATATCTGCCCTGGCCCTCTCCACCCCACGAGCAACAAGGACAGGTTCCTCTTGTCCTCACCTACTGCCCCACCAGCCTCTGCATCCAATATAGTCTCCTTTGCCATTTCTTCCATTATTAGACACATATTCCCCTCTCTACCTTCTGCAGGGACTGTTCCCTCCGTGACTCCCTTGTCCACTCTTCCCTCCCCACTAATCGTCTCCTTGGGACCTACACATGTGACCGCAGGAGATGCTCCACTTGCACCCGCACCTTCTCCCTCACTACCATTCAAGGTCCCAAACAGTCCTAAGTGAAGCAACATTTCACTTATGAATCTGCAGGGATCTTCTACTGCATCTGCCCGCTGTGGTCTCCTCTAGCATCTTTTGTGGGAGATTGATCTGTTGAGCACCTCGTCTCTGCCCACTGCAATAGTGTGGATCTTCCAGTGTTCACCCATTTCAATTTCCTATCCTATTCCCTTGGTGACATGTCTGTCCATGGTATCATGCACAGCCAGACTGAGTCCACCCTCAAATTGGAAGAACAACACTTCATCTTCTGACTGAGCACCCTCTAAATGGATGGCATTAATGCTGACTTCTCTGGCTTTCGTTAACCACCACCCCCCCCCCCCAACCCCACCCCGACCTTCCCCCAGCTCTGTCTTTCCCTTCCTTGTTTCCTTTCACACAAACATGATAAATTCTTACCTTGGTCCTTATCATATCCAACTATCACCTTTTGTTGATTTTGATTCCTCCCCAGCCAGCATTATCTGAATTCTGAGATTTCCTGTTTCTGGCTTGTTCTGCTTATTCCTTGAAGAAGGGCTCAGGCCCAAAACATCATCAATATATGTTTGTCTTTTATGGATGCTGAAAAGACCAGCTGAGTTCCTCCAGGTGTTTTTTGCTATTTTTTTTAACAATGATTTGGTGGTTTCATAATCAGCATTACTTGTACTTTCTTTTAATTCCATATTTATTAGTTACTTGAATCTAAGTTCCCCGGCTGCCCAGCTGAGATTAGAAGTCTTGCCCCTGGATCTGTAGCTGATAACGTTTGGATACTACTTCAGTGACTTAACCATATATCACTATATTACCATATGTTCTACTACATATGTTATTCTGTCATTACTACCATAAAGATTCTATATATGAGCAGTTTTATTAAAGATGAAGATTAGGGAAAAGGTAAAGATCTCAAATATGCTCTATGATCCAGCCTGCCTGTGATTAGAGCCAAAGAGATTTTCTGGTGTAGTAATGCTGGGGATTGACTACTTGGGCTGGATGTGCAGACTGGGCCAAGAGCTGGGAAGTTGGGAATGTCAACCAGTGAACTTACACTGCCAGTGAGAGAGACCTATGGGAAGGGTATATGGCAAGGACCACAGGGCAAGAATGCATGCAGCTGGAGTGGAGACTATGTGACCACGAGGAGGGAGGCAGGCAAGGCCTTGTGTATGCCTGTGTATGACTTAGTGCACACATGTTGGGTGACACATGTGCTGTAATCACCTAACTGTGAGCATTGATACTCATGCAATAGAACCTCATCTCCATTTGTTTTGGTTCCCCTCATCACTGGACTAAAACCTTTCTTTGTGAAGGTTATGTTGTAGCTGGTGCACTTTTGCTACTTTGTGCGAAAAAGAACCACACAGAGACAACTTCCAGTCCACAGTGCAAAATTTGGAACTTGTAATTTATGGACTAGACCTGAATGTTGCTTTGCAGTCTTGTTTGGGAACTTGCATTCTTTAGTATTGTCATTCTCACACTAAGTGAGACAATTCAGGTAAGAGGTGGTCAGTTGAAAGAAGAGGAGTGAGCTTCACCATCAAGTATGAACTTGTTCAGCACCTCAGCATTTCCCCTTGCAAACAACAATTAAAATGCAGAAGAAGCAATTGGGATAGGATTGAGAAAAGTAAGGAATATTTTAGAATAAATACATAAAAGTGATGGAGAAACTCAGCAGGTCCTGCAGAGACCATAGGAGGCAAATATTTCAATCGATATTTTAGGATGGTAATTTTTCCTCAACTGGATGTTGTCAAAGATGAAGAACTTTAAAGCAACAGGCCCAAAAGTTATAATGTGCAATGAAGTGAATGGTGGCTAGGTCTCCAAAGTAATTAATTCTGAATGAGGGTGTTTCCCAGCTGCCCTAATTCACATCCTTCGAAATTGGGAGGAGATTTAAAAAAATTTTTTTAATGGACAATAATGAATAAAGTGATGGGAGACAAAAGTAGATAATGATCTAAATACAGCAGCATAAATAGGTGTGGAGGAAGTGCCTGATGCCTCCAAAAACTCCAGGAGAAAAATGTTAAGGGCAGAACTAAGTGAAGACAATTCCTTGTAGATGGTGGTGAAGTGATAGAAGAGGAGGAGGAGGAAAATGGTGCTTGCAATTGTTTCAAAAGTTTCAAAAATGTTGTGGATAACACACAGGCATGAATTAATCATAACACAGTGATGGGAATGTTGCTCATTATTTTGATCAGGTATACTGCAAACTGTAGAAGCCATGGATATTTGATTTATGAATTTCAAACATGGAACTGGGAGGAAGGAGGGCACAAATTTTGGATATGGCAGCATTTTCAGTGACTAGCAGTGGAAGCAGTTTAGAGTTGGATTCACAGTGAAGAATGCAATAGTGAACTAGATAGATAATTAAAATATTATTTTAAACACTTTCCTATTGTCAACGTTATTAATGTTCCTCAGAACAAATCATTACATTTGTGCTCGAAGCGGCCTTTTTAGTTTCCAAACTGAGCTGATCATGTTAAAATGTTCTGTGCTGTTTAGAATAAAGGATACAGATGCATTGGTCAGTTAGCAATGAGCTGGGAAATGTTCTTCAGTCACAGAATTCTGAATCTTTGTAATTCTTTGCTTGAGTGGCTTGTGAGTGACAACTTTCAGGAATGCTGGGGATAGATTTTTGGACAAAGAGAATCAAGGGATGGGGGCATTGGCCAGAATATTGAATTGTGTTCTTACTGAGAAGTGAAGTTGGCTTAGGAACCCCTATGGTGTGGCCTCAAGTTCTTTTGGTTCTTTAATGGACAAGTAATTGCTGTTTGTAACTTCTGCATTTTCTTAGCAACTTTGGACGGTTAGTTCGCTGATCACATTTGCATTGATTATTCTCATTTTGTGTGCCTAATGCATTTCAAATGTATGCTTTTTCCATTACACTGCTCCACAATATAATTTTTTTATTGAATCTCATATATATTGCCCACATTTGTCAATGCCTTAAGCCCAGTAAAATATGACAATTATTACCTGCCAGTTTTATTATTGTTATATAAATTGATTTTATTTTATTAATACAAGGAAATAATCCTCCTTTGTGATGATTTAAAGTGTAAAGTTTTGCTTGTGAAAATGTTATTGGAGAAGGTTTAACTTTCAAGTGATGTCAGCTATGATAAATGTACAGCCATTAGGTACTTCAGAACAGAAATTGCACAACTTATTGATTTATGTTCAGATACATACATAAATGAGCTCGTTTTGAAGACAGTCTTGGAACTACTTTTAGTGTACTTTTCATCTGTTTTAATCAGTTCAATTCAGTGGATGGGGGAGGGGTTGTGGGGCAAGGTGGAAGTGAGTTCTGGATGATTTAAAGTAGTGGTTAGGCATTATACTCTGATTTTGGTTCTGTTACTCACTGAGCCTTTATTCATGCTTGTAACAGCTTCGAGTTCCATGAGGCCTTTTTTCACTGTAACTGCTGCTTGTGATCGTTATATAATGAAAAATCAAGGGCATTGCGTGTGATTTTTATTTTGCAAATCTATTATGACAAGGCAATGAAAAAGGACAGATTTGCTGACTGGTATCACTTTTTCCAGAGTTGAAATTGCAGTTGCAGAAATTCTTAGTTTTATAAATCAGTGTTCTTTCCAGACTGCTCACTCAGTCAGTCTGGATAGTTGTGGTGACACGTGACCTAAAAATCAGAGTTCAAATAAATATTTGCTGAGTGAGCTAATTATTTAGTGATTATATTTGTTGTGAGGTTTCAGGACCCTAGCCATTCCCATTGCATGCCAAGGGCTTCATTCAAAGTGTTGAAAAACCATGTTAACAAATTATGATTAAGCTTCACCAATGTGTGGAACATTTATAATTTTAGGGTTTAATTTTTTTTCAATAATTCAGGATTGTTTATTTCATTTCCTTCCTGAATGTGGTGTTTAGAGCAAAGCGAATGTGTCCTCAGGACAATTGCACAATTATTTATGAATGTGGGGCTTAAAACTGGGTAGATAGACCTGTGGCACTATTATATGTAGACATGGAACTTTAAGTTGAACAGGTGTTCTTGTAGAAAGAACATACTTATTTGCAGGCAAAATTATTTTCAAATTTTTGCAGTTTGTTAATGGGTTTTAAGTAACTATTTGGATTATTTTTACAATATGATTAGGAATTCACATGTACCTCCTGAAGAGTGTTCCTGATCTGTCAAACATATGTTTGGGGATTTTTCTTCATTATGATGAGAACTCTTCTGTCATCAGCAAAGGAGATCTTCCTTGGAATACCCGTCCCTTTGCGATTACAGAGCTCGCCAGTACGTTCTTTCTTCTTAATGATGTTCCATTTTGGTAACTGTAAGGTTTAGGTGATGTCTCTTACTGTTTTATTCTTGGTTTTTAGCATCATAATGGCTTCTTTGACTTTCATTGGCACAATTCTGGCTCTAATATAGAAAAATGGTAACTACAGACTTCAAAGGTGATCAAAGGCTTAGAAGCAAGCCGAGCTCTCTTGCACCTTCTCCAATGAAGCAATTAAACATATCCGAGTGCTCACAAACACCTGTGAAGCCAAATGTCCCAAACATTATTGTGCCTTGAAATGAGGGGTCTCTCTATAAAAAGTGCTGTAATTTCTATATGGTCAATCCTAAATGTATACAAATAACCTTGAATAAAATCTGGAATGTGCACTTTAATTGAATGTGAATTGTTTGATAACAAATTTCAAGCTTTGGAGCACAGGGGTAAATAAAAGAAAAAGGTGTCTTTGTCCCAAGCATAATGGAGGGCACATTAAGCATGCAGATAAAGTAAAACAAAGTAATTTAACATTACCACTTATTCAATTAGTTGCCCATGGTTATTCACCTCAAGCATATACTGCAAATGACGTGATTTTATTTGATTTTGAAGTTACATATTGAAAGTATGTTATCGATATTACAAATACACTACTTTTTGGAATTGTTGAATCTGGGATAATCAACATGTATCAGAATGTTTCTGGTCTCAGGCCATTAGGACCAAGTGCTATCTTGCTTGACCTCTTGCATACTGACTCTATGTTCTGGGCACCTGTTTCTGAAATTGAGATGGAGTGAGAGGGTATGAAGACTTGTGGAAATCGGTGGTAGCAAAAAGAGAGGTTGGCAGTGAGTCTCCAGCTCCCTCATTATCAGAGTGAGAATGTTGGATGGTGTGGGAGCAGGTCCCAGAGAACCCACTTGAATCAGCCCAGCCATTCGACAGGTTACTGGGACTTGGTGCCAAGTTGAATGTTGGAGCCAACCATTACAAGCCTAGGTATTAGAGTTTACAAGGAAGCCCCTCCCCAAGGGCACAATAGCTAGGCCCAATCCTGTACTGCTCACTCTCTGCTCTCCGCTGAAAAGTAATGGTTCAAGAGGGACAGCTACTGGAGCCACTGGACAACCCCATTTTAATGGGTATGAAATGTTTTTAAAAGAATAAATTGTTTGTGTTGTCTGGGTTAACCTTGCTCTCATCAGAAAAGCCTGCAAATTACCGACATTAATAAAATTTTCATATATTTTTGCAATTTTGACAGTTTTTATTTTTTGAAAATTTTATTTAAGAATTTTACAAAACCAAAAAATTATATATAATCTAAAACTACCCCACATCCCCCCTCCCACCTACCCCACCCCCTACAACCCTCCCCCCTTCTGATCTTATTTTTAAAAAAAACCACAGTAATACTGGGTTATAACAGGTTGCTGTATGGTGTGCCATCTTGTTACATCTTTCATCACAAATAAAACTTTTACTTAACATCTAAACCCATATATTCCAAATACAGACTCTAAATTTTAACAAAAAAAGAATAATTATTCTGCAAATTATACATGATCTTTTCCAAATAAATACATGATTGAATTTCATTATGCCATCTTTGTATACTCAGTTCAACATCATTTTTCCAAGAGACAGCTATACATTTTCTCGCTACTGCCAGTCCTAGACGTATAAATGCAATTTGAGGTTTCTCCAATCGTAAGCCTGTCATTATTGTATTCATGTATCCTAATAAACATACCCATGGGTCAACCCTTTTGAATAAATCTCGCAATAATTTAATTACTTTTTCCCAGAAGGGCCTAACTTTTGTACATTCCCATACTGAATGCAAGAAGGTACATGTCTGTTTACCACACCGAAAACACAAATCTGACACATTAAATCCATATTTTTTCAATTTTTCTAGAGTTAAATATAACTGATGCAAAAAGTTATAGTTAACCAAACTATATGGTACATTAATTAACTTCGTAACACTATCAAGACACATATTAGACCACTCCTCCACAGATATAGGAATAGATAGGTCCTTCTCCCATTTATCTTTTGTTTTAAATATATCCACCTTCGTTATCATTTCCTGTAGTAACATATACATTTCTGAAACAAATCCCTTTTTCCCTTTATCAACAATTAATTTCTCAAATTTCATTTGACCAGGTAATACTAACTCTCTACATTCTAACAATAAATCTCGTACTTGATAATAAGCAAATAAAGTGTTTTGTGATATACCAAACCTCTCTAAGTCTATTAATTAAAGAGAGAAATAAACCTATTTCAAAACAATCCTCCACTAATATCACACATTTTGATTCCTTATTTCAAATAAGGATTATTCAAAGAAAATGGGATTATCTGGTTCTGATATAATGGTATCTTAACTGAAATTTTACCTTTCGATCCTATAATTTGATTCCATTTATACCATACACCCATTAAATGTTTCAATACTGGCAGTTTACACTGCTGTAAAAGCAGTGGGTTCAATTTGTATATAAAGTGATGTATATTTCTTTCCTGAATCTGGTCCATCTCCACCTTCGCCCACACCGGAGATTGATCAGTATCAAACAATCTATTAATTAACTTTAATTGTGCTGCTTTGTAATAATTCTGAAAATGCGGTAATTAGAGACTGCCTAAATCATATGTCCATGTCCACTTTTGCATGGAAACTCTAGACAACTTACCTTTCCATAAAAAGAAATGAACTGCTTTATTTAATTCCTTAAAATTTTTCCCCTGTATAGAATGGATTGGATCGGAATGGATTGAAATAAATACTGAATACGAGGATATATATTCATTTTAATACAATTTACTCATCCAATCAATGTTAAAGGTAACTCCTTCCATCTATTTAAGTCAAATTTAATCTTATTTAATAAAGGCATATAGTTTAAGCTGTATAAGTTTTATTCTTTATCCACTATTACACCTAAGTACTTAATTTTATTAGACCATTTAAACTTTGTAAGCTGTTTACAATCTGAATAGTGTTCATCTGATATTGGTAATATCTCACTTTTATCTCAATTAACTTTATAACCCGAAATTACCCCGTATCGTTACAACAAATTTTATAATGATTCTAAAAAACTTTTAGGATAAGACAAATATATCAACACATTGTCTGCAAACAGATTAATTTTATACTCTTGCCCACCAATTGTAATTCCCTTAATATTAATTTCTTGCCTAATTGCTTGGGCCAAAGGTTCTATAACTAATGCAATAAGTCACTGCAATTTGTTATAATGCAAAAGAATTGCATCCTATTAAGATTCTATATGCATCTTTTATGTATCAAAACCATAACCATAACATTGAATTATCAAGTGAATAGAGTACTCTGATAGCAAGGTGACAACCACTAACCAAATTGTTTGGAATTCTGAGAGTTGGCTTTGGAAATTGACAAATAGTTCAAATGGATATATTTCTAACTATTTTTCTTTGATATTCTTTGTAGGTATTTTCCACTATTAGATTTAAAAAAAAATCTATAATCAAATTAAAAGTAATTATGTGAAACTATAACAATCTAAAATGTGCTGGGCGTTTTTTTTTCAGCATGTGATTTATGTCACAGTATTTATTTTAACATTTGAATCATTAAATGACAATCTCACAATGGAAAACCGAGTCCTTGAAATTTTCTTATTTTCTTTTATGCCATTGGTGCCACATGTTTAAGAGTGGAGGCTGTGATGTGAAACACTATTGAAAATGGACCTTTGAATGTGACTTTTTCTCAAAACTGTAGACATTTTATTCGACTCAAAGTAAAAAAAAAAATTTCAGTAGTTAGTAATTTTAGCAGTTGTGAAAAAAATAACTTTATTCTATTGTAATTCATATTATGGACAAATTCATTCAGGAAACCATGTCACGGCAACAATAAAAAAAATTGCACATTCTGGAAAGTAAATGAACAGCAGTGCTCCAGGAAACTTGCCAACAAAATGGGCAGGTATATTCTGAGATTTAAGATTGAAACTGTTTTTGTGCAGCACCTTACATTGTACACAGTGATATTGGCATAGTAAGTAGTTTCTTGGGCTTTGGAATTTAGAAATAGGGAAGAGTCTCTGGATAGAATAAGAAACTAATAAATAAAAATGGTTTCAAAAATAGATTTTTTTCCCCAATTGAAGAGGCATAGCGAAGTGAACCATTTGTCATACAGTAGGTAACTTATTGCTTTAAGTCTGGACTTTAGTCACACTCCTAGGAATAGGGTAATATAGGATATCTGAAGGGATGAAGGAAATGTTGAGTCAGAGAATTGAATGTATCACTGTATTATATGGACTGTAATAAATAATGGATTCCATTTCTATCTAGATTTTAGGGTATTTTAATCCATTGAGCAATGACCATTAATTTCTAAGTTTGTCAGAAAGCTTGAGATAGCATAGAATTATAATTTATTGTTTTTTGAAATGGTCTCATGTTTTGAAGAATTGCATCTCACACAGATTTAGGAGATGAAAACATATGAATCCATTTCATCAAGAAAATATACTATATATTTAAACCTCTTCTGCAGTGGCAGGAAAAGAGAATACATCTCTTAATATTCAGGTTTTTGAAACTGTCTTGAATGATTAGGTCTCAAACTCTTGGCTGGTACTGAAAAATTGCTTTGCTATCAATGAATACCTGCCCTTTGGAACCTACTCTTCCATGTAATTAGAAATGTAAACGATAAATTGTCAATTCCTATGTATTTGGTGTCAATCACACTGAGAGATAAACAGTGCTTTTTCCATTTATGTTTCATGGCAGTATATCAGAGCAGTGATCAAACTTTACCCATTATTTCCAAGATAATAATAAAAAACCTGTAAGGCTTATTAAACCATTCCACTTCTATTGTATCTTGTATAAATACAGGTACACAATCCTTTATCTAGAACTCTTGGGGGACAATGTGTTCCGAATTTCAGATTTTTCCGGATTTCAGAACAAAAACCAGCTGTCCCAGATTTAAGCCACCTGAATTGTGCTGCCATATCCACCACCTTCCATTCGTGCTGGAGTCTCTATCTCTTCCCCCACCTGCCCGAGTTGCGCTGTCATCTCTCTCCCCCACCCCCACCTTGCCTGTCTGAGTTGCGCTGCCGTCTCTCTCCCTTCCGCTCACCCGAGTTGCGCTGGCGTCTCTCTCTCTTCCCCCACCTGCCCGAGTTGCGCTGTCATCTCTCTCCACCCTCCCCCACCCCCACCTTGCCTGTCTGAGTTGCGCTGCCGTCTCTCTCCCTTCCGCTCACCCGAGTTGCGCTGGCGTCTCTCTCCTCCCTCCCGCCCGCCCAAGTCGTGCTGCCTTCTCACTCCCCCACCCCAACTGGTGTCTCTCTCTCTCTATCTCTCTCCCTCCGCTGTACCAGCACCAGGAAAAAAAATGCCAGTTTTTGGAGCTTTCCAGATTTTAGATGTCTGGATAAAAGATTGAGTACCTGTATGAATTTAATGTGCAAATGCCATAGGATACAATGAAATTTGCATTTTATTTGAGTAGATGCAGTATAAATGGGAAAATTCTTTGTCTCTCTCTCCATCTTTTTCATTCTGGCACAACTCTCACTAGTGTATTTCTCCCTATTTCCCCACCAGAAGGAGCATGGTTGGTTATTCTTGAGAAGTTTTGAAGGCATTGGGGAAGATGAAGTGTACAGCATGCTGTCAGTCTTGAGTCATTAGTAATTATAATTAGTAATTCCAAATGTCTGACTCTAGGGAACAGATTGGCTTGCAAAGCTAATTGGAGGCATTTGGCATCCAGGTGAATACACTAGTGTCACACTTACAGGCATTATTATTGACTAAATATAGCCCCTTTCACACTTGCATCCCACTAAATTGGCCGTTCAGTGTCCTGGGATAGAAATGGGGGTTTGACTTTTCACACTTAACCATTCCTAACTGGGACAGTGAACGTTTTCACACTTGCAAGAAGCCATCACCAAGGTTAGGACTGCTCTACCTTCTACCACTGACGTCTTGATGCACAAGTGATGGTGGACCTGCCCTAAATCCTGATCAATGTATTATGATCTTATATTTGAACAAAATTAATCATGCCTAATTATAACTTAATTAAGATTTCTGTACAGCACAGTATGAGCCCTTCAGCCCCTGTTGTTATTGTGCTAGCCAATAGAAACCTTTATAAGGGACTGTGGGAAAGTGCCAGCAATAAATAGCAATAGCAGACAATTTTTAAACAGGATGGGAAAGTTGGTAGCATTATAGTGCTCAATTTATATAGCATGGGAAATCTTCGCTAGCACTACAGCACACAATTATATAGCGTGGGAAAATTGGTTGCACTAATTTCGATGCAGCAGAGAAACGGCTGTATGCGCAGGTGTAGCAGTGGAGCATTTCTGAAGGGGTTTCTCTGCTGCATGGCATTCTGGGAAGTGAGGTCCGCCATTGCTTTTTCCCATGATCTTTATAAATTGTGCGTTATAGCGCTACCAACTTTCTCACACTGCTATTTATAGCTATTTATTTCCTCTCTCTCTCTCTCGCTCTCTCTCTCTCTCTCTCTCCCCCCCCCCTACCCTGCTGCAACTTTCCCACAGCAAAATTTATACATTCATTTTAATCTTTTCTTCATGTTCCTGCACTTATGCAAAAACTTGGGTCATTTCAATCCCACACTGCATTTACTTGTTTCACACTTGCCTGATTGCAACGTCTTCAGACGTTGGGGATTGTACTAGGGTTTGAGGCCATCTATCCCTGGTGTGAGATGATGTCATCTGACACCAGCGTTGAGCTCATTTTGTTTTCATACTGGACACTTTAAAGGCCGATTGGTTAATTCCTGGTATCACTTGCAAGCGTGGAAGGGACTTATGATGGTATCTTGAACAATGCTTACACAGAAACCAACAGGCACAATATGTGGGTTAACACTGAGCAAAGGAATACTAATTAGTGCTGAATAACATTGTGAAATGGCAAAAGCAAATTCTAGCTATGTTGCAAACTTCCAAATTCACTGTTACCCACAACTAAGTAGTTTCCCATTCTTTGATTGTGACTCAAATGACTCACAATAGATTGTGTAGAATCAGAAAAGCAGCTGTAAAATCACATGAATTATCTTAGATCGGTTAATAAATCAATATACCACACATCAGTGATCTTGATTTTCAGGGAAGTGCTTGTTGTTTGATATCAACATGTTTAGGTTGAAATGAACATAATAAATTTCATCAACATTACTTGGAGCCTTTTAATAAACATAATAATCTGCAGAAGAAAAGAGATGAACTGAATTCTCAATGAGCTCTCAGGTTAGCCAGGCAATTTTCATTGCAAACACACTGGAGAGTTTTACTGTCCACTAACTTTTAATCACATTTGCATCCCCTCTAGATCATTTTCATTCATTGTTGGGCAATTTTTCAGTTACCATTTTATCTGTATTTGTGGTTGGAGAAAATCAGTCAGCAAGAGAGTTTTACTTTTAATCTATTATATTGTTCTCTTCTGCTTTGTTTTCAATTTCAAGTCATTCAAGAATGTTGAAAGAACCTAGTTTAAACAGTGAAATCTGTGAAGTTCAAAGCCACTTCGATTACTCAGGGCTCAATTTGATGAATTGATTCCAAATCATTGAAAGGGTGCAGATCAAACAATATATTATTACTCTTTTTTCGTGAAATTCCAATCAAAGTCACAAACTCTAGCCTTTCACTGAAAACTTTTAGTAAAGATTTACCACCAGCACAGCAACTGACACTTTTTTAGGTCATACTTAGGGTATCATAGTGGCATAACTTGTATAGCTTCTGCCTAACAGCTCCAGCTATCCAGATTTAGTTCTCTCATCATCAATGCCGTCTCAGCAGCACACATTCAAAAAAAACTGTCACAGGATAATCTTCCTGTGACCATGTAGATTACCTCCAGCTATGTCTGCTTCTTTGTACATCCCAAAGATACATGGGTTGGCTGGTCAATTGGTGATGACAAAATATCTCTAGCGTGCAGGTGAATAGTAGAATCCGGGGGAATTGATTGGAAACATGAAAGGGAATTCATGTAACTGAGTGGAAAATCAGTGCCAACTGTGGGTTGAATTGACCATTTTCTTGTTATTTGACCCTATAGCATGAGATTGATGACTCCCAAGTCCCTTGTACCTCCTAATCAATGTCCATCCTGCATGCAACACTCCAAACCATTTGGCCAAGTTGTCATTATTTTATTGTCAGTGAAACCACTGTTTGCAATTTGTAATCCTTTGTTGCAGCATTGACTACATTTTAACATTTTAATTAGTTGTAAAATGCATTGAAACATCCTAAAGTAATGAAGGGCAGTAAATAAATCTAGATTTATTTTTTCCCTTTCTTTTCTTCTGTCAACTGGTCTAAATAAAATTTGCAGCTCAGTGCATTAGGTGCATTCTTTGGTAATCTGGTGGTGGTAAATGCACTGATATAACATAATAACATAACATAACAATTACAGCACGGAAACAGGCCATTAGGCCCTTCTAGTCCGCACCGAACCAAACACCCCTTTCTAGTCCCACCTCCCTGCACACTGCCCATAACCCTCCATCTTCTTCTCATCCATATACCTGTCCAACCTTTTCTTAAATAATACAATTGACTCCGCCGCCACTATTTCTCCCGGAAGATCATTCCACACGGCTACCACTCTCTGAGTAGAGAAGTTCCCCCTCATGTTACCTCTAAACTTCTGCCCCTTAATTCTTAACTCATGTCCTCTTGTTTTAATCTTTCCTCCTCTTAACGGAAATAGTCTATCCACATCCACTCTGTCTATCCCTTTCATAATCTTAAATACTTCTATCAAATCCCCTCTCAACCTTCTACGCTCCAAAGAATAAAGACCCAATCTGTCCAATCTCTCCCCATACTCCAGATGCTTAAACCCAGGCAACATTCTGGTAAACCTTCTCTGCACTCTCTCCACTCCGTTTATATCCTTCCTATAATTAGGCGACCAGAACTGCACACAGAACTCCAAATTAGGCCGCACCAACGTCTTATACAATCTCAACATCACCTCCCAACTCCTATATTCCATGCAATGATTGATAAAGGCCAGCATACTAAAAGCCTTCTTCACCACTCTATTCACGTGAGTTTCTACCTTCAGGGAACGATGTACCGTTACTCCTAAATCTTTCTGCTCTTCTGTATTCCTCAATGCTCTCCCATTTACCACGTATGTCCTATTCTGATTCTTCTTACCAAAATGAAGCACCTCACACTTATCAGCATTAAATTCCATCTGCCATTTTTCAGCCCACTTTTCTAAGCAGCCCAAATCCCTCTGCAATCCTTGAAAACCTTCATTATCCACTATTCCACCTATCTTAGTATTGTCTGCATATTTACTAATCCAATTCACCATCCCATCATCTAGATCATTAATGTATATAACGAACAAAAAAACTTGAATCTTTCTTTGTTCCTATAAAAGGCACATGTTATAGCTTTAATAACCTAACTTTAAAATAAATCACACTGATTCGTTCATGCAGTTTGAGCATTGTAAATATTTGTTAGCCATTTCTGATTACTTATGAGGGTGGCAGTGATATGACTTTTTGAATTGCTGCAGTCTGTGTAATGAAGTTATTCCTATAACAAGATAAAGTAGGGACAAGGATCCAGTAATGATGATACTGATAATCAGAGATTAAACAATAGCAGTGTTGGTGAATGCCAGGGAGTTTGGCTAAAAGAGTAACTAGTTCTGCAGAACGTCTTCAACACTAAAACTCAATCCCATTCCATGGTCAAAGGATTTGTTACTTCTGCTGTGCTGAGCATTTCCTTGATAGCATATTGAGAAAATCAGATTTTTTGGAAGCCTATCATCTATGCTGAGTCAGCATTTTTTAATAATTGCAAACGTGAACTTGGAAAATAAGGATGATTCATATGAAGCCTTCTCTTGTCTTTAGTTAATTTCCCACCACCAAATAATAAAAAATGATGGGATGGATTTGCTCTGTTTTTGTACCCTACTCTATTTCTGCTTTATTGCACAGCAGCAGTTACTTGGAATTGGCATGCATAACTCTTCAAGGACCGGACTTCCAAATGCTGTTAATTGAATAATGTTGAAGGTTGACATATTATAATTAATTTCCAAAACCATCAAACAAAGCGGTTCACATGTTGATATTTCGGTGTAAAAGTCAAGTCTTGAAATCCTCAAAAATGGTGGGTAGACTTGTATGCCAGATAGAAAAATGAGACCTTAAATTCAACTCAAAAAACCACTTGACGCCAATTTGGTGCAAATCGACCCTCGAAAAAACAAAAAAAAACTCAACAAATTTTCATGCTACCAGTATATTAGAACGAATTTAAAAAAAAATACATTGAGAATCCTTCAAAATCACTATCACTATCATTGAGGCAAAGATTTCGGGAAGCACATCCGGAGTCAGTTTGAACTGACTTCATATGAGACCCAGTCTGTATCTGATGAGGCAGCTTCTACTTTGTTGTCAGTTTCTCACAATAAATAATCTTCCATACAATCCATTGCACGAGAGATACCACACTTTTTTTAAATTATTTTTTTTTAATTTTTCACACTGTGAACCATATCAACCAAAATATATACAAACGTTTCTCATTAAATATACACAGTGGCATTTTCTCAATTTTTTTCCCCCCTTACCCTCCCTCCCCCCTTCCCACCCCCCTCCAAGACCAATAAATATTCAACATATACAATACAATAAAACCATTAAACAATGTCATCACACAATAAAAAATAAACAAGAAAAATGTGTCATCTACTGGATCAAGTAGTTTTGTCTTCTTATCTTTTTAGGGGGTGGAGGTCCAAGGTAAGTCCTCTCTGTTATGTTCCATGTACGGTTCCCAAATTTATTCAAATAATGTGACTTTATTTTTTAAATTGTATGTTATTTTTTCAAATAATATTTATTCATTTCCATGTACCATTGCTGTATTCTCAGTCTCTCTTCCATTTTCCAAGTTGACATTATACATATTTTTGCTACTGCTAAGGCTATCATAATAAATCTTTTTTGCACTTTATCCAATTTGAGGCGTAATTCCTTACTTTTTATATTACTTAGAAGAAAGATCTCTGGAATTTTTGGTATGTTGCATTTTGTGATTTTATTTAATATCTGATTTAGATCTTCCCAAAACATTTTTACTTTCTTACATGCCCAAATTGCATGTACTGTTGTTCCCATTTCCTTCTTACAGCGAAAACATCTATCTAATAATATTGGATCCCATTTTTTTTTAACTTATGGGGCGTGATATATCACCTGTGTAACCAATTTTACTGTATTATGCGTAACCTTGTGTTTATTATATTCTTCATAGTTCCAGAACATAACTTTTCCCATGTTTCATTTTTTAATTTTGTTTAAATGCTTTTCCCATTTTTGTTTGGGTTTATAGCTTATTTCATCATTTTCCTTATCTTGCAGCTTAATGTACATGTTGGTTATAAATCTTTTAATTATCATTGTGTCTGTCATCACATATTCAAAGCTGCTTCCTTCTGGTAATCTGTCTGTTTCCCAATTTATCCTTTAAATAAGCTTTCAGTTGATGATATGCAAACATTATACCATGAGTTATTCCATATTTGTACTTCAACTGTTCAAATGTTAATAAATTATTTCCCAAAAAACAATTTTCTATTCTTTTAATTCCTTTTCTCTCCCATTCTCTAAAGGAAAGGTTATCTATTGTAAAAGGGATTAGTGGGTTTTGTGTCAACAACAATTTTGGTATTTGGTAATACATTTTTTTCCTTTCTCAGTGGATCTTCTTCCATTTATTAAGTAAATGATGAGCTTTTATATTGCACCAGCTTTTCATCCCACTTCTAAAGTATATGTTCCGGTACCTTCTCTCCTATTTTATCTAGTTCTATCTTAATCCATTCTGGTAAAAATCTGATAAATACCTTAATTGTGGTGCTCTATAATAATTTTTAAAGTTTGGTAACTGCAAACCACCTTGGTTGTACCTCTCTGTTAATTTATCTTATCAACGTTAGCGGTAATTCTTTCCAATTTTCAAAGTCTTCCTGCAATTTCTTTATTAGTGGCTGATAATTTAGTTTTTACAGGTGTCTTAAGTTATTATCTAACCTAATACCTAGGTATCGGATTGCTTGTGTTTGCCATTTAAATGGTGATTCTTTTCAAAATTCTGTATAATCCGCTTTACTCAATGGCATCACTTCACTTTTATTTGCGTTGATCTTGTACCCCGATATTTCTCCCTACTCCTTCAATTTCTTATGTAATTCTTTTATTGATATTTTTGGTTCTGTTAAGTATACTATGATGTCATCTGCAAATAAACTGATTGTATACTCCATCTCCTTTATTTTTAATCCCTTTTATTTTATTTTCCGTTCTTACAGTTCTGCCAATGGTTCTATTGCTAAAGCGAACAATGAGGAGGATAATGGACATCCAGTTCTGCCAATGGTTCTATTGATAAAGCAAACAATGAGGGGGATAATGGACATCCTGTCTAGTTGACCTACTTAATGATTGGTTCGATACATATCCATTTACTGTTATCTTCGCCAATGGTCCATTATATAATGCTTTAATCCAATTAATATATTTTTCTGGTAGATTGAACCTTTGTAATACTTTAAATAAATAATTCCATTCTACTCTGTCAAAGGCTTTTTCTGCGTGTAAAGCAACAGCCACTGTTGACTTCTTATTTCCTTGAACTTCATGAATTAGATTAATAAGTTTACAGACATTATCCGCTGTTCGTCTTTTCTTAATAAATCCAGTTTGAGCTTGTTTTACTATTTTTGGTACACAATCGGCCAATCTGTATGGTAATAATTTTGCTATAATCTTATAATCTGAATTCAGTAGAAATATTGGTCTATATGATGCTGGTGTTAATGGATCCTTCCCCGTCTTTGGTATTACTGTAATTATTGCTGTCTTACATGAATCTGGGAAGTTTTGTGTTTCTTCTATCTGGTTCATTACTTCCAGGAGAGGGGTTCATTACTTCCAGGAGAGGAGTAATTAATAACTCTTTAAATAACTCTATTGGGAACCCATCCTCTCCAGGCATTTTATTGTTCGGCATCTTTTTTAATATATCCTGTACTTCCTCTATTTCAAATGGTTTTATCAGTTTGTTTTGTTCCTCCTCTTGCAATTTCGGCAGTTCAATTTTAGCTAAAAAGTCTTATATTTTATCATTTTTCTCCTCTTTTTCAGTTTAGTATAATTGTTCATAAAATTCCTTAAATTTCTGATTAATCTTCACAGGATTATATGTAATTTGTTTGTCCTTTTTCCTTGATGCCAATACAGTTCTTTTAGCTTGTTCTGTTTTAAATTGCCATGTTAATATTTTTTCTCCCAGTTCGTAATACTTTTGCTTTATTTTCGTTATGTTCTTCCCCACCTTGTACGTTTGTAATGTTTCGTATTTTTTTTTGTCCACCAATTCTCTCCTTTTCGTTATATTATCCCTTTTTACAAGTTCCTTTTCTGTACTTACTATCTTCCTTTCCAATTGCTCTATTTCCTGATTGTAGTCCTTTTTCATCTTAGTTACATAACTTATTATCTGCCCTCAAATGAAGGCTTTCATTGCGTCCCATAATATAAATTTATCTTTCACTGATTCTGTATTTATTTCAAAATATGTTTTAATTTGGCATTCAATAAACTCTAAATTCCTGCCTTTTAAGAAGCATGGAGTTTAACCTCCATCTATATGTTCTTGGTGGGATGTCCTCCAGTTCTATTGCTAATAACAGGGGTGAATGATCAGATAGTAATCTAGCTTTATATTCAGTTTTCCTAACTCTCCCTTGAATATGGGCCAACAACAAAAACATATCAATCCTTGAGTATGTTTTATGCCTACTTGAATAATATGAGTATTCCTTCTCTCTTGGGTGCTGCCTCCTCCATATATCCATAAGTTTCATTTCCTGCATTGATTTAACCATAAATTTGGCCACTTTATTCTTTTTACTAGTCTTTTGTCCAGGTTTATCCAACATTGGATCCAAATTAAGGTTAAAATCCGCTCCTAGCAATATATTTTCTTGTGTATCTACAATCTTCAAAAAAATATCCTGCATAAACTTTTGCTCTTTCTCATGAGTTGCATATATATTGAGCAAATTCCAAAATTCTGAATATATCTGACACTTTATCATTACATACCTCCCTGCTGGATCTATTATTTCCTCGTCTATTTTGATTGGTACATTTTTATTAATTAGTATAGCTACACCTCTAGCTTTTGAATTATATGATGCTCCCATTATGTGTCCTACCCAGTCTCTCTTTAATTTGTTATGTTCCACTTCAGTTAGATGCGTTTCCTGGACAAATGCTCTATCTATTTTTTTTCTTTTTTCATTAAATTTAATACCCTCTTCCTTTTAATTTGGTTATGTATTCCATTAATGTTTATAGTCGTATAGTTCAAAGTGGCCATCTCATATCCTGTTTATACCTCATTTCTGCTTCCTCAACACCACCATCCCCCTTTTCTCCATTTTTATCTCTCAGTTTTCCCTTTTAAAACTCAATGTATGACAACACATTTAAAACATTAAATACTCCAACAACTCCCACATCCAATATTACCTTAACCCCAAATAACGCCCCCCCCCCCCCCCCCCCCGAGTTGCCCCTTATCCCTTGCCGGGCAACCACAACATCCCTTTCCATTTGGATTGGGATCCTGCTCACAAGCGTCAACTGATTTTGCAGTGATCTCCCCCCCAACCTCCCCAGAAAACACTTTTTCTTTACACATATAACAAAGTTCTCCCTTTTTTCCCCTTACTTCCTTCCTTCCCTTCTTTAGTTCTTTACATATACATTGTTTTTACATCTTTATATATACTTTATCGCCGTTCTTAATTCTTATTACATCTCTTCATCTCTCTTTCTGTCCTGAAAGCGTTCTGCAAATTCTTGTGCTTCCTCTGGCTCCGAGAACAGTCTGTTTTGCTCCCTGGGGATAAATATTTTAAGCACAACTGGATGTCTTAACATGAATTTATAACCTTTTTTCTTTGGATTGATTTTGCTGTATTGAACTCCTTCCTCTTTAAGAGTTCAAAACTTATGTCTGGGTAAAAAAAATATTTTTGACCCTTATATTCCAATGGTTTATTGTCTTCTCTAATTTTATTCCTTGCCCTCTCCAGTATATTTTCTCTTGTTGTTTTTCTCAAAAATTTTACTAAAATGGATCTTGGATTTTGATCTATTTGTGTGCCCTTTCTATTTCCATTTCTTCCTGCATTTCTGTCGTTCCCAGGACCTTCAGGATCCATTTTTTTATACATTCCTTCATATCTGTGCCTTCTTCATCTTCCTTTAGGACCACTATTTTTATGTTGTTTCGCCTACTATAATTTTCCAACATATCAATTTTCTGAGCTAACAACTCTGTGTCTCTTTAATTTTTTTATCACTTTCTTCCAATTTTCCTCTTAAGTTGTTTACTTCCATTTCTACAGCCATTTCTCGTTCTTCCACATTTTCTACTTTTTTCCCTATTTCTGTCATGACTGGTTCTAATCTTCACATTTTATCTTCTGTTCTTTTCATTGTTCTTTTAACTGCACTAAATTCTAATGACAACCATTCTTTTAATGCTCTTATTTGTTCTTCAAAAAACGCTTTATCTATATTCTGTCCATCTGTTTTACCTTCTTATTTCTCTGTGAAGATTTTGGTCTTCTTCCTCTTCTTCTGTGTCTACCTGTGCTTGTGTCTTCTTCTTCTCCTCTTTGTATCTGTGTCTCTTATTTTTCTGATGAGTTGCTTGTTTCACTTTGTAGGGTCTCTTCTTGCTTGGCCTCTTGTTGTTGGTCCTCTCCTTCTGAGCTGTCGAGCCTCCTGCTGCTGCTCCTCTTGACGTTCACCCCGTCGACTTTCTTTCTCACCTGGTACTTCACTCCCTCTCCTGCCGCTTTCCTCATCTTCCAGCTGATAGCCCTGGTGTCAGGCGTCTCTCAGCTGCTCACGCTGTGGTTGCCCGCTCCTTGGCTGAGTCGCCCTCCCGTCAGTGTTTTCCTTTACCTTAGATTGCATAGTTGCGCACTTTTGTTTGGCTCAGAGAGTCATTTTTGCAGTCCACCGGTCGGGGGATTGCGATTCCGCAGGGCCGACACCAACCTTGGAGATCGGGCGCTCTTCGCCACCACGGCTCACTGTTCCTTTGTGCAGGTAAGGCCCTCTCCTTTCTTTTCCGGTGTCTTCTTTTTTTCCTGTTGTTTTTCCTTTTTCCTTCTTAGGTGCCACCTTCTTTCTCTTCTCTGCAACTTTATCTTTTTTTAAATATTTTATATTTATTGTACTTTGTCCTTTCTTGACTTTTTTTCTTCCTTTCTGGAGAGGGCTGGTTTTACCCTACCGGCCACTACTCCATCACGTGACTCCCCCGAGATACCGCACTTTTTAAACAATTTTATTACAGTCACTCCTTTAACTTTATCTCATGCTTTGAGCACAAAGTCACAGAGCACATCAAGTGATGCAGCATACATTCCCATGCCTTTTGTGAACAATTTTTCTGTACTTGTCATCCAAGTATTCCATTCTTAATGCACGTGGACTTTGAATGGCTTTTTCAAGCAGATATGAAGAGGTTGCAATATAGACATCAAATTACCTGGGATAACTGCTATGTAAGTATTATTTAGTGCTAATCTACTTTTAGTATTCTCAGTTAACTGGGTATGAAACATATCCCAGACCAACAAACTCTGTTCCTGGCATAAACCACCTGGCTGCCTGTTCCACGTATTCTCTATCCATGGTTTTACACCACTTGAATCCATCCATCCTTTATCATGAATATGTACAATAATACCTACTTGGAATTTTAGGTTTATGTTTGTGCTTGAAGATTACCATGGGTCTTAACTTCATCCTATCAGCCATGCACGATAATCCTGCGAGCAGGATCCCAATCCAAATGGAAAGGGGTGTTGTGGTCCTGTACTTCTGGTTTGCACATGTTTTCACACCTTTCCATTCCATTGTTCTATTGCCTATCATTTCGAAATTCATGCGAGTTTTGACCATGTTTCCAATATTTTGCCAATGCAAACTGGTGTTTCTGCTAGTTATGTATAATAAACTGGTGAAAACTTACAACTTTATGATCAAGATCTTTTGGTAGTTTCTGAGCCATTTTTTTTGTTGTAATACGAGATTTTTCCTGTTCATGAAAAGGTTGCATCAGACAACTGTAGCTTCAAAATCTTTACTGAGTTCTGGGTGCAAATGCTCGTATTTTCTTTTGGGTGACTATGCACCAATTTTGCCTCTTCTCATGTACCCATTCTGCCACATGATTTTCCAAATCCTGCCAACAAAGGAGTCTTCTTCTCATTGGACATTGCTTCTTTGGTATTTTTCTTAAAGTCTCTTCTTTCTTTCTCCAATCTTTTACCAACTTCTGATATATATCAAATTTTATCGCAGCAGCGCAGTTGCTGGATTTATTAGCCATTTCTATTACTTCTAACAAAACTTGTTTCATACTTTTGTCATTTTGCTGAAGGCTCTATGATAACAACCACCCCCAGGCAATACCCAATAGCTCAGTCATCATGATTTTTTGGAGAGTTGACTTGTACGCCCGATTATGATAAAACCATGAAAATAAGGCTGAAAATGGGGACCTGACTTATCTGAAGGTTGACTTATACACTGAAATATACGGTAATTATTAATAACTCTCATGTCATCTTGTGTCAAATACACACACTACAAAGAACTAGGCTCCAAAAAAAAAATGAAAGATGATTATTTTTGCAAACCTTTTACATTTGAATTGTCATTTTCAGCAGGTAATCATAGGGAAAACTGGAACTGTCTTTAAATTCTTGCTGTCTTTATGTTATCCTGAAATTTCTATTGAGGATATAGGTTTAGCCTTTCTTCTTTACTAATGATAAATTTGTGGAGGAGGTGGGACACATTCTTGTTGTCCTGTTGTATTCACCTGAAAGAATCCCAGCAAAGTGTGAATCTTGGCAATTTTATTTGTGACTAGAATTATACAACAGCAAAAAGGGGGAGGATATATGGTTCTGTGAATGGAGAGGAAGGGGGTGAAGAGATGGAGGAAAGGAGATAGGGGAGGGAGGGAGAATGGGAAGATTTTAAAATGTGAATTCATAATCAATGGAAAGAATTCTGCAAAGTAGTGTTGGCTATTTGTTTTTATCTGTTACATCATTTTTTTGCTATCTTGAGTTCTTTGCTATCTGCAGTTTGGCAGCCATGTTTAAATATAAAGTAATGTGTCACTTAAGTTACTATTTGCCTTTTTATTTACAGGAAGGCACATGCAAATATATAAATGTAACTGTCCATTCTGCACAGAAACATTTAACGTATCCATTAATTGAAGTCATTCTTGAACATGATTGATACTTATTTCTTATGCATTTCTTTTTAGTTTTTTAATGTTATGCTTCTTTAACAATATTTAAATCTATCCTTGTTGTTTTGGTGGTTGATATAATAGGCAACACTTCTGAGCAGATATCTGTTAAAAGATATTGAAACTGATGTCAATTTTCTGTCATTTTCCAGAACTGGGGGATATCCTGTTTGTATAGTTGTTGATGTATATTGAAAATATGTAGACCCAATTATTACCAGTAGTATGAATAATTGTACTAGTCGGCTGGTCTGTGGTTTTGCACTGTCTAGAGTAGAGATGTAGTGCTGTTGATGCAGAAGTTCACAGAAATTACTGAATTCCAGGAGTGGTGATTTATTCCAAGAGCAACATGATGATTTTTTGATTGTAATATAAATATAATTTTAAATAATTTTAATAATTAAAATATATTAAACATTTGTTACATCAGTAAAATTATATGCTCTTTGTGCAGTTGGTTGAGGTTTTTTTTTGTCGTCAGTAAGGCAATATTTTTTCCAGAGGAAATAATGCTGATTAAACTTGTGGAGTGGAGTGAATGTTGGACACAATAGATCAGCTTTGTAACTGGACAAAATGTTTTTATTGCTGATTGTGTTCCATATTATGGGCCCACATTTAGGCTTGGAAAAACTATGAGGAGATAGATATATGTTGGAGTGCAGTTGCATAAAGTATCTTGTTTTCATTTATTTTAAGAAAGAGTAATTTAATGTGATTACTGTATTTGCTTTTATTGAGTTGGCAGACTCCGTAACATTATATATTTTCAATTATATAATTGAAGTTTGCTTTGCCAAGGCTGCACATAAAGGGATTGTTAAATGATTATCCAGTAAATAGAATAGATATCTTTCTAAATGTTGTGAGGAAATATTTTTCAGACTTCCCAGTATTGGCATACATTGGGGGAGGGCATATTTTTGTTTCACTCAACATCAGAGGTTGAATCCTTAATCCTTGGTTGAAACTTCTTTTTTTTAAAGATTTTTGAATCCTTTTTCTCTTATTTGCTCTTTTTTATTCCGTTTGAACATCATGAATACATGGCTATATTTTCCTCCACCATGATACTTACATGATATTTGTCATCTCCCTCGCTTCTTTTTGCCATTTTCATCATTCCATTATTACTTTTGAAGGAAAAAAGCAACATAATAAAGAGTAAAATCATGCAGTTCGTAACAGTTTCATCATTTTGGCTTCCAAGGCCATGTAACTGAAGTGGCTGTATTAGATTGAATTGTTAATTCAAATTCTGTCTTTACAGTGCCAGTTTTCCCAAATATATTCAGTGTATATATTAATTTTTAAGATTTTATATTCCACGATATTTTCCCTTTTAAACATGTTACTTTTAATGCATTAATCAGTTTAAAAAAATTAATTTATGGGATATTGATTTCACTGGAAATGACATTACCCTTTTGCAGCTTATCCTGGGACAGGTGGGTGGAGCTTCCTTTTTTGAAACATAGCAATCCATCTGGTGAATCAAATTATGCAAAAGTATATTTCAAAATCTGGAATTCTGAAATAAAAACAGATAATGCTGGAAATGCACAGCAGGTCTGGCAACACCTGGATAAAGGAGAAAAAAAAGACGAGTGAATGTTTAAGTTGAAGATCTTTTGTTAGAACTGAGAAAGTTCTGGAAAAGGTATTTCCATCGTGCTACTTCGTAAGGAGTTCCAAAATTTAAGCCAAATGATAGTGAAAGAATAATGATATATTTGCACGTCAACAGAGTGTAAGATCCCAGGCTATCTTGAAGGTCGAGGCATTCCCATTAAACCCCCAGGCCCCCGAGTCAGACATTTAGCCAAATCCTTTTTTAATCTTGTTGCCTACCCTGAATGCATTTAATTTAATTCTTTGCCAAATTTTGCAATGAATGCCAAATTCTTGTGTCACAATGATTCATATGCTTCTTTCCCATTTTATTTTTGTAATTTCACCTGTTCTTTCTTTGTCTTGATAAAGAGTTCAGATCTGAAACCTTAGCCCATTTTCCACTAGCATTCCAGTTAATTGGCTGTGCAGTGCCCCAGAATAGGAAGCCCTTTGTGCTGTTTCCATTGGGCCACCCTTAACTGGGACACTAATTGCTTTTCTACTGAACACACTCATCCCCAGGATCGGAGTGTTCTACCTTCAACTGGAAATGGGTGACTTTCTGCTGTCCCTTTTCCATTAGTTTTATCAGCATGTCGCTATCAGAAGAAGCTGGGGATATGAGAAGGGGTAACAGTGGTTAATGCCCAGCATGAAATTGTTGCTGGAATTTTGACAGTGTTCCTTTTCCACTGGACCCTGTCCCAGTAAATTTCCAGTTAATTCCTTGGACTGGGTGCCATTGGAAAAGGGGCTATTGACTGACCATTCCTGCCCATGGATACTGTAGACTTGATGAATTTACCCATCATTTCCTGTGTTTTACATTAATAAATAAACAGAAGATATTTCCTTGGTTTTTTTTTAATGCATAGAGTGGTGTTTTGGTATTGTTTAGACTGTGGACAATCCAGAATCCAACTTGATCTTTGAATTGATAACAGTTATCATAAATGATAATTTAAAATTACTGGCATTCATTTAACAGTGGTCAGCTTGATGAAATATTCTTTATGATTTTCAACTAATTTCTGATGCACTATTGTGTTACGAGCCCAGAGGATCCCAAAACCCAGCAGCAATAGATATTCACCAAGACAAATGGTTAATTAAACAAAAGTTGCTTTTAATTATCTTTAAACATGAAAACAGAATCACACTTTAACTTATGACTTACTTTAACTTTTGACTTACTTAACCCCCTTCTAATTCTAAGTGCACGTAATGTGTGTGCAAGTTCAGAAAGGTTCTTTGATTCAGTCCATTTTCACTTATTCCTCCAAATTCATTGGTTGCAGGCAATTCTTATACTGTGCACAGAATTTAAGATTTATAAAGTTCACTAGGCTTTGGTGCTTGAAAGTTAAATAGTTACCGCTCAGGAAGGTTCTTGTTGGTTTTCAGAGAGAGATTTGTTGTTCCTTTTTAATCAGCCACTTCAGTGACTTGCTGACGAAACTTGCCCCTTCATGTTTCTCTAGATGATAACCTCTTTCTTTCAGATCATCACAGAATTCCTTTTTGTTTCACTTATTTAAAGTGAAACATTAGACAGACGGTCCTCTTGCATGAACCACAAGGACTTTGACCAGGCCGTCTTACAAACGTGCCTGCCAGCTTGCCCTGTTCCAGTCTCAGCTACTTCTGCTGACTGAAACACTGTACAAGTGATCTCTGTGTTTGTGTGTGTGTCTCTCTCTCTCTCTCTCTTTCTCTGAGAGAAATCCTGTTTGACTCTCTCTGCTAGCAAAACCACATGACCCTCTCAGAACAGCAAGTTCTCTTCCAGACAGCAGTGGCTCTGACATGCACTTTCATCTGTTGCCTTTTGTACACAACAATCCATTAGTGAAGTTTCTTGAGCACGTCAAAAGCTCTTGCAAAAGCTTTGGAGCTGATACGTCTACCATGGGGCGGAGCTCCAGTATTTTAAATAAGATCTGTTTTAAAGTGTTTGTATGTGACCTACTCTAACAAACCTTTCACAATTTATCTCCCAAAAACATATCTATCTATCTATCTACCTATATATATACTCTGTCACAATTGTGTCTTAATATTGAACCCAATTCAAATGCAAAAGATGTGGAGAAAGATTTGGGTCTCACATGAAAATTATAGTTTGTTATCACCTGAAAAGAACCAATATATTGAACGGTGCTAGAAGTGCCCAGTTGGTTAAAATATTCAGTTGCAGTGAATTTGAGTTATGATTACTTTAAATGTAATATAAACTATTTATATTTCCTGTAGCCATGTTCTTGAGTCAGATTCAAAAAAAAATACTGGGCCTCATTTTGTAAAACAAGCAAAGTCTGTATTTAAACCAGAATCCAAGAGAAAACATTTCAATGGAAATAGTTATCTGACAGTGTGTGGTATTCTGAAACCACATTAGAAATCCCTTGCTTGAAGGGTGATATAGGTTTAGGTTTATAAGCAAAATCAATGTGATATTATCATTGGTTGGCTCAGTGATCTTTAGTTTCAGCAAGTTAAGTCTCATGTGTGATTGTTGGGGTTACCCATTTTTGAGACTATTGGTCTAATTTGTCAGAGGAGTCAACAATGCAACTATTTGAATATCAATTTAAAAAAAAGAACCTGCAAAATAAGACTAGAATAATAAGAAAAAATAAGAATAGAAGAGGGATTAAGAACCACGAGAGTACATCTAGATTTTAGTGATGTATTTAAAAATGAGTCAACATAATTTATTTACTAATCTACTGCATCCGGTATTATCAATGTGGCCTGCTTTAATCTGAGAGTCTGGGCACAATCTGAGAGATTGTATTGTTGAGCATCTTCACTCTGTCTACTGCAATAATGGGGACATGCCAGTGGCCAACCATTTCAATTGAACACCCATTTCCACACTGACATGCCTGTTCATGGCCTCAGGCACTGCCAAACTGAACTCAGCCACAAATTGGAGGAACAACACCTAATATTCTGTCCGGGTACTCTCCAACCAGGTGGCATTAACATTGATTTTTCCGGTTTGCATTAGGCCCCTCCACTGATACTTTATCTTTCCTTAAACCTCTGTCTCCTTTCCTCCAGCTCCCTACCCTTTCCCTCTCAATTCAGAGCAATCCCCTCCCTGTATCTCTTCTAGTTTTTTCCTCTTCTGCTCTCCCACCCATATCATCGTGGCTATCCCTCGAGGCTGAGGATGATGGACCTGGTTCCTTTGATCTATTTAAAGGCTCTTAAGTGGCTTATTTCCAGTCTTGGCTAGGAAAGATCTTCTGTATTTAGGACTGGTAGATCCAGAAGCCTTTGGTTGTTGCTGCCTCTCTATCCATTTACTTTTCTTTTCTTCTAGTTCTGCACATCTGTTGGTTTTGAAAGATGCTGTTCCTTCTGGGATGATGTTTTGCTGTCCTTCCCATTGGTTTCCCAATTATTGACGTTGATGTTACATTTCTTCATGTTGGATTTTACAATGTCTTTAAATCTCTTCTGTTGTCCACCTCTTTTACATTTGCCTTCTTTAAGGTGGGAGTAGAAGATTTGTTTCGGCAGACATTCTTCTTCCATCAAACACATGACCGCTCCATCTTAGTTGGTTTTTAATGACATCGGTTTCAATGCTTGTTGCTTTTGCTATATTTAGCACACTGACACTAGTTCTTTTATCTTCCCACATTGGTGGAACATTTCAAGTGGCTTCAGATGTTGTTGATATGTTGTCCAGATTCCTGATGCATTGCTTTGAACACTAACATTTTGGTATCCATTTGAATGTCACAATCATAAAAGACTCTTTTTCAGAGATATCCAAAAGTAATTCCAGTGCATTTAAGATGATGTTGGATCTCATTATTAAGGTCAACATTAGAAGAGAGGTTACTTCCAAGAATTGGAAAGTGGACCATATTTTCCAGGGTTGTTTAGCCAAGTTGAATTAATAGTTCTATCCAATTTGTCTCAGTTGGTGGTGGTTGATAGATGATTTGGGTCTTCTTGGAATTGATGGTAAGTCCAAATTTCATGTATGCATGGTCAAAGGAAGTCAGAATCTGTTGTAGGTGCTATTCTGAGAGTCCTACAACAATGTTGGAACTTGATGAGGAAACTTGTGGATTGTTTTGTTTTTGGACTTGAGACGGATGAGATTTAAAAGTCTGCCATCGGTTCTGTAGACAATTTCGATTTATGGGGATAGATCAACCTTGATAATGTGGATGATTGCTGCCCACAGCGAACAAAGTTAGGCATTCACACATTCCTGTTTTACACCAGATTACACTTGAAAAGGCTCACTGCTACTGTTGCTGACCATAACTGTGGCAAACATGCCATCCTGGAGGAGTCTCAGGATTTGAATATACTTTAGGTGGATAGGACATCCCATAGGAGTTCCCTGGATACCAAGTCAAAGGCTTTTGGTTAGGTTGATAAATGCCATATTCAAAGTTTGAAGTTGTTCACAGAATTTTTCTTACAGTTGTTGAATTGTGAAAATTCTGTTGATTTCTCCATGTGATGATCTAAAACCAGCTTGTGTTTTCAGATGAACCAATTATTCATAATGCAGGTGAAGATCTTTCCTGCTGTTACTAACAGGGAAATTCCACGATAGTTTCCACATTCGAATCAATCGCCTTTCCTTTTGTAGGTGGTAATGACTGCTGAATCTCTAAAGTTTGTTGGTATATCCTCATTTATCCAGATCTTGATGAAAAGTTGATGTAATTGGTAATGAAGTGGGTTACTTCCAATTTTGTAGACCTTAGCTGGTACTCTATCGAGTCAAGTGGCCTTATTGTTTTTCAAGTTTTTGCTGGTTCCTTTGTGTTGGTATTTTGCTTAGGGAGTTGTCAACAGGCTGATTTGGAATGTTGTTAATCACATTCCTGTCAAATGAGATGGTTTGATTTAAAAGATCTTCAAAGTGCTCCTTCCATCAAAAATTGATGTCAGCATTGCTCTTCAGGATGGTTGAACCACCTTTGCTTTTGTGAGGGGCTTGACCGTAGGTAGATGGGCTAAAAATAACTTTAGTTACATTAAAAAAGCCTTGAGTGTCATTGGCATCTGTTGGATTTCCTGAGCTTTCTTCCTCCACCATTGATTTTTCAGGTTTTGGGTGCTCTTCTGGATGGCAGTCTTGCATTCCCGATAGCTGTGCTGGGTGGGTCACGTCTCCAGAATGGAGGACCATCACCTTCCCAAGATCGTGTTATATGGCGAGCTCTCCACTGGCCACCGTGACAGAGGTGCACCAAAGAAAAGGTACAAGGACTGCCTAAAGAAATCTCTTGGTGCCTGCCACTGACCACCGCCAGTGGGCTGATATCGCCTCAAACCGTGCATCTTGGCGCCTCACAGTTTGGCGGGCAGCAACCTCTGAAGAAGACCGCAGAGCCCACCTCACTGACAAAAGGCAAAGGAGGAAAAACCCAACCCCAACCAACCAATTTTCCCCTGCAACCGCTGCAACCGTGTCTGCCTGTCCCGCATCGGACTTGTCAGCCACAAACGAGCCTGCAGCTGACGTGGACATTTACCCCCTCCATAAATCTTCGTCCGCGAAGCCAAGCCAAAGAAAGGTGGGTATGGGAAACAGAAGAAGTGGTAGAGGTGAGCACAATTGCGAAGTTGAAAAGACAGGAAAACTTTAGAGGGATGTGGTCCAAATGAGCCAGTTCAGGAAAATATCTGGTCAGCATGGACAAGTTGGGTCAAAGGGCCTGTTCTCGTGCTACGTACTTCCATTTTTTGGCAGCAGCCACGAGACTCTACGGAAGCAGAGGACTAGTGTAGGGCACCAGAAAACAGGGAGACCACTCTTCCCCCCCATCCCCCACCACCATTTGAGCAGAAGCAGAGGAGACGACCCACAGGATAATGGCCATGGCGGCAGACCAGTGAGGGCTTCTGCCACTGAAGAACACACAGGCGGTGGGGTTTTGGTGACTTAAGGCGAGGAACCAGCTAAGGCTGCAGGGTTGCTGGCGACTGGAATCGAGGGATTCACACCAAGCGGCAGACAGCTGGAGTCTGGCTTGATACTGGCTGAAGGGGTACCAAGTATTGGAACCCGGATGTGAGAAGGTGCTGAGGATGCTGAAAGTTTCTTGATCATGCTGGAGGTTTGGATCCGTAGCTCTGGCTGCTGATCGTTTGGACTGGTCTCTATGAAGCTGCGGGGGCTGCGGCAACGCTGGAAGCTAATCCACAAATACTCGGACCCTCTTGCTTCTCTTTCTCTGACTGTAAGTGGCACTTCAGGGAATTTCTGCTGATGGTGAATCTGTCTGCTTTCCTGCAGATGAAAACAAATTCCATGTAATATTGCATAGTCTTTATAACATGAAAATAAAGGAATCTTGAATCTATGACTTAATACTTTTGCCTATCTCAAATGGCAAATGCATATTTGAATGTTCATTTCTAATACTGAATCCTTTGGTGGCCCTCTTTGGGACAATGGGATGGAATGATTTCTCTTTGTCTTTGGCTCAGAGTCGTGCTATCTCTTTTGCCTCTCTTATGGCGAGGTGTGATTTTACTTAAATAGAAGAATGCTGCCCCGATTAGTGGTTGTGTGATATGTTTGAATATGGAAAAGATTTGTTTTTCAGTTCATAATTCAGATATAAGATTTCAGATACCAAGGGGGTCATTTAAGACTCTTACTTTATAATTTTACTTTGATGTAATTAAATGGTCTAACTCGTATCTTTTTCATGTTCTTCATATTTTTGATCTAGCTTCATTTTATGGCTAATTTATACAGCATCTGGCAATGCTATTAGGCATTTTCTTTTTATTACATTTTTTCTATTTTCCTTTTTTTGTCTTTTAATTTTTGCTATTAGCTCTTATATATAAAATACACAGCACTTGGAATACGAACTATTGATACGATTTACAACTTAAGTTTATACTGAATGTTTTACTAATTCTGTGCAACTATCCATATAATCTTATCAAATTGTATTATTTGTATACGTTCTTTATTAAAATCAATAAAAATATTTTAAAAAGAATGTTCATTTCTTGATTTGTAGTTAGCATCGAATGGCCATGATGTCTATGAACTGGGATGTTACAGAGATCCACGAGCTCCTCACCATCTGAGCTGTGAATGAAATTAACCACCACATAATGGGTACTGTGAGGGATCATCGATATTAGAGAAGGTTGCTCAAAAACTGAGAAACCGGGCTTTGCTTGGGGCAAGTCCCAGGTCATAAGAAAACTGAAATGCCTGCATAAGAAATACCACCAGGTAAACTACCATAATGACAGGAGCGGCAAAGGACGTTTAGATAGGCCATATTTGATCTGTTCTATGCCATCTGGGGCACAAGTCATTCTGTACACCCAGTTGCTCTTCTGAGCAACATGGAGGATCCATCGTCCCCTGATATTGTTCCAGCTGCGACTTCCTCCTCCAGTAGTAGTTCTGATGCCGGAGACCTGAGCGGCATGGATACAGAGGCCAGCAATACAGAATCTGTTGTTCATGATCGATCAGGTAAAAACTTATTTATTTTCGTGATCAACAGGCTTTGTAATGTGTTTTGTTAGTGCGTTTGCCCAAAAAAGAGCGGTCTCTCTAATGTAGCTTGTGCTCCATTGTTCTCCAGGGTACCAACCACTTAAGAAAAAACAGAGATCTACCAAAACCCAAGTGGTGAACCAGGACTGAAATGACATGGCAAGGGAGCGTCTTCACCAGGAGGTGCAGACGGTCCATGAGGAGTGGCTGAGGAGAGATGCGCAGGAGCCAGGAGGCAGAGATGGCAGCACAGGGGGCCAATAGATGTGACTGGCAGAAGAGAGGAAAGGGTTTGGCAACATGTTTAAAGACTTCTAACAAGAAATGCAGAACCAGGCCTCACTCATGCAGGAGATGATTACTCTCCGCTGTACTGCATATAGATATATATTTGGGAGATAAATTGGGAAAGGTTTGTTAGAGTAGGTCACATACAAACACTTCAAAACAGATCTTATTTGAAATACTGGAGCTCTGCTCATGCAAGATATATTGGCCCCACAGCTTTTGCCAGAGCTTTGGAGAGTGCCCAAGAGATTTCACTAATGGATTGTTGTTTACCAAAAGACAACAGATGAAAGATCTTGTCAGAGCTGCAGATTGTCTGGAGCTGTTCTTAGATGGTCATGTGGTTTGACAAGCAGAGAGAGTCAAACAGACTTTCTGTGTGTGTGTGTGAGTGAGTGAGTGAGTGAGTGTGAGTGAGTGAGAGAGAGAGAGAGATCACTTGAACAGTGTTACAGACAGCAACAACAGCTGGCATTAGAACAGGACAAGCTGGTAAGCTTGTGGAAACCCCAATTGGAAGACGGGTTGTGAGTTCTTAATTCAGCCTGGTCAAAACCCTTGTGGTTCATGTAAGAGGAGAGGACTGTCTGTCTAATGTTTTACTTGGAATAAGAGAAACAAAAAGGAACCCTGTGGTGACCTGAAAGAAATAGGTTATCATCTGGAGAACCCTGAAGGGGCAAGTTTCGTCAACAAGCCACTGAAGTGGCTGATGGAAGTAAATTAGTTGTGGATGTCTTGGAACAACAAATTTCTCTCTTAAAGCTGACAAGAACCTTTCTGAGTGGTAACCATTTACCTTTCAACCACCAAAGCCTGGTGAACTTTACAAATGTTAAACTCTGTGCACAGTATAAGAATTGCCTGCAACCAGTGAATGTGCACTTAAAATTAGAAGGGGGTTAAGTTAGGTAAGGTTAGTTAAGTAAATAGTGGTAAGTTAAAGTGTGATTCTGTTTTCATGTTTAAAGATAATTAAAAGCAACTTTTGTTTAAGTAACGATTTGTCTTGGTGAATATCTATTGCTGCTGGGTTTTGGGGTCCTCTGGGCTTGTAACACAACAAACTCCCATATGACAGTACCACACTCCTGCATCCCATAGCCAGTATTTCTCTCAGGCACCACAGCAGAATGACTTCATGCAACAGTCAGGCGAGGCATATAAGTCATTTCAACCAACATCTTCCTCCTCCATCTTCCAGGGGCAGGAGTGATGTGACTTTTGCAAATGGCTATTAGTGTTTTGTTTATTTGCTCAGAAGTAAATAGTTATATGCAGTTGAATTAAATTTTTTAATTTTGCTAATGGCTCCTGATCACTACAGTTTTCTAACAAGTACAATATACTAAAAGCTATCATTTAATAGTTTAAATTGCTTACAGAAGCGACATAATTGCCTCATGGATCGCCTGATGACTGTGTAGTTGTGCACCCTGATAAGCAACCCAATCATGTTCCTCAGGGAGATCGGATAGATTAGTGTTCCACTCTGGCAAGAAGTGATCCTTGTTGATTTCACATATTTTGTGTAGATCGCAACAGGCAACAACAAAGTCTGATGCAAAAGTAGTACAAATATCAAGTTGCTTGGCCAGTCATCTCCAGCAACTTTTGAGGCGTCCAAAAACATTTTCCACTACCATCCTTGTTGAGCTCAAATGGAAGTTATAGCTATGCTGGTGTTTACTGAGTGCATGATATTTAGTGAACCCCTTCATCATCCACTTCCTGAGGGGTTAAGATGGGTCTCTGATTAGATGCAAGGGGATTGCCACTCCATTAACAGTTTTTGATTTTTGTGGGCAAAGCAATGTATAAGATCTGAGATCACAAAGAATCAGTCAACTAATGTTTTCTTATGGTCATTTTACATTAACAGGATTGAACGTGATCCTTCGACTTTTCATGAATCTCAGATGAAGCACACTCGGTTAGCCATTCATTGAGTTTAAACGGATAAACATTTCACTGCCATTGTACCTTGTATGGTTACATGTGACAAAAAAACACATTGGCTGATCCACACTTAAGCTACTGTACAGCGGGGTATATAAACTTACTTCACGTGGGAAGAGGTACCTGCCTTGATCCTTGGCATTTCTGTAGAAGGGTAAGTTAGATCAAACTCGAGCACAACCCACAGACCATCTGTGAAGCTGGAACAACAAAAAGTCGACATATGAAACACATTAATCGATAAAGACAAATAATTGTAACTCAGGGCTTAATCTTTACCAGTTGTGGTCTAAAACAGCCTGAAGAACAATGGAGTGCCAGCCTTTCTGACTGTAGTAGGCTAGTGGGTCCTCATGAGGGATTCTTATGGGAATACGTGTGCCATTAATGGCACCAGCACATGTGGGATACCCCTTTCCTGCCAATCTGTCCTTTGCCTCCCGAAATCATGCACCACTCGGCTGGTCAACGAAATGCAACTTATGGATCGATATTCAGATGCAATCTCACACCACCACAAAACAACGGTGATGCTAAGCGGAGGTTCCAGAGGCTGTCACCAGTTTGTTGTCTTGTGGCTCAGCGAGTTCCAATACAAATGCAAACGTGGCCCAAGACATACCTAAATGACTCTGCCACTCACCTTCATCAAAATGGTTGAGGACATTAGACCAGAACATGGGCCCTTGTGGTCTTTCTCTCTCTCTCTCTCCTCCACGTTAATCTAATGTAGAGCAGCATAAATTGACTCAAGAGCAAAACTTCTCTGTCTTTGGCGTCTAAGGTTTGTGCGCCTTTCTGCATCAAGCATCTCTCTTATTCTCTTCAAATTCTCCTCCAATGTATTTCTTTTAAAAAAAATATTTAATTGTTTGCATCATGACAGGAAAAAAATGAATAAAACATTAATCAAATATCCATCGCCAATGATACAAAAAATACTTTTATATTTTTCTCCCCATCCCCCCCATCCAAAAGTAAGAAAAGGAAAGAAAAGAAACACCTACCATTTAATATACAATAATATTAGTATAGACAATCATTAATTGTTATTAAAAATTACTAATTAAGAGGAGTGGATAATTATCCACAAAATCCATATATGGTTTCCAAATACAATAACAATTTTCAACTCAATTCCTTAAACTATACATATTTTTTCCCCAAAAGTATACAATTTTGCATATCATTATACAATCTACTTAATAACACTTCTTTATCATCTTTCCATGATTCCGCTCTACATTTCTTTGCCATTGCTGTTCCAATACTTAAAAGATTTTCTTGGTATTTGTCCAATTTCAACTTTATATCATTTTCATAAATATCTCCAAGTAAAAATATTCTTGGATCCTTTGGTATCCTTATCTTCATAATTTCCCCTAATAATAAACTCAGTTCATTCCAAAACCTTTCCACTTTTTCACAAGACCACACTGAATGCAAAAAAAAGTCCCTATTTTGCACATCGAAAACACTTTTTTGAAAAATTAGAATTTAAGTCCATTGAACTTATGTGGAGTATAATACATTGATGAAGAAAATTATATTGAACCATTTGATATCTAACATTTACTGTATTTGTAACACTTTCATAACTCTAATGTATTTCTGATCACAGAAATACGTTGCTTGCATGAATTCTGCATCCATCTGTGGATCATGAAGTCATGTATGATGTGCAGGAAATTAGCCTGCACTGGAAGAGTGGTATACATGTTCACGGCTAGTACCATATGAACATCAAGATCGACTGCCATTTTTGTTTTGAAGGATATGTCCGACATGTATGGTATTACACTAGGCGCTGACAAAGTAGAGTTATATATCTCACCTCTTTTGCTCTCACGATACCAGCTTGCTGTGTAAAAAGATACACTGACCTGGAAAAATGCAGGCTTTGCTCATTTCAGTATAAATGACCAAAGCCAGCTTAATGGAGGGTCTTCCTTAATGGAAATATCGCAGAATTTCTGTGTAAATAAATAAATAGATAAATCAAATTTGGCAGATGATAGGATAATTTGCTGGTGGGATTGAAAGTTAATTCCAAGAAAAAGTTATGTTCAGTAAATAGTTTTAATTGAGGTGGTATGCTTTATAAATTCTGAAATTTTTATCTTTTACAAAAGGAATAATGCTTGTTACAAATTCCTGTGCAGGATGGCCTGAGTGGTAGACTTGATCATAGTATGGCAGGCAAAGCATATTCCATGACTTTGCATTTAAAATATTTTAAGGGGTTCAAGGAAGTATTGTAAAGGTCTGAAATCATGCATCCGGCATTTTCTTTTTGTTCTTGAAATTTTTAATTTGGCTACACATGTGTTGAATAGGTAGCAAATTGCTGTAACATTTCTCCATTTGACTTTGTTACTATTGCATAAGCCTGAAAGTTATTTATCAATTTTTAGAAAATGTAAAACAGATATTTAGATGGCAACATAATAAGTTAATGTAATAAATATTTTCTATCTGGCTACAGTAAATATATCACTTATTGTCCTGAGAACTACATAAGAAAAAAGACATGAATGATGAATATTTTGGCATATAAGTCAAGTCGTGAAAGTCTAAAATAACTCTCAAAAATGGTGGACATAAGCAAGATATACTTTTGAGACCTTAAAATCAGCTCAAAAAGTGCTCCATGCTGAGTTGGCATATAAATTGACCCTTGATAAAACCAAAAAAATCCCTGACTACAACAAATTTTCATTGAAAACAACAACAACCCTTCAAAATCACTCTCGCTATCATCAACTGAGGCAAAGATCACGGCAAGTACATCCATACTCTTACCCTTTAAGCACTCATCATACTGGTCCAAGACTGTATCTTATGAGGCAGCTTCATCTTCAGTGTCCCAAATAAATCATCTACCATGCCATCAATTGCACTTTTTAAACTATTTTGTTACAGTTTCTATTTTAACTTTGTCTCATGCCTTGAGCACGGTCATACAGCAACACCAAGCGATGCAGCATGCATTGCCCTGCCCTTTGTGAACATTATTCTGCTCTTGACATCCATGTATTCCATTCCCCATGCACATGGTCTTTGAATGGCTTGTTTAAACTGACATCGAGAGGTTGCAATATAGACATCAAACCACCCGGGATAACTGCCATGTTAAGTATTATGCAGTGTTAATCTACTTTTAGTGTTCTCAGTTAAGTGGCTTCAAAACATATGCCAGATCAGCAAACTCCAATCCTTGTATAAACCACCTGTCTGTCTGTTCCACACATTTTCTATCCATAGTTTTACACCATTTTCATCCATCCATCCTTTTTCATGAAAATGTACAAAAATAACTGCAGGAAATTTTGTTTAATTTTGCGTTTGAAGATCACCATGGGTCTTAACTTCATGCAGTCATCCATGCACGATAACACCGAGGTAAACCTGGATCTTTATGGCATGTACTTCTGGTTTCCAGAGGTTTCACACTTTTCCATTCCACTGTTCTATTGTCTATCCTGTCAAAATTCATGAGGGTTTCGTCCATGTTTCCAATATTTTCCAATGCAAACTGCCAATACCAAATCTTTTGGTAATTTTTGAGGAACTTGTTTTTTATCATAATACCAGATTTTTCCTGTTCATGAAACAGTTGCACCAGCCTTCTGTAGCTTCAAAATCATTACTGAGTTCTGGGTGCGACTTTGCCCACTACCATGGAAATGTTCTTATTTTATTTCAGGTGATTATGTAGCAATCTTGCCTCTGTTCATGTACCCATTCTGCAACATGATTCTCAAACTCTGGCTAACGAGTGATTCCTCTTTTCATTGAACATTGCCTTTTTGGTATTTTTCTTACTCTCTTCTTTCTTCCTCCTTTCTCTTGCCAACTTTTCATGCACATCAAATTTTCTTGCAGCAGTGCAGTTGTTGATTTTCTTGGCCATTTCCATCATTTTTACTTTAAAACTCGCATCTTATCTCTGTCATTTTGATGGAGCCTCCATGATAACAATCACCTCCAATCAATGATTTTTGGTGGTCAACTTATACGCTGACAAACGCCCAACACCTCAGGCATTGTAATTTTTGGGGGTAGACATACGGCCAAAATATGATAAAACCCTTAAAATGAGGCGGAGTGGGGGGGGGGGGGGGAGAGGCTGATTTATCTGCTGGTTGACATACACCAAAATATACAGTAAATCTTCACAAAGTGCTTGAAGAACAAGACCAGCAGATAGAGAAGTGAATTCCAGTAAAACTCACAAGCTGTGCTTTAACCTTTCCAATATCCTGAAGAGTTGCGCATTTGCATTACAGGTGCACAATCCTTTATCCAGAACCCTTGGGGGACCGTGTGTTCCGAATTTTGGATTTTTCCAGATTTTAGAAAGCCAGATTTAAGCCCACCCAAATTGTGATGCTGTATCCACCCCCACTCCTTTCCAGTCGCACTGCCACCCCCCCCCCCCCTTCCTTTGCCCGCCCGACTTGCGCTGCTGGTCTCTCGCCCGCCCAACTCACGCTGCCGTCTCTCTCCCCACTTTGGATTTTGGAGCTTTCCGGATTTTAGATGTCCCGATAAAGGATTGTGTACCTGTATTTTCTTCCAATGATTGTTGTAATAGTAATAAGAAGCAAAAGGATGCATTTGAATATGTGGTTAGTTGGCTCGTAAAATATCATCAGTTCAATCAGTTCATCAGTACATTATGATTTTCGCCTTGTCCATGAAAAAGTTCAACATGTTTTGTATGAAATATAATTTAAAAAAAAAACATATGAATAATTTGCCCTTGCAAGTTTTACATTTATTACCAGTATATCTTGTTTATTGAAACTGAGAAAGGCAGTACTGAACAGTGGATCATCTTAGTACCATTTTGGAGTACAGGTACACGATCGTTTATCCAGAACCCTTGGGGGACAGTGTGTTCCAAATTTCAGATTTTTCCGGATTTCAGAAAGCCCACCCGAATTGTACTGCCGTATCCACCCCCACCCCTTTCCAGTCGCCTGGCCGACTCCCCCAACCGCCGGTCCCTTGCCACCTGAACATCTCCTCCAACCGCAGTCCCTCGGCCTTCTGGAAGCCTCCCCCAACCGCGTTCCTCGTCCACTTGGCAGTCTACCCCGGCCGTCTCCCCTAACCGCCGGTCTCTCGGCCGCCCAGCAGTCTCCCCCAACTGCGTTCCTCGGCCGCCTCCCCCGATTGCCAGTCTCTCCCCCGGCCGCCCATCTCTCGGTCGCCCGGCAGTCTCCCCCGGCTGCCGGTCCCCACTTGCCGGATTTTGGAGCTTTCCGGATTTTAGATGTCCGGATAAAGAATTGTGTACCTGTATTTAGATGTTCAAGTAATACTTAGTAGAAAGAGGGTAGATGGGAATGAATTAGAAATGTAGGTCTGAGAAAAAGTTTGTTTTCAATTTTGTCTGGATCATTTTACTTGGATAAAGTTGTTATTTGTTCATATTTAAAATCTGCAATTTCCTCAGCATTTCCTTAATGGTAAAATAGAATGATGGTTGTCAAGCAAAGTTACTTAAATTAATACTTTTAAACTCAAACTGCTGTGATATGGAAATGTTGCAATAGGCTGGTAAGAAGAATTTAATGGTTTCAAGGTTTGATTGAGAATGGTTTGACTCCTATCTTAGAAATTCATAGATTTTTGGAATCATTTTTGGTCCAGCATGTGTTCATTACAGAGAAGAATTGCAACAATTTCTTAACTACACATTATTGAAGACAATATATTCCAAGTACACTCATCTTGTGTACCACAATATTATTTCATTCCAGTTGAGTCACGCAGAATGGAAGCAGGCCTTTCAGCTAAAAGTCACTGTCCATTATGTTAATCCTTTTTTAAATTTTTATTATTCCCGTCAATTCTTCCCCATCCCTCTCACTCTCTGCAATTAATCTATCAACCCATGCACCATTTGGATATGGGAGGAAATGAGAACACTGAGTGGAAAAATCACAATTTGCAAATTCCGTTCAGGCAGCACCCAAGAAGAGGACTGAAGGCAGCAGCTCTATTAGATGTGCCACTGTAATGCACAATCTTGGATCAGATCATGGAGGCTTCCATTACAATTGGTTTCTTATAGTTATTCATCTACCTCAAAGTGTGCACCCTTGCTTCATATAATACCACTAACAATGCAATAATTCAGAATCAGAATTTAATATGAACATGTGACACAGAATTTGTTGTTTTGTGGCAGCAGTGTTGTGCAAAATTGCAACAAATTACATGTCTGTAAATACAGTATTTAAAAAATAAATAATAATAATAAAAGTTTACACTTTAATCATGATGTTATTACTAATTATTTTATAGTAAATCTTGTTACTAACACCTCATTGGAAAAAATAAAATTTAAAAATGTTCATTAAATATATGTATTTTCTTTCTTATCCTTGCAACTCTTACTCTCCATAAGCTTTAATGTGCATTGAACTCATGCAGTATAATCAAAGAAACCAAAACAGTACAAAGTTTTCCACTTGTGACATCCAGATCTAATTCTTTTGGATCCTCCAGTGTTTCCATGTTGTTTGTTTGGGATCTAGTTTTGCTTTACTTCTGTTTTCTTCTTGTTGAATATTGAGGAGCTTGAATTCATTGACAGAGCCATCACAGACACCAGATCATCCTCATTGATATTATTTCTACCTCTATTGTTGCTCTCAACAAGAGAATAATCCATTAATCTTGAGATGATCCAGATGGCCTGCTACCTTGCCATTGTTATTGAACTTTTCACAGAAGCTGTTTGCTTACAATATGTGCCATCTTTCTGTGTTCATACTTAAAACTATTTGGAATGAAACTTTTTTCCAAGTCTTTGTTTCCATCATATTCTACAACTCTGATGTTCTACTGGCCAGCTTCTCATCTTTCTACATGCTAAAGCTCATTGATTATTTAACTGTCCCATTCTGAAACCTCTCCATGTTCTACTCACCTTTTGTTACTGCCTTGCTAATCTATACTTGCTTCCAGTATCCGCCCCTGTCCTATCTACTCCATCTTCATAAAGCATTAATTTTGTAATTTTTATCCTTGTAATTAAATCTGTTCATACACTTGACGCTCATTAAATTTTGTAGCCTTATAAATCCATTCCAAAATTTACAGTCCTTCAAAATCCTCACAACACCTTTGATTTGGATTCCAATTTGTTTTGTTTGTTTATACAACTGAGAAGTAGTTTGGAAGTTTTGCTATTAAATTTGCTTTCATTGTTGATGCCTGTTCTTGAAATTTCCCTAAGTGATTTACCATGTGGTTAAATGCTAGGATATGTCATTTAAATTCTCTATCCATGTAGAGGTTCCAAAATAGTTTATGTCAAGCATGTTTTACATTTAGATTACTGATAGATTTTTTTTCAAAAAGTGTTACATGATCTTTTATTACATACCCGTAATTTGAATTTCAAGCCAACTCTGAAAATATTTCTGGGCAGATTGTTCTTCGTATCCAATTTATAAATCAATAAAGTATTTTTGTATATAATTATGGAGTTATGCCAATATTTTTTCCTTGGATCATGGTGAATCATGAAGTTTTCCTTCATGTCTACATGTATGGGCTGCATTTGAACATTCCTTCTTCATTTAAGCTTTAGGTACTTTCTTATATATTCTTTCCTTAGATGTGCAATTATAAAGAATGGAATAACTATGTACATACCTTATAGTATTCCATTTTTAAGCACTTCCCATCAGTAAACTCAGACAGTGGTATTTAAAGTCAGACAAATAAGAAAAGCAAAGTATCAAAAATAGAAAAAAAAAATCAAGATGAACTTAATGGGATCCAAGTGGTTGAAGGTTTGTGCATTGCATACAACATGGTTTTACATTGGTTCATTTTAAAGGAATGGCCTTTGCATCTTCCTAGCACTCAATTCTGATGTGTTTCCAAATTTGTATTTTCTTTGTCATAAGAAATGTCTACCTGTATATCATTATAGACTCTTCTCATCTTAACTCATCTGAAATCTTGGTAGCAATTATTACTAAAGCATGACAAATCTTACAATATCCTGGTCAATCTGAACTCCTGCATCCTCCATAATCAGTTCCTTGCACTGAGTTGTGGCACTGAGTGCCACTTTTAATTTGCATTCATACAGCTTTTACTTTAACTAAAAATCTTTTATCTCATTGATAAAAGTTCATTGAAATTTAAAATTAAATTTCATCTGAACTATTCCATCAACACTTTTTTTAAAGAAAAAATAATGAGTCCATGCCACCAAATTTACGCCCAATTAACTTACAGCCCCCAGTATATTTCGAATGGTGAGAGGAAACACCACGCAGACACGAGAAGAACACACCAACTCCTTACAGACTGCATGGGATTTGAACTCCTCTCCCAGTCACTGGCGCTGTAAAGGTTTTGTGCTAACTGCTGCAGCAACCGTGCCGTTCTTCTTTAAGCATATTTTACATCTTTTTAAGTTATTGCTCAAAATGAAAAAGAGGAAAACTTTTTTTGTTTTAAATGCAAAAATAATACTGTAACATGATTAGTTGTGGCCACAGAGCTAAGCTGTATGGATACAGGCTCTTTAACCCCACTCATTCTTGCTCACCAAGTCTGCAGATGCTGTGATTGTAGTAAAAACTCAAAAATGCTGGAGGAACTTAGCAGTTCTTTCAGCATCCAGGTAAAGATGTATAACCAACGTTTCAGGCTTGAGCCCTTCTTCAAGAAGCTTGTGGCTTTATATCTAACTCCTATGGACACTTGGAGACCAATTGAGTTTCATCAGCATTTATGAGTTTTTTTTAACTGATGTTAAGCTCAATATTATATAGTTCACATGTTTATCCTTGCAATCTTCCTTAAATAAAGGCAAAATGCTAAGCATTCTCCTATCTTTTAGTGCCTCCCGTATGGCTAATGTTACAAATATCTCTAACTTTCCTATTATTAAATGCCTTAATTGTTTATACTTTCATACAACTTTAAAACAGTAATTAATGGACAATTGATTATATTCAAACTTTTAAATGTCTGAATCCATAATGGAGTAAGGGTCCATTTGTATATAAAGCTAAAAATCCAACCTTATCATGGCCAATGTGAATGTGCATTCCTCCTTCCCCACCTCCCCCCACCACCCCCACACTAGCCTGATGTGAAGACATTTGCAAAATATTGCCTGAGTCATCAATGCTGAATCAAACACATGCACTTGCAAAAAGTACGTCTTTCTTGTGTTGGAGTAATGTGCCACAGTACACTGATTATTCACAACTCGATATTATGAAAATACAGCATTCCTATGAAACCTTTCGTAAGCTGAAATGGCATAAAGCAAAGACCTTTTCACTATTATTGGAGGTTATTTTTGTAAAAGCAATAACCCATTCAAATACTTTGGTAAAAGCGAACAAGGTTTTCTTCGTAAAAGTGTATTTTCATAATATAAGTATTCATAAAGAAGGGTATATACCTGTGCTTAGTGATTGGGTCTCAATGGAACGATGGGTAAGTGGAGATAAGGCTTGCTTCTTAACACACAGATGAAATGGAATGGAAAGTACAATCAGGGTCATGTGTTCTAATTTCAAGGGAATGCAACACAGCTTTTGTGAATGCCCTTAGAAATATATCTGTATTGTTATCCTGGTGAAAGTAAGCTGTATCACTTCAAGATGAGAGTCTCCTTCTTGACCAGAGCCATCTTCTCAAAAGGTTAACTTTGTTTGGTCTCCACAAATGCTTCCTTACCTGCCAGTTGTTTCTGGCATTTATTACTTGTATTTGGAGATTTCTAATCCAGCAGTATTTGGTTTTTGAGATAAATTGTTTTTGACATTCAGTACCTAAAATAGAACAGAGTACTTCAGAAGGGTTCTCGTAGATGTTTATGAGATTATAGCATTACTTCCTGCCTCATAAATTCCAAATCATTGTGTCTCCAGCTGTGTAGATTGAACCTTTTTCTGCCATAGATTTTGGATGACATGATAGAGATTGCAGCATAGAGTACTTATTCTATATGCCAACATTGAAAATTAGTATAAATTTACCTTACAGAAGACTGATTGAAATAGAACTTAAGCAAAACAGTGAACAACTTCATATCAGCAGTTGGTTTATTTTACATAAAGTTCATCAATAAACATTATGTTCTTTTGCAGTAACAATACATTTCTAGTTGTTCCTTGGATTTGAAAAGTATTACACTGCACTGATGCAAGTCTTGACCTGAAATATTAATTATTCCTTTTCCCCATACACATGCTGACCGACATGGTGGTTTCCTGAGCAGTTTGTTTGTTGTTCTGGATTCCAGTGTCTGCAGTAGCTTATGTCTCTATTAATATGTCCACTTATAGATGCCACCCACCTTCCCCAACTATAGCTAAGATCCTACAGATTTTTAAAATACAAATTTTCTTATTTGGATTGGAACACTTATGAACTCCTTTTTATCTCCAAAGGAACTTGTGCCCCACTTCCCAGTCACAGAGGTGTGATTCAAGGTTACTTCCCTTGGAACGAGGTAATATCTTTATGTAGAAATGGGTCCCTCCCATATGCCTGTCATTAAGTTGATTCCTGGTGTGCAATTGGAATAGCATCTAGATCTAAAAGACGCAGTCAGCTATTCAAATGAAAATGGTGTTATTGTTGAAATTATTTGTTATTACACCATAATTATTTAATTTTCAATCTGTAAGTAAAAAATAATAAGATCAGTCTGGAATTCTAAGGATGTTAGCCCTGAAGTTCACAGGCAGCTGTTCTGAAGGGCATTTGGTGGAAAGCAGCCTGCAATCTCTTACCTGAAACCAAGGACCTTGTTCTAAATGCTGTCCCATAATGGCCACTGAGGTGTAATCCTCTTGCAATAATTTTTTGAAGGCACCTGTTTTTTTTTTCAAGCCTCACCACAACAGAGATTTGAATGACCATCCTGGATTTAGAGATAAAAAATCAATTATTTGAACTGTAGAACATTACAGCACAGAAACAGGCCTCTTCGGCCCTTCTAATCCATGCCAAACCATTTTTTTTTGCCTAGTTCCACTAACCTGCACCCAGTCCATAGTCCTCCATACCTCTCCCATCCCTAGACCTGCCCAAATTCTTCGTAAATGTTAAAATTGAGCCCCCATTCACCACTTCAGCTGGAAGCTCGTTCCTCACCCCTGCCACTCTGTGTGAAAAAGCTTCCCCTCATGTTCCCTCTAAATTTTTCCCCTTTCACTCTTAACCCATGTCCTCTGGATAGTATTTCACATACCCTCACTGGAAAAAGCCTATCTACATTTACTCTGTCTCTCCCCCTCATAATTTTAAATACTGTACCTCCCTTCATTCTTCTAAGATCCAAGGAATAAAGTCCTAACATTTTTTAACCTTTCCCTGTAACTCAGTTCCTGAAGTCCATGCAACATCTTCTCTGCACTTTTCTATCTTATTGATATCTTTCCTATAGTTAGCTGACCAAAACTGCACACAATATCCCAAATTTGGCCTCACCAATGTCTTATACCATTTTACCATAACATCCCAATTCTCTTCACAACCCTATCCACCTGTGACACCACTTTCAGGGGATTATGTATCTGTATTCCCAGATCTCTCTATTGTACCACATTCCTCAGTGCACTACCATTTACTGTGTATGTCTTTTCTTACTTTGTCCTTCCAAAATGTAACACCTTACACTTGTCTGCATTAAATTCCATCTGCCATTTTTCAGCTGGTCCAGATCCCTCCTCAAGCTTTGAAAACCTTTGCTGTCCACAACACCTTCAATCTTAGTGTCATTTGCAAACTTGCTGATCCAATTTACCACATTATCACCCAGATCATTGATATAGATGACAAACAACAAGGCTTCCAGCACTGATTCCTGAAGCACACCACTAGTCACAGGCCTCCAGTGTGAGAAGCAATCATCCACCTATGGTGGCGCACATCACGACGCAGGCGAACTGGATATGTGTTTGTCACGGCCGCGGCAGCGAAGCAGCCATGTCAAGATGGCACTGCTGGGTTTTGCTTCCCTCATAGGCAGAGGGGAATTGCACGCGCACACGGCTATGTCGTTGCATGACCCCCAATGCAGAGGTGGGGCTTGACGGCCGCCTTATAAGGCGCAGCACGGGCTTTTTAACAAAAAAAACTGTTGGAAACGAAACTGACTTCAGTGTGTAGTTCTGTTCTCATTTCCCCCTCGTAGCTACCGCTACAGTTGGTGACCCTGAAGAGCCCAGACGATTCTGGACTCTATATCATGGCCACTGCAGAAGTCAATGCAGTGGCTATGAAATTACCGCCCTTCTGGATGCTTTGCCCACGCACTTGGTCTGGGAAAGTGGAAGCGAAATTCTACCAACGACAGATCCCCTCCAACTCGACAATGTTCTACCACATCGTCAGTGCCCTCAACCAAGAGACCGCAGCCAGAGTGGACGACCTGATGCATGACCCCCCCGGAGGAAGGTAAATAACCAGCTCTTAAGAAGCTCCTCTTAAGTACTTTCGGTCTGTCCAGACACCAGTGTGCCGCCAGACTCATGCACCTAGACGGCCTAGGAAAGAGAGCACCATCCACTCTCATGGATGAAATGCTCGCGCTGGCAGAGGGCCACAAGCCGTGCCTCATGTTTGAGCAGGCTTTCCTGGAGCAGATGCCAGTTGACATACAGCTGCTGTTAGCAGATAAAGATTTCTTGGACTCACGCAAGGTGGTGGCCAGAGCAGATGACCTGTGGCACACGAAACACAAAAATGAGTCCGCCATGAACCAGGTGTCACGCCTCATCTCCAACCGGGCACAACCGCGCCCCAGCAAGCTGGCAGAGGCACCAAACACTACCTGGTGCTTTTAGCACAAACGCTGGGGTCACAGGCACGTAAATGCAGGCAACCCTGCTCGTTTCTGTAAAATAGCCAGGCTAGCGGCCGCTAATGGTCATGATGGCTGGCCACATCAATAGCCTTCTGCATGTCACTGATAATATTAGTGGCCGATGATTCCTGGTTGACACGGGTGCCGAACTTAGTGTCATCCCACCAACCACACTGGAAACACGAAAGTGATCACAAGGCCCCACGCTCTGAGTGGCAAACAGCATCAGCATCAAAACCTTTGGCATGCGCAACATGCAAATACAGCTCGGCAACGAGAAGTTCCAGTGGAAGTTCCCACCAGCTGCGGTGGGAACCATCACTCCTCGGTGCTGATTTCCTTTGGGTGGATGTAAAGCCAAGCGTCTAGTACATGCCTGGAATCTTCAAGCTGTCCAACTCGAATCTACCATCGCCCGCAACCCAAGCATGGCCACGGTGACCACCCCTAAGGATGAGTATAGCCGCATTCTGGATGAATTCCTGGTTATCCTCAGGCCGCAATTCACTTCCACCATGTTACAGAATGGGGTGTTACACCACAAACCAATCCAGGGTCACCGCTTCACGACAAAGCCAGGTGACTTCCTTCAGACAAACTGCAGTTGGCCACAGAGGAATTTTCCCAGATGCAAGAGTTGGGAATAGTCCACAAGTCTGACAGTCCATGGGCACCCCCACCACACATGGTCCTCATGGGCAGCTTTGTGAGGATTACTGCCGCCTTAATGACTCCTCCACAGCTGACCACTACCCGGTCCTACAGATACAGGACTTCACGGCCAACCTTCATGGGGCGAAGGTGTTCTGCAAAGTCAATTGGTACGTGGCTATCACTAAATCCCAGTCCATCCGCAAGATGGCAAGATGGCTATTATCACCCCCTTCAGACTTTTCGAATTCCTCTGCATGCCTTTTGGCCTCAAGAAGGTGGTGCAAACTTTCCAGTGCTTGATGGATGCAGTGGGTAGAGACTTGGACTTTGTGTTCATCTACTTGGATGACATACTCATTGCAAGCTAGGACCACAAGGACCATTTCTGCAGACTTTTCGATCGCCTGTCAGAGTTTGGACTGATGGCCAATGTGGCAAAGTGCCAATTTGGGAAAGACTCTATGCAGTTCTTGGGCCACTCTATCACCATGAATGGGGTGGCACCATCAGCAGAAAAGGTTGCAGTCACATGGCAGTTTGCCACCCTCCCCCTCCCCCAGCAACCCTCAAAGGCTTCCAGGAATTCACGGGAATGGTTAACTTCTACAACTGATTCATCACGGGGGCGGCTTGCATCATGAGACCACTGTTTATCATGATATCAGCCAAAAGCAAGACCTTGGCGTGGACGGAGGGGCTGACACAGCTTTTACCGCAGTGAATAACACCCTGGCCAACGCCACCTTGCTGGTTCACCCCAGATTAGATGTACCCACCCCACTCACTGTAGACACATCGACAATAGCCATTGGAGGCATCCTTGAGCAATCCTTCGAAGGTCAGTGGAGGACACTAGCCTTTTTCAGCTGCCACCTGTGCCCCCCCCCCCCAAACTTAAATACAGCGCATTCCACAGGAAGCTCCCGGCACTCTATCTGGCTATCAGGCACTTTCAGTATTTCCTGGAGGGCAAGCCGTTCACGGTGTTTATGGGCCAAAAGCCCCTCACCCATGCCTTCGCCATGGCCAAGGACCGTTGGTCAGTGTGCCAAATACGACACCTATTTTATATATCTGAATTCTCCGCCATCCGGCACCTCTCTGGCAAGGACAATGTCGTGGCTGACACGACATCCAGTCCTTATTCCTCCGGGCTGGACTACTCCCAACTGGCGCAGGCCCAAAAAGAGGATGAGAAGATGCAGGCTTTCCGCACAGCCATCACTGGCCTCTGCTTCAAATACTTCAGTCTGCCAGACAGCCCCAACACAGACTGGCATGCCGCGTCCTGTAATGCCTCAGCAATGCAGGCAACAATTTTTCAAGGCTGTTCACAACCTCGCGCACCCATCCATAAAACCACAACCATTATGGTAGCAGAGAGGTTCGTGTGGCATGGCCTGAGAAAACAACTCACTCAGATGGCTCGCAATTGCACCTAATGTCAGGCATCCAAAATCCACTGTCATGTCAAGATCCCAGTCCACCAGTTTGCCCCTCTGAAGAGATGGTTCGAACATATAAATGTTGACATCGTGGGCCCAATGCCCATCTCGTGAGATGCCTGGTACCTCTTTACAGTAATAGACCGCTCCACGAGATGGCCGGAGGCCATTCCTTTAAAGGAACCACGCATTGGATTGCGAGGTTTGGGGTACCAGCCCACATAACCACCTACAGAGGAGCACAGTTTATGTCAGCACTGTGGACACAACTCGCAACACTTTTGGGGATCAAGCTGCACCACACCACTGCCTATGACCCACAGTCCAATGGACTCGTAGAGTGTTTCCACCACCACATGAAGTCACCCCTCTTGGCCCGGTTAAATGGCCCCAATTGGGTGGATGAGCTCCCCGGGTCCTACTGGGCATCAGGTCGTCACCTAAACAGAATTTACAAGCATTCTCAGCTGAATTGCTTTATGGCACGCCACTAACCCTGCCAGGCAAATTCTTCCCACCATTCCAAGATTCAGGCACTGAGGGGAAAGCATCGTTACAGGACCTACGGGATAGGTTAGCCTCTTTTGCATTCCCCCCCCACCTCATACCATGGATGCCGGCCTGCATCCATCCCCAAAGACTTATCAACTGCAGACTTTGTATTCGTCCGCCGTGGCCTGCATTCCGCCCCCCCTCCAACGACCTTATGATGACCTGTACAAGATCCTGTGCACATCTGGCAAAATTTTCACACTGGACATTGGGGATTGGGCGGAACTGTTCACAGCAGACAGGCTGAAAACGGCACATCTGGACTTCAGCCAGCAGATTGTACCAGCACAGCCCAAACGCCGGGGCGACCACCTAATGTTACGATCCTACTGCGCCCAAGGGCAGCAGGGCACTAGAGCTGGTTCTGGAGGGGGGATTGTGTGGCAGCGCACACCGTGATGCAGGCGAATTGGTTTTATATTTGTCACGGCTGCAGCAGTGGAGCAGCCACGTCAAGATGGTGCTGCCGGGTTTTGCTTCCCTCATGGGCAGAAGAGCCACGCATGTGCACTTGGTGAGTCGTCATGTCACCATAAACACAGAGGCGGCACTTGCTGGCCGCCTTATAAGACGGAGCGCGGGCTTTTTCAAATAAATCGTTGGAAACGAAACTGACTCCAGCGTATAGTTCTGTTCTTGTTTCCACCTTGTAGCTACTGCTCTACGCACCACTACTTTCTGGCTTCTCCCATCCGGTCATTGTTGAATCCAGTACACTACATCACCATGAATACCTATCGAATAAACCTTCCTGACTAACCTCCTATGTGGGACTTTGTCAAAGGATTTACTAAAGTTCACATAAAGAACATCCACAGCCTTTCCTTCATCAACTGTCCTGGTAACCTTCTCGAAAAACGTCGAGATTGGTTAAACATGACCTACCACGCACAAAGCCATGCTGACTATCCATAATCAATCTATGGCTCTTCAAATAATTGTATTGTAGCAAACTTTTCTATACTGAGCTACTATAGAAGTTAGTGTATGTTGTGGAATCACTGTACACGTTGTCGAGTTGATGTATACGCTGTGAAGTAAATGTAGATGCTGTGGAGTCTAGTGTGAGACTGACACTTCCAGGCTTGCATGTTGGGCTTATATACATCACTGCTCTGTCACATGGACATGAAGTGAAATCATCAGTGATACCATCAGCCCAAATGAAAACCTGTGTTGAATACAGGTCAATTTCCTGCATTTTCCACAGCATGTCTGCCAATGTTGGAGCTGGTTTGCTTGCTGTTAAGTGACTTACCACATGACCCCCCCCACCCCACCCAAACTGGGAATAGGAACATAGGAAGTAGGAACAGGAGAAAGCCAAAAATGGCCCATCGAGCCTGCTCCGCCATTCAATATGATCATGGCTGATCTAATTTATGACCTAACTCCACCTACCTGCCTTCTCCCCATATCCCCCAATTCCTCTATCATGTAAAAATTTATCTAACCGAATTTTAAATATGTTTAGTGAGGCAGCCTCAACCACTTCCCTGGTTAGAGAATTCCAAACATTCACTACTCTCTGGGAAAAACTATTTTTCCTCACCTCTGTCCTAAATCTACTCCCCCAAATCTTGAGACTGTGTCATCTCATTTTAGTTTCCCTGGCCAGCTCATAAAACCTTCCTACATCTATCCTATCCATACCCTTCATAATCCTATATGTTTCTATAAGATCTCTTATTCTTCTGAACTCGAGCGAATACAATCCTAGATGATTTAATCTTTCATCATAAGTCAATTCCTTCAACCCAGGGATCAACCTACTAAACCTCCTCTGGACCATCTCCAAAGCCAGTATATCCTTCCTCAAATATGGAGACCAGGACTGGACACAGTACTCCAGGTGCAGTCTCACCAGTACCTTATACAGTTGCAACATTACCTCCCTACTCCTGAATTCAATTCCTCTAGCGATGAAGGCCAACATTCCATTTGCCTTCTTAATAACCTGCTGCACCTGCAACCTAACTTTTTGCGATTCATGCACAAGCACTCCCAAGTCCCTCTGCACAACAGCATGCTGTCATTTTTCACACTTTAAATAATATTCAGCTCTTTTATTTTTCTTGCCAAAGTGGATAACCTCACACTTACTAACATTGTACTCCATCTACCAGACCTTTGCCCACTCATCCAGCTTAACTATATCCCTCTGCAGACTCTCCACATCCTCATTACAATTTGCTCTTCCACTCAATTTGGTGTCATCCGCAAACTTGGCTACACCACATTCTGTCCTCTCCTCCAAGTCACCAATGTAAATGATGAACAGTTGTGGGCCTAACACTGACCCCTGCGGCACCCCACTTACCACTCTCTGCCAACCTGAAAAACTCCGATTTATCCCGACTCTCTGCCTCCTGTCAGACAACCAATTTTCAATCCAGGCCAATATACTTCCCCGGACTCCACTTTCGTGTAACTTACTGAGAAGTCTCTTGTGCGGCACCTTATCAAACGCTTTCTGGAAATCCAAATATACAACATCAACTTGTTCCCCTCTATCCATCGCACCCATTATATCCTCAGAATCCTAACAAGTTTGTCAAACAAGATCTTCCCTTTCTAAAACCATGCTGCATCTGCCTGATTGAACCCTTACGTTCCAAAAGTTTCACTATTTCATCTTTAATGACGGCTTCAAGCATTTTTCCAACCACATACGTCAAGCTAATTGGCCGATAATTTCAAGTCTTCTGCCTACATCCCTTCTTAAAAGTTGTGTGACATTTGCTGTCTTCCAGTCTGCCGGGACCTGCCCAGAATCCAAGGAATTTTGGTATATGACCACATGCATCAACTATAACTTCTGCCATTTCCTTCAGAACCCTTGGATGCATATCATCAGGACCAGGTGATTTGTCGTGCTTTAGTCCCATTAGTATATTATTATTTTGTTTGGGCAACCTTTCCACCGAATGCCTGAACCACGACTGCTCTATCCAGATCCAGATGGGCAGGTCTGAGACGGTCAATTGCAAAAACTTCCTCTTTATCTCCAATGTCCAAAATGTATGTTGAACCATTCCGTCCTAGTACCTCGAAGGGACCCTCATTCAGGCACTGGAATGGTGCTCAGTGTGTTCCTTTCAGTACGAAAACGTACTTGCAGACTTTCAAGTTCTGTGGTATATAGGACCTGGCTCGACCATGTTGAGAAATCGGTATGGGCTCTAAAGGATCGAGCTTCTCGCAGAGCTTGCTGAGGACCACTGCTGGCATCTCCTCCCATCCTCATAAGTCTGATACAAATTCTCCTGGAACTATCAGGAGTGCGCTGTGGAAGAGTTCTGCCGATGAGGCACCTATATCATCTTTAGGTGCTGGTTGTATGCCCAAGAGTACCCATGGCAATTTTTAAACCCAATTAGATCTATGCAGATGCTCCATAAGTGCTGATTTCAAATGCCGTTGGAACCTTTATACCAGTCTGTTGGATTGTGGGTTGTACGCAGTTGTGTGGTGCCACCTGGTTCAAAGCAGGGTAGCCATTGCTGACCATAGGCTTGACATGAATTTGGCACCCCTGTCAATTGTGATGTATGCTGGCAGACTGAAACATGCTACTCGGGCAGAAATGAGGACCCTGGTGCAGGTGGCACTAGTAATGTCTGCCAGTGGAACAGCCTCTGGCCACCATGTGGCCCGATGCACTATAGTGAGAAGAATACAGGAACGATGTGACTCTAGCAGGGGGCCTACAATGTCCACGTGTTTGTGGTCAAACCTCCGATATGTCGGCTCAAAAGATTGTAGTGGGGGTTTTGTGTATTGCTGGACTTTGGATGTCTGGCAAAGAGTGCATGTCTTCATTCAATTGCTGACCTGTTTTCGAAAGCCTTGCCACACAAATCTGTTGGCTACCGTCTGTATAGTGTCAACCCGTGTACCATGTCAAATACCTGCAGCCTCCAGGCCACCAGAACGATTGGGCAAGGATGACCTATAGATATGTCACACAGGAGTTTGAGCTCCCCCAGGCCTACTTGGAATTTCTTCCAGCTGCAGGTTCAAGTCTCCTGGTCCGTAATTTGGAATTTCTTCATCTGCCTGTTGCACTTTCGCAAGTTCAACATAGTCTACCCCTTGGGCTAAGGTCTGCACGGATTGTATGGCCAGGCGAGATAGCGCATCTGTCACTACTTTGACCTTTCCTGAGACTCAGAAATATATGATAAATGTCTCTGTTGATGAGCCGACCATGGATCTGATACCTTAGTGAAGTCAAATGTAAGTGGCTTATGTCTAAAAGGTGTGGAATACCTGGCTTCTAGAAAGTACCTGAAATGTGTGATAGTGAGGTACAGTGCCAACAATTCTTGATCAAAAGCACTGTACTTGAGTTCTGGTGGTTTTAGGTGTTTGCTAAAGAAAGCCAATGGTTTCCAATGCCTATCGATGTACTGTTCAAGCACCCCTCCTACTGCCGTACTGGACCCATCAACTGTCAGGGCTGTCAGGTCATCTGTTCTTGGGTGGACCAATAATACTACATTAGCCAGAGCTTCCTTGGTGTTCTCGATACTGCCGATGATTCTTTGTCCCAAGTGACGTCCCTTGCCTTGCCTGACACCAGGGCAAAGAGGGGGTGCACGACGCAAGCACCTGATGGTAGAAACCGGCGATAAAAATTCACCATTTCAACAAATTCCTGGAGACCTTTAACTTTGCTGGGCTTAGCAATTGCCTGGATCGCCTTGATCTTTGCTGGTAGTGGCTTTGCTCCGTGTTTGTCGATTCTGTGACCCAAAATGTCAATGGTCGCTAACTCAAATTGACACTTGGCCGGGTTGATGGTCAACCCAAACTCATTCAAACAAGTGAAAAGCTTGCACAGGTGGGACAGATGTTCATGACGACTGCAGCTAGTATATCATATCGGTACGTGAAGGTAAAGTCAAGATCACGTCTCACTCTGTCCATTAAACATTTTAAGTCTGTGTGGCATTCTTGAGGCCAAAAGGCATCCTTCTGAATTCAAAATAGGTTAAAGGGTGTAATAATAGCAGTTTTTGGAATGTCATCCAGGTGGACTAGGATCTGATAATATCCCCAGACCAGGTCAACCTTGGAAAAGATGCGGGCTCCCTAGAGGATGGACACGAAGTTCTGTTAATACCGTACTTGCTAGCGATCCGATGCAGTAACCTTGGTCTCCATCTGCCTGTGGCCTTGCGTATCATGTGGAGCGGGGAGGCCCAGGAGCTGTTGGACCGTCCTCTCTCCTTTCAAACACCTCTTTGTCTAAAGTTTATTTTGAGATCCTGTGAGCTTGGGCATGCAGCAGTGGCCCTTTGGTTGGTATGGGTGCTGCCCCCCTTACACCCCATGTTTCTGCATCACTGAGGTTAATTGTAGCATAATTATTGTGAGGAATTCAGCCAATAACCTGGTGAATTCATTCCATGAAAGAGTAATGGAGTCTAAATGCGGGGCTGGCAGCTTGACCTCACCTAGGGCAAAGGTCTGGAAAGTGTGGGTATGAATGAGCCTTCTTCCATCTAGATCAACCTGCAGGCCATGTACTCTGAGAAAATCAGCTCCCAGTAGCGGTTGTATTATGGTGGTCAATGTGGATGTCCATGTGAATATCGTATCACCCAACTGAAGTGGGAACCCATGCGTGCCAAATATCTGGATAATACTGCAGTTTGTGGCTTTCAATGATAGCCCGGGCTTTCTATTACATGTGTCATGCCCCAAAGGGGGAAGCACGCTGATCTCAGCCCCTGTATCCATCAAAAAACACTGGCTAGAATGTCTATCCCAGACATATAAAAGGCTGTTTCGATGGCCAGCTGCTGCAGCCATTATCGACAGCTTTCCCCAGCATTTCCCTGAAACGCACAGGGAGGTTGGCAGATGTGAGCTTCTGTGCCCCATCGTTGATGGTAGAAACATCAATAGGTGCTATCTTCGTCCCATTGTCTCAGGGCTGACTGGTGGCCTGACAACGGATTTGATCAACCCTGATGCCGATCTAATGTTGGAGTTACATGATCCTGCTGCTGTGAACGGGACCTGGTGACTTGTCCTACGGATGTCTTGCTTTCTTGCTTACCCCGCCATAGAATGTCAGGATGGACCGCGAATCTCCATGGGTTAATGAAATCTTAATCGGCCAACAGCATGTGGATATCTTCTGGCAAATGCTCCAAGAAAGATTGTTCCAACGTGAGGCAGGGCCAGCATTTCATTCATGAGTGTGGAAGGGGTCCTGTCTTCCAAGCCATCCAACTGAAGTAAACGGGCTGCTAGCTCACGCTATGAGAGGCCAAAAGCATAGATGAGCAGGCTCTTGAGTTCCATATACTTGCCCTCTGCTGGAGGCTGCTGCAGAAAATTGGAAACTCAGCATATCATCTCTTGATCCAGGGTATTTACTACATAGTAGTACCTCATGGAATTCGACATTATCTGCCTTAACTGGGCTTCTGCTTGGTCAAACAATATACATGGTTGTGAAGTCCAAAACATTTGCAGTTTCACAGCCACAGCCTGCATCGAAGAAAAGTTTTCCATGTTGCAGTCTAAATATCATTTGGACCATCGGGGTCACCAATGTAGCAAAATATTCTAAACTGAGCTACTATAGATGTTGGTGTACATGTTGTGGGACCACTGTACAAGTTGTCAAGTTGATGTATACATGGGGAAGCTAATGTACATGCTGTGGAGTCTAGTGCAAGACAGACACCTCCAGGCTTGCATGCTGGACTTATATACATCACTGCTCCTGTCACATGGACAGGAAGTGACATAATCACTGATGTCATCAGCCCAGATAAAAACCTGTGTTGGATGCAGGTCAATTTCACGCATTTTCCACAGCACGTCTGGCATTTTGGGAGCCGGTTCGCTTGCTGGTAAGAGGGTCGCCACATTATATCTGATCTCTTGGAACACCTTCCAATAATTTACCTACTACTGACGTTCGGCTCACCAGCCTATAATTTCCAGGGTTACTATTGGAGCCTTTTTTAAACAATGGAACAATGTGAGTTACCCTGCAATCCTCTGGCACCATACCCATGACTCAGGACACTTTAAATATTTCTGCCAGAACCCCTGCAATTTCTACACTAGCCTTCCTCAAAGTTTGAGGGAATATCTTGTCAGGTGCTGGGGATTTATCCACCCTTATTAGCTTTAAGACAGCAAGCACTTTCTCCTCTTTAATCTAGATAGGTTCCATGACCTCACTGCTTGTTTTCCTTACTTCCCATGACTCTGCCCCTTCCCTGAGAATACTGATTAAAAAAAACATTTAGAACCTCTCCTATCTCTTTTGGCTCTATGCAAATCCAACCACTCTTATCTTCAAGTGGACCAGTTTTGTCCCTTACTATCCTTTTGCTCTTAATATACCTGTAGAAATCCTTAAGGATTTTCCTTCACATTGTCTGCCAAAGCAACCTCATGTCTTTTAGCCTTCCTGATTTCTTTCTTGAGTTTTTGCTTGCATTTTTAATATTCCTCAAGTACCTCATTTGCTCCATGTTGACTATATCTGTTATACATCTCTCTTCTTATGAACCAGATCCCTAATATCCTTCGACAACCAAGGTTCTCTATGGCTTCTAACCTTGCCTTTAATCCTGCAGGAACATACAAACGCTGTCCTCTCAAAATTTCACCTTTGAAGGTCTCCACTTACCTTGTACATCCTTGCTGGAAAACAATTTATCTCAATTTACACATTCTAGATTCTTTCTCATTTCCTCAAAATTGGCCTTTCTCCAATTTAGAATTTCAACTTGAGGCCTAGACCTATCCTTCACAATTAACTTGAAACTAGTGGTACCATGATCACTGGATCCAAAATGTTCCCATACACATACTTCTCTCACCTGTCCTGTCACATTCCTTAATAGGAACAGTATTGCACTCTCTCTAGTTGGTTTAGAAAACTTACCTGAACACATTTGACAAATGCAAAGCCATCCAGCCCTTTTACAGTATGGGAGACCCAGCCAATATGTGTAAAGTTAAAATATTTCACTGAATGAGATTATATAGCATTTTAAGGTATTATGTGATTCCATGAGTAAGGTATTGCATTTTGAAATTCCACAGATCTCTCCTGAGACCTTAGTGGTATTTAGATCTGTTCTTATCTGGTGTAAGTTCCACTGTGGCCTTTTAAGTATAAAGTGGGTGAAATTTTCCAAGGTAGTTGGAACACTTCCTCACATGTAATGAATGTCAAGAATAGGACCTTTTGTCTCCAAATGGGACTTAAAATGCTGGTGAATCTCATGAAATCCTGATATAATTGTGTTTCCTATAAATATTTTGGTCTCCTGACAGAAGTCTTTTTTTTCCTTCTCCAATTCAAGAAGTTTAAGATTCATCATAGTTCATTATGTTGCCAAAACTGGGACAAATTTACCTATGACATTGACATTGGTTAGAAATATATGAAGTAAGTCCATTTTTACAATTGTAATTTATTTTTTTAAAGTTTAGTTGTAACAAGCCCTTCTGGCCCATGAGCTTGTGCCACCCAAATACACGCATGTGACCAATTAACCTACTTACCCCGCACGCCTTTGGAATATGGGAGGAAACCTGAGCACCTGGATAAAACTCTTACAGACACGTTCATACTCCTTACAGACAGCGGTAGATGCCAATCTGGTTTGTTGGTGCTATAATAGTGTTGTGCTAACCACTGCAGTAACTTTGTTGCCCTATGCCGGTGGTTTCAGACATTTTCTTTCTACTCACAGCTGCTCTGTGATTAGTAAGGGATTACTTAAAGAGGTATGTGAGTGGAAAAAAAGGTTGAGAACCACTGTTCTAGATCCAATTGTTACTGAAATATTTTGCTTGAGAAAATTGTCATTGGACCATTTCCTTTGAAGTTCTGAAACCATGCACATAACAAGTCAATTAGGTACGATTAAAACAGTGGTTTTCAAACTTTTTCTTTCCACTTACGTACCACATTAAGTCTTCTCTTTTCTCTCTCTTTGGCTTGGCTTCGCGGACAAAGATTTATGGAGGGGGTAAAAGTCCACATCAGCTGCAGGCTCGTTTGTGGCTGACAAGTCCGATGCGGGACAGGCAGACACGCTTGCAGCAGCTGCAGGGGAAAATTGGTTGGTTGGGGTTGGGTGTTGGGTTTTTCCTCCTTTGCCTTTTGACAGTGAGGTGGGCTCTGCGGTCTTCTTCAAAGGAGGTTGCTGCCCGCCAAAATGTGAGACTCCCAGATGCACGGTTTGAGGCGATATCAGCCCACTTGGCGGTGGTCAATGTGGCAGGCACCAAGAGATTTCTTTAGGCAGTCCTTGTACCTTTTCTTTGGTGCACCTCTGTCACGGTGGCCAGTGGAGAGCTCGCCATATAACACGATCTTGGGAAGGCGATGGTCCTCCATTCTGGAGACGTGACCCATCCAGCGCAGCTGGATCTTCAGCAGCGTGGACTCGATGCTGTCGACCTCTGCCATCTCGAGTACTTCGACGTTAGGGATGAAAGCGCTCCAATGGATGTTGAGGATGGAGCGGAGACAACGCTGGTGGAAGCGTTCTAGGAGCCGTAGGTGATGCCGGTAGAGGACCCATGATTCGGAGCCGAACAGGAGTGTGGGTATGACAACGGCTCTGTATACGCTTATCTTTGTGAGGTTTTTCAGTTGGTTGTTTTTCCAGACTCTTTTGTGTAGTCTTCCAAAGGCGCTATTTGCCTTGGCGAGTCTGTTGTCTATCTCATTATCTCATTACCTTAAGTAATCCCTTACTAATCACAGAGCACCTATGGCAAAGGGAATACTTAAAGTGGTACGTAAGTGGAAAGAAAAAAGAGTAAAAACCACTGCCCTACACTGTCTGTGCTATTGTTTATATAGTTCTTAAAACATAAATTTTAATTTAGCTTTATCTTGCTCTGTAACAGAGCCTAAATGGCAATATAGGAAACTATATAAATAATTAAATACATTTGATGGAATTAATTCTGTAGATCTCTTGGTTTTTAACAACCATTTGCAATAGTGGCACAGTATCATGCTGTATGAATGAAATGAACAGTGCAGTGGAAATGTATGTGATGTAGCAATGGTATTACAAAGGGTTGATATTTTGTCCTGGGGAACATCTTCAAGGCCAACTTTGAAGTTCCTGTTAATCCAATTGAGGAACTGACTTTAGACATCAGGAAAACTACTGTTGTATGGCATTTACCTGATAATTTTCACAAGATTTGGATATTTCCCTTGAAGAATTGTCTTTGCTAGATTCATTCTAATTTGCTATTATCTGAAGAGCTAGATATAATCTTTTTAATTCCAAAGCAAATGTTGATTTCTTGATAGCAATCTGGTTTCAAATGGTGTACATTTGTTAACATCAGTATTTTAATGCTGGAGGATATTTATAAAATGTTGAACTTGTGAGCTTGCACTAAATTCACTGCCAAGAGAGCTCAAGGCGAAATGCCCCTCCTTTATGCTAAAACCAGACTCTTTGACTCATTCCACCATCAGGTTTCCTGGCATCCAGCTGAATGATAATTTTTTCAGATGGGTGCAGTCTTAAGTTTAAAAATAGTCAATGACTTTAATGGCATTTACCAAAAACATCCAAATTATGAAGATCAAAGATGTGGGCATCTTTCCTTGCTGGTATACAAACTTGGTGTTTGACCTGCTGAGAGATACATCATCACCTTTGAATCTGCAACAAATCACTGACTTTCTATTTGTCTTATACTTGCTCAGTTTCACACTTAAATATCGTTTAAAAATACACATGAACTAAAACAAAAAAAAATCACTCTGTATGGCTTCTTGGGTATTCTCCACCAGTCAGTAAGATCAAAACTGTCAGGTGTGGAGACCCAAGGCCTGAAAACGTCTTGAGAGTGCAATGACACTGGTAAAATGTGAGCCTTTGTAAGTTACCATTCTTGACATGTGGGATCTTTCTACTCTTTCTATCTTTGCGTCCTTTTGAACTTAACCATAAAGCAAAGAGTCGTAACATTTTCCCATTTAGCACTTGGAAGAAGAATTCATCCAATATCATAGATATGCTTTCTGAGGCCATAGAACATAGAAACATAGAAACAAAAGACCCCAAAACCCAGCAAACAGTCGTAACATTTCCCCATTTAGCACTTGGAAGAGGAATTCATCCAATATCATAGATATGCTTTCTGAGGCCATAGAACATAGAAAAATGGAAACAAAAGACCCCAAAACCCAGCAGCAATAGATATACACCACAACAAATGTTACTTAAAAAAAGTTGTTTTTAATTATCTTTAAACATGAAAACAGAATCAAATTTTAACTTATCTCTATTAACTTAACTAACCCAACTTAACCCTTTCTAATTCTAAGCGGACGTGTATGTAATGTTTGTGTAAATTTAAGAAAAGTTATTTGGTTCACAGTTCAATCTCACTTCTCATTCTTCCAAATTCACTGGTTGTAGGCAATTCTTATACTGTGCACAGAATTTATAACATGTATGAAATTCACCAGGCTTTAGTGCTCAAAAGGTAAATGTTTACTGCTCAGGAAGGTTCTTTGGAGGTTTGCAGAGAGAGATTTGTTGTTCCAGGATTTCCACAACTGAGGTACGACCTCAATGTCTTGCTGATGAAACTTGCCCCATCCGGGTTCTCCAGATGATAACCTCTTTCTTTCAGGCTATCACAAAGTTCCTTTCTGTTCCACTTATTCCAAGAGAAACATCAGACAGATAGCACTTCCAGCCATCTTCCACTCTGGGCCTTTTCTTCAGGCCCAACAAGTTTCCTGGCTTGTACTGTTCAGCTGCTTTCAATGTCACACACACTAGCTGAGAGAGCTTGTTTCACCTCTCTCTAACTGAGACTGCTAGAAAACCCATGTGACTTTCTCACTTGCCACAAAACCCCCACTTTCTTCAGCAAACCACAGGAGTTGTCCTTCTGTTCCCATCAGTTGCTTTAGGTAAACAAACCCAGGTGTGACCTTTCTGTGAGCACCAAAGATACTTGCAAACAGCCAGAGTGTCTCCAGTCCAAAACCATGGTCTATTCATTTTACGACGTCATTTCAATTAGCACCTACTGGTGAAATGTGCATAGCATTTTCCATAGTTTCTGTAAAGTCCACTAAATATGAATTCTTCAGTATTTCAAATAAGATCTGTTTTAAAATGTGTGTATGTAACCTACTCTAATTTTATCAAATATCTCCCAAATATATATTCCATTACACTTGATATTGTGCTGACTCATTTAGTTCTTTAAAATAAAGTACTAAACCTTCCTTACCCAGTAACCCTCTATTTTCCTTCTGTCCATCTGCCTGTCTAAGTTTCTCTTAAATGCCCCTCATGTTTCAGCCGCAACCACCATCCCTGGCAAAGCATTTGAGGCTGGCAAAACCTTATTTAAAAAAAACACCCCTGATGTCTCACCTAAGCTTCTCTCCATTCACTGTACACTTGTCCTCTGGTTTTGGCTATTCCTGCCCTGGAAAACAGGTACTGGCTGTCCACCCTATCTATGGCTCTCATAATCCTTTCATCCTTCTACGCTTCAAAGAGAAAAGTCCCACATGTCCTCTGGTTTTGGCTATGCCTGCCCTGGAAAACAGGTACTGGCTGTCCACCCTATCTATGGCTCTCATAATCCTTTCATCCTTCTACGCTCCAAAGAGAAAAGTCCCAGCTCTGCTAATCTTGCCTCATAAGATTTATTTTTCAATCCCGGTTAATCTCCTCTGCACCCTCTCCATAGCTTCCACATCCTTCCTGAAATGAGGTGACCAGAACTGAACACAATACTCGTTTAAGTGTGGTCTCACCAGAGGCTTTAAAAGTTGTAACATGACCAATGGCTTCACAAGGTTAGTATGACCCAGCATGGTAACTGATGGTGTCACCCTCCCCCACGCCCCCCACCATGGATTGAGTGTATGAGTGTACCGAGTGTAGAAGGAACAGGTGTGTGTTCCTTGTATGTCCGGGGTAGTGGTGGTGGGACTGAGCGGGTGGGGGTATGAGGGGGTGAGTCTCTGACTGGAGCACATTAGAAGGTTCAAAAAGTAAATTAGCGTAGAGTTTTAGCCTTGTAGGTATATTGATATATATAAGCTGGACTTACTAAAATATTTTTGTTGTTATAACTGATGATAGGGATATATTTATAAAAAATAATAAATTTTTGCTGAAACACTGTACAAGAATTTTATACACAGTCATTTTGGTGTCACCCCTTCTGATGGTGTCATCCAGTGCAGTCCGCACCCCCCTAGTAACACCAGAAAACATGACCTCTATTCTCTTGAACTTGATCCCCCTTTTAATGAAGCCCAGCATCCCATAAGCCTTCTTTACTATCCTATCATCCTATGCAGCAACTTTGAGGGATGTATGGATTTGGATCTCAAGGTTTCTCTGTTCTTCCACACTCTTAAGTAACCATTAACCCTGTACTCGGCCTTCTAGTTTGTCCTTCCAAAAGGTATCACCTCACACTTATCCAAATGAATTCCATCTGTCACGTATCTGCCCAACTCTGCATCCTGTTTATATCCTCTTGTCACCTTTGACAACCTTCAGCTCCATCCACAACTGTATCATCCGCAAACTTACTGACCCATCCTTCTGTCTCTTCATCCAGGTCATTTATAAAAATCACTGTTCCAGAGATTCTCTGTCCGACGTCTTGAAGACACTACTGTTCCATAATTTCCTTTTTCTTTTACAAAGATGACCTTGATTAGAAGGAGGTGATAGATTAGATTTAGTTTTTAGATTTTTTTTGTTTATTTCTTTTTTCATTTTATCTATTTTTAAAATCTGGATTAATTTGGCAAATATGGTTTAAGATGGTTATCATAGATTAATTCAATAACTTGTTTCACATGTGGATTAAGGAACTGTCTAATATAGTTCCATCCCTTTTTTTTGTACCTGCATGTACAGTACAATTCTGATTCTCCAAAATAGTCAGGACGAGGCCTATGTAGGAGAACTGGTCATTTTGTAGAAAATAGCCCAGTAGCAACAGAAAATCACTTATATCAATGTTTAAACAACAACAAACAACAAAGGAAGGTTTTTTTAAGCATTAAATTGTTTAGTTCTCACGAAGAAATGCTGGCCACCGCCAATCACTGGGATGAACCCAACACTGCTGCCGATCACCATGACTAATGCAACCACTGCTGCCAATCCCCCACACGAACCCAGTGCTGCAGCTGATCCCTGAGGCGACTTCTCTGGCCAGTGGGACACTCACTGATGAGTCGGTGGGCTCTTGTCTCCCTGGTCACCAGAGCTCCCGATGTCAGAGTCCTGACTCTGACGGTGTGCTGAGGAGGGAGGGAGGGAAGGGGAGGCAATGCTACTAAGCCCAAGATCCCATTCCTGCCCGGAAGGCCGCCCTCCTTGATGACGCTGGGTCAAGTGATTCTTCAGACTGCTTGCGGCTGAGTTGACAGTGGCACGCAATTTGAGAAGGAGAATTGGAGAGAAAAGTCAATAGGGGAAGGTAAAGAAGAAATGGAAAGAGAGAGAGGAGGAAGTTACCTGAAACGAGGACAATTGTCATTTTAATTTAATGTCTAGTGAATTTTTTTTCAACCTGTGAGGTCAGTGCGGCTCCGAAAAAATTTCAGATAAATGAGGATTTCTGATTTGTTTTGAATATCCTAATTTATCCAATTTTTTTTAAAATTCAGAAATAGGATTTAGTAGAATCCGATTTCAGATAATCGGAGGTGTACTGTATATGAGATGACTTATTATGTGTTTTCCTTTAAAATTTTGTTGTGTGTGTTTATATGTTAAACTTGATAAAAATATTGAAAAAAGAAAAATCACAAAGAGCAGGGGCTGCAGAATAGATCCTTGTGGCATTCTACTAATCACTGACCTCTGCTTTCTACCAGCAAGGATTTCACTGGAATCTGAAAATGGTAGTCCAGATTTCATTAAGGAGGCAAATGGTGAACAAAAGCTTGGAAGCAAGCCTAGCTCTCGTATACCAGCACCATTAAGCTATGAAACATACCTGAATACACACAAGCACCTGTGAAGCCAAATGTCCCAAACATTATGGTGTCCTGAAAGGTGGGAACTATGTATAAAAAGTGCTGTAATTTCCACATGCTCAAACCAAAATGTATACAAATAACCTTGAATTAAAATCTGGAATGTTCACTTTAATTACATGTGAATTGTTTGATAACAATTAAAATGTACCTTAAATTCACAAACTTGGTTGATTCGGATCAGTCTGCCATAAGGAGTTGACTTGAATCTGAGATTCTATGAGTTTTGTTCTTGGAGTTACCCCACAACTTTCAACTGTTCCCCAATAGAAATATTGTTGTGAGTCTCGAGTGAACAAATAGAGGCTTCTGGGACTAAGTGGATCTGGGAGCATTTTTGTTGATAAATAGTCAATGTTTTGGTCCAACGAAAGATTCCAGCATCTTCAGTTTTTGTGTTTCTCTTGTGTTTGTACCCTGGCTGTCTTGGTGGCTGACATTGAAGCTGAATTCCTTTTTTTGTCGCATACAAGGTAACCCCCTTAATGTTTGGGACAAAGGGACTTTTCTTTTTTATTTGCCACTCTACTGTTTTAAATTCCAATAACTCCCTTATTTCTAAGACACTTTTCCATGATCATGCACAGTCAATGGGTAGGTGGTACTTGTGTTCTCAGCCGATTGCCTTTGCAGCCCCATCATTCCTTTACTGTTCTCTTAAGCAATTTTCTTCTTTTATACTCATTATTGCTTTGTGGTTGGACTGAGGTTGCACCTTTATTTGTTTCATAAAGGAAATAAACAGCCCTGTTCAGTTCTAAAATATTTTCCAGAACTATTTGATCTAAATTTTCATTTTCCTTATACTGTTGGAAAGCATTTGGTTCTACTTGATAATAGTCTACAATGAAATTAGGAACTCTCAGTGTGGGAATTGAAATCCAGGACCCATGCTCTCGTATTCCAAAGAGCGATGGGAATCATAAACATTGACAGGACAAATCAGACTGTGAAAGAATATAATAATTAGTGATACATCTGCATTTTCAATTTTATTTGCATTTTAAGCTTTGGAAAAAGTTTGTCTTAAAATCTGAATGTTATTGAATAAAATAATGTTGCACTATTTAAGAGTAAAATGCTGATGGGATTAAAACTTGATCGCAAGACTGGCAGGCCCGATTTTGTAATAAGTTAGTAAAAGTGTGTTGTAAGTGGAAATTGTAAATCTGATTCCTGACTTGGAAGATTGGGTGGCAGCATTTTATGCTAGCTTCTAAAGAAGTAGAACTAGGAGTAGCTAGTTGTGGTTTTCAGTTACTGTGATACCGATTTCCTCAGATGTTACAAAACTCAACTTTGTGAACAATAGGAAAACACCGAATACCGCTGAAAATGATCTGTTTTGGTATCACCTGATTCAGTCTTAATGCTGTAAATTCATTTAAACATTTTGTGCTGCGTTTTTGTTCCCAATTTTTATATCATAAAACTGCTGAAGCGTGCATTTGCTATTTGTGTTTTCAGTATACACTTTTTACAGTTTGTGGTTTTAGAAGTTGGATAGAGCTAAACATCATTTTTGAAAGCTTAATTTCAAACAGCTGTGTAGTGGTATACTTACTGACGTGAAAATATTTCGAGATAGTGCTGGAACTGAGCAACTGGTCAGTCAGCATCTCCATAAAGGAAAAACATTTTGGGAGTAATTCAACCTTTTTACAAGCCCAGAGGACCCCAAAACTCAGCAGCAATAGAAATTCACCAAGACAAATGGTTACTTAAACAAAAGTTGCTTTGAACATAAAAACAGGATCAAACTTTAACTTATTACTATTAACTTAACCCCCTTCAAATTCTAAGCACACGTAGATGTATATTTTCAGGAAAGTTCTTTGCTTTAATAGTCCAATCATTCACTTCTCACTTCTCCAAGTTCACCAGTATTCTGTGCACAGAATTTAACATTTATGAATTTTCACCAGGCTCTAAAAACCGACTTCTCCCAAGGCTCCAAATCCAATCCTTGAAAGATCTTTATCTGAGCCCAGACTTCTCCATTTGGAAATTCTTTCCAAAGCAGTTCCATTATCTCTGCAAAGTCATGGTGCCTGAATGTCTGACTTCAGCAAAGCTCTTGCATTTTACATAAGATGTAGAGTGTCAGTATCTGTTTGTGAAGTGACCTACACTAAATCCCCCACAATCTATCTCTTTTAAAAACATATTTATATATAATATATACTATAACCCGTAACAACCTCAGAATTATAGTGAGAATGCTTATATGTTTTGTTTTCAATTTTAATTTGAATTTCTGATTTTTTTTCTGCTTTTACTTTGTTTGTCCACCAGATAAATATCATTGACATCTAAATAACTAAGATGTAACTTTAATATGCCTGAATCTAAAATTATTTCACAAGTTTTAAACTACTGATCCTGTGATTGTTTTGAAAAGTTTACTACTCTATTTTTGAATACCAAAATATATTCAAGGTGCAAATTGTAAATCTCTGGGCTTTCTAAATAAACAGTCAGTATTTTTTCTTCAGATTTCAATGCCCCAACCTCCATAGGTGGTGGATGAAAGGCCAATTGAAATTGTCTGGTCCAAGTTTGATACCTCTCTGATCGGTAAAGTGTCAAGAAAACAATGCCAGTTGCATGGAGTTGATGTACAGGCCAACCTTCTTCTTTCTTTTCTTTGGCTTGGCTTCGCGGACGAAGATTTATGGAGGGGTATGTCCACGTCTGCTGCAGGCTCGTTGGTGACTGACAAGTCCGATGCGGGACAGGCAGGCACGGTTGCAGCGTTTGCAAGGGAAAATTGGTTGGTTGGGGTTGGGTGTTGGGTTTTTCCTCCTTTGTCTTTTGTCAATGAGGTGGGCTCTGCGGTCTTCTTCAAAGGAGGTTGCAGCCTGCCGAACTGTGAGGCGCAAAGATGCACAGTTGGAGGTGATATCAGCCCACTGGCGGTGGTCAATCTGGCAGGCACCAAAAGATTTTTTTAAGCAATCCTTGTACCTCTTCTTTGGTGCACCTCTGTCTCAGTGGCCAGTGGAGAGCTCGCCATAGAACACGATCTTTGGAAGGTGATGGTCCTCCATTCTGGAGACGTGACCCACCCAGCGCAGTTGGGTCTTCAGCAGCGTGGATTCGATGCTTGCGGATTCTGCCAGCTCGATTACTTCGATGTTGGTGATGAAGTCATTCCAATGAATGTTGAGGATGGAGCGGAGACAGCGCTGATGGAAGCATTCTAGGAGCCGTAGGTGATGCCGGTACAGGACCTATGATTCAGAGCCGAACAAGAGCATGGGTATCACAGGCCAACCATGATATGATGAAATGCCCAGCCTGGATAAACCTTTTTATTCTCTTGGCTTAAGAGTTGAAAAGCAGTCAAACTCCAACTACATTAATGTACAACAAAAATCAATCTGCTTAGAGACTCAGCTGGTTGAGAGGCACCTATAGGGAGGGAATGGGAGAGGTGGAGGAATTTGAGACATTTCAGGTAGAAACCCTTTCAAAGCGACAATAATTCCCTTTTTTTCTCTCAGATATTGCTTGTCCTAGTAAGTTCCTCCAGCATTTTGCTTTTTGTACCAGATTCCAGCATTTGTAGAATAATGCTGATGTGGAATTGGCCAGTTGAGAGAGGGCAAGTCATCAGTTGAAGTCTATTGTAATTCTGTGGAACAAAAAAATGTTTTTGCACACAGCGCCAAGAAATACAAGCTTTTAAATTATACTTGGACTTTTAACTTACCTATTAAATCTGTAGCCAAATCAACCAAATCTAATCCCAGCAAGTGAATTTATATTCACCAAAGGTTTGCATTTGTCACTGTGATTGACTCATGTATTACTATCAAGGTAACCGTTTGTTCCACTTTCAGTAAAATGCTTAATGTTGCAAACAGGAACTAGGTTGCAACTTAAAAATATACCAATTTTTTTTTGCAAAATGTATTTGGATGCTTGGTAACTATTCATTTTGTTAAGTGCGTTTAATTTTGATCATCTGGTCAGCCTATTTAAATATCAACATACTTGTTTCAAAAATGAATACTTTTGTTGGATTGGGTGGTGGTCAGCCATGATTTCTTCTTTTGCAAAAAAAATGTTGAGAGTAAATTACTGAAGAGAATGTAGGATTTTGTTCGTTAGAAGTTAGAGAAAGAGTCAGGCTGTATAAACTAAATGCAATTTAGTTTCATCATGTGCTGCGAGAATCCCAGGTGCCTGAGATCTGTGGCTTAGGATGTGGCTTTTTTTAGCTTCTGTAGTTCTAGGCACAGGGGAAGCAAACTCAGTGTGCGAAACACAGGAGATTTGCCGAGTTATTAGCACCTCTCTAAGTTCACTATCTGAGCATCACATGATCTTTTTGTTTGCCTCTTCGTGACAAGGCAACTGGTGTCCTTCCGGAGTTGTGGTCTCCTTTGGTCACACATTGAACATTTTTACAAAATTTGTAGATCTGACTGTGAGAAAAGCGGAAATTCATTTTCCAATTTTGTTTCATGATGTCTAGCTTTGATGGAATGTCTGATTCCATGCTGCTAGAAAAGAACTTCAGTTGTGAACTGTTAAAAATTGACAAAATAGGCAGCTCGTCTTGAATAATTTTAATGAAAGATTTCCAAATGAAATTCCCTTAATCAAAAATTAGCATGCTATTTTATAGATAGCTATTGTACAGAGAGCCAAGTTGCAATTTACTTTTGCAAATAATTTATTGTTGAATTTCATGCCGTTTGTTTTTCCCTGCCCCAGTTTCTTTGAACTCAACAGTCTAAAGACAGAAAGCTATTGTGCTTCTAATTTTTCCAGCTAGCAAGATTATCAAGATGCATTTTGCTACAGGGATTTGGAGATGGGGAACAAGCCAAAGTCAGAATAGCATCATTTCTAGGCAACTAACAATCAGAATGATAAGAAGAGCTTTAGATAAAGATAAAGGGACCCCAACATACTCATGTCACCATGAAGAAAGTACATTCACTGCCTCAACTTCCTCAGGAGTATTCGGGGGTTCAGTGTCATATCGGAAACCTTGGCAAACTTCTATAAATGCATGGTGGAAAATGTGCTGACCGGTTGCATCATGGCCTGGTATGCGGGCATCAGTACCTCTGAGCAGAAAGTCCTGTAAAAGGTAGTGGACACAGTCTATTAGATCACAGGCAAAACTTTCTCCTCCAGCGAGAACATTACATGGAATGACCCAGAGTATCAGCAATCATCAAGGATCCATGCAATCTAGGACATTCTCTATTCTCGCTGCTGGCATCAGGAAAGAGGTATATGTGTCACAACACTTGTACAAAGGGTTCAGGAATACTTGCTACCCTTCCACCATCTAAATGCTAAACAACAGACTCAATCAGAGACTCTTAAAGACTTCTTACTTTTTACTTATTACTGAATATTTATTTATTTCTATATTGCACTCTGTTTGTTTACCGTTTTCTGTATATATTTCTCTCTTTTGTATACGTATCTTCTCTAACGATAAGCAAAAATTCTGCCTGGGCTGCAGTAAAAAAATCTCAGGCTTGTATCTGATGTCATAAATGCACTCAATAAATTTGAACTAAGACAATAAATAAAATGTTTGTTTTTGAGTAAACTGAAATGTAAGACAATAGGAAAATGGTATATAATAAAGCCCAAGAGAAATATATTTCAACAAAAACATAAGAACAATCTAGTTATGGTTGAGTAAAGAAACAAAGGCAACATTTAAACTACAAGGAAAATTGATTCATTGAGTGTAGGGACAGGATTTTTAAAAAAAAGGAATGCAGAAGGTTAAAAAAAGAAATCAAATCTTGAAATAAATTGTGAATCAGTTTTAAGGGACAAAAAAGACACAAAATCACAAACAGGTATCTGATTAGGAGAATGGCAGAGCAGACATGACAGACAAAATGGCCTAATTCTGCTCCTAAGTTGCATGATCTAAGTAGCACCAAGGGGTGCTCATATTAAATTCATAAGTAAAATTGAAGAATTATTCAATAATTTGTTTTGTTACTTGCTGAGAAAATTTAGGTTTATTTGTCACATTGCACCTTGAACAGTGAGAAGTCTTAAGAAGTCAATTCTTATATATAGCCATGTTATATAGAAAAGCAAGAGCACAATTACAGATTATAGTTAGAATTTAAAAAAATCTTTTAGTTCAGTACAAGGCCACATGAGAGCACTATTGTGGGGTTCATTCAGGAGCATGATGACTGAAGGGGAAAATACCAACTTTTAAGCTTGTTTGTATGCATTTTCACATGACCCTTCTCCCCTATGGGATGAAAGAGAAGTCCCTGGTGTGTGATGTGACCTTCAGGCCCCATAATATTTGGAATCTAATGTTTGAATCATTAATTGTGTATGTAATATTTTCCAAATTTAAACAGGACATTATATCCCTTAGCCATTGTGCATGAATAGGTGGGGTATTATCTTTCCACAATCAAAATAACATGTCTAGCCAGCAACAAAGAAAAAGTTAAAATGCGAATTGAAGTTAGTAAAACATCATTTTCTCCAAGAGTTCCAAATAGAGCAACTAAGGGATTTGGTTCTAATTTTAAATTGAGAATCATCGATAATGTTTGAATAACTTCTCTCCAATATTTTTCCAATCTGGGGCATGTTCAGAACATATGGATTAAAGAAGCATCACCTATTTTTCATTGCGAAAATGTTTTTAAATGTCTGTGTGCTTAGAATGTCACTTAGTGTAAGTTGAGCTTCTACAATAGACTGGCAAGGCTGCTTCATTATTGGAAAAATTTGATAGAGCAGACACATCCAGAAAATAACTGAGGAAAGACCTAGGATATCTCCATGTTGTAATGTCAAGCTGTGTTATTTAACGTCTAACCCCAATGACCATCTCTTTTAATGCAGTTAGTGCCACAAGCATTAGCCACAATTAGGTTTATTTTGATTGCATTGATTCTGGTGCTGTTGAGTGTGACCACTGACAGAACTTGATCAGATTATTGAGGTAATTATATTTTCTTAGTTCCCTTTTATTGGAAGGTGTCTGATCCCATGAACCCTGAGTTTCACGACACAATTTGGATTATATTAATGATGGAATTCCATTTTGAGGATTAATTAGTAATCTATCTGAAGCATGAATCAAGTTACTGTATAAGTTCATTATTATAACCATATGTTTGAAAGCATTTTCATTTAAGTTATTTTTTTTCCTTAAATATAGCAAGAAATACTTTCCATTTAAGTTTGATAACCAGGTGTGCAGTTTAATCAGTATCGGAATCAGAACTTATTGTCATGAACATGTCACAAAACTTGTTGTTTTGTTGAAGTATCATAGTGCAAAATAATATATAAACCACCTTACAAAATAAATAAAATTAGTGCAAGAAAAAATTAAAGTAAGACAGTGACAGTGGTTCATTGATTATTCAAGAATCTGCTGTCTTTGTGTGCTCATCTTCAGGCTCCTATACCTTTTTCCAGATGGTAGCAGTGTGATGGGTTGTGGGGGTCCTGGAGGATAGAGTTTACTTTCTTAAGACATTGTTTCTTGTAGATGTCCTTAATGGAATGAAGTCACAAGCCGAGTTAACAACCCTCTGGAGTTTTTTCTTGTCCTGAGCAATGGCACCTCCATATTAGATAGTGATGCCACCAGTTGAACAAGTTTTTGAGAGTTTTTTTGTAATGCGGGCTGAAAATAGATTTTTAGATTGGTAACATCCCCTCTAAACTTGAACAAATTTAGTCATGTCAGTCTAGACATGTCTTTAGTGTGATCTTCCAGCATTAGTTCGATATATGTTCAATGAGATCCCTGAGATGCAAGAGTCGATCATTGCTGAATTTTTATAGAGAGGTGGGAGTGGATTCATTCCTTTCTTCTAAGAGGTGATTACAGTAGATATTTGGGAGAGGAAAATAGTTGCAGGGCTATTGAAGTAGAGTTGAGTAAATCTCACTTTCAGGATTGCTCTTGCAGAGAATCATCTTAAGGGATTGAATTCCTTTCTACATGCTGCCATCATTCTAATTAAACAAATTAAACTCCAAGCCCAAAAATATTGCACATGCACATTGTAAAAGAAGTTGGAGAAGTGGTTTCAGTGGGAAACTTATGGGATTCCTGTTTATAAAAGTAAAGAGAACAAAGCTTGAAAACGTTCACCTATTTTTTAAAAACATTGGTAGCAGGGAAGATGATGGAATTCTTGATTGACGATATAATATAAAAAAAGTTAGACCAATTAAATATGTACTGTAGTTTTTTTTTTGAGATGAGGTTTTACAATCAAATCAAATGGAACATTATTCTTCCCTCATAATTAGAAAGCAACCATAGGGATCAAAAGATTATTTCTATTGTAATTAACCCAAATTGTGCCAATTTTTACAAAGATGACTTATTTAATACTGTATGGGTTTGTGTCAAGAATGTATGCACTTTTAGCCAAGTTGAAACAGCTAAAATTTTTCATTGTACCTAAATGATCTTGAAAGAATTGGTCATCTATTGTCGTCAAGAAATTAGTACTGTAAATGGTCAGCAAGTCAGATGGGAGTTAATTTTTTAAAATTTAGACATATAGCACGATATCAGGCCCTTTTCCACCCATGAGCCCGTGCCACTAAATTACACTCAACTGACTTACAACTCTTGGTACATTTTGAACAGTGGTTGGAAACTGGAGCACCCTGAGGAAACCCTTGCAGACATGGGGAGAATGTACAAACTCCTTTTAGACAGTGCCATATTCAAACCATGGTCGTTGGTTCTGTAACAGCATTGTGTTAACCGTACACTAATTGTGCTGCCATTGTGTGTTATGGAAGAAGAAACAAGAGCTAACATGTAAAAACCATCTTGGTGAAGGTTAATTACATGAAAGGCTAACTCTATTTTCCTCCCACAAAAGCTGAGTGATTTACGAGGCTTTTCCAACATTTTCTTGCTTTTAAAACAATTTTCACATTTCCAGCATATTTTGCATTGAGTTAGATTCATTGTTGTTGGACAGCTCTCAGCCACAGATCCACAAAGGAAAAGCCAAGTGTTTATGTTTAGAATAAATAATTTGTGGATTTTACAGGACACAAAACTAATCCTATCACTTCTGAATAAAATAATGTTTCCTTTTTTACAACATGTCAAGTATTTGTGTACACATTTGTGTTCCATCAATACCAGAGAACCACAGGGCTGTGTTTTTAACCCCTGCTCTACTCAGTGGCATCACTAGGGTTGGTGTCACCCAGTGTGGTAATTCCTGGTGTCATCTCTTTCGCCCCCCCCCCCTCCCCCCAACCATGGACTGAGTGTATGAGTTTACTGAGCATAGAAGAAACAGGCATGTGTTCCTTGTATGTCCAGGGTGGCGGTTGCGGGGCTGAGCAAGGGGGGTTGGTAGAGGGGGGAGCTCAGACCAGAATTCATTGGAAAATTCAAAAAGTAAATTAGGATAGAGTTTTAGCCTGTAGGTATATTGATATATGTGCTGGGCCTACAAAAAATGTTTAACTAACTATAGGGATATTTTTATAAAAAATAATAAATATTTGCTGAAACACTGCACAAAAATTTCATAGACAGTCATTGCAGTCCACAACCCCCGAGCGAGACCAGTGGCTCAACTCACTTTACATTAATGACTATGTGACTCGGTACAACAGCAATACCATCTATAAGTTTGCTGACGATACCATGGCAGTGGGTTGTATAAAAAGGGATAATGAGTCAGCATTCAGGATGGAGATTAAAAACTTGACTGAATGGTGCATCAACAAAAACCTCGTACACAATGTCACCAAAACCAAGGAGCTGATTGTTGACTTCAGGAAGGGAAAACCAGAGGTGTACGATCCAGTGATCATTGGGGAATCAGTGGTGGAGAGGGTGAGCAAATTTAAATTATTGGGAATCACGATCTTGGAAGATCTTCCCTGGACCCAACACACAAATGGCATTGTGAAGAAAGTATGTCAGCACCTCTACTTCAAGAGTTTGCAGAGATTTGGCATGACATTGGAAAACCTGGGAAATTTCTACAAATGTGTGGTGGTAAGTGTGTTGACTGGTATGGGGACACTGTTGTCCCCGAATGAAAATCCCTCCCTACCATCGAGAACAGCTAATGCTGCCATTGGAGAGCAACAGCAATCATCAAGGATCCACACCACCCAGCACACATTCTGATTTTGCTGCTGCCATCAGGTGCCACAAAATTCACACCACCAGGTTCAGGAACAGCTGCTACTCTTCCACCATTAAACTCCTCAACAACAAACTCAATCAGGGATTTATTTAAGGACTCTTACTTTTGCAATGAATTAATTTTTTTATCTGAATTGCACAGTCAGTTTGTTTACATTTCTTTATTTGTTTACATGTGTAGTTGAGTCAGTTTTTTTTTTGCATCTTTGCTGTCCAGATGTTCCAGGGTTTTGTGTAGAGCCAGTGAGAAGGAATGCAATAGACCTGTTGCTGTGGTAGGCAAATTGGAATGGATCCATGTTGCTGCATAGACAGGAGCTGATATGCTTCAACACCAGCTTCTCAAAATGCTTCATAACTGTGGATGTGAGTGCCACTGGTCAGTAGTCATTTAGGCAGATTACCACATTCTTCTTGGAAACCCATACGATTGAGGCCAGTTTGAAAAAGTGGGTATGATGCCCTATTGATGTGAGATGTTGAAGATATCCATGAAAACACTGAACAGTTGGTCAGCACAGGTTTTCAGTACTTGGCCAGGTACTCTGTCCGGACCGGATGCTTTCCTTGGATTCACTCTCCTGAAGACAACACTTATGTCATCTTTGGATACTGATAAGTAGAAGGACATCAAGGGAAATAGGGGTGCAGGATAGTTCTTCTTTGTTCTGGTGGATTATAACAATAGTGGATTATAACAATATTGAATATATTTAATAAAATATTAACAAATTTTAAAATGTGGATTGAAGTGCTGTTTATGAAATATATTGGGAGTAATAATTGTAACTAAAGTGGATTAGATTGATTTGGAATCCTGCCTTTATGTTGCAATAATTGTGTAATTCTTCAACTGCCTCCATCTACTAAATCCCTGTCACCCACCCATTCAACACAGTTCATTTGGATTGTTGGCAATTGCCTGTACTTGATGCTGTTGATAAGATGAACATAAAGCATTAAACTTTAAAGTTTGTGAGAAAATCCAGAAGATCAAGACATTGCTGAAGAATCATTTGTGGAATTTAGCCATAATGTCAGAATGGTGACTATGTTTTGTGTTATTAGGATAAAATAAATAAATTAATTATTTTCATTCTGGGAATCAGTTCTCTGAAAAAGGAAGTAGTTGGATGTGCGTGAGAATAACTTGGGTAAATAAGGCAATGGGCCATTTCTGACTAAAGTGTAGAGAAATGACTTGGCAAATGGAGAGGAAGAAGCTTCAGACAGTTCTGTAATTGAAAAAAAGCTCTGTTTCTGTGTTGTCATGTTTGGTGTCCTCAAATTGTCTGGTTTATGCTGTTTGTTAAACCCTCACTTCCTCAATGTGTTTAAAATATTTATGAATCAATGGTGGTGACCAGCTGTAATTTAAAAAGCTGAAATTGGGATATTGGCAGTGGTTTTCTTTTTGACCTTGAGGGATGGCTGTAAGATTGTGGTTATTGTGTAGGATTAGCCAGATGGTAAGTTTCCATCTTCTTCAGATGGTTACATTAAGAATTTTCTCCCCAGCACGATTCTTATTTAGTTTAAAAGAAATGGATATTATAATGTCCTGAACACACTGTCTACTTTATGAGCCAAGGTATTTCTAAGTACCGTATTTTTATGCATATAACGCGTGTATTACCACCAGGCACCCCCCTCCCCATGCATTACATGCATATGTGTCCTATACAAGAATATTTTTACCTGTTGAGAAAACTTGCTCAATGTATAGCAGGCATGGGAAAGTCAAACTGGCAATTTATAGCGAGCATGGGAATACAATAGCGCCATTGAAGAAATATGCACAATTTATAGTGGCCATGGGAAAGACGCATCTGCAATTTATAGCGAGCATGGGAATGTTATAGCCAGCATGAGAATGAAATAAGTCGCAATGAAAGAACGCACCCAATTTATAGCGGGCATGGGGAATTTTGATCTTGAAAATATTTCTTTGTACTGAATGCCATGGTATTCCTATAAACAGAACACTCTGATTAGGGCTCTTAATTATCCAGACCCATCCCTGAAGGAGGAGATAAACATATCAAGGGCTTCTGATTTGAGACGTTAGAATTTCTGCTAAACTCTGAAGCCCATCTTCAATCTATTTAATTGATTCCTCTCTGAAGCTTGTTAATGTCCTTCAGCAGAATATCATCCATATAATGGTCAATTAACACCTCTAGAGGAAGTTGATTGGGTGTTAATAGCAGCAGATTAACTGTGGAAGATACTGGTGGGTGTTTTGTCTCATGTCCCATTTTGGTTTTGTCAGTCCAAATTTGAAATACTACATCCACACGGTATATGCATGTGCGTGAGATATGAAAATATCTTTACACAATTTATGATTTTCTGCGTGTTATATGCATTATAACACTGGCTGTGCATTATATGAGTGAAAATGCAGTGGATGTATTCATGCTATCTATGGTACATTTTAACCAAATGACCAACTGCTACTGATAACATAATTGACTACCTTGTGTAAACTGACCAAACTAAAGTGAATTGCATTTTTAGTGCTTTCAAACTTCACAGTGCAGATGTTATTTTGATGTTACTATTCATTTATCTCAAATGAATCAATTTTTTGGTTCAGGAAGAGTTGATTGATTTGATTGTAGGGTAATTTATATAATGACTTTGGATGTATACCATTAGATTTGTCACCAAATCACTTAGTAAGACACTAACTGTTTATCTACAGGTACAGCCTGACCTTCCAAGCATTTTTTAAACAAAACTCAGTAAGGATCAAGAGAATTTCATGTTTTTCTTTGCTTTTATCTGGTGCACAATATGATGAAAATTTATCTTAGAATGGATGATTCATGTATTTCTTCAAAGAAAGAAACATTATCTTTTGTTTTCCATATCCTGCATACTAGATTGACCCACTTTTAACACCTTCTGTTGACTGTTTTGGCCTATTTGCATGTGATATGTCCATTCATTTACAGGTCACCTTCACATTCATAAAGCACAACACAAACTGCCAGTGGATGAAGTGCTTCAGAAGTCCTCCAGCAGTTCATTTTTTGCTCTAGATTCTAGCACTTGAAATCTCTTATGTTTTCCATGCTTCATAAACTTCAACATAGAAATCAGTTCTGTTCCCAAATTCCTTCTGTTCATCTATTATTATCCTTTCCATCCCCCGGTATTTCATTGAAAATTACATTTGATGTAGAAAATAAAATGCTTGTAAATAATGATGGAAGAAATATGAGTGGGTCCTCAGACTAAATTCCTCTGGTCAGAGCTGCAATTGGACTACAGGACTGATAGTTGTCAGTAGATAATGGTGGTGTTGCAGCAAATGCTCTCATCTGGAGTTGACCTGACATCAGATGCTGTCTGCATGGAGTTTGCATTTTCTCCCTGTGAAAGGTGAGGCAGTGTTACTGTCATTGACTTGGACCAGGAGAGTGGTGAGCAGAGAGACAGAGCTGATCTGAAGGATTCAACTGCCCAGTCCTAATGTTGGCAGCTCTGATGAAGCTTTAAACAGCCTGTTAAACGAGCTGATGGTGTTTGGAAGTAAAATCCTACAACCGCGAGGTCTGTGCCCAAGGTGGCGGTGTCTGTTCTCAACAGATGCCATGAAGAGTTGCAGAATTAGGGGAGGAGCAGACTGGTGCAGAGCACCAAAAATGGGGAGAATACCCACCCTTCCCCCCACCCAGAGAAACAGAGGAGATGAACCTACAGAGTGGTGGAATAGTGGACCAGCAAGGGGCTCAGTGGCTAAAGGACCCATACAGGCTGCGGGCATCGCGGTTGGGGGACCTGGACTGGCTGCGGGCTACTGGAGACTGGGTCAAAGGAACCAGGTATTAGAGCCAGGATTGGAGAGAGTGCTGAGGGCAAAAAGGTTCCCGAAGGACCTCGGGTGCTTAAGACTTCCTGATCGTATGGGAGCTTTGGATGTGGAGCATGAGTTACCAATTATTTGAACAGGAGTCTGTGGCAGCTGCAGATGCTGCGGGGAACACTGGAGGCGAATCCTATTGTTAGTGGTGCCAGGTTCATGGCAGCTCCTTGTTTGCCTTACAGCAGAGAAAGGTTAAAGTATATCATGTATGTTAAATTTGTAATGTATTATGTGACAATGAAAGGAACCGCGAATCTTGACTGTGGGTTTTCCTGGTTCTCTTGTCCTCTATGCCAAAGAAAGCTACTTGGTAGATTACTTTTCAACTATAAAGTATTTTCAGTGTAAGTGGGTGCCAGGTTGTTTATAGGCATGGGAGAGAGAATATTTATCAGGAAATAAGTGATAATCGGATTGTTCTGAAACCCATGATGGACTCTATGAGCCAAATGGCCTCCTTAGTTTTGAAACAAAATGTAAGATTAAAAAATATTTCAATTAGCTTTCTGTTAAAAATATTATATGCATTTACTCAAATATATGTTATCTCACAGTGCATGAAAACCTCATCCATTTCAGTGGGATTCTTGAAGATGCAAGAAATCAAATTTGGATCTTTTTGGAATATGGAGATATTTTGTACATGCAAAAATTTGGGGGATTGGTTTGTAATCCTTGATAATGATGTAAAGATGAGGAATAAATGCCATTTTGGAAGAAACTAATGAGTTAGTTTGAGAAGAGGACCAAGTTAGCATGACAGTACAACTGAGATCTGCATAATTTTTACCGGATATTTCAACAATTGAGCTCTCACATTTATAAGTGATGATCTTATCCCACTAACGATTCTGCTTTCCACACTGAACACTCATGCATTCAATGCACTAAAAGGCTTTATCTCACATAAAAGGAAATTTCAGTAATGAGGTAGTTTGGAAATATACCAAGAAATAGCTTCAAATTCAAACCGAATAAGGAAAATAGTCCTTTAGACAGGATCAATGGGATTTGGGTGAACATACATTGCCCAGAGGCATTCGTGCAGTGGTTCTGAATAAAATCAGGATGGAGAATGGTGGGAATAGTGGGGTGTGCTTAGTATCACGCAGCAAAATTTTACTTTAGCCATTGAGTTTTAAACCTCAGGCAAAAGCATTGGATTTTATTGCACTTATTCAATCCAAAGCATAAAATTATATCACTAGTGGCATAATTCTCCTTGTATATGTTTAAAAGTATTTAATTTAAAAGTAACCAGCAAGATAAATGTGAAACAAATAATTTGTGATATTTTGCATGTTAATGTGAAAGCCCAAGGGTGGGACTGAGGGGAAACTAGAGATGTTGGTGGTAAAAGCTTTAGGAATATCAAGCGGATTCTTTTTCTCCTTTCAATTAGTTCTGTTGATGTCAATGGAGCTGAATGTGTACATGCAAGAAAAACTGGCAGCTGATATCATGTAGATGTAATGACCAAGTTCTAATTTCTCCCATTGGATTTTATTGGAGAGTGTTAAAAGCAGACAGCCCATGAATGATCACACATTCAATTAAAGCATATTTAAGAAGTAGTTACTCAGTGAAATAGAGATGTTCAGTGGTGTGTTCGGGGAGAAGAGTCTTTTTGGGAAGACTACCCAAGGGCTGTCTATTCAGCCACAGTTCAACAAATTGTCTTGATGCTTACACTCATATCAGCAAAAAAACATTGTTCCATCCCTAGCTGCACAAGCTCAAAGCTGAAAAGACCAAATTTATGAAAATGGGAATGATAACCTTGCATTTTCCCTGGGTAAATAAACTTAGACTGTACTTACATCAAGAACAAAGATATTTTGTGGAAAGATTCTGCAGACTATATGTTTGAAATTAGGCTTGCAAAGCTAAACCACATGATGAATGAATGGATCGATTGAATTTTGAATAAGCTGCACAGGATAGAAGTAGGCCTTTTGGCCTATATGGTCCAATCTTGCTCTTGTTATAGACAATAGGTGCTGGAGTTGGCTATTGAGCCCATCGAGCCAGCATCACCATTCATTTAGATGAATGATCTTCCACTCTGTCCCTGCCTTCACCTCATAACCCTTAATTCCCTTGTCCACAAAAACCTTATCTAACTCTCTCTTGAACTCATCCAGAGAGCCCGCTTCTACCACCCTCTGCAGCAAAACATTTCAGACCAATAACTCTGGGTAAAAAAAAAAATAATTCTCATCTCTGTCCTATAGGGCCTTCCCTATATTCTTAAACTAAGGCCTCTAGTTCTAGTCTCCCCAACCTTGGGAACATGTAATCAAGTTCTATCATGTCCAATCCTTTAATAATCATATATACCTCAATCATATCTACTCTCATCCTTATAAATTCCAACATATACAACCCCAGTTTATTCAACCTTTCGATATACATCGATCCCGCCATCCTGGGAATTAACCTCATGAATCTACGCTGCACTCCCTCAATAGTGAGAATGTCCTTCCTCAAATTAGGAGACCAGAACTGGACACAGTACTCCAGATGTGGTTTCACCAGGGCACTGTACAACTGCAGAAGAACATTTTTACTCATATACTCTGTTCCCCTTTTTCTGAAGGCCAACATGCCATTTGTCTTTTTCACAGCTTGTTGAACCTGCATGCTAGCTTTTAGTGACTGATGTACAAGTACACCAAGATCACTCCCTAACTTGACTCAATTTAAATAATAATCTGTCTTCCTGTTCCTGCCACCAAAGTGAATAACCTCATATTTATCCACATTAAACTGCATCTTCCATACATCCGCCCACTCACCTAACCTTCCCAAGTCTCCCTGCATTTTCCTAACATCCTCCTCACACTTCAAACTGCCACCCAGTTTCGTGTCATCTGCAAATTTGCTGATGTTATTTATAATCCCTTTATCTAAATCATTAATATATAGATAAACAACTGTGGACCCAGCACTGAGCCCTGCAGGACCTCACTTGTCACACCCTGCCATCCTGAAAGTGACCTGTTAATCCCAACTCTTTGTTTCCAGTCTGTCAATCAATTTTCTATCCATGTCAGCACCCTACCCCCGATACCATGCTCTCTGGTTTTGCCTCCTCATCTCCTGTGTGGGACCTTCAGATGGTCGATTGTGAATATCTCCTCCCTGCCTCCGATGTCTAGCATACAGGTGGTCCTGTTGTGCTTGAGAATCCAGTAGGGTCCTTCGTAAGGCCGTTGAAGCAGCACTTGGTCAGCCCCTTATCGTAAGTCGTGTTGCAGTCCTATAAGTCTTTAGGGACAAAGGTTTTGTGCTGGCTGTGTGCTTTGGTAAGTGCCGTGACCAGTGTGCCTGGTTGTTCTCTTAGGTGAGTCAGGGCTGCTGCTGGCAGTTTGTCCATGTTTTTGGCCAGGAATTCACCAGGGGTGCGCCACCGACCATCTCTGCTGCTGATATGTCAAAGTCTTCTTTGGGAGGACCAATGGGAGTTTGTTGGCCCAGTTATGGCCTGTGAGCTGGGTCATGAGGGCTTCCTTGAGGTACCTGTGGAACCTTTCCACCAACTCGTTGGCCTGAGGGTGGTACGTCGTGGTATGGTGGAGTTGTGTTCCCAGGATGTTGACTAAGGCTGCCCTAAGGCCTGAGGTGAACTGAGCCCCTCTGAGGTCAGATGCTCTGGAACCCCAAACCATGCTACCCAGGTGTCAGTAGGGCTCTGGTGCATACTTCCAAGGAAGTTAATTGCCAGGGGAAATGCTTCTGACCACCTAGTCAGGCAGTCCCATCAATATCATGAGGTATTGTGCCCCTCTTGATGTTGGTAGTGGGCCCACAATGTCAATGTGCACATGCCTGAACCTTCTTCAAACCGGCTCAAAAGACTGGCAGTGGTAGGGGACGTGCTTTGATGTACGTCTGGACTTTTGATGCCTGGCATTGTGTGCAGGTCCTGGTCTACTGACTGACCTCTTTGCGGAGACAGTGCTGTACATATCTGCTGGCCACCATCATGACCATGGTTCTGATGGCTGGGTGTGCCAGGTTGTGGACCGTGTTGAAAACCTGTTTCTTCCATGCTGCCGGCACTATAGGTCGAGGTCTTCCGGTTGAGGTGTCGCACAGAAGTGTCTGTTCCCCTGGGCCGATGTGTACATCCTCTAGCTGAAGTCCTCTATGTGGGGATTTCATGGTCTGATTGTTGTGCCTCTGCCAAGACTGTGTAGTCGATTTCTGAGGTGGGAGCTTGTATTGCCAGTATGGATGGCCATGATAGTGTGTCGGCCATCACATTTGTTTTCCCGACGATGTGTGGAGAACTCGGATATAGAGGACAGGTGCCTTTGTTACCTGGCCAACCATGAGTCTGATACTTTGCTGAAAGTAAAAGTGAGTGGCTTGTGGTCTTTAAAATCAGGAACTGTCTGCCCTCCAGGAAGTACCTGAAGTGTCGGACCGCCAGGTATAATGCCACAAGCTCTCAATCAAAGGTACTGTACTTGAGCTCAGGTGGTCAGAGGTGCCTGCTGAAGAAAGCTAGAGGTTGCCATTGTCTGTCAACCAGCTGCTCAAGTATTGCACTGACTGCAGTGTTGGAGGCACCCACCGTGAGGGCGATTCTTGGATGCACCAGGAGGGTGGCGTTGGCCAGGGCGTCTTTGTTTTTCTGGAAAGCCTTTGGTGCTTCCTAAGTCCATTCAATTTCTCTCTTTTGACCTGCCATGAGGGAGAATAAAGATCTCATGGTGTGGGCTGTGCCAGTATGAAGCAGTGATAAAAGTTAACCATACCAGCGAACTCTTGAAGGCATTGTACTAAAATTGGCTTTTCAAAAGACCGGATGGCCTCCACCTTTTCAGGCAAAGGCCATCTTTATTTATTCTGTGCCCCAGGAAATGAATTTCCTTTTGCCTGAATTGGCATTTGGCTGGGTTGATTGTCAAACTAAATGTGCTCAGGTAGGTGCACAATTGCTTTGTGTGGGCTGCATACGCGACATGGTTGCAGCTGGCTATCAGAATATAATCCAAGAATATGAACGTAAGCTTGAGGTCTCTGCCCACTGTGTCCATCAGTCATTGGAAGGTTTGAACAGTGTTTTTCAGTCTGAAAGGCATTCTGATATACTTGAATAGTCCAAAAGGGGTGACGATTGCTCTTTTGGTAATGTCCTCTGGGTGGACCAGCATCTGGTGATAGCCCCTGATGAGGTCCACTTTTGTGAAGATATTTGCCCCTTGTAGGTTGGGGATGAAGTCCTGGATGTGGGGTACTGGATATCTGTCTGGTGTGGTGGCCTCATTGAGGTGGCGGTAATCCCCAAAAGGTCTCCAGTGCCCTGCCGTCTTAGTCACCATGTGGAGTGGGGGCACCTAGGGACTGTCGGAGCGCTGTACAATGTTGAGTTCATTTATCGAAACTCCTCCTTTGAGAGGTTGAGTTTTTTGGGGGAAGGTGGCGCACCCTGGCATGAAAGGGCGGGCCTTCCTGGAGGATGTGGTGCCACACCCTGTACTTAGGTTCTGCCGAGGTAAAGTGAGGCATTGTGATGGAAGGGAATTTGAGCGAACTCGTCGGTGTTGGTTACTGAATGTAGGTGGGGGTGGTAAGCTTAGTTCCCTCAAGAGAGATGGTCTGAAAAGTTTTGGTATGCGCCAATCTATGCCCCTTGGCATCCACCAATAGGAAATCTGCCCCCAGGAGTGGCTGTTGTATGGTTGCCAGTGTTAATTTCCAGGTGAACAGGTTGTTCCTGAAGTGGAGGTGTATGGTGTGGGTGCCAAAAGTCCAAATGTCCGAATTGTTGGCCGCCCTCAGGCCCCAGCTCACATTTCCATTGCGGGTATCAAACTTGGAAGGGGAAGGACACTGACCTCTGCCCCTTTGTCGACCAGGCACTGGCGGCCCGACAAGGAGAACCGAACTTGCAGGAGGCTGTCTTGTAGGCTGGCTGCCACAGCCATTAACGACAATCAGCTCTGGCATTTCCCTGGAATTCACAAGGAGAGCAGCATCAATGGGCCTTGAAACCCCACCATTGATGACAGAAAGAGTATTGCTCACCAGTGGGATCCGCTGGTCGGTTGGTTGGCTGACTTGTCATTCGTTGTAACCGGGGTGAGGTCACTTGCTCCAACACTCTACATGAGTCTGTTTTTGCCACCCAGATTGTGTCTGCTCGGGCAGCTTCCTTTCTGGGGTTGCTGAAATTCTCCTCTGCGACCAGCAGCTGGATGTCCTCCAGCAGTCACTCTAGAAAAATCTTCTCGAAGAGCAGGTAAGGAGTGTGCCCATCGGTTAAACCGAGCATGTTGCTCATGAGAGTGGAAGGTGCCCTGCCCCCCAAGCCATCCATGTCCAACAATCGAGCCACACGTTTGCGATTCAAGAGCCCAAAAGTGTGGTTTAATAGCTCTTTGAGGGCCACATACTTCCTCCTCTGGAGGGTGCTGTAGGAAATTGATGGCCTGTTACCGTGCTGAAAAATATAAATAAATGTTTCAAAAATATATATTTTTTGCACAATGGCAACTGTGAATATTTAATATCTTGGCTGCCATCTCTTGCTCAAGGGAGCTCACAACATAGTAGTAAAGCATGGCGTTGGCAGTGATGTGTCGAATGGCGAATTGTGCCTCAGCTTATTGGAACCACACCCATAGTTGCAATGTCCAGAAGGTCAGAAGCTTCAATGAAGTCATGTTGATTGAAGGTTGCTTATCTATCTTCTGGTCCAAATTGCCATTTGTGGCTGCGGTTAGAGCTCTAGAAAAGGCACACTCACTCGAGAGTACAAACACTACTGATTTATTGGGTCATTCGCACTGCCTTGTATAGGCCGGCTGAACCTTGCTGCTACGTCATCAGTGGGTGTGGCCGATTGCTGATTGGTGGCTTTATGGTCCGCTGATTGCTGATTCGTCCATTTCCTCTATTGCCTTTGCGGCCTGTGGAAGAAAGCTGTCTCGGCCTGTGCTGCCTGCTTGATCGGACATCGCTACTTGTGTCAGGCCACGAGTTGCTACAGTATAATAAATACAAAGGATAAATATTAAATATTCACAGTTGCCATTGTGCAAAAAAAAAATTTTAAAAACATTTATTTATAGTTTTCAGCACGGTAACAGGCCATTTTGGCCCACGAGTCCGTGTCCCAATTTACCCCCAATTAACCTACACCTCCAGTATGTATTTAAAAGGTGGGCAGAAACCAGAGTCCTTGGAGAAAACCCACGCAGACACGGGAAGAACATACAAACTCCTTACAGATTTTTTGGTATTCGAACCCCGGTGCAGTCCCAATCGCTGGCACTATAAAGTTCTGACAATGTCCATGATTAGTGTAACATCAGGAGGTTCAGGAGCCTGTAAACCATTGAAAGAAACTGTTTTTGAACCAAAGGTGCTGCACTTCAGGCTTCTGTAGTTTATGCATGAAGATAGCAGCAAGAAGAGCTCGTGAGCAGGGTGATGGGTCTTTTATGATGTCAGCTTCCTTACTGAGGCAGCATCTCACATAAGATGCTTGATATTGTTTGTTCCTCAGCTATATCTTTTTCAGTCTATTCATTCTTCCATGACTTTATATTTCTGGAACCCACTCCAACACCTTTGTATTCTTTTTCTCAATATGACATTTAAGTTCCCCACAGTATTCTGTCGAGCCAAATTGTGATGCAAATTTAACATAATTTATCTATTTTTATTTCCACATGTCCAGGAATAAAAATATGATTTATACTCCAAGATTTCTCTGTTCTCCTATCCTATTAGATAATCATTTTCCAATAATATGTGTTTAGTTTACCAAATAAAATGTTTGGATATTTTGTTTCTGGGCTGAAATTCATTTGTCAGTCATGTCCATCGCACATATACATGAATATAATGTGCAGCAGAATTGACCATGTTACCATACACATCCTCATCAAATTTCATGACATCTAAGAAAAATTTTCATTTTTGGTTCCATCAATATAGTTTGTGAGTTGCTGTTGGATCAGTATTGATTGTTGCCTGCACAGTTCCTTGGATTCTACACCTTTTTAAACACATTATTAAACACGTAATTATGTCTCAGCTATCTTCTTCAAAGTTTCTTTAAATATGTTCATATGAGATGATCTGCATCAGGAGATTCATCCTCTTTGAGTGCTTTATTTAAAATTTCTGCTCTTTATTTCAAGTGGAGTGTTTGATGATATATCCATCCCCATCTGTCTGTCTGGTAGATGCTTAAGCAAAGTAAGCATTGAATATTTCTGCAAGTGAAGGTTTGTTGTGATCTTATCCTGAGCATTTCAATTCCATTTTTGTTAATTATTTGCCTGGGAACTGTTTAACACTTCTTTTTCTATTCCTTATCAAATTCTGCCTTTATCTATGTGATTTCTGTTATACATGGCCCGTTCTTACTTGCTGTCCATTTGCCTTCTGCACACCTTTTTCCTATTTTTGCTTTATCCAGAGTGTCTGATTTGTTCTTGGTTTTCTTTTTTTTAAAAATATTTTATTTTTGATTTTCAAAGACTCGTGTAGATTCAGACAACAATACACTTTCAGCACTTATGTATAATTTACAGTCCGCTTTTACCCTCCTCTCCCCACCCCCAGTGCTCAGTACAACAGAGAATAAAGTTATATAAATTATACAAGTATTTTTAAAAAAACCCAAATACCATCGAGGAAAACTAAAGAAAAACTAAAAAAAAACCCCAGGGATAATGGACAAAAAAAAGAGCACGTCGTCAGCGCCATGTTCCACCTCTTCGATCCCAATCATTTCCCTGCTGGGATGGATTGTTTTTTTTTCTTTATTCTGAAGGGGTGAAATTATATCTATATACCTATGTGTTTCAGATAAGGGGGTCGCACTCTAATGAATATGTCATATTTCCTCCTTAAATTGTATGTGATTTTCTCCAGGGTAATGCAGTTCACAGTTCGGCGGGCAGCAACCTCCTTTGAAGAAGACCGCAGAGCCCACCTCACTGACAAAAGGCAAAGGAGGAAAAACCCAACACCGAACCCCAACCAACCAATTTTCCCCTGCAACCGCTGCAACCTTGTCTGCCTGTCCCGCATCGGACTTGTCAGCCACAAATGACCTGCAGCTGACGTGGACTTTTACCCCCTCCATAAATCTTCGTCCGCGAAGCCAAGCCAAAGAAGAAATGCAACTCTGCATTTCCATATTCCATCATATAAAATTTAGTTGGGAGTCAGACTTCCATGCATTTCCTGGCTACTGACAAGGTGACCTTGCCAGTATTTGAACAGTCCACACCACATCTGAAGCACATTTCTGAAATTTCTGGTTTAGATTTATAGTTTTTATGAGTTACAATTGATGAAGAAAATTGTATCACACCAATCTGTACCTGGCATTAATAACACAGATCTGACCAGCGCCGCTCATGGATTTTTGTGTCCAAGTCCAACTCCCACCTTTCCATCGACCTGTGGAAGGCTGGCTTTGGGCCCTCGCTTTGTAATATGAAATACATTATAGAGATAAGCTTATGCACATTCCCCTTTGAATTAGAATCTCCTTGTCACTACATATGGGCAGGGTCATGGATAGTCCCAATTTTGTCCTTTAAAAAAGATCTTAGTTGCAGATACCAGAAGAATGTTCTATTAGACAAATCATATTTATTCCTCAGCTGCTCAAATGACATGAGTTGCCCTCGCTTGTAACAATCCTCGATACACCTGATCCCTTTCTGGCACCAGGTGTCTAGGGACTTATTGTCCAGAGTCATGGGTATTAAGTTGTTGTGAGCCAAGGGTGTTTTGGTAGATTTCCTCATCTTCAATCCAATACATTGATTTATTCTTTGCCTGTCTGAAGTATATGCTTTAGTATGGGGTTATCTGTTTTCTTCAAAATTAATTTAGTGTTCCATTTATATATAAACTCTACTACTATATTTTCAGCTACTGCATGTAGTCCAATATGTGCCCAGGAGGGGGTGGAGGGCTCCCTCAAAGATTGAGGCAATAAACCTTGCCTGGGCTACCCAATAATATTATTTTAAGTCTGGCAATTTTAAGGCCCCCAGTTTGTAATCCCAAGTCAACTTTTCCATGGAGATTCTAGCCACTTTACTGTTCCACAGGAACTTTCTGACTCGTCCTTTGAAGCCCTGGGGCAACGGAATGGATAAGGGCTGAAATAAACATTGTAGTCTTTATCTTAATTCAATTAACTCTGCCTACCGAGGTCCTCCTAACTTTTCCAGAGCAAAGGGAGATAAATGAGTTTGTATAAGTTGAATAAATCCTTGTCTACTTTTAACCCCAGATATTTAATTCCTTTTGTGACATTTGAAATGACTTCCCTGTTGGTATTGTCTATAATCCCTCTTTGTCATAGGCATAATTTCCCATAATCCTCCAGTGTGGTCCTCATCTTGGTCAATGACCACTAACACATCATCAGCAAATAGATTGATTTTGTGCTCCTCCTGGCCAACTTTGAACTTTTTTATGTCTGAATCCCATCAAATAGCTTCATCCAGCGGACAATGGACAGTCCTGCCTACTGGTCCTACTCAATGGAAACACTGGAGATATTTGCCCATTTGTAATAATTTTAGCTTGAGGTTTATAATAGTGTCTTAACCCACTTAATGAATGTTTGTCCCACTCCAATCTATCAAAGGCTTTCTCCGCATCTAGAGCTACAGCCATGCCTGAATCCACCCTTCTCTGTGCCAGATGTTCTATATTAAGCAATCTAGCTATATTGTCTGCTGGTGCATCTTTTGTACAAATCCAATTTGGTCTGGATTCGTTAATTTTTTTAAATATCCCACCAACCTATTGATCATCTGCTTTCAATAATGAAATGGGCTGATAGAAGGAGGACTTCAATGGATCCCTATCTTTTTTTGAGATCACCGTGAAGATCATTGTTGATAAAGTCCCTGGGAGAGTATCCATCTCTGCCGCCTGATCCACCATCCTCATAAAAATGGGCATTGAGATCTTTGAACTCTTTATAAAATTCAGTGGGGTAACCATCCTCCCCTGGTGATTTACCAGCCTGCAAAGAGCTCAGGGTTCTTTTAATCTCTTCTCTAGAGAAGCGGACACTTAGCCCCTCTCAATCCTCTTGATCTAAATTTGGTAGTTCCAATGTAAGCAAGAAATCAGCTATTTTAGCGTTTCCCCACAACCCACCCCCCCCCCCCCATCTCTGATTTATGCAGCTCTTTATAGAGTGTTCTAAATCAGTGGTTCTCAACTTTTGTCTTTCCACTTGCATACCATTCTAAGTATTCTCTATACCATAGGTGCTCTGTGATTAGTAAGGGATTACTTAAGGTTGCTTATGGGTGGAATGAAAAAGTTTGAAAACCTCTGTTTTAATCGTACCTAATTGACTCATTTTGTGCACTGTGCACTGTTTCATCACTCCAAAGGAAATGGGACAATGACAATTTTTCTCAAGCAAAATACTTCAGAAACAATTGGGTCTAGAGCGGTGATTCTCAACCTTCCCTTCCCACTTACATACCACTTTAAGCAATCCCTTACTAATAACAGAGCACTTATGGCACAGAGATTACTTAAAATGGTATGTGTGTTATGTGTGTTTGAGGGGGGGGGGGGGGAAGGTTGAGAACCACTGTTTTAATGTTTTGTTTATTTCCTTTGGTTTATGTGAAATCTTGCCTTTCCCTATTTGGATCTCATTGATTGTTCTTGAGATCTCTCATCCTCACCTGCCTAGACAAGATTTTATGGTCCCTTTCCCTCAGTTCATAATACTGTTGTCTAGATCTTAAGATCAACTTTTCTGTCTTATATGTTTGCATTGTATTATATTTGAGCTTTTTATTTATTAAATTCCTGTATTTTTCTTCTGATCCTGATCTTTGATAATCTTTTTCCAGTTGAGCTATTTCCTGATCCAAATTGTTAATCTCTTTCATATGTCCCTTTTTGATACCTTTGATATATCAAATTATCTGGCTCTTTAAATAAGCCTTTAGTGTGTCCTATATTAGGAATTTATTGTCAGTTGATGGACAATTTGTCTCTGAGCTCTAAAGGAAGTTACAAAACTCTGGTTTTCCCAATAACAATAAGTTAATGCACCATCTATAGCTGTGTCTGCTTATCTGGCATTATAATGGACAGAGTCAAGGGTGATTGGTCAGATAATAGTTGAGCTGTGTACTCAGTCGCCACCATCCTACCCTCCAATTGGGCTGATGCCCAAAATAAATCTATTCTAGGGTAGAAATCTTGTTTTCTCGAGTAAAAGAAATAATCCTTCTTTCTCGGATTCTGTTTTCTCAAGGTGTTTATTAAATTCAGCTCTTTCAGGTAGACTTAGCCACCTTAGCTCTTGTTACTGTCTTTGGTGACTTCTCCATGACCGGATCCAGACAAAAATTGAAATCCCCTACAATCAAAACATTCTCACACCCTGTTACCTTCAAGAATATTTCTTGTATAAATTGTTCATCATCAAAATTTGGGCATATATATTCATAAGTGTCCATGATTTGGAGTATATTTGACAATGGATCATTACAAATCTCCTGGCCGAATTGGCGATCACATTGCGGACCACCACCTGATCATTCTTCCCTATCAGCATACCCACTCCCCTGGCTCTGTAATTGAAGGAGGAAATTTCCTCTGGGCCCACCCACCCCTTCTTTAACTTTATATGTTCTTGATCTCCTGTAAAAAGGTTGGTCTCCTATAAAAATACTGTATCTGTCTGCATTTTTTTTAGATATGCTCTATCAGATATTTTTTGAATATATTTTTCCTGGAGTCTAATGACAGTTTTATTTTGCCAGTGTTTTGTAATAATACTACATGAAATTACTGTTCTTTATTTTAATTTTCTTGTTCTTTTCTCAGCCCTTCAAATGAACATTTTTCCCATCTACTTTTGAGAGTTTGTCATTCTTATGTTCTTTTCTTCTCAGTTGTATAAGTATCTTGTATTATAGTGGCTAGTGCCTATATTTACTTTTCTTACTTGAAAACCCTTGCCTAAAATCAGTTGTCACTGAAAACCAAGTTAAAGGCTTTCAAGTCTGGAGACCTGGACCTTCACAGGGAAGCCAAGAGGTACTATAGTACCAAGCTCATGACCCATGAAAACGGACACACAGATTTATGGCAGGGAATGCATGCTGTCATGGAGTACAAAGCAAAGTTCATAGACAACAGTTCCACCTGCAGTATCATAGTATAGATCAATTATCCCCAAATTGGTTTAAGGCCTCAGTGCCCCACCCCCCCCCCTCACCCCTCGCAACTGTATCTTTGACTTCCTGTCTAACAGAGAGACATTAGTAAGTTGGGTGACATGTTTTTCACAATCATATTCTCCACCCAATGCTATACTCCCTCTACACCCAAAATTGTACTGCCAAGTACTGGTCCAACTCCATCGTCTCATTAGGCTGGCTATCAAACAGCAATGAGACACAATACACGAAGGGGATGAGAAAGTCTAATGCAATGTGTCAAGTAAACAACCTCTCAATGTCAAAAAGATGAAGAAGCTGATAATATACCTCTGGAGAGGACAGAGAGAAGACACCCCTGTCCACGTTAATGGCACTGAAGTGGGAAGAGAAGATAACTTAAAGTTCAGTTACTGAAGTAAACATTTACTCTGACATGACCAGAACCAAATATGGTGAAGAAACCACACCAATGCCTCTACTTTTTTTAGAAGACAAAGGACGTTGAAAATGCCCCACATGACCCTCAACAACTTCTTCAAGTGTACCTTCGAAGCTATACATGTTGGATTCATCACAGTGGGGTATGGGAGCTGCTGTGCTTATGATCAGAAGAAGCTGCACAATGTTGTGAATGCAGTTCAGAACATCATGCAAACTCCCCTCCCCTCCAGGGACTCTGCTGCCGATGAAAGGGAGCCCACATACTGAAGGACCTATCCATCTTGGACAAACTGTCTTCTCCTCCCATAGGGAAGAAGGCTCAAAAGTGTGAATTTGTGCACTACAGGCTTAAAGGCATTTTCTTCCCCGCAGCTCCCTTGTCTCCTGAATAAACCTCCCAATAAAGCTCTCATGTTGCCCTTGCTTTGTATTGATGATCTTTCATTATTTTACCTCAATGCTCTGTTATTCTACTCTAGCCCTTTTACCTAATACTCTTGTATGAAAGTTAGAGTTGATCTGTTAGACTCCTCGTGGAAGAACCCTTCTCACTGCACTCGATATGATGAGACAATAAACTCGAAACTGATGTAACCATATGCATCCTAATTTTCAAAAATTTGTTAAAGTCTCCCTCAAAGGCAATTACATAAATTGTAACAAATAAAACATTATTATCAATGATAAACAGTACATTTATAGAACTATACAAGATGCCTCGAAGGAAAGATCAGCACTGAGAATTAGCATTCCCAAAGATTTTTTTAAAGATAGATTGAGGGGGTGGTGAGGTAGGAATCTATCAGAGGTGATAGGGTAAACTTAATTGCTATGTTTCTAAGTGCCATACAGAAGAGCTTTTATTTTTCTCTGTCAACATTTTTTGTGAAAAATTATATAGAACCTAAACTGTTTGGTGTAAGTTTTGGACAAAAGCGGTAAAGGAGGACCACACAGCATAAACCACAGTTATATATTGCGCAGCTTAAAGTAATTATAAAAATGTTGATTTTTAAAGAAGTTGCAGTAAACAGTCAATAATATTGTTTGTAAACTTTATCTGTCTGTTTGTTGCCTGTCATGCAGTATACATGGATTAAGCTGGTCAGAATAAAATATTTAGTGTCTAATTTTTTACATTTATGTCTCCATGTAAGTTACAACTAAATTGTATCCTGTGAATTCAGCTGTTTTGAAGTTGCTGGATCCTTGTCCATGACTGACCATTCTTCAGAAAGCTTGAATGTTCTTTCACAGCCATTTTATAGCCAGTAGAGTAGTTTGAAGTGTTGTACTGAATGAAATGTGGCAATCATTTTTTTGTATAATTTTCTCAAAATATAACATGTTAATCACCACATAATCCGTGTGTTGTAATGAAGTTTGAGGGAAAAGTATTAGCTGAGGCATGCCTAATGCCCAATACTCCCGCTCTTGAGTGATTCCATAGATTCTTTTAAATGTATGACAAAATCTAAATGAGAACAATAAAGGACACTGTCTCTGATAATCATTCGCACCAGTTTGTCAGTCCACATCTTACTGATCAAATGTCATGAGTGAGACTTGAACCCACAACCTCTGTCTTAAAATAATGCAACCAATAGGGTAACCATTGACATAGAAATAAACCAAATAATCCCATTGCTTAATCTTCCTGCAAGACAAATGTTCAAACAGTGGAGTAATTAAAAAAAAATATATGTGGTATAAAGTATGCTTAAGGCATGTGCAAAGTTGGAAGTACTTTTGCTTACAATCATACACACCATTGGCTTCTCTATGAAGCCAATCAACGTTTTTTTTCTCAACCAAATAAGTATTTTTCTGAACCAAGTTGAAAGCTTAGTAAGCTGTGAAGAGAAACACAATTTTTTTTCCCTTGTCTGGCCTGTGCTGTGTATATTAATCCAAAAAGATAAATGGGAGAAGTGAAACGTGCAATAAAACTATCTAGAACAGGAAGAGCTCATTCAGTTCCTTGTTAAGTGAATGTTATATCTTGTATTGGGAAAATTGGAGGTTGTGCGAATTATCAGAGCAAATGTTGACAGTCTTGCCTTTCAAATATAAGTGCATTTAGAATTAGTGAAAAGTTAATAATGAAAAATCTGAAACTCCAATTTAACCTGTGTCAAAGTTTCCCATCTCTTCATAGAATAGAGGCTTGACAAGTGTAATGAGTTATATCATATTTTATTATATATATATAAATATGTTTTTAAAAGAGTTATATGGTGGGGGGTTTAGAGTAGGTCACCACAAACAGAGTAACAGTTCACATCTTATTTAAAATGCAAGAGCTTAGCTAAAGCCAGTCATACAGGCACCAGTGGCTTTGTAAACGATAATGGGACTGTTTTGAAAGGGATTTTCAAAAGCAGGTGCAAATGGAGGAGGCCAGGGCTCAAGTGCTGATAAGATCTGGTTTACAAGAGAGAGGGAGGAAAGAACCAACAGGATTTCTCTTTTAGAGAGAGAGAGAGAAAGAGCACAGTTCTGTGCTGGCTTTTGGAGGCTGTAACATGACAAGCTGGTAAGATGACTTGTTAAAACCCCATTTTGAAGACGGGTTGTGAATTCTGAGTTCAGCCTGTTGAAAAACCCTTGTAGTCCTTGTCATGATAATGAATATGTATGAGATGTACCGGAAGTCACGTAGTATGAGAGGGAGATAAGAACACAAGCAGGAGAACAAAGGGAAACTGGAAAATAAAAAGACTCGGAGAAGTTTACCTGATAAAACTTGTGTTTAATGTTTTATTAACTTCACATTTCGGGCCACAAATGTGACAGTCCTTACAAGAGGAAATGGCTGGGAATCAAAAGGAACTCTGGTGACCTGGGAGAAGAGGTTATTACTTGGAAAACCCTGATGGGTCAGGTTTCTTTGGCAAGACACTGAAGTGGTTAATCGGAGGGAATCAGGTTGTGTGTGTCCAACAAGCAACAAATCTCTTTCTGAAACCAACGAGAACCTTCCTGAGCAGTCGGTAACCAATTACTTTTTAACAGTGGAGCTTGGTGAAATTTCATAAATGTTAAATTCTGTCCACAGTATAAGAATTGCCTGATACCAGTGAACTTGGAGGAGTGAGAAGTGAGATTGGACTGTGAATCAATGAACTTTTCTGAACTTTCACACATTACCTGCATGTGCGCTTAGAATTGTGCGGGGGTGTGGGGGGGGGGTGCTAGGTAAAATTGTTAATAGTAATGTTAAAGTTTGATCCTGTTTTTATGTTTAAAGAAAATTAAAAATGACTTTTGTTTAAGTAACCATTTGACTTGGTGGATTTCTATTGCTGGTGGATTTTGGGATCCTCTGGGCTGTAACATTTGTAAGTCATTGAAATCTCTTTGGGAGGCCACAATAGCATTTTTGTTTAATCCCAAATTGGCTGGGCTTCTTTGCTTTGAGAAATGGGTAAAAGAAAGTGAGAAATCTGGTTCTATCAGGTAAATGTCTTTGCAGCTGTGCTTTTGGCTAAGTGAAGCAAGTATTCCTCCCAGTTCTAAGCAGCTAACCTGAAAATACCCCATCTTTCTCCCGGATCTTCACTAACAACCCATATCACATATTCCCCCACTTGCAATTTCTACTTTCACCCATCTCCTCAAACACCTCCCCCACCATCAGTCTTTGGTTTCTTCCACTTGAATGGATTTCTCTAAACCTCTGTATAATCTGTACCCCCCCTTGCTTTCGTAACTATTACTGCCAACTTAATAATATCTTCTGATAAGTATGTCTGATTTTGAACTGTGACAACTTTGGAACTTTATTAGCTGATACATGGAAAACCTGTCCATAAGTTGCTTTCTTGATGTAGTTGTTTCAAACCATTTGGATATAATGTCCAATTGTTAAATAGCTTCAGATATTAAATATTAGATTTGTTGAGAAAATAGATGCCTTTTTATTGTTCATTGAGTTGAGGATAACAACTGAACTTTTCAAATCTCATTAAGGTAATATGATCTGCCATTGACATATGACTACTCAGTACGTGTGAATTTACATATCTTGCTTCAGTGCTTTGTTGACCACTGCAATTTTGTGAAAGTAGTCACATACTGTATTCTTAATTAAATGACAGAAATTCTGATGTTGAAATTTTGAAAAATCCAATAATTAATTAGAATTAAACAGTTATACATTTAACATGACATATGATAATTTGTCATAGTTCATCTTGTTTAGATTCATTGCAATTTGGCTAACAAATATTCTGCTTATATATATTTAATTTGCATGGTAATAGCATAATACTCCAAATGAACATCCTCCCTCCCTTATTCTTCTAATCCAGTGGTTTTCAAACTGTCCCCCTAAACTCACATTCCACCTTCAGCAATCCCTTACTAATCACAGAGCACCAATGGCATTGGGATTGCTGAAGGTGGTATGTGAGTGGAAAGAAAAAGGTTTAAAAACACTGTTTTAATTGTACCTAATTGACTCATTATGTGCATGGTTTCGTAACTCCAAATGAAATGGGCTGATGACAATTTTTCTCAAGCAAAATATTTCAGTAGCAATTAGGTCTAGAGCAGTGGTTCTCAACCTTCCCTTTCCACTCACATACCACCTTCAGCAATCTCTTATTAATCACAGAGCATTAATGGCATAGGGATTGCTGAGGGTGGAATGTGAGTTTAGGGGGCAGTTTGAAAACCACTGATCTAATTGTATCCACTTAACTTTCTAATACTTCTGCCTTTATGCCTATCAAGTTTCTCCTTAAATCTGTTTATGCTATTTCCTCAATTACTAAATGTGTTCGGCTCCGAATCATGGGTCCTCTACCGGCACCACCTACGGCTCCTAGAACGCTTCCACCAGCGTTGTCTCCGCTCCATCCTCAACATCCATTGGAGCGCTTACATCCCTAACGTCGAAGTACTCGAGATGGCAGAGGTCGACAGCATCGAGTCCACGCTGCTGAAGATCCAGCTGCGCTGGGTAGGTCATGTCTCCAGAATGGAGGACCATCGCCTTCCCAAGATCGTGTTATATGGCGAGCTCTCCACTGGCCACCGTGACAGAGGTGCACCAAAGAAAAGGTACAAGGACTGCCTAAAGAAATCTCTTGGTGCCTGCCACATTGACCACCGCCAGTGGGCTGATATCGCCTCAAACCGTGCATCTTGGCGCCTCACAGTTTGGCGGGCAGCAACCTCCTTTGAAGAAGACCGCAGAGCCTACCTCACTGACAAAAGGCAAAGGAGGAAAAACCCAACACCCAACCCCAACCAACCAATTTTCCCCTGCAACCGCTGCAACCGTGTCTGCCTGTCCCGCATCGGACTTGTCAGCCACAAACGAGCCTGCAGCTGACGTGGACTTTTTACCCCCTCCATAAATCTTCGTCCGCGAAGCCAAGCCAAAGAAAGAGAAATGTGGTAGCATCTTCCATTTACAAATCATTTTGGGTATAGGAGTTTCTACTAAATTCTTTACTGGATTTATCAGCAACAACCTTATGTTTACAATCCTTAGTTTTGGATCTGTCATCCTGACTTGAGAGTTTAAATAATGCATAGGTGATTGTAATCATTTTACTAATTACTAATGGTGAGAGGTACTTGTGTAATCTTCACATCCACACCATCAGGTTCACAATATATTTTTACATTTAATTAGAAAGTTGCACCTTTTTAATTTCTTGCTGATATAGGTGAGATCTGGAAAGTTACTGGCAGGAATATTTCTGTACAATATTCCTAATGATGACTGAAGAAAGACTTAGGATCATTTGTCTTAAGAAAAGCTTAAGAACTGAAAAAAGACTTAAAGGTGTTTATACATCCTACTCAGTGAGATACTTGCCCTTAATCCAGCTTCCATGCTTGATATGACCCCATCAGAGTTTTGAAGTAAGTTCCTCGGAGTAATCAACCATCTCCATCTGTACTTATCCGAACAACTTTCAAAAGTAGCTCTGTTTGAAGTTGTGAAACAAATGAGTGTTAGCTGCTTTTAATGGAAGCATTTTGTACATGTTTGCTCCAGGAGAAGGATTATTTGGGAGAAAATTTGTTTTAATCATTATTTTCTTTACATTTTGTTTCCTTGGGTAAGACTTCTAAAATTGTTATTTTTTCCAAAACTTGAAATGCCAAGCATCCAAGTTTAATTTGCTTTGGATGATTGATTTTAATCAATCGTTTCAGTGGTATTTCATACTAAATTTGGATTTGAAAACCAAAAACAACTATTAGCAGTGTTGATGCTAATAATGAATGTAAAATCTGGCCATCGGTCAATAGATCAGGGAATAATTGCTACTGTTAAACTTGCATTACAATTCTTTCTGATGATCATTATACACATAATTGTGCAAACATTTGTTAAAATTGTTAACATCTTATTTACTAGTCAAACAAGTGCTTAAGCAAAATAAACCCTTTATTTACTGCTGGATTCTACAACTTTGATAAATTTAATCCATTAAAAACAGCTTCAAATAGCCCCCCACAAAAATGTTGTTTGCTACTTCCCTATGCCCACCTTCCTGTATTTAATTTAAGAACCAATATTCAAAATGCTTTATGTTTTTGCAGCTCTGTATTTGTAATTTTTTTTGTTCAGGATTACTGAGGCAATTTAAAGGGAAAAAATGAAACTTTCAAGGTATGATATAGTGTGAAAATGAATCCATTAGCTATTACATTTTTTTCATTAATATTGAATGGTAGGTTCAGAGATAAAACACTGCTGCTCATGGATCCATTTAGGTGTACAATTTCACTGGAAACAGTGTTCTTTATTGACTGCAGTTCGGCATTCAACACTGACTTTAGCCTCAATTACCTCCAGACCCTTATCTGTGTGGATTGGCAACAAACTTGTCTCCACAATCTTCGTTAGCACTGGAGCACCACAGGGCTGCGTACTTATCCCCCTGTGCGAATCACTTTATGCCTATGCCTGTGTGGCTTGGTAAGACAACAGCAACAATTAAGTACGTATTTGATCTCAATACCACAGTAGTGTTCTGTATAAAAAGGGATAATGAATCAGTGTACAGGAGGGAGATTGAAGATTTGGCTGAATGGTGTACTAACACCAACCTCTCCCTCAAAATCACCAAAATCGTGGAGCTGATTGTAGATGTTTGGAAAGAAAAACTAGAGCTATATGATGCAATGATCATTGTTGGAGAAGGTGAGCAAATTTAAATTCCTGGAGTCACTATCGTGCAGGACCTTTCCTGGACCCATGTGTTAATATAATCATGAAGAAAGTATGTCAGTACCTCTATTTCCTCAGGGGTTTGTAGAGATTCAGTATGACATTAGAAAACCTTGGCAATGTTCTACAGATGTGTAGTGGAAAGTGTTCTGACTGGTTGCATCATGGCCTGGTATGGAGGCACCAATACCTCTGAGCCAAAAGCCCTGCAAAAGATGGTGCGCATACCCAGTTCATCACAGGTAAAACTCTCCCAAACTTTGAGAAAATTTATATGGAATGCTCGGAGAGCAGCATCAATCATCAAGGATCCACAATACCCAGGACATGCTCTGATTTTGCTGCTGCTATCAAGAAAGAGTGATGGGTGCCATAAGACTTGTACCTCCTTGTTCAGAAACAGCTGCTACTCCTCCACCATCAGACTCCTGAACAATAGACTCAATCAGAGACTCATTTATTGACTGCTACTTTACACATTATTTGTTACTGATTATTTTTCTGTATTGCAGTTTGTTTACATTTTTTCATTCTTTATATTTCTCTCTTTTCTTTATATTTCTCTCTTTCGTACACAGATATGTATGTTTTTCTTGAATATAGTTTCTTCTTCTTTGGCTTGGCTTCGCGGACGAAGATTTATGGAGGGGGTAAATGTCCACGTCAGCTGCAGGCTCGTTTGTGGCTGACAAGTCCGATGCGGGACAGGCAGACATGGTTGCAGCGGTTGCAGGGGAAAATTGGTTGGTTGGGGTTGGGTACACTACTGATAACTGCCTGTCCCGCAGGAAAAAGAATCTCAGGGTTGTTGGTGTTGTCATGTAGGTACTCTGACAATAAATTTCAACTTTGATGTTTGCGGGGTAGCAACTGTTCCTCATCCTGGTGATAAAAGTCTTGTAGCACCTATACCTCTTTTGTGATGGCCGCAGTGAGAACAGAGCATGTTTTTTCCACAGAGATCATGGGAAGACTTGATCAGCTGTTTGTCATTGGTTTCTGACAACACTTCTCTTACAGTGGAGATTTAGACTGACCATTTTGTACCTATCTGATCCTGACACCAGTTGTATATTGCAATTATTATCAAAGGGAACAGCTAAAGAAAGTAAAGTTAATTAGAAAAGAACATTTAAAGATTTTAAACATTAGGATTTCAAGATTTATTATTTTATTTTGATTTATTTTGAGGATCTAAAACATGTCAGGATTTGCAACTCTGCTGAGCCAGAACTATGGCATAACTATCGGCTTTTTTTTTCATTGGTGGGTTTCATTTTGCTTCTATTTGTGGTATCCATTACAGCATGTTACAGCTTAGGCTGCACTGTTTAGGATCCATTGGGTAACCAACCTCCAATTTATGGTGTTGTTTAAATCACTCCATGTGAGTTTGTAATTTAATCAAGTGTTCAAGCAGAGGACATCTCTCTATTGACTGCATTTTTCTGGCCCAGTAACGCAGTTCACACTAATTTACTGGCAAGGTTAGCATCTTATATCTTTTCCCTTTTGCCCTGAAGAAGATGGTGATAAAACAATACTTGCAGTTCATTTGGAAAGGCCACTCCATGGTTCTGTTGGATACCTATTTGGGATCTAAAACAGAAACAACAACAATGTACTGTACTTCCAAGTCAGGATGACGAACATCTTGGAATGGTACTTGTTGCTTGTAATGAACCAACTTGCGGTTCTTGTGGTAGGACATAAGTAGACAGTTGGTTAGTGTCCCAAAGATGCTTTGGTGAATTACTGTGTTAGTTATGGAGGGTGCTGAAACACTTTTTATTTAAGTGGTGAAGAGGTTGCTAACCCCCTGCTTTAGGTGAGTGCAGAGGAAATTTACCAGAATGTTGCCTAGATTGGAGAGTATGTCTTATGAGGCAAGGTTAATACAGCTAGAGCTATTCTCTTCGCAGCAAACAAGAATGAGATGTGAGTTCTGTAAAATTATAAGAGGCATAGATGGGGTTGACAGTACTGTTTTCTTGGTAGCAAATACCAGAGGACATCTGTTTATGATGAGGGGAGGGGGGGGGGTGTCAGGGATAATTTTTCACACAGAGTTGGGGACTGGTACAATAGGGACCTTTAGGACATTTAAGATACTCTTAGACAGACACATGGATGCAAAAGTATCGAGGGTTATGAGTATGAGGTAGGGAAAGATTAGGTCGTTGAGTAGGTTAATATAGGTCAGCACAACATCATGGCTGAAGGGCCTGTACTATGCAGTATCAAACATGTTTTGTCAAATTTCTTTCGTTGGAGTTGTACCCTTTGAAGCATGCATTCCTACACAATTATCTTGTGCCTTTTAGATAGTGGCAACGATTTGGGGAATTGAAATATCCAGCAACTGATTAGGTCTTTTAGCTGCATTATTTATGTGATTTTGAGAAAATTTTGTTAAATTTTGATTAATGGCTGCAAGGATGTTGATGGTGGAGACTTGGTAATGCTAGTGTCAAAGATAGGTTGTTAGATTTTTGTCATTTTCATTGTCTGTCATTTGTGAAGTACAGAATTATTTCCAATTTGTCTGCCCATACTTGAATGTTATGTTGGTCCAGCTACATTCAAGTATGAGCTACTTTATTATTCAAGGAGATGTGAATGAAATTAAAGGCCATTTCAGATAGCCCAAAAGTTGAGATGTAAATGCAGATAAACTCTGCCAAAACACATAATCACCTACCTTTTTGAGTGTGGAGGTGGTCTCTGAGCTGCATATTCCAACCCTTCTCCAAGAGGGATAATCTCTGGAGCGTAGCCCTCCACTGATCAATCTGAATGTACAGCCGCACTAAGCAGATGTTTAAGGGTGGGCTGATGATGCTGTCAGCCCGTGACCCATCTCCCTCCAAGTCAGGGGCGGCAGGGCAGTGGAAGCCCTCAGGGCAGTCAGGGTAGCAGTGTCCAGTGGGAAAGCGAGGGCAGTTGGGGTAGCAGGGACAATTGGGGTAGTGGGAGCTATCAGAAGGGACTGTCGGGGCAGCAGGGACTGTTAAGGCAGCAGGAGCTGTCAGCGGGGGCCATCAGGGCAGCGGGGGCTGGCAGGACAGCAAGGACTGGCGGGTGAGTGGGAGTTGTCAGGGGGCAGCCAGCACGGGCTAGGACAGCCACACATGGTCGCTTCGGCCTTCAGGCCACTCTCTGTGGCTCAAAATGTGGCAGAGCAATGGCCATCTTCCCTACCCATAATCCCCCACGCAGCTGGAACTAGAAGTGGTGTCAGCTGCCTTGGGGGATTTTGAGTAGGGAAGATGGCCATTGCTCTGCTGCATAGTTATGACAGGTGGAACTATGGCACTAGTTTCCCCACCTCCGTTGGATCTGGAGGGCGCTACGAAGCGCCTCTAGATATGAATGGGACACTGGAGCAGCCTTTTAGGGCTGCTGTCTGAAAAGTAAGTTCCCATTTTTCAATCCGCTCTGTCACCGGTCTCAAGGTGGAGGACCGAGATGAAATGGCCTTAAGTGTTGCTCAATCTTTTGCAAACATCACTGAAGTTTTGATGAGATAGCTGAAGAAGATCGAATGTAAAATAATGCTGCAGCCAGTGGAATTGAGATTTTTTTTGTGACATATTAGTGTGAATGGAGTGTTTGCCCCTTAACTAACAACTTCACTTTTAAAGGAGCCTCCTTGATGCCATGTTGGTCAATGTTGCTTTGATGAGCTAAGCTTTACTGAGCAAATTATTGATGATTGAATTCTTCTTTGTAGCAGGATTGAAGGTATTTTGCAACCTTTCTGCTTTTATTGCAGGGTGATAAGATTTTAAAGTGAGTCTTCTCTCTGTTACAAGATCAAACCACAAAGAAGGCATATCACACAGGGGTAAAGATGAACAATTACTTTATTAACAAAAATTCACCTTCAAACTTTAATTCAAATCGCCCCCCTTTTATAACAATGCCCACTGGTACTCTGAAAATTTCTATAACAGTGTATAACTAATAAATTCCCCAGCCTAAAGATAACATATGTAATTAAAGTCTAAGTTATATTTCCAACCAGCCCACAGAAAAACTTAGATACAAAACACACAAGACTCACAAAACTTCAATCTCAACAGAAGCAAAGATCATAAACAAAATTCAGTTTTGAAGCCAAAAGATCTTTGTGTGTGTGAGAGAGAGAGAGAGAGAGAGAGAGAGAGAACAAAATTCAAAGTTGTCTTGTGTTGGTTGCTTGCAGAAAGAGGTCCGGATCTTTCTGGCTGCCTTCGGAATGATCATCCTTTTTGAAATCCCAACATTCTAAACTGTCTTCCAGACCATGACTCATGCTCTGGACCTTCTTCCACTCCACAGCACCACCCAGTGGTGGTTTATCATCCAAGTCCAGAAATTTTTAGATCATTTTTCTGCAGATGCTCAGTCTGTATCCCACTCTCTCAGTAGTCCACATTCACCTTGGCTCTCTAAGGCAAACTGTCACTTTTTAACATAAAACCACACAACACATAGACCAATACACAACACAGAACTCTGTAACACTCATAAGTTCTGTTTCAGTGAAAAATGATGTAACACCCTGAAATACTTTTGGAAAGGAATCAAATAATTGAATGGTTGTAAATTATGAGCATTAAATATTATTTTTCAGAAAAATAACTAGAGAGGAAGTTGATGAAACCACAGTTAATTTAATTTGGGAGCAATTTAGATATCATGGGTCAAGTTGAAAACTGTACAATAGAAATTTATATATCCATATGAATGGACAATGCATAAACTAAAACATCAAAAGCTAGTTAATTTCAGACGAATAAAAATCTTTATATGCAGAAGGTATGAGAAATTGTTAAAGTATGTTTTTAAATAACAGCTCGTCTTTTATAAATCTGACAGTAATCACTGCTGTAAATTTTGAATCTGTATGCTTTTAAAGTCTAAAATACAGAACTAATACAAAAATAACAATTTACATTGCAGTTTAAAGCAACTATTGAAGAGAGAATGCAAGCAAATTTGTTATATTGTATGTTGTTCCCCTGATGTTCCTGCTCCTTTTCTGTACATTGTGTTCTTTTGTAATGCATGAGCAGATTGGTTATTTTGCTGGAAGTTAATCTGTGGAAAAATACTTGCTTTCCACCATGGTTTTTTTTCCAGTCAAATATATTTGTGCAAATAGTTTTGCTTGCTCAATTATTTCATCTTCATTCTGCACTGTCCTCCTCTATTTTTATTTCTGTTTTATGAAAATTCAGACCCTTTGAAGAGCTAAAGTTACGCTTAAACTGTAATCCTTAAAACTAAAAATTAATTTGGGCATTTTCCCAGAATTTATGCTTTTATCGTATTACTAAATGCATTTTTAAAAACATTTTGGCCCTCATTGGTTTAAGACTGATCAGTAATGTACAATATTTCAGACCTTCTTCCAAACCAATAGTATCACTTACTGAAAGCCTATTGCATTTATTAAACAGACAACATGGCTCCACATTTGATAAATAAAGCTTTGCAGACTGAAATGTTCAAGAACGATATACAGTAAATCACTTGTCTGCCTTGTACCCACCCAGAAATAATACCATTTTCCTTTTCATCCAGCAGCCAATGCAATCCAAATAGCTCCCTATATTCTGGTGACAAAGCATAATTCATAAAGTTAGTGAAAGAGGAATGTTGTTTTTAGCTATGTTTTATCTCTGTATTTGCCCATCAATCTATATCATCTGCATTTTTCCCCCTGTGGCAATGGACCTGAGATTAGACTTTCTTGCAATGCCTGCAGGGATGTAGGTGTACTTTGGCTAGCGAACTGGCTAAACAACTTTCTATCTTCCTTTGGTTAAGAGGAATTACATGCTCACAGCCAAGTGTATATATTCCTCTGAATGTACTCAATTGTTAATGTGATGTTACTGATTTGCCAATGACAGGAGTTTACAAATAATGCAAATTAAAAAAGGTTTTTATTTTAATGTTTTGAAGCACTCTTGACACTCTCCATGCATGATTTTATTTATGACAGGTGTCATTTTCATTTATGTGATGGGCTGAAATATGTGATTAAGCACATTTATCTTATTTGTCTTACTGAATCTGGGGCAGCATGGTGAGCATATCGGTCAATGTGACGCTATTTCAGCTGCAGTGACCTGAATTCAAATCCAGTGCTATCTGTAGGGAGTTTGTATGCTCTCTGTGTCTGCGTGGGTTTTTTTTGGGGGTGTTCCGGTTCCCTTCAACCCTCCAAAACATATGGGGTTGTAGGTTAATTGGGATATTTGTGAAGCACAGGGTCGTGGGTATGAAGGGCCTGTTATAGTGCTGTATGCCTAAATTAAAATGAATATCTTCAGTGTTATTTAATGAAAGGTGTTTTAAACTGATTTTCAGCTTCACCTTCCAAAGTAATAACACTAGAATAAGAAACAAGTGGTGTTTTAGTGCTAATTAATTCTAAATTCATATATTTAATAATGTATAAACAGTTTATATTTATCACAAAACTAAATATCGAAGATATTTTATAGGAATATTATGTGGACCTCAGCTAGAATTTGACCAAGCCGATTAGAAGTCAACCAGAAACATGGTTAAAGAAAGGCTTTTGAAGGGTAAAAAGAGAAAGATGTTTCAGATTAAGAATTAGAGATTTGTGTATGGTGACTGAAAACTCTTCCACTAATAATGGAATACATGGTACACTTAACAGTTACTGTTGAATAGTTGGTCAGTGTCAAACAGTTTATAATTACAAGCATAGTGAAAATGAAGTCATTTCAAAATTTTATAAATATCATTGATTTTCTTTCATTGTGTTGAAGAGCATCATCAAAAGGTGTTGATGGGTAGAATGGCATATCTCCTCATCACATATGGCTACTTGTGGGCTACTTTATTTTTTAAAAGTTTTAAGGAAACTGGAGATTAAGTTGTCAAAGCACAAGTCTGGTATTTATTTAATTTATAGAGTCACCACCTGTGACAGCACATATGACCAAAATAATTCTATATGTTGGTTTTTGGATGGTTAGGAAGAAAAATGAGGAATTAAAAATGGAGAATGGCTTAATGGTTCTTACTATTGAGAGTTCAATTCTTAATTTTTGACCTAAACTGCTTTTGTAAATAAAAGAATGGGTTTTAAAAAAATAATAACTTGGAAATTGAGAAAGCACACTTTAGACCATTTAATACATTTTTTACTTAAGAGTTTCTAACTCAGCAGACTTGCCGATCACTATGAAGTATTATGGTTCTGCTTAATTCTTGTTGTTAAATCAATATTCATGTAAGTACAACTTGGCATAACTTTTTGTTCTTATAAAACATCCAGTTCATTTTAAGCTGTAGCATGGGAAACCTGTTAGCATATTTGTTTGATGAAATGACATTTTCCAGTTCTTTTGAGTCATAGCTCCATATTACATATTTTATGTTGTAATATAAAATGTTTTCAAAGCCTATATATTAAAAAATACATAACATTATGACTTTATGGGATATCAAGCTATAAAATATATCGTTCATTCACTATTTCAAACACAAATTATAAGAACAGGCAGAATTCTCTTCATTAATTTTCCACATCTGCACTAATCATTAACAAAGATAATGTAATTGAGGATTGAATGTTATTTACCTTGATGAACAATACTGTAAATTTGAATAGTGCTGATTTCCTGTATTACTATATTGTATTACATCAGAAAATTGTTATTTCAATCCAATTGAATTGTCCCTATTCCAGTGTGAGTCAATAAATACAAGTTATTTATTTTATTCTTCAAGTAGCACATGTTGCGGTTTCTTAAAGTGCAAAGGAAGAAATTAAACATAGTTTGGTACATGACATACTTCCCATTCCCTACCTCAGGATTGCTTATATAGACTAGCTTGAGAGTTGGTGCCATGTTAATGCATTGTGGAATTTCCATAATTCCTTTATGCTTTTGGCTGGTATAGCAAGGAAGAGAGAGTGGATAGGAAATAAGACAACACGTTGCGTGTGACTGAATGTACAATTTGATCTAACCAGGTTACTGCTTAGTTTGTTTATTTTGATTTAAATCCAAAGGTACTCTAATTTAGTTGAATCATATCAAATATGGTACTCTAGAGGCAACCTCTACATTATAAAGGGAGTGAGAACTGCGTGCTCAGAAAGCGATCTGTTCCACGATATTCTACAATGCAAATGCATGCCATCTGTGGATGCAATAGGTACATGAATTGGGGGAAAAAAAGTTTATTTACTTTTTCTCATATAATGGCAGACCTGCCCTCCCAGAATTCCGTGAGGCAGAGAAACCCCTCCATGAGTGCTCTGTGCATACAGCCCTTCCATTATGCCAAGGCACACTAGGATACAGGGGCTTTAAAGGAAAAGGCGGCTAGTTATTTGCCTGCCCACAGTACTCTCTCTCTCTCTCTCTCTCTCCCCCCTCCCCTCCCCACCCTTTCTCTCTCCCCATCTTTCTCTCCCTTCCACTGTCTCTCTCAGATATATCTATCCTTGATTGTTGTATATACCCACTTCATTGTGTGTGAGTGTGTGTATTTCATCCCCGCGTGACTTTCCCATGCTTGCTATAAATACTGGGCGTATGTGTTTTTCCCCTACCACTTTCCCATCGTCCTTTATAAATTGTGCGCGATTGTTTTATTAAATTGTGCTCGTATTTTCCCACGCTCTTATTCTTGTGTGTTTTATTCCTGCTACGATTTTCTGATATTGGAGTAGGTTTATATAGGTCAGCACAATATCATAGCTGAAGGGCTCCTACTATAATGTACATAATGCTGAATTATATTTTAATTGAGAATGAATAAGTTTTTAAAATACAAGATCAGGATTGAGAATTTAGTAAATTGAATACAAAGATTATTCCTTTTTTTAAAATTGTTATTTGGAAGAATATCTTTTGAATCCTTCACATTCCTGCACGTACACAAGAATGTCATCAGGACGTCACTAATTGGACCTGACGTACCAGATGTCCTGTTCACATTGAGCAACCCAGTACGCCGATTCAGAATATCAGGATTCAAAACAGAACTTGAGAGGGAATGAATAACAGCTATGAAGAGTTATAATGCAGAAGTAACCCCAGAGATGGAACTGGAATGTTTCTGTTTATAATTTTTTGCAGCACTGATCAAATATAATCAATCCATTGCTGCGCCAGTAAAGCTTTATCCCACATGAAGCTAGTCTGCTCATCTTAATTTCCCTTTATCCCTCCAACTAACTGATTGTTCATATGCTTATCCACCAAACCCATGGATTCTTTTGGCATCTATCCAACACAATGGGATAATTCACATTTTTTAATTAACCTGCCAGCACGTGTTTATGATGTGGGAACACTTGACGGAAACCCACACTGTCACAGGGTGAGCATATTTACTCCACACAGACATTCCCTGAGGTCAGGATCAAAATGGGTCCCTGGAACTGGTTGACCAATGGCCTCTTTTGTGTATTAAATCTGTTTTTGATCATTTAATCAGTATTTTCCAAATATGCATACAAAGTTTATTGTTAAAATACCTGAATGTGACTATGTAAAACTCACAGAGGATTAAGGGGGAAAATGGTCAGTTTTTCCTTCATAATATGCCCAGTTGTGCTTTAGGGATCTTGTAATTGATGATGACTTCCTGGTGATCAAACACTTTTGCAAGCAGTTTAATTTTACTTCCTCACAGCTGAATTAACGAAACATCTTAGTAAAGCAGATGTTCCATAATAATTTTATATGAAATACATATGTACATTCTAGTGATAGGTTGCACCTTCATGTTCACCTTTTCATCTTAAACAAGAAGTTTAACTTGTGTTTAATTATCACAAGATCGTGGTAGAAATTTGTTTAGTTTATTCACATTTTAATAAAAGACCTCACTTTGAAAAGTGTCCATAATAAAATGTTAATTTAAAAGTTTGTATCTGAAGTGATATTTTGTTTTGGGATGAGTATTGATGCAAGTTAGTTTACCTCGAGATTGTAGTTAACCTGCACAGTTGGGCAGTATCATCACGGTGCAGTACATCAAAGGTCATTTTGGTCACGGGACTTGGATTTGTGTGCCTGATGTTTCATCCAGGACTGAAGCTGGTCCTAAAGTCCAAGAGGAATGGACAGAGAAGAAGAAATAGATGTCAGAGACCAGAAGCAGGAATGGGCCAGTTAGGCACTGGGCACGTGGCATTCAGGACATCAAAGGGTTGGGGCCTGGTCTGAATTCAAAGTGAAGGGGATTAAGCTTGAGCCAGTTGAGAGTGGTGACATTAAGAACTATGTGGGAATGGAATACCTAAAAGATGGATGGGATGCACGAGGTTTAACTTAATTGGGGTGAAATGCAACTCATTTGCCACCCTGTGTCACTCATTAGTCTTTCAAATTTCAGGAATATTGTCAGAGTACATGCATAACATCACATACAACCCTTAGATTTTTTTTCTGCAGGCAAGTCAGAATTACCACTTATTGGTAGTGTCAAAAAACCCAATGTATATATGTAAACAAATAATGAATGTAAACTAATTGACTGTGCAATAGAGAGAGAATTTTAAAAAATCAGTAAAGTACACAAGAAAGGGTCCTTAACTGAGTCCCTGATTGAATTTGTTGTTGAGGAGTCTGATGGTGGAGGGGGAGCAGCTGTTCCTGAACCTGGTGGTGCGAGTTTTGTGGCACCTTGACCTCTTTACTAATGGCAACAGCTGGAACAGAGCGTGTGCTGGGTGGTGTGAATTCTTAATGATTGCTGCTGTTCTCTGACCTATGCCATAGGTTCTCTGTGATTAGTAAGGGATTGCTTAAGGTGCAATGTGAGTGGGAAGGGAAGGTTGAAAACCACTATTTTGATTGTACCTAATTGACTTGTTATGTGCACAGTTTTATATCTCCAAAGGAAATGGGCCAATGACAATTTTTCTCAAGCAAAATATTTCAATAACAATTGAGTCTAGAGCAGTGGTTCTCAAACCTTCCCTTCCCAATCATGCCACCTTAAGCAATCCTTTACTGATCACAGACAACTTATGGCATTAGGGATTGCTTAAGGTGGAATTTGTGTTTGTGGGGGGAAGTATGAAAATCACTGGTGTAGATGTTGATAGTGGGGAGGATAGTGTGTTCACTACCTTTGGGGGGCTTTATCCTCAGGGCTAATGGTGTCCCCATACCAGACTGTGATGCAGCCGATCAGCGCACTTTCCACCATACATCTGTAGAAATTTGCCAGGGCTTCTGGTGTCATATCAAACCTCCACAAACTCGAGGAAGTAGAAGTGCTGACGTGCTTTCTTCACGATGCCAAGAAAAATCCTCCAGGGACTACTAAGGGGGCTTTAAACTAGTATGGTTGGGGGAAGTGGTTCATATAAGGGAGGACAGCAGAGAGAAGGTTTGTGGGCAAACAGTGAAGGCTTGTAGTCAAAATTTGAGGGTGGAAAGGCAGATGGTTAAAGGAGGAAAAGGATCAGGGCTATGATGGAGGGGGGGATGATGGTAATAAATAATAGAGTGGACTGGAAAGAGGCAGATAGGGAAAAGGTAAGATGTGGGAAATCTCTGAAATGCATTGACTTTAATGCTACAGGAGTATTGTAAGAAAGACATAAAAACAGAATCAAACTTTAACATTACTATTAACTTAATCTAATTTAACCCCCTCTTAATTCTAAGGGCACATGTAGTAGTGTGTATATGTTCAGGAAAGTTCTTTGATTCACAGTCCAATCTCACTTCTTACTCCTCCAAATTTATTGGTATCAAGCAATTCTTATACTGTGCAAAGAATTTAACATTTATGAATTTTCACTAGGCTTTGGTGCGTAAAGGTAAATGGTTACCGCTCAGGAAGGTCCTAGTTGGTTTCAGAGAGAGATTTGTTGCTCGAAGGATGGGCACGCAAACGGATTTCCTCCGATCAGCCACCGGTGTCTTTCCATTACTCTTTTTCCAGGTCACCACAGAGTTCCTCTTGTTTCCCTTATTTCAGGAGAAGCACTCTATCCAGCCATTTCCTCTTGTAAAGACTACAAGGGTTTTTCAACAGGCTGAACTCAGAACTCACAACCCATCTTCAAAATTGAGTTTTTCAACCAGCCTGCCAGCTTGCCATGTTGCAGGCTCCAAATGCCACAGTAGAACAGTGTTCTCTCTCTCTTTCTCTCTCTCCTCTCTCTCTCTCTCTCTCTCTCTCTCTCTAAAAGAGAAATGTTGTTTGGTCTTTTTTCTCTCTCTGCTTTCAAAACCACATGACCCCTCTTAGAACAGCAAACTGCAACCAGACAGATTGTTGGCACCGGAATCAATTTCCTGAGCCTGGCCATCTGTTGCTTTAAAGACAATAGACTATTTACTCCACAGCATCAGTCCAATTAACACCTACTTGTGAAGTCTCCATAGGCATTCTTCAAAGTTTCTGTAAAGTCACTGTGGACATGGTCTCTACTTATGCCTAGCTCTTGCATTTCAAATGAGATGTCTTTTGTGACATGATAATGTCTGTTTGTGAAGGGACCTACACACTAAACCCCCACAATCTATCTCTTTTAAAGACATATTTATATATAATATAAAATATGCCCAGTGACAGTGGGATGTTGAATCCCAGGTCTTGGAGTTTGCTGATCAGTTTTGAGGGGATGATGTTGTTAAATGCCAAACAAGAGTTGATAAAGAGTATCCTGTTGAATGCATCTTTACTGTCTAGGTGTTGCAGACCTTTGTGTAGAGCCAATGAAATGGCATCTGCTGTAGCCCTGTGGCAATGATAGAAGAAATGGAACTTATCCATGTCACCATTCAGACAGGAGCTGATATGCTTGATCACCAGCCTTTCAAAACACTTCATTAATGTTAATGTAAGTGGTACTGGTCGATAGTCATTTTGCCATCACCTCTAGAATGCCCAACCAAAGATTAAATCCAAGATGGTCATTACATGAAAACTAATTGGTACTACATGGGGCATTGAAGCAAGAACACAAACCACTATACTTCTGCTGTCAGATCAACAGTGGAATACTTCTGTTCAACAGGTGCTTTGTGGACCTTACTCATATTTATTTGACTCGTATCTGGAACCATAAACCTAGTACAGGTTGGATTACTCTTTCTTCTTGCACACCTCTCACTTTGTTGTGACCTGAGTATTGTCAAAGGCCATGATCTATATCTGGAATAATTAACCATTTTTTTCAGAATCTTCCCATGCCCAACTTGAATTTTACAAATCCAAATGATCAGAGAATCAATTTCAATAACCATTGGAGGTTCCCACAGCTGGACAGGCAGGGTTTATTCCCTGAAGTAAAGGAGGCTAAGGGGGATGTAAAATTATAAGGGACATGGATAGGGTAAATCTTTTTCCCATGGTAGAAGTGTCATGGTAGAAGATCATAGGCTTAAGGTGAGTGGAGGAAGTTTCAAAGGACATTTGATAGAAAAAAATTACAAAGAAAGTTTATATCTGGTACCTGCTCGCAGTGGAGGTGACGTCAGGTTCACTACATTTAAAAGAAGATTAGACAAAGAAATTAGGTACAGAAAGACACAGACATAATCTAGGCAAATAAGAATAGTGTAGTGGGCCATAGGGCCAGTGCTAAACAACTGTACCTCATAAAACTGCTTTCTAGGATCTAAAGCCATGGATGAATCTCAGACCCTCATCTACCACTTTACAGAGAACAAAGTAAAAGAGTAGTTGAAATATTAGCAAGTCATGCAGCATTTATGGTGAGAGCAACAGAGTAACCTTTTGGATCAGTAACTGTTAAAATAAACAAGCTGTTTTCAGTGGAAAGAACATTCTAAAAATAGAATGAAAAGAACGGATGGGTATTATGAATTTATTGTAATTAAATGCAGAAGTAGTTGGAATATATAATTCTCTACGAAAGGAAAGGTGGAAGCAGAATACAAGGTAGATTTAAAGAAAATTACAATATACAGGAACATAATTCCAAAGTGAAACCAAGTAAGCAGTTTTTTCAGAGGAAGTTCAGGAAAAACTGATTATCTATGAGCAAAACATGAAAGTCTGCAGGTTCCATGATTGAAGTAAAAACATGATGCTGGAGAAACTCAGAAGGTCCAATACTATATTTTCTATCGCAAAGATGAAGATACATAACCAATGTTTCGGGCTTGAACAAAATGAGCTCATGCCTTGATGAAAGGCTCAAGTCCAAAACATTGGTTATGTAACTTTATCTTTGTTATATAAAGTACGCTGATGGACCTGCTGAGTTTTTACAGCATGGAATTTTTATTATCTACAAGCAGTTCTTTGATTGTGTAAATTTTGAGAGACTCACTCATTTAAGGATGAATTGCCTTCTGAAGAGTAGTTGCTGAAGAGTTTGCACGGGAGCATTACTACCGGTGAGGCATCTATTAATCCGACTGAGGTGGTAGGTGTTGTGCATGCACTCACAAACAGTAGAGAGTGCAGGTTGCTGAATTCAGCAAAGTCAGCCAGATCGGATGGGCTCCACCTTGGGATCAGCGGCTGACGATTTGTGGGACCAGGAGTCAAGGAAGTCCAATGGAGAGTAAACAGTTGGATATGAGGGCTATGTGCCTCAGGGCCCAAACTGCTGGAAAATGTGTGGGAATAGTTAGCCTTTAAATAGCATGACATATAACCACAGGGTCTGTGCCCAGATCTGGAGCTTGAGTTACCGATGAATCGAATAGGCATCTGCGGAAGAGCTGGAGGCAAATCCCTGGTCACTCAGTGATTCTCTTTTGCTTCTCTTTCTCTCTTACTGTTAGGGTATTTTGCATGAGGACTCCCAAGTCCCTTCTCACCTCCGAGTTTTGAACTTTCTCCCCATCTGCTCATCTATTTCTAGGACTAAAGTGTATGACCGTACATTTTCCAACATTGTATTTCATTTCCCACTTCTTTCCCTATTCTCCTAATCTATCCTATTCTCTTTGCAGCCTTTCAGTATCCTCAGCACCACCCGCCCTACCACCTATTTTGGTATCATCTGCAAATTTAGCCACAAAGCTATCTATTCCATCATCCAAGTTATTTATATAACACATAAAAAGAAGCGGCCCCAACACCAACCCTTGCATTAATAACAGGTAGCCAACCAGAATCAGATCTCTATTCCCACTCTTTGATTCTGCCTATCAGTCAAAGCTCTACCCATGTTAGTATTCTTCCTGTAATTCCATGGACTCTCATCTTGATAAACAGCATCAAAAAAGGTGTGGCACCTTGTTGAAGGCTTTTGAATGTCCATATACACAATATCCATTGCATTTCCCCTGTCTATCCCATTTGTGACAATAATAAATAAATCTTAATCCAATCAATCAAATCAGGTAGAGCATAGAACATGGAACACTACAGCGCAGTACAGACCCTTCAGCCCTCGATGTTGAGCTGACTCATATATTGCTTAAACAAATTCTTAACCTTCGCTTCCTTTGAGAGAGATTGATAAAATGACAAGTAAAATGTATTTTTTAATGAATCACAGAAACAAAAATTAGTATTTGCAAATGCCAGTAGAACAAAAAAACAGCCTTTTCTTTTACACACCTTCAGTTTAGGCCTACGTTTTCAGTGGGCTAAAATAATTATTGATACAAAGGAAGTGGCTGTGGCTGGTGAGAGTGTCGGGTTTCTTCCTCTTTCTCAGTATCTGCAGTGATGATTATGATCGTTGCTTTGCGTGGGAAATAATTTAGCAGCCAGCCTAAGTAAAAGCTGTGAAAAGGAAATAATAATATAGAAACCTCTTGCAATCTAAGTGAAGTTTTAAAAAAAGTCACAGTGGAATTGCGCCACATCTTCCTTACTTCCTCCTGTGACTATCTGAATGTAGTGGTACACTACCTGAATTAACTAGTGGAGGCATGTGAGTACAAATAGGATAATGTGCTGAATCCAATGCTGAAAATGTCTTGCAGAATGTTGGTTCTCCTACAAATGAGGAAACTGCTTGAAGACTTGTGCAAACACATGGACCTGTTTTGAATATTACCTACGACTATTGAGTAGATGGCAGCCTTTTGCATCCTGTTGCTCTTTTAGCCAAATTACTGTTATTTGTTCATGAATTCAACAAGTTTCAAATTTGTTTCATTAAGGTCGCAGAATGATAACAATTTATGTTCAAAACCAGTGCACAATTGTCAGCTATTAGCACTGCTGTCAATCAGTATAGTATTGGGCAATAGGAGAGGTAAAGGAGCCCTTATTTTTAACTGGCCTCATTTAAGTAATAAATGTTTGGAAATCCTGTGAAAGCAAAACCATCAATTCAAAAGCTCTTTATTCCAAAAGGTACAATTTAAACACCTTTCCCACTCAGACGCCATTCTGCAATCCTACAGTCATTGCTTTAAAAGCGGTCATTTTGATTTTTAGCAACGTATTGTACATTGGTTTCGATTTTTAAAAAAACTATTAATGGACTGTTTTTTTTCCAAAAATTACCTTTATTCCTGAGTCCTTTATTTTTACATTGCAGGTATGCTCTTGGGGATGCCCGCCGACCTCTTCAGGAAACTGCAGTTCTCATTGAAGATATTGTGCATTCTCAATTAATTAACTTGGTAAGGCTCACCAGAATTTACAACATTGAGACTTGTAAGTTGGGCGTCATATGTTTTCTACAATGGGTGGCACGATTAGCGTAGCAGTTAGCATGACCCTATTAGAGCGCCAATGACTGGTGTTTGAATCCAGCACTATCTGTTAGGAGTTTGTACGTTTTCTCCATGTCTGCGTGGGTTTTCCCTGTGAGCTCCAGTTTTCTCCCACCTTTCAAAAAGTACAGGGTCGTAGGTTAATTTGGGTAGAATTGGGTAGCACGGATTTAAATAGCCAGAACTGCCTTCTATCGTCCTGTAAATAAAATTTAATTTAAAATAAAACAAGTTATTTATGATTTATGTTAAAAGTCATAGATCACAAATGTGCCAAGTTATTTAAAAAAATTAAAACAAGATTTGGGTTAATGAGTATTACAATGAGTATTCTATAAAGGATTTTTAGAAAACCATTGATAAACAAAATTCCCCTTGGGCAACTTGATTTGATGTTGGGGTAGTTGGTGGCTTTTATGAATTAAAATTCAGCTATAAAATAAAGAAAAAAATGTTAAGTTTGCCACAAGTGGGTTACTGTAAGTAGCCAAGCTGGGATCATTGTTCTTTTTTTTAACCATTCATGTAACCTGAGGGCTAGAAATATAATGTTGAAAGAAACCAATGTTATCAAATTAGGATATAGTATGAGAGATTTTTAAAAAGAGAACTAAAATATATATATTGAATTATTTTAAAATTGTAGTTAAGATCATTTTCAAATCTCCATTATAATTTGTTTCACAGTTAAATGGATTTTCTTTAAGAAAAACTATCATTTGTAAAGAGTAATTATTTACTGCAGTCTTAAACAAATCCATCTGAGACATTGTTCACTAATACAGATACACACCATAGCTTACCCTTCGTTCATTCAATTTGAATGTTAACATGTAGTCATGGATGATTGATAGTCATTTTTTTCATTTGGTCAAACTTAAACCTCAGAGTTAGAAAATAGTGTGTTCAAGCGCCATGCCAGGATTCAGGTATAAATCTTGATTGATATTTTAAGTAATGAAATAAGGGAAGCATATCATTGTCAGGCATGCAGTTCTTCAGATGAGATGTTAATACAAAAGTCCATCATTTCACTCAGATAGACATGATAAGATCCCAAGCACTGTTTGAGGTCGAGGTGATCCTGTGTCCTGACAACATTTATACCTCAGAAAAACTCCTAAAATGGTTTTGTTGTGAATTACTGCATTACTGTGAAGGAGCATTGCTCTTTGCTAGCTAGAACATTCTACAACAGCAATGATTGCATAAAGGCAGATATTTGCTCGATAAAAAGTCTTGCTAGTCCTAGCTACAGTTCACTACATAAATGCAATTTCTTTACTTGCTTTTATTAAAATGAGTAAATAAATATGGTTTGTTTAAGAGTTAAATCTTCTGGCAGACAACCTCTTTCAAAGTGCCTTTTTTTGCTGTATACACTAGATAAACTTGTGAATTACAACAAAGAGCAGTACAGCACAAGAAGAGGCTCTTTGGCCCATGATGTCTTTGCTGACTATGGCCCCAGATTAAACTAATCTCATCTTCCTGCATATAGACTGTGTTCTTATTGAATGTTTTTCTGAAGTCCCTGTTGGCAACATCCTCTGACTTACTCTCATTCATAATCTTTGTCAGTTTTTCCAAGAGCTCAATCAAATTCTTGACATGCCCTCTGCCACACAGCTCTGCTGACTTTCCCAACTATGATGAGTAAATGCTATCTCTAAGAAGCTTCTCCAACATTTTCCATACCTATGTTATAAGGCTCACCAGCCTATTATGTCCTGGTTTTTCTCTTATTTCCTTTCTTAAACAAAGGAGACAATCCTACAGCACCTTGCCAGTGGCTAAGGAAGATGCAAGGATCTCTGTCAAGACTCCAGCAATCTCCTCTCTTGCCTCTTTCAGTAACATAGGATAAATGCAATCAGCCCAGTGAGAATTGTACACCTTATTATTCTTCCATGTCCTGCTCATGTACCAGTCCAAATATCTTAAATGTTATCAGAATTTATTGTCATGAACAAGTCATGAAATTCGGTGTTTTGCGACTGCATCATAGAACGCCCGCTCCATCCTCAACATTCATTGGAGCGACTTCATCCCTAACATCGAAGTACTCGAGATGGCAGAGGCCGACAGCATCGAATCCACACTGCTGAAGATCCAACTGCGCTGGGTAGGTCACGTCTCCAGAATGGAGGACCATCGCCTTCCCAAGATCGTGTTTTATGGCGAGCTCTCCACTGACCACCGTGACAGAGGTGCACCAAAGAAGAGGTACAAGGACTGCCTAAAGAAATCTCTTGGTGCCTGCCACATTGACCACCGCCAGTGGGCTGATATCGCCTCAAACCGTGCATCTTGGCACCTCACAGTTCGGCGGGCAGCAACCTCCTTTGAAGAAGACCGCAGAGCCCACCTCACTGACAAAAGACAAAGGAGGAAAAATCCAACACCCAACCCCAACCAACCAATTTTCCCCTGCAACCGCTGCAACCGTGTCTGCCTGTCCCGCATCGGACTTGTCAGCCACAAACGAGCCTGCAGCTGACGTGGACATTTACCCCCTCCATAACTCTTCGTCTGCGAAGCCAAGCCAAAGAAGAAGATAGTGCAAACGTACATATTATAATCTTCCTACAACATCACTATAAAAAATAAAATATAATAACAGTAGTGCTTAAGGAGTAAGGCGGTATCTTTGGTTCATTGATTATTCAGGTATCTGATGGCAGTGGGGAAGAAGCTGATTTTGTGCCGCTGAGTGCTTGACTTTAGGCTCCTGTACCTTTTCCAGAGTGAAGAGGGCATGGCCTGGGTGGTGGGGATCTTTGAGGATAGAGGCTGCTCTTTTAAAACACCACCTCATATAGTTGTCCTCAATGGAGTGAAGTCTGGTGCCTGTGAAATTGCAGGCCAAGTTAACAACCCTCTGGAGTTTATTCTTGTCCTGAAAGTTAGTGCTTCCATGCCAGGCAGTGATGCAACCAGCCAGAATGCTCTCCACGGTACACCTGTAGAAGTTTACGAGAGTCTTCAGTGACATACCTCAGACACCTCACAAAGTATAGCCGCTGGCAAGCTTTCTTTATGATTGCATCAACATAGAGGCTCCAGGACAGATCCTCAGAGATGTTAACACCTAGGAATTTGAAGTTCTTGACATTCTCCACTACTGAGCCCTCAATAAGAACTGGGTCGTGTTTGCTTGACTTCCTCCTAAAGTCCACAATAATCTTGTTGGATTTGCTGACATTGAGCTGGTCTCTCTCCTGCCTGTTCGCTTCCTCATTGTCGTTTGTGATTCTGCTGACAACTGTGGTGTCATCGGCAAACTTGTAGATAGCATTGGAATTGTGCCTGGTCACACACTAATGGGTGTATAACGAGCTAAGCCCGCATCCTTGGGGTTCGCCTGTGTTGATGATCAGTGAGGAGGAGATGTTGTTTCTAATTCATACTGATTGTGATCTTTCAAAGAGAAAGTCAAGTATCTAATTGCAGAGGGGGGTTCAGAGGCTTCTTGACCAACACTGAGAGAATAATGGTATTAAAGCTGCCTGTAATCTATGAAGAGCAGCCACATGTATGAATTGCTGTTCTGGAGATTATCCAGAACTGAGTGGAGAACCGGCGATATTGCATCTACCATGGAGCGATTGTAATGATAGGCAAATTGCATTGGGTCCAGATCTTTATTTAGGTACGTGTTTAGTCTGGTCATGTCCAGCCTTTCAAAGCATTTCATCACAGTAGAAGTTAGTGCTACTGGGCGATAGTCGTTGAGGCAGTTCCCACTACTCTTCTTGGGCACTGGGCTGATTGATGCCCCTTTGAAGTTGGTGGGAATCTTTGACTGCCACAATGACAGGTTGTAAATGTCCGTGAACACTCCGGCTAGTTGGTTGGTGCAGATTTTCAGTTCCCTTGCAGGTACACCATCTGGACCTGATGCCTTGCGAGGGTTAACCCTCTTGAATGATGTTCTGATGTTGCCCTCAGAGGGTCCTCAGCATTTTCAGGGATGCTAGTAGGCATTGTTTGGTTCTTCTTCTCAAACCAGGCATAGAAGGTGTTCAGCTCATTGGGTAGTGAAGCATTTCAGCCATCTATAATGTTCACCCTCGCTTTGTAGGCTGTAATTATCCTACACTCCCTGCCATAGCTGGTGTGTATTTGTCTCTAGCTTCCTCTGGAATTTCCATTTTACTTTGGAGATGGCCTTCTGGAAGTCGCACCTGAACTTCTTGTGAAGATCTCGATCCCCGGTCTTAAACGCCCTTGTTCTCGCCCTCAGCAGGTTGCAGATTCTCTGATTCATCCAGAGCTTTTGGAACACCCGGTATGTGTGCACATGGGCACACACTCATCCACGCAGGTCTTGCACATTCATTCAAGTCTAAGGAAGAGTTCTTGAATATGGACCAGTCCACCGATTCAAAGCAGTCCGCAGATGCTACTCTGCCTTCCTTGACCATACCTTCACCGTCTTCACCATTGGTGCAGTGGTCTTCAGTTTCTGCTTGTACCCTGGGAGTAGAAGAACAGCCAGTTGATTGAACTTGCCGAAGTGTGATCGTGGTATAGCTCGGTATGCATTTTTTCATGGTTGAGTGTGTTGGTTCCCCTGGCCTCGCATGTAACATGTTGGTTGTAGATCGTCAGAGATTTCTTCAGATTGGCCTGATTGAAGTCTCCCACAGTTATTAGAAAGGCATCAGGATGTGCTGTCTCATGGCTGTTTAATCGCAGTGCTCAGTCCCTCCAGCACCAGCCTGACATTAGTCTGAGGTGGAATGTACACTGCAAACGGGATGATGATGGTGAACTCCCTCGGCAGGTAGAATGGGTGACGTTTGATGGTCAGATGTTCCAGGTCACGGGAGCAGGACTGGGACAAGACCGTCATGTAAGAACTCTACGATGAATTGATGATGACCCAAACTCCGCCTCCCCTGGTTTTTCCAAACACCGGTGTTTGATCAGCCTGATGGAAAGCAGAGCCTTTGGTCTGCAGAGCCGTGTCCAGAATGTCTGCATATAGCCATATTTTCAGATGTTGAAGTCCGGCCTGTAGTTTATCAAGTTTGTTCTCCAAGGACTCTACATTGGCCAAGAGGATGGTAGGGAGCGGAAGCCTCAGGTTCCACTGTCTCAGCTTGACCTGTAGCCCCAACCCCACAGCCCTCCCCCACGTCCACGTGGTTGGGTCTTCATTACCTGGCTTTGGGTCTGCTGCTGGAGTTGTTGTACCTGGTTGAGCTGTTGAAAACTCTGGAGTTGTTGTTGTAAAGCACGTAGTTGTTGAAGTACAGTACTTGTGTGAGCTGTTTAAAGGATCCTTGGCCCGATGGAGATGCGGATTCTACTGATTCCAAGCGATCTTAGGACCTTATTGTTCCTGTCTACACAAAGTCTTCTGGCAGATTATTCTAGAATCATTACATTGTGATTTACTTCTAACTACTCTTTATCAGAAGATTTATCCCTCTGATCTCCTTTAAACCTCCCTTCACCATAAATCTATGCCCTCTTGTTTTCGATACCCTTACCAAGGGAAACAGACTCTGGTTGTCTACGCAATGTGTGCCTCTCATAATTTTAAACATCTCTATCAAGTTATCTCTCGGCCTCCATTGCTCCGAGATCAGACCCTGTCTAGAATTCAAGTTCTCTGTTCCAGGCAGCGTTATTGTGAATCTTTTCTGCACCATTTCCAACTCATCACATCTTTCCTGCACTGTGGTGACCAGAACTCCAACTGTAGCTTGACCAACGTTCTATAGAATAACAGGTATTTTTATTTTAGTATGGTTTATATTTTGATACAGTTTCATATTTTTGGATAATTTGTGCTCTGCTTGTGCATATCTTTGACTTCTCAGAGATTCAGTTTGCTTGAATGGAATTCAATGAAATTCACCACCAGTTAGTTCAGGGCCCTTGTGAAAGAAGGTGGTGATTTTAAATGTTACATTGATTTCTGTTCAGTGATATTTAAATACTTTAAATAAGTAGGCAAAGTAATGATGGAAATGTAAATACACCAGTATTAAGAACAGAACATTGGACTAACAATAATGAGAAGTTAGTGAGGTTCCCTCAAGCAAAGTGATTTTTTATATAGATAAAAGACTGGGATAACTAAACTGAGGCTGTCAATATTAAAGGCAATTTTTGATAGATTCTACATTTTTACTCTTTGTGACTTTGTTGGTCCCAATAAAATGTCTAATCATGTTGGAGATAAGGTTTTCAGCCAAGTTTTTGTGAATGTACGTATGTTTGCACGTGTACACATTTGGGGAGTGAGTGGGTGGATGGGATTTGGCTTTTGACAAGAGAAAATTTAGTAAGTTCACCATTAAAACACACATTAATAAGCAGAGTCTGTCAACAAGAGTGTACCTCGAATTAGAGTCAGAACAGGGAAAAATTGTAAAAAGACAAATTTAAGCATATCTTTAAAACAAAGCAGAAAACTAATTTATGAATGGAAATAAATGTGCAAGATACAAAAACATGGTTGCATTATCAACAAATTGGGGAATTAAATGTTCCAGGATATTTCAGAAGAGACAACCACGATGGAATGCAAGGCAGGTTAACCCTGATATTAACAAATGTAATAAATATGGCAGATGACCTTGGTTCAGAAAATTAGGAAGTAGAATCAGTTTTGGTAAAACCAAGGAAAGCAAGGGACAGAAGACATTGGTGGGAGTTGTATATATCCTCAAATAGTACTAATATAGAGTAGTACAGTAAAAAAAAAAGAAATCCATGTATGTAAATTCTGCTATATGCAGTTAATTCGTCCCAGTTTTTACTCACGTAAGATGACTTCGCGTTAAGTGATTAATAGCATCAAAGGGAATAATTACAAACGTTTCAGATCGTCCATCAAGACATAAAAATGTGTTTTAAAAATAATTATGATATTTTTCATTAATTTCATAATTACATCATAATTAAACTATTTCTCAGAAAAATATTTGTCCAAAGTTGACTGTGTAGATTTTGATGTTTTTTTTCCTCATTATACAATTTCCTATAGCTAGAGATTGATTTTTTTCTAAATTGCAGCTGACTTTCATACTTTTTAAATTTTTTTTTATTTTTCACACTATAAACCATACTGACCAAAATACATACAGACATTTTTTTCTCTTGAATATATAGTGTTATTTTCTCCCCTTTTTCTCCCTTCCCTTCCCTCCCTCCCTCACCCCCCTTCCCACTTATTTAAAGTTCAATCTATAAGATACATTAAACCCGTTAAACAATGTCGTCACTTAATAAAAATAAACAGAAAATTGTGTCTTTTACTTTAACGTACTGAGTCAGTTCATTTCGTTGTCTTCTCCTTCTGTTATTTTAGGTGGTGGAGGTACGTGGTAGGATTTCTCTATTGTATTTCATGTATGGTTCCCATATTTGTTCGAATATAATGATATTATTTTTTAAATTATATGTTATTTTTTTCTAATAGAATACATTTATTTATTTCTATGTACCATTGTTGTATTCTCAAATTGTCTTCTAATTTACAGGTTGACATAATACATTTTTTTGCTACAGCTAAGGCTATCATAATAAATCTTTTTTGTGTTCCGTCTAAATCAAGTCCAAATTCTTTATTTCTTATATTACTTAGAAGGAAGATCTCTGGGTTTTTTGGTATATTGCTTTTTGTGATTTTATTTAATATCTGGTTTAGATCTTCCCAAAATTTTTTCTCTTTCTCACATGTCCAAATTGCATGTATTGTTGTTCCCGCTTCCTTTTTAACAGCGAAAACATCTGTCTGACACTATTGGGTCCCATTTATTTAACTTTTGGGGTGTGATATATAGCCTGTGTAACCAATTATATTGTATCATGCGTAACCTCGAGTTGATTGTATTTCTCATAGTTCCGGAGCATAGTTTTTCCCATGTTTCATTCTTTATGTTTAGATCTTGTTCCCATTTTTGTTTAGGTTTACAGTTAGTTTCCTCATTCTCCTTTTCTTGCAGTTTGATGTACATGTTTGTTATAAATTTTTAAATGATCATTGTGTCTGTAATCACATATTCAAAATTGCTTCCTTCTGGTAACCTCAGACTGTTTCCCAATTTGTCCTTCAAGTAGGTTTTCAGTTGGTGGTTTGCAAACATTGTATCGTGAGTTATATTATATTTGTCCTTCATTTGTTCAAAAGATAATAATTTATTTCCCAAAAAAACAATTTTCTATTCTTTTGATCCCTTTTCTCTTCCATTCTCTGAAGGAAAGGTTATTTATTGTGAAAGGGATTAGTTGATTTTGTGTCAATATTAATTTTGGTAGTTGAAAATTTATTTTATTCCTTTCTACGTGAATCTTCTTCCAAATGTTGAGCAGATGGTGCAATACTGGTGAATTCCTACGTTGCACCAATTTATCATCCCACTTGTATAGTATATGTTCAGGTATCTTCTCCCCTATTTTATCTAGTTCTAATCTGGTCCAATCTGGTTTTTCCCTTGTTTGATAAAATCTGATAGGTATCTTAATTGTGCTGCTCTATAATAATTCTTAAAGTTTGATAGTTGTAAACCTCCTTGTTTGTACCATTCTGTTAATTTATCTAGTGCTATCCTCGGTTTCCCCCCTTTCCATAAGAATTTCCTTATTATTTTCTTTAGCTCCTTGAAGAATTTCTTTGTTAGGTGAATTGGTAATGATTGAAATAGGTATTGTATCCTTGTATCCTTGGGAAGATGTTCATTTTAATACAGTTTATCATTCCTATTAGTGTTAGTGGTAAGTCTTTCCAGTGCTCTAAGTCGTCTTGTAATTTTTTCATTAATGACTGATAATTTAGTTTATATAGATGACCGAGATTATTATTTAGTTGTATACCTAGGTATCGAATTGCTTGTGTTTGCCATCTAAATGGTGAACTTCCATGCTTCTTTCCATGTTAGGATCGACATTTAGATAAAAATCCTTGGCAGCTTAAACAAGTTTGAATCCTTTTTGAAAGATTTGGGGAAATTTTGTAGCAGCATTTTTATCAGGCACCAGCAAACTTCCCCTGAAATTCTTACCTTGTGTAATCCTGTTCGATATTTAAAGCCGTCAAACCAACCTAAACTTGCAGCAAAAGTTTCCGTTTCCCCCTTGAAATTTATGTTCTTTAAGCATCGAAAAGATGTTTAAAGCTTTGGTTTGAATGTTTTTTTGCTCAAACTGGTATTCGCTTTTGGTTTCAATCTTCAGTCCAAAGTTGAACTTCTATTTCTAGTAATTTGCATGCTTAGAGAAACTGATGCAACTTTACCTCGACCTTTATATTTGAGTTTCTTTCTTAAAATTGTGCGTACCGTTGACTCACTGTAGCCCAGATTGTGTTCGATATTCACATTACTGGCACCGTCTTTATGTAGTTTAATATCTTTAAGTTTTTTTTCTTCTAAAGTATTTGCTTTTCTTTTCCTTTTAATATCACTGCCAGATTCTTTTCCACATTTTATTTGATCAATATTTAATAGAGGGCACACACTGAGTCTGACTGTCATTTGCGCATATTTATTTAGGGCCGTTCACACGATCTACTTGTAACTCGAGTTTTCCAGAAAGATCTCGCAGTAACTGAATAATTACACGCGTAAAATAGGAAATGATCACAGTTTTCCAAATCGCGGTAACTGAATTTCACGTTGATTGAAGTAGCAGGGGTGTGCCTATACTTCAATAGTCATGGGGGATGGGAGGCTTTAATGTACAATGAACAAGTAATAGTGCGGAGTTGAATTCACAAAGTGTATACGAGGTTAATGAAGAAAGAGGCTATTTTAAAATTGATAAAGCCTTAATTGATCTAATTTATGTAAATTTTAAAACATGCAATATCATTTGCCTGTAATAGTTTGAGATGCTACTTTGAAGGATTTACCAGTAAAGAAACAACAGTTAACATTTTTTTAAAAATACCAGGTTTACTGATAATGTACATTCCCTTAAGACCAAAAAAAAACAAAGTTCAGCAATGACTAACATGAAGATAAAGGTCATACTGGATCCAAAGAGAAGGTGTGAAGCCTTATTAAGAAGTGTAGTAAACTTAAACATTGGGATCTGATGTCTTGAAAGACATGACTAAGGACATAGTTGATTCATTATTGCTCATTTTCTAAAATTCAATTTATTCTAGTATATTTCCCACTTTATTTCAAACAAAGAAGAGAAACAAGGAATTATAGACCTGTAATTCCTGTACATGTTTTAGGGAAAATGCTGGAGTATAGAATTAAGGAAGCTGTAACAAGCCACTTTGAAAATAACAATAGGATTTATTAAATGGAAATCAAGTGTGATAAATCTGTCTTTTAAGACTATAGCTAGCAGAACAGATGTAGGTGCGTTGTATTCTTTTGATAATGTGTCACACGAGTTTATTGAAGAAGATTAGAGCACATGGCATGGTTTGAGCTTTGTTTAAGAATCCAAGAAGTAGCTTCCCAACCAGAAAACAATAAGAGGTAAAGTGTTAGTCTGATCAGATCTAAAGCCACAGTTGAATAGGAGGATCAAGTATTATATAAAAATGTTTATTTTTAGTATTCAACTCCCAATTCTAGAGACCCCCCCCCCAGAGGGAAGCATCAATTTTTGATTTTCTCATTAATGTTGTACCTCATAGCCTACATCGTCTATATTAGGAATAAAGTTATATATACAGTGCTCTCCATAATGTTTGGTACAAAGACACTTCTTTACTTTATTTGCCCCTGTAAAAAGTGCTGTAATTTCTACATTCAGTGGTTCTCAACGTTTTTTTTTCCACATACAACTCTTTAAGTATTCCCTGTGCCATAAGTGCTCTGTGATTAGTAAAGGATTGTTTAAGGTGGTATGTGAGTGGGAAGGGAAGGTTGAGATCACTGCTGTAGAGCCAATTATGACTGAAATATTTTGCTTGAAAAAAATTTCCATTGGCCCATTTCCTTTGGAGTTATGAAACCATGCACATATCGAGTCAACTAGGTTTGATTAAAACAATGGTTTTCAAACCTTTTCTTTCCTCCCACATACCACCTTAAGCAATCCCTTACTAATCACAGAGCACCTATGGCATAGGAAATACTTAAAGTGGTGTGTAAGTGGAAAGAAAAACGTTGAGAACCACTAGTCTACATGGTCAAACCAAAATGTACACAAATACCCTTGAATAAAATCTGGAATGTGCACTTTAATCATGTGAATTATTTTATTATAAATTTAAAAATGTGGAATACAGGGGAAAATAAAGGAATAGGGTGTCTTTGTCCCAAACATTATGGAGAGCGCTCTCTGTATAACTTTATTCCTAATATTGACAATGTAGGCTATGAGGTAGAACATTAATGAGAAAATAAAAAAATTGATGCTTCTCTCTGGGGGGGTGGGGGGTGCGGTTCTCTAGAATTGGGATTTGCAGACTAAAAATTAAAAGTCAGCTATTCAAGACGTAATTATCCCTCAAAGTTAGTGTCTCTCTGGAATTATGTGTCTGAAAAAGCATTGGAGCCTTGGTATCTAAGTACATTTAAGAAATACATTGATACACTTTTGGTTTTAAGAGACTGAGGGGTTTGTAGATTGGTGTAAGAAAGTGACACAAAGTAAAATGACTAGCCATGATCTTAATAAACAGTAGTGTAGGGGTTGAATTGCTTTTTTTCCTGCTATTTCTTATGTTCTTACTATTAATTAGTAAGAAAAACGGTTCTTTCAAATACTTTTTTTCACTTACACTGACATCTAGTGTTGACTGAATTGTTTCCTTCCTTTCTTTGAGCTGAACAAATGAGGAAAGAACCAGCATGTATTTTTCAAATTAGCTGATGTTATACTCTAACTTATTTTGTGTGGAGTATCAATGACCTGAAGATATTATATCATTTTGTTTATATTATGGCTGTTTTAAATTTTCAGCATGAACATTTTTCTGGTTGGATCATATATGTTATTCTTGATTGTTAATCAATTGTTAATTAATTATTGATTGTCTCCATCGGGCACACAAAACTCAAAACGGTCAACCAGTTTACCTATCTCGGCTGCACCATTTCATCGGATGCAAGGATCGACAACGAGATAGACAACAGACTCGCCAAGGCAAATAGCGCCTTTGGAAGACTACACAAAAGAGTCTGGAAAAACAACCAACTGAAAAAGCTCACAAAGATTAGCGTATACAGAGCCATTGTCATACCCACACTCCTGTTCGGCTCCGAATCATGGGTCCTCTACCGGCATCACCTACGGCTCCTAGAACGCTTCCACCACCATTGTCTCCACTCCATCCTCAACATTCATTGGAGCGACTTCATCACCAACATCGAAGTACTCAAGATGGCAGAGGCCGACAGCATCGAATCCACGCTGCTGAAGATCCAACTGCGCTGGGTAGGTCACGTCTCCAGAATGGAGGACCATCACCTTCCCAAGATCGTGTTATATGGCGAGCTCTCCACTGGCCACCGAGACAGAGATGCACCAAAGAAGAGGTACAAGGACTGCGTAAAGAAATCTCTTGGTGCCTGCCACATTGACCACCGCCAGTGGGCTGATATCGCCTCAAACCGTGCATCTTGGCGCCTCACAGTTCAACGGGCAGCACCCTCCTTTGAAGAAGACCGCAGAGCCCACCTCACTGACAAAAGACAAAGGAGTAAAAACCCAACACCCAACTCCAACCAACCAATTTTCCCTTGCAACCGCTGCAACCGTGTCTGCCTGTCCCGCATCGGACTTGTCAGCCACAAACGAGCCTGCAGCTGACGTGGACATTACCCCTCCATTAATCTTCGTCCGTGAAGCCAAGCCAAAGAAAGAAAGAATAAGATCCATTTATTCAAGAAAATTAATAGTATCACAGTACAAAATTAATTAATGCACCAATTAACATAACCAACGATAAGTCAATAATGCATGTACAGGTTTGATCCATTTTGGGGGGAAATTGTATTTATTTCAGCTTTTATGCTAAGAGAGATTTGGGCACCAATTTAAAAGATGTGGAAGATGGTATGAGATCTTCACAAGCTACCAATAGATTAGTGCCGAAAATATGGGAAGGAGGGACAATATAGATACAATAACTGTTAATTTATTCATTATATTATTCATTTAAAGAAAGGAATTATTTTGATCAATTATATTTTTACATCAAAAAGTGTATCAATATCTGAGTGTAATCAAGAAAGAGAGTGATGCACATTTTTGGTTTTAAGAAAATGAGAAGAATGTGGATTAGTGCAGGAAGGTGGGGCTAGAATAAATGACCAACCTTAATCTTATTGAATAGTAGAGTAGGGATTGTATTGTTTTTTTTTTCTTTTTATAATGTTCTTTCTATTAATTAGAAGGGAAAACAATATACATTTAAAATAATTTTTATAGTAATCTGCATACCTCTCAGTCTCTTGAAACCAAAAAACTGTATCAGTCGTTCATGAATTCTCTCAGATTGATGTATATTTTGGTATTAGGAAATAATCGATCAAAAAATGTAAACATAAGATTTCCCACCCTCAGAAAATGTAGAATAATTTGTGGATTCCCTTTGCCGCATAATCAAAACCATTCACTAAGCATTCTCTTCTTCTGTTGAGTTTCACAAATTCTAGTGTAGTGAGCCAGGTCAACCCCACACACGACAGGCTGAATCGTCGTAATTAACAACCAGAATGGCAGGGCACAAGGGTTTTCCCCCCACCACGCAGAAGTTCCAGGATGCAGGAGCGCATTGCAAGTGGAACAGCCAGGCCTCACAGCAGCATTATGACATCACTCCCAAGAGCCTGTCACCTCCCATAAAAAGGAACGCATGAGGTTTGAATAAACAGCAGTTACTGGTTTACTTGTTTGGTGTGGACGGCATTTATTTCAGCATCTCTGCCTTTAGCAGTACTACATTACCTTTATATCAGAGGTTTGTTGGAGTATGAAACTTTGATATATCTTTTTATGTACCTCAAATTACAACAACTGTGGTCCACATCACAACACCATCAAAACCAATCACCCAATGTCAACCCTTTCTAGCTGATTAGACACCAGGAAATCATTGCAGTGTTTGGATTAATGAACCAATGTCATTTAAAAGCCATATCAACTCCAATGCAGGATGAAGATCAATCTGTTTGAATGATGTACAAGGTCTCCAATTGGTCCTTTGCTTTGGATCCTGCCCGTATTCTTTCTCATTCCGTAAAATATAAAGTGCACTGATTGGCTTGAAATTGAAGAAGGATTATTTACTATAGCCATCAATCTGCACAATGCTTCTTTTTACTACATATTATGGGTGGGTTATTCCTTATATATGCTGTAGACACTATTTTAGAATTTTGTCATGAATTTTTATTTTCTTTTTAAGCGCTTCCACATTTTGCATCGAGGAGGAAATAGCTAAGGTATTCATAATTTATGTAGGCTTGTTTCCTCCCAGATGCTTATCCATAATTCCGTAATGGTAAAGACAAGCGATTTTAAAATACCTGGCTTGTGTGCAAAGGTATAATAATTGAAACGATGCCCTAACAAAGACTGTGTTGGTGCCAGTATTACAAAATAAAAAAAAGACTATAGTCTTTTAAAGTGGATTTTATAAACAAGAGTTCTTTTCATATTGAAGTTTGGGGTGAAAGAAGCTCATAATATTGCAGAGTTATTTTAGTACCTCAATACATTCCAGTGATTAAATAAGTAGAAAGTACAGCTGACAAATAACAAATGTTGAAAATACTAAGCTCGTCAAGCACCATCTATGGAGAACAAAATTAAGTAACTGTTTTAGATCAATAATCTTTAATCAAAACTATGTATGCATTTGAGCCTCTATGGATTTAGAAACCCTCAGCTCCTGACAACCAGCATATTTATGCTTGCTATCAGAAGGGGGCTGCTGGCAAGATGGACATCTTGAGAAATGACACTATGTTCGTAGATTCCAGCATTGTGATTGCTTCTTGCTCGAGATTCCAGGATCTATTGTCATCTTTTGCTGCAGGTTCCTTTGTCACCGTATTTCCTGCCTGATTCAGCTTTACTTCATTTGTTGGGTTTGATCACTTAATAGTCAATGATCACTTCAGAAGTAATGAGTTCAGCAGCAACTCACTTAATGTGATGTGAAGTAATTATTCAAAACATCTCTCTTGATATGATGGTAGGGGTTGCAGTTGAAGACTTAAGCTGTGTATACTGCAGGATCTAAATTTTGTGCATTGGAACATCAATAATATATTAAAATCAGGTTTATACAATATAAGGGGAGATTTAAAATGCAGTTGACAGGTATATGGCAATAATTGAGGGGTTGGGAATCTGTATAAAAACAGAAGCAAGTATAGACTATTTGGTCCCTCATTCATGCTTTACTGTCCAATAATGTCATAGGTCATCTTTTTTTCTCAGCATCACTTTTCCTGCACCAAGCCCATATTACTTAATAATGTCCAAAATTTATCAATATTTATCTTATAAGTAATTTAACAGTCCTCAAGGGTAATGAATTTCAAAGACATGCTATCCTGTGGAATGAATAAAGTTCTTTTAATTGGTGTTATGAATGGCTGCCCCCTTATTTGAAGGTTGTAACTTGTAATTTTAGACTCCCAGCCAGGGATAGTATTATCCCTGCATCTATCACACCAAAGCTGAAAGAAGTTTGTGCATTCCAACAAATTAACCTCCCATTCTTCTAAATGGAGAGTTAGTGCTAGACTGTTTAATTTCATCTTGTATGAAAAATCCATCAAATGATTGAAGGAAGAGTAATCTCTCTGCTTTTTTTTAAGAACATTTTTAAAATTTTTCACACTATGAACCATATTAATCAAAATACACACAAACATTTCCCTCTTGAATATACAGTGCCATTTTCTCCCCTTTTCCCCCCTCTCCCTTCCCTCCCTCCTTCCCACCCCCCTCCAAACCCATTAAATGTTCAACATATACAATACAATAAACCCATTAAATAATGTTATCACACAATGAGAATAAACAAGAAAATTGTGTCATCTACTGTTACACACTGGGTCAGTTCATTTCGTTTTCTTCTCATTCTATAATTTTAGGTGATGGAGGTCTGTGGTAGGATTTCTCTATTGTGTTCCATGTACGGTTCCCAAATTTGTTCAAATAATGTGACTTTATTTTTTAAATGATATGTTACTTTTTTCCAATGGAATACATTTATTCATTTCCATGTACCATTGCTATATTCTCAGGCTCTCTTCCGATTTCCAAGTTGACATTATACATTTTTTTGCTACAGCTAAGGTTATCATAATAAATCTTTTTTGTGCTTCATCCAAATCGAGGCCTAGTTCTTTACTTCTTGTATTACTTAGAAGAAAGATCTCAGGATTTTTTGGTATGTTGCTCTTTCTGATTTTATTTAATACCTGATTTAGATCTTCCCAAAACTTTTCCACTTTCTCACAGTCCAAATTCCATGTACTGTTGTTCCTGTTTCCTTCTTACAGTGAAAACATCTATCTGATACTATTGGGTCCCATTTATTTAACTTTTGGGGCGTGATATATAGCCTGTGTAACCAATTATATTGTATCATGCGTAACCTCGTGTTTATTGTATTTTTCATAATTCCGATAGCTTTTCCCATGTTTCATTCTTTATCTTTATGTTTAGATCTTATTCCCACTTTTGTTTGGGTTTACAGCTTATTTCATCATTTTCTTTCTCTTGCAGCTTGATGTACATGTTTGTTATAAATCTTTTAACCATATAACCATTTAAGGAGTGGAAACGGGCCATGTTGGCCTTTCGAGTCCGCACCGGGTCACTGATTTTGTGCGCCTTCTTCAGGCATTGGTCCCGGTAGATCTTCATTCAATAACGATGGAAGAATTCAATGCAGGTGGAATCAGTCGTAGAATTGTTTGATAATGAACCTCATTCCTTTATTCTTTCACCCTCAAATTTCCAATTTTTCTTTGATGCAAAATTCTTTTAAACCTCCCTCTTATTTCACAGAATATTTCAAATTTATGCAAATCACTGACCAGTAGAAACACCAACAAAAACTCAACATTCAAAGATGCATATTTTCCAAAAGAGGAGAGAATTTAAAAGGTGGGATTTGTGATTCCTAGTGCAGGATTCCCTGAAGGTAAATTTTTAATTATCATTGTGTCTGTAATCACGTATTCAAAGCTGCTTCCTTCTGGTAACCTCAAATAAAATAAAAGTGAAGCGATGCCAATGAATAATGCAGATTTCACAAAGTTTCAAAAGGAATCACCATTTAAATGGCAAACACAAGCAATCTGATACCTAGGTATTCGACTAGATAATAATCTAGGCCATCTATACAAATTAAATTATCAGCCATTAATGAAGAAACGACAAGATGACTTAGAACTTTGGAAAGATTTACCACTAACACTGATAGGAAGGGTAAATTGCATTAAAATGAATATCTTCCTAAGGATACAATACCTATTTCAATCATTACCAATTCCCTTAACAGAGAAATTCTTCAATGAGCTAAAGAAAGGGGGGGGGGGGGGAACGAGGATAGCGCTAGATAAATTAACAGAATGGAACAAACAAGGTGGCTTGCTGCTACCAAACTTTAAGAATTACTATAGAGCAGCACAATTAAGATATCTATCAGATTTTTATCAAACAAGAGAAAAACCAGATTGGACCAGGATAGAGCTAGATAAAATAGGGGAGAAGGTACCAGAACATATACTTTATAAGTGGGGTGAAAAACTAGTGAAATATAGAAGTTCACCAGTACTGCACCATCTGCTCAACATTTGGAAGAAGATTCATGTAGAAAGGAAAAAAAACAAATTACCAACTACCAAAATTATTATTGTCTCAAAATCAACTAATCCCTTTCACAATAGATAACCTTTCATTAAAAGAATAGAAAATTGTTTTTTGGGAAATAATTTATTATCATTTGAGCAAATGAAGTACAAATATGGAATAACTCACGGTACAATGTTTGCATACCACCAACTGAGAACCTACTTAAAGGACAAATTGGGAAGCAGACTGAGGTTATCTCTCTGCTTTTTCAAGGAGATTTTCAGTGTCTGATGGTCTCCTGTCCCACCCTCTCCTTCCTGTGTCCATTCCCATGCAGCCATTCTGCTTTTATCCCATCTTAGTATCTCTTCTCTAATAGATTTCCCACTCTTTGCTTGAAAAAAATGGGCTCTTCGCTGTACTCAAATTGCTTTTCCTCCCTGTTTGGAATTGCCAAGTACCTTCCCAAAGTCTATGACTTCCTGCTGCTAATTTTCTCCCTCAGCTCCCTCTTGGTTAGTGGGCACATGAAGAATGTAGGACTCCAGCATCTCAGAATTACCTGGTGGTTCAGATATTTTCAGCATCATCCCCACATCAACTATTCACATCAACTATAAAATAAATATTTTATTTGCTCTCTCTCCACCCTTGCCCCTTTTTTGCAACTTAAAAATGTTTTCTCACTTTTCAACTTTTAATGTAAGATCATTGACCTGTAACATTAACTTTGTTTCTCTCGTCATAGATGCTAACTGACCTGCTGACTAGTTTTTATTTTAGATTTGCATTAGTAGTTTTTTTTGCTTTTTAAACACTATACATCAAGCAGTATTTGCAAAAATAACATATTTCATAGGGTTCATCATAATGGAAAATTAGTTCAAATTAGTCCAAGTGAGCTGGCAGCAGTAACAATGGAGTTTTTGTTTTATGTAGATGGTGATGTTTGCTTATTTCAGGTAGGAGTTGCAAGGTGGCTTTGAAAAAATGGGCTGCTCCTCTAAGTTTGTTCTAAAACCTCTGGGAGTCTGTAAATTTGAAGTCTGAAAAATGCCTGATATTTTACCTGTCTGCTTTCTGTGTATACACTAAACAAGTTAGCAAAACAACTTTAACAGATATGGTTTTGACTCCAGACTTCTTAAAGTCTTGCTCTTTTGTTGGCTGTAGAAAAATGTAAGATGTTTCACATGTTGTAAAGTTCATTTTCACTCTGGGGATCAAGGTAATGTTTGCCCATTGGATTGGAAATGAAGAGCTTGTATTTCAAGCAGTACTTGATATATGTTGAAATTATTGTTTATTTCAGCTGGAATTCAGATGATGCTGAAGGAGCAGTCTCAAGATTGATATTTGTTAGTTAAGAAAAATGAAACTGATTTGTCAGAGACAATTATGCTAAATTAAAGTCCAATTTAAATGGCAGGTGAACTTTCGAACAGACAGCTGATTCACAAGAGAATCTTTGTATTAAGATGGCAAATTGAAAAATTATCTCTCCTTGTCTTAGTCAGTTAGATAGAAATTGTATATGTAGTCACATACACGGAAACATTTCTGCCAATAAAATAATGTTGTTAATATAATTCTGCTCACTTCTATTGTTTATGTTAAATCTGATATGTCAAACAGTGCTTCGTACAATGACACCTGCACTACATTTCAACAAAAAAAATCCATTGTAATGACAAATGGTTGCCATTAAAATAACTGAGCATATTGGTCCCAGTGAAATGTCCAATCAGGTTATCCATATCGTATGAACCTTCTGTACACCAGCAAGAAGTAAAAATGAATATTATTAGATCCTTGAAAAAATAGAGTCAATATATTTTTTAAATCAGTTTTTACACCGTGCAGTATGCATTGTACTATTTAATGTAAAATCATATTGGGATTTAAGGGATTTAGTCCAAGTCTACTTATATTTCTGCTGTTTTGTAATGCTATACCATAGTTACAAACTAATATTGTTAACTGCTCATTCTTACTGAAATACTGATGTTCTATCTAATTCTAATTCATTTGTGTGTCAAAGTAAAAAGCTTTTTAATTTTTTTTAAGATCATGTAGCTGCATTTTCAGTTAAAAAAGGGACAGAAAAAAGAATCATAACTGGAAGCATTGGAAGTGTTCAATGGCTGCATGAAAGACATTGTATTCCCGTTAGGAATCAGTCGATATTTGGCAAGTATGATAAAATAATTCCGAGTGAGTGAAGATGTTAATTTTAAACTTGCATTATAGAAATTTAGTTGAGGTGAAGCAATAATTAGGAATTATTATTGTATTTTAATTTGGTGGATTATTTTTTATTTTCTGCTTTCAATTTGAAGCTTTTTGTTTCAAATATTTCATTGAAAATAAAAAATTACTGCACTGTAGAGGCGCTTTAATTCACAATGTTGTGCTGACCACTAGAAATCTACTCAACATAGGGGCGGCACAGTTGGCTTAGCAGTTAGTGCAACATCTTTACAGTGCCAGCTATTGGGATCGGACCGGGGCTTGAATCCCATGTTCTCTGTAAGGGGTTTGTACGTTCTCCCTGTGTCTGCGTGGGTTTTCTCCAGGGACTCCGGTTTCCTCTCATCGTTCAAAATGTACTGGGGGGGGGGGGGTATAGGCTAGTGGGGTGTAAATTAGCATAGATCCATGTGCCAAACTGTTACCATGCTGTATGTCTTAAAAAAATTCTTTCCTACCTTACACTCATCACCCTCTATTCTTGCATCCATGTGCCTGTCTAAGAGACTTTTAAAAGTCCATATTGTACCAGCCTCCACCAAGACCCTGGCAATTCATTCCAAGTGGGCACTATTGTGTATAAAATGAACATACCCCTGACATCTTCCCTAAACTTTCCTCCCCTCACCTTATACAGATGTCCTCTGGTGTTTGCAACTCTCACCCTGGAAAAAGGGTGCTTGCTGTCCACCCCATCTATGCCTCTTATAATCTTGTAGGCCTCTATTAAGTCACTTCTCATCCTCTTTGCTCCTTGGCTCATAAAACACAATCCAGGCAACATCATGGTAAATCTCCTTTGGACCCTCTCCACAGCTTCCATATCCTTCCTGTAATGAGGAGACCAGAACGGAACACAATAATCCAAGTGTGGATTAACCAGAGTTTTATAGTGCTGCCATTTTGAACTCAATCCCCAGCTAATGAAGGCCAGCATACAATAAGCCTTTTTAACTACCCTGTCAACCTGTGCAACAACCTTGAGAGAGTTATGGAATTGGACCTCAAGGTCTCCATTCTTCCACAAAGTTAAGAACTCTGCCATTAACCATGTACTATGCCTTCAAGTTTGATCTTCCAAAATGCATCAGTCTCACTTATCCAGATTGAACTTCATCAACCACTGTTCCGCTCAACTCTGCATCCTGTCTTTATTCCTGTTGTATCCTACAAATGGTTTCTGCACTATCCACAACACCTCCAACCTTCCTGTCATCAGTAAACTTACTGACCCATCCTTCTATTTCTTTGTCCAGGTCTTTTATAAAAATCACAAAGAGAAGTGGTCCCAGAACAGATCCCTGCAGAACTCCACTAGTCACTGACCTCCAGGCAGAATACTTTCCATCTACTACTACCCTCTGCTTATTGCAGCAAGCCAATTCTGAATCCACCCAACTAAGATTCCATGAAGTTTTGAACTAGTCTACCAGGGACAACCTTGTCAAATCTCTTATTTTTACCATCCTACTTTCAATTTATATTGTGACTTCCATAAAAGCTCACTTAGACTCGTGAGGCATGTCCTTCCCCTCTCAAAGCCATATTGACCATCTCTGAGAAGACTATATTTCTCTAAATGCTCACAAATCCCTATCCCTAAAAATCCTCGCCAATTGTTTGCCATCGCTAATGGAAGACTCACTGGTCTATAATTCCCAGGATTCTCCTTATTACCTTTTTTTTAAAATAAGATCACATTTACCATTCTCTAAACTTCTGATACCTCTCCTCTGGCCAAGGAGGATGCAAAGACATAGCCAAAGCTCCAGCAATCTCTTCCCTCACTTTCTGTAGTAACATAGAGTACATCTCATCCTGTCCTGGGGATTTATAAACCCTAATGTTTTTTAATAAAGTATAGGACTTCCTCCTTCTTAACCTCAACATGCTCTGGCATGCAAGCTTCTTTTCTATATAGCCCTCACATTGATCAAGGTTCCCCTCTCTCTGGTGAACCCTGAAACAAAGTATTCATTTTAGACCTCTCCTGCCTCCAGGCATATGTTGCCTCCTTTATCCTTAAGCGGCCTTATCGTTACTCTTGGCATCCTTCTACACCACATATGCATAGAATGCCTTAGAAATGTCCTTAATCCTATTTGCCAAGGCTTTCTACCTCTCAAGTCCTTTCTTAAGTTCCTTCCTGGTACCATATAATTCTCATGAGCCCTTCAGTCCTTTGCTTCATAAACCTTCTGTATCTTCCTTCTTCCTCTTAACTAGCTGTCTTACCTCTTTTGTCAACCACTGTTCCTATATCCTGTCATCTTCTCCCCTAAACTTATGTCAATGGGGCATACCTGTCCAGAACCCTGCGTAAGTGGTCCCTAAACATCCTCCCACATTACTTCTGTGCTTTCCACCCCCAACTTCAGAACATCTGTTCTTAATTTATTCTCCTGCCTAATCCTATCATAATTAGCCATTCCCCCATTAAATAATTTATCATTCTACACTGATTCTTGTCCATAGCAATGCTAAAGTCAGGGATGTGTGGTCACTTTCACCAAAATGCTCACCAACCACAAGGTCTGTCATTTGACCAGGCCATTACTTTGTACCATTATGGCCTCTCCACTAGACCACTTGTCCACATACCTTCTTGGACAACCTGATCAATTCTTTCCCATTTATCCTTCTTGCAATAAGGAGGTGCCAGCCACTCTTCAGGAAATTGAAGTCTCCCTTAACAACACCAATTCCCTTGCTTTATAAATTATTTGCACATAACTATTTGCCAAATAATCTTAAATATTTTTGGTTATTCCAGAAGTATCATGCTCACAAAGTACTGGTATTTTGAGTGTTAAAATAAATTAATGATGGAGACTTTTTTTTGCTATAAACATTCAACTCAGCAGCAGTACCAGTGACTGAAATAATTAATTTCTCTTTTAAGACATCAATGGATTTAAAGTTATAATTCTTGCTTTTTAATGGACTGAGGCCATTGATAAGGAGGGAGAAAACTGTATGGAGATTTTGAGTCATAATGCTGCCATGCTGAATAGTATTTACATGAGTAACAGCTTCCTAAAATTTCATCAAAATTATCTTAATAATGCAAAACACAGGCCTCTCATATGGGATTTAAAATGGAAAAAATTGGTTAATATTCCCAAAATACAGAACATTAGAAACATAACATTAATACTGCATTTTCCCTCTCTGAATAAACAAAAATTGCATTGCCTGTATCTTTTATTTTGAAAATTTTATTTTTGAGTTTACAGATTCATGCTTTATGAACAATATCGATCAATCTTCCCCTTTTTACAGAGCACTTTGTATTGAGTATTTTCCCCCTTTCCTCCCCCCACCCCATCCTCTCTCCCACCCCATATTATCAAAAACAAACATACATTAATTACTGAAAATAACAATACAAATACATTAAAACAATAAAACAGAAAATAGACAGAAAAAAGATTGGTGGGGAGGGAGGCGGTTGCCGACCAGGCCTCAAAGTTATTTCCTCAATCTTGGCATTCCAGGACTGGTGTGAGCCTACTATCTACTGTTCCTTTTAAGAAAGGCATTGGGAAGGTTAATCACACCTGTATTCCAATGTACCGCAAGTATGGTTTCCACACCTTAAGGAAAGTATTGTACTTCCTCCCTCAGATTATAGGTGATTTTGTCCAGGGGAATACAGCTTTGCATTTCCGTGTTCCATCATGCGGTGCTCAGCTGGGAGTCAGATTTCCAGGTAATTGCTATACATTTCCTGGGCACCGCCAAGGCAACTTTTACAAATTGAATTTGGTATTTGGACAGTCTCAGACACACGTCCATAATATGCTGGGTCCTGTGGATATTCCACCCCTGTAATTTTCACCAGAATGTCCCCTAGTTCTACCCAAAAGAGTCTCACCTTGGTGCATAGCCAGGTTGAATGTACAAAGGTTCCTGTCTCCACGCCACATCTAAAGCATAATTTTGAAATCTCTGACTTAACCTTATGCAATTTTTGTGGCGCGAGGTATAGCTGGTGAAGGAAATTAAATTACACCAGTCTATATCTGGCTTTAATGACTGCTGTCATGCTGTCCCGACACAAGTAGGACCAGCACCACTCCTGCATTGTTGTTCCTAAATCTGACCCCCATCATTGTCTTGATTTATGAAGGCCTGGTTTTGGGCCCTCATTTTGGAACAGGAGGTACATAGTAGAAATTAATTTATGTGTGATCCTCTTTTGAATTAGAGCCTTCATGTCACCACATATCGGCAGGGCCATAGATGGGCCTAAACTACCCCTCAAAAAATATCTTAATTGAAGATAGAAAAAGAAGGTCTTATTTGACAGATCATTCTGGTTAGGGGTTTTTGGGGGACAACCCCACTTTTAACCCAATAATCTGGTTTATCTTTTGACATGTTTGAATGATATATTTTAATATGGGTTTGACCAGTTTTCCCATTATTAATTTAGTATCTTATTCACATATAATCTCTCCTGCTGTCTTCCTCCCACTGGGAGGGTATACTGCCCACCACCCCCTCTGCCCCCCCCCCAACAAAAGTGCGAGGCGATAAACCCGATATACTTTTTGAAGTCTGGGGTCTCATTCCTCCCGGACTATAATCCCAAGTCAATTTCTCCACGGAAACTCTAGCCACCTTACTCCTTCAAAGAAACTATCTAACACATCAGTTAAGTGTCTTAAAGTGTCATGCAATGGCATGAGCAAAGATTGAAAACGATATTGTAGCCTTGGCATCACATTCACTTCTTCTCACCCCCAGACAAAAATACCTCAGGTTCGCTGAATGTAACAGTGTAAAGCCAATTCCCTTTTTCCTTAAAAGTTTCCTAACTGGGTCAAATTCCTTGCATGTTTTTAAAAGTACTGCAGTTATGTATGGGTGAATGAGGACTTTATCCCATCCCCTCCTTTGAATACCAGGCCATCTTTGTCCCTCTCACCCATAGCCACCACATGTAAAATTTGTTCCCTGTCCTGATACTTCAGGAGTTTATCAGGACAGAGAGAGAGAATGAGGCCTCTGTCCTGGACTTGGCTTTGGGAAGAGAGACTGATGGTCCCTTTCTATTTTGAGGTCCACCTCCCCATCCCACCCCACGCTCTTTCTTTTCAGTGTATCTCAGGGATCCATTTCCTGAAAAATACCACCAGGTCTTTCGCTTCAACCCCCTCCATTAACCCAATGATTTTTATATTATTTCTTCTTCTGAAGTTTTCTAGTATGCCTAGCATTTTCCGCATATCTTTTCTCTGTCCTTTGCCCAGGCATCTCTATAATTTTCTAATCTTTCTATATTGTCTTCAATCCTCTCCTTCACCACAGTCACCCTCCTAGACAATTTTCCATGGCTTTCCTGATTTTTCCCACTTCCACTGACAAGTCTTTTAATATTTTCTGTCGTCTTTTCTCTGAGGCCTCCACCTCAGCCTCCATCACATCTTTAATGTCTTTCATGGAGTGCTCTGAGCCCTCTCTCTTCGCTCCATTTTCCTCTTCTTCTCTACCTGAGGCGTCAGGCCTCCTTTCAGACCAATCTCCTCCTCACCATCTGTGCCCTTCCCGACATCCCCATCATGGTATTGGGATCTCCCATGCTGCCAATGTACCTCTCCCGCTGTTCACGGGGCTCACCTTGGTTGATGTTGCCCATATCTCCCTCCATCTTTCCAATATTCACAGTGCCAATGCTGCTATTGGCCATTTTCTCCTGCTACTCGCGGGGCTCACCTTGTGGTGCAGGCATCCCCTCTTCTGCAGCATTGCCTGCGCTCTTTCCCAGGCCCACTGATGGGCATGACCCAGTGCTGTCAATATCGCAACCGGCTGATCCAGGTGAGTCGTCGGGTCACAACTCCGTCCCCATTTTCACTACCCATGAATACCTCAAACAGGCTCCGCCATCTTCCCCCACCACGAGGCCACCACTCCTGGTCGTCGCGGGGCACTGAAGTCGTTAATTCATTTGGGGTGGATTTCTTATCCTTTATTCCCCCATTCCTTTGATATTTTTTGGCACTTTCCCCCCCATTTTTTAAATGTTTTCTGGCTGATTTTAGTTCGTTTCATTTTGCTTTCCCTGGAATTCTGGTTCCTGTGTTTACTCCCTCCTCTGCATCTCATGACTCCTGCATTGCCTCCATCTTGTCTTCCTCCATTCAACAACTCTATAGCTTCTTACTTCTTTACTTTTGAATGTTTTCTCCTCACCCACAAATAATGTGCCACCACAGTGGACTTTTACTTCTGGACATTTTACATTGCTGTTTATTGTATGACACTTGTGTTAAAACATTTTCATTAATTCTTCAATAACTTTTTTGTTAACTATACCTGTCTTATGTGTTAATTGTCTTGGATTGAAATAAGTGCAGTTGCTCACTTTTGAGTACACCATTAGCCCCCTATTGTGCTTGGACAAAAGGAGGAACTCCTGGTTGCCAGTCATTTTAATTGCCATCACCATTCCCACATATTGCCAGCATGAGGCCAAACATGAGAAACAACATATTGTATTCCTCCTGGATTACCTGAAACTCAAACAGCTTAAACACTGAATTTTCTATCCTTTGTCCCTCTCACATTTGCAATGATCCCAGGAATTAACCATCAATCAGCCTTTAAAGTGCCTAGTGTGAATGCAAAATCAGCTCCACACTTTAAAGTGCCTAGTGTGAATGCAAAATCAGCTCCACACTTTAAAGTGCCTAGTGTGAATGCAAAATCAGCTCCACACTTTGCCTCACACTGGGGATTGACGGCATCGACCCCCAGAACAATCCCTCGCATCTGCAGACGCCGGCATTATCATGCAAGTGTGAAACAAGTGGGATTGAAATGACCCAGGTGTTTGCGTGAGTGCAGGAACATGAAGGAAGAAAAGATTAAAATGAAGGTACAAACTTTGCCACGGGAAAGTTGCAGTGGGGAGGGGGTTGTCACATTTGTGGCCCGAAATGTGAAGTTGTCTTTATTCTCCGGTTTCCTTTGTTCTCCTGCTTGTGTTCTAATCCCTCTCTCCTACCACGTGACTTCCGGTATATCTCATACATATTCATTATCATGACATCCCTCCTTTAATCAGAAATAAACTTTACCTTCATTTACCAATATCCCTCGGAAACATACAAACATCGTAACTAATGGTAATACTATAACTCAACTACATAAAATTTACTTCCTACAGCATTCATACATGCACTTTATGATATAAGATTAAATACTGTCCCAAAGTTCTTATTAAAACTATGGCACAAAGTCTTCGTATCGTTTGGGCACTTTCCGGTTTTGTTTCGGCGTGCCTGCGATATTGTCGTCGCTTCTCGGTTGTTCACTCTCGGCGTCGGAAATACTGCTCGCCACGGCTTCGGGTGTTTCTGGCGCTCTAGTCACTTCATCGGGAGTGCTGGTAACTGCCTCTGGAACATCATCAGGTCTCTCAGTTACAGCATCTCGTATTGGCCTTTCAACCTCTTCGCTCGATGTATCTCTGGACTGGTACCTTTTTACACCTGAGACATTCCTCTTATACAGGACTCCAGTCGGAGACTTGACTGTCACCATACTGCCACTTCTGGATACGACAGTATAGGGTTGATGGTAATAAGGTGTGTCTAGCTTACCACCAGTTTCATGCCTCACTAGAACATTATCTCCTGGCATGATGTCTGAGTACTTGGCTCCACGTTTCGAATCTGTGTACAGCTTTGCTGCACCTTTCTTTTCAGCATCGTGGTCCCTCATCTCCTGGTCGTCTCGGATTTCCTTTATTTCTGGCATTTTTGTGGAGATTTTTCTCCCAAAAAATGCTTCTGCAGGACTTTTTCCAGTGGTTGCATGAGGCGTTGCTCGATAGACAGCCACATAAGATAGCAATGCTTCTCGCCAATTTTGTCCTTCTGCGTGTGCAATCCTCAATCGTTTTTCAATGGACTGATTTTGTCTCTCTACTTCTCCATTGGCTTGCGGCCATTTTGGAGTTACTTTATGATGGTGGATACCTGTGGTCCTCATGTATTCCGCAAATGTCTCTGAAATGAATTGTGGACCATTGTAGTACAATGTAACAGGTAATCCATATCTTGCGAATATCTCTGCTAACGCTTATATTGTTTTTTCAGTGGTTGTGGACTTCAACACCACGTACTCATAGTATCTGCTGTAGTAATCTATCACTACCATAATTGATTCACCCGTCGGTAAAGGTCCAAGAAAATCAACAGCTACGTCGATCCATGGTCCTGTCGGAAGTTGCGTACTCCGGATCGGTTCTGGTGGATTACTCCTACTTGTGATTTGACATCCGTGACAAGTTTTAACAAATTTCTCTGCGTCTTTATCACAACTTTACCACCATACCTTGGTCCTGAGGTTTTGCTTGGTACCAACAATGCTTAGGTGTCCTTCATGCACTAAGGATACGACCTTCGGTCTCAATCTTTGCGAAATCACCAATCTGCAACCTCTCAATACACACTGTCCGATGCAACAAAGTTCGTCTCTAATGGGAATGTAAGCCTTGTGAGTACACTTGTCCCATTGTCCACTCTGTATGAATTCTCTTACTTCCATGAGTTCTGGATCACGTTCGGATTCTCTCTCGACTTCCTTCGTAGTCACAGCTTTCGGTGTCGACTGAATAGCTACAAAGCATACAAAGCTCTCTGTTTCTGTTCCCAATTCTGACTTGGATTGAGGACCTCCATCCTTCACCAATCTGGACAGCGGATCTGCAATGTTTGCTTTCCCTGCAATGTGGATTACTTTATATTTGTAGGGTTGTAGTCTGAGTACCCATCTCTCTATTCTGGCACATGGTTTGGATCTAGGTGCATAGATCACCTCTAATGGCTTATGATCTGTGATGAGTTCAAATTCAATGCCGTATAAATATGCATGGAACCTCTCACAGGCCCATACAAGTCCGAGTGCTTCTTTCTCTGTCTGAGAGTATCTTCTCTCCACATCTGATAACGATCTGCTGGCATAGGCAATGATTCGTGGTCCTCCATCATGCATCTGGACCAACACGGCTCCTAAACCAACCGGGCTGGCATCCGCTATGACTTTGGTTGATGCCGCCGGATCGTAATATCCAAGAGTTTTTGCATCTGTCAGGCTTTGCTTCAGCGCTGTGAACGCTTTCTTTTGCTCAGATCCAAAATGAAATGGTTAGTTTCCTTAGTGGTTCTGCCACTGTAACGAGATTAGGAATGAACTTTGCACAAAAATTGACCAATCCTAGGAAACTCCTCACCTCTGTTGCATTCTGAGGTGCACGTGCCTCTGCAATAACTTTAACCTTGGCCTCTGCCGGGTTTAGTCCTTTCCTTGTAAGTCTGTGTCCCATGAAGTCCATTTCTGACACACCGAACTGGCACTTGTTTCCATTCATGGTAAGGCCTGCCTCCTGTAGTCTAGATAGTACACGCCTCAACCGTTTGTCATGCTCTTCCTTTGTTGGTGCATAGACTATGATGTCGTCAGAAATGTTGGCAACTCCAGGAATGCCTTGAATCACTCGATGGATTTCATACTGGTAGATCTCCGAAGCTGCATTAATTCCAAATGATAACGATACAATCCACAGTGAGTCACAAATGTAGTTACATCTCGGGAACCTGGATCCAGCTCTAATTGATAATAGCCCCATTTCAGATCAATTTTTGAGAATATCTTACTGGTAGTTAGTTCTTGAAGTATTTCCTCCACTGTTGGTATAGGGTGTCGTTCTCTAATTATAGCTTCATTGGCCATTCTCATGTCAACACATAGTCTTATGTCACCCTTTGGTTTGGGCACAATCACTACTGGGCTGACCCATTGTGTCGAATGTTCCACCGGTTCAATAATGTCTTGTTCGATCAATTCTTTAATTTTGGCTTCGACTTTCCCACGAAGTCCAAACGGAGTTCGGCGCATTGGTTGTGCCTTGGGTTTAACCGTTTCATCTACCGCTAGCTTCAATTGTCGACCTTTCAACTTTCCTACTCCTTGGAAGACTACGGGGAATTCTTGCTTCATATCCTCGTATGACTGAATTGAATTGACACAAGCTCCAATATGAAGTATTGCCAGGTCTTGCGCTGTGCTTCTACTCAACAATGGTTCTCCCCTCTCTTCTATGACCATAAACTCTGCTTCGGTGTACTTATCTCCAGCTTCAACAGTTGCAGTAAAACATCCAATGGTCTGCAATGGCTTTGTTGCTGTGTATGGATACAGTTTCTTGGAACACTTCTTTGAGGTACAGATAATATTTTTCCTTTTCAACTTCTCCCATAAATGTCGATCAATCACATTACTGTCACTGCCTGAGTCTACAATGACCTGCACTGTCACTCCACCAATGATCACTGGGACCTTCTCATGATGTACTTCATTCATCGTAAATTGGTAACAACTCTGTTCCTCCTGGGTATCATCATCGTCACCATCTATCTGGCGAATGGTATCTTTCTTTTCAGGATACTTTCCTTTCCCCCAGGCTTTGCCTTTGGAAGTTGTACTCTTCCTCTTCTGATCTGCATTGGACTTGCTTTTGCACTTCTTTGCAAAATGGTCCTTACCTCCACACTTTCTGCAAACTTTGCCTTTGGCCGGGCAATATGGGTCTTTTCCAAAGTGACCTCGGTTTCCATATCGATAACACTCCACGTCCTGTGTCGACGTGTATCTTGGCTGGTTATGGCGATGTGAGAGCCTCTTAATTTGCTGGCTTGAGTTGTCTTTCAGGGTCATGGTATGAAATTGCCCTTCAACAGCCTCTAATGCAGCAGCAATAGCTAAAGCATCGGTGAGTTCCAACTCACTCCCTCTTTCCAGTAGACGTCTTCTGAGTTTATCTGATCTGCAGTGCTGTACGACTTGATCCAATAATTGGTTGTCCAAATCAGCTGGCATGTAATTGCATCCAACAGCTAGCTGGCGTAGTCTCGTCACGTACTGAGCAATTGTCTGGCCATCTTCTTGTCTCGTTCTCCGAAACAAATGGCGTTGAAATGTAGCATTCGGTGTCACTACATAGTGTGCATTTAATGCATCTACCGCTTTCCGTTACTCATCCTTTCTTCTAGTATTCAAAAGTGTCTTAAATGTTTCCCGAACTGAGGGTCCTGCAGTGAAAAGAAGTAACGCCCTTCTCTGCGCTTTTTGTTCAACTGTACCGGTATCTAGAAATAGGCCACGACTGTCGGCGTAGGATTCAAATTCTTCCAGCCATGCCTTCCACTTCACACTTACAGTACTTGCATCACCCGTTGGGTCAAAATGAGCAATTCCACTATGTGTTAGAAAGTCACAGTTTGCACCAGCCATGAGGAAATATTCCAGCCCCAAAAGTACTGAGTCACAGAGAAAATTCTTATCACCTTGAAGTTGTCTGTAAACCTCTGTAATCTTGTTTAGTCTTTAATTTTCTTCAAGCTTCTTTCATCCTCGTCGCCAATGTCACATTTGTGGCCCGAAATGTGAAGTTAATAAAACATTAAACACTAGTTTATCAGGTAAACTTCTTCGTTGTCTTTATTCTCCGGTTTCCTTTGTTCTCCTGCTTGTGTTCTTATCCCTCTCTCCTACCACGTGACTTCCGGTATATCTCATACATATTCATTATCATGACAGGGGTGTGGGGGGACGACAGAAAGACAGGAAATAAATAGCAATAGCAGACAATTTTTAAACAACGTGGGAAAATTGGTAGCATAATAGTGAACAATTTATAAAGACTGGGGGAAAAAAAAGCAATGGTGGACTTGACTTCCTAGAATGCCATGCAGCAGAGAAACCCCTCTATGAATGCTCCATGTATGCAGCCGGGCATGGAATTCTGGGAGGGCAGCTCTGCCATCACTTTTTTCCCATGAGTCTATAAATTGTGCGCTGTAGTGCTACCAACTTTCCGACGCTGTTTAAATTGTATGTGATAGTGTTACCAACTTTCCCACCCTGTTTAAAAATTGACCACTATTGCTATTTATTGCTAGCACTTTCGGCACAACAACAGGGGTTGAAGGGCTCATACTGTGCTATGCATAAAGTTTCTTTGGCTTGGCTTCGCGGACGAAGATTTATGGAGGGGGTAAAAAGTCCACGTCAACTGCAGGCTCGTTTGTGGCTGACAAGTCCGATGCGGGACAGGCAGACACGATTGCAGCGGTTGCAAGGGAAAATTGGTTGGTTGGGGTTGGGTGTTGGGTTTTTCCTCCTTTGCCTTTTGTCAGTGAGGTGGGCTCTGCGGTCTTCTTCAAAGGAGGTTGCTGCCCGCCAAACTGTGAGGCGCCAAGATGCACGGTTTGAGGCGTTATCAGCCCACTGGCGGTGGTCAATGTGGCAGGCACCAAGAGATTTCTTTAGGCAGTCCTTGTACCTTTTCTTTGGTGCACCTCTGTCACGGTGGCCAGTGGAGAGCTCACCATATAACAGGATCTAGGGAAGGCGATGGTCCTCCATTCTGGAGACGTGACCCATCCAGCGCAGCTGGATCTTCAGCAGCGTGGACTCGATGCTGTCGACCTCTGCCATCTCGAGTACTTCAACGTTAGGGGTGTAAGCGCTCCAATGGATGTTGAGGATGGAGCGGAGACAACGCTGGTGGAAGCGTTCTAGGAGCCGTAGGTGGTGCCGGTAGATGACCCATGATTCGGAGCCGAACAGGAGTGTGGGTATGACAACGGCTCTGTATACGCTTATCTTTGTGAGGTTTTTCAGTTGGTTGTTTTTCCAGACTCTTTTGTGTAGTCTTCCAAAGGCGCTATTTGCCTTGGCGAGTCTGTTGTCTATCTCATTGTCGATCCTTGCATCTGATGAAATGGTGCAGCCGAGATAGGTAAACTGGTTGACCGTTTTGAGTTTTGTGTGCCCGATGGAGATGTGGGGGGGCTGGTAGTCATGGTGGGGAGCTGGCTGATGGAGGACCTCAGTTTTCTTCAGGCTGACTTCCAGGCCAAACATTTTGGCAGTTTCCGCAAAGCAGGACGTCAAGCGCTGAAGAGCTGGCTCTGAATGGGCAACTAAAGCGGCATCATCTGCAAAGAGTAGTTCACGGACAAGTTTCTCTTGTGTCTTGGTGTGAGCTTGCAGGCGCCTCAGATTGAAGAGACTGCCATCTGTGCGGTACCGGATGTAAACAGCGTCTTCATTGTTGGGGTCTTTCATGGCTTGGTTCAGCATCATGCTGAAGAAGATTGAAAAGAGGGTTGGTGCGAGAACACAGCCTTGCTTCACGCCATTGTTAATGGAGAAGGGTTCAGAGAGCTCATTGCTGTATCTGACCCGACCTTGTTGGTTTTCGTGCAGTTGGATAATCATGTTGAGGAACTTTGGGGGACATCCGATGCGCTCTAGTATTTGCCAAAGCCCTTTCCTGCTCACGGTGTCGAAGGCTTTGGTGAGGTCAACAAAGGTGATGTAGAGTCCTTTGTTTTGTTCTCTGCACTTTTCTTGGAGCTGTCTGAGGGCAAAGACCATGTCAGTAGTTCCTCTGTTTGCGCGAAAGCCGCACTGTGATTCTGGGAGAACATTCTCGGCGACACTAGGTATTATTCTATTTAGTAGAATCCTAGCGAAGATTTTGCCTGCAATGGAGAGCAACGTGATTCCCCTGTAGTTTGAGCAGTCTGATTTCTCGCCTTTGTTTTTGTACAGGGTGATGATGGTGGCATCACGAAGATCCTGAGGCAGTTTACCTTGGTCCCAACAAAGCTTGAAAAACTCTTGCAGTTTGGCATGCAGAGTTTTGCCGCCAGCCTTCCAGACTTCTGGGGGGATTCCATCCATACCTGCTGCTTTGCCACTTTTCAGTTGTTCGATTGCCTTATATGTCTCATCCAGGGTGGGAACCTCATCCAGCTCTAGCCTTAGGGGCTGTTGAGGGAGCTGGAGCAGGGCGGAATCTTGGACTGAGCGGTTGGCACTGAAAAGAGATTGGAAGTGTTCTGACCATCGGTTGAGGATGGAGATCTTGTCGCTGAGGAGGACTTTGCCGTCTGAGCTGCGCAGCGGGCTTTGGACTTGGGGTGAGGGGCCGTACACAGCCTTTAGAGCCTCGTAGAAACCCCTGAAGTCGCCAATGTCCGCGCTGAGCTGTGTTCGTTTGGCGAGGCTAGTCCACCACTCATTTTGAATCTCCCGGAGTTTGCGCTGAAGATGGCTGCATGCGCGACGGAAGGCTTGTTTCTTCTCTGGACAGGACGGCTTTGTAAGGTGAGCCTGGTGGGCAGCTCGCTTCTTTGCCAGCAGCTCCTGGATTTCCTGGCTGTTTTCGTCAAACCAGTCCTTGTTTTTCCTGGAGGAGAAGCCCAGTGCCTCTTCAGTGGATTGCAGTATGGTAGTCTTCAACTGATCCCAGAGGGTTTCAGGGGACGGGTCCGTGAGGCGGGTTGCAACGTCGAGCTTTGCTTTGAGGTTTGCCTGGAAGTTTCCTCTCGCTTCGTCTGACTGCAGGTTTCCAACATTGAACCTCTTTCTGGGGGCTTTATTGTTCCTGGGCTTTGGTTTGAAGTGAAGGTTGAGCTTGCAGCGAACCAGCCAGTGGTCAGTGTGGCATTCCGCGCTAGGCATGACCCTGGTGTGGAGCACATCTTGTTTGTCACTTTCTCGCACCAGGATGTAGTCCAGGAGGTGCTAGTGTTTGGATCGGGGATGCATCCAGGTGGTCTTAAGGCTGTCCCTCTGCTGAAAAAGGGTGTTTGTAATGACAAGTCGCTGTTCTGCGCAGAGCTCCAACAGGAGGTGCCCATTGTCGTTGCACTTGCCGACGCCATGCTTGCCCAGGATTCCTGGCCAGGTTTCTGAGTCTTTGCCGACACGAGCGTTGAAGTCGCCCAGGATGACAACCTTGTCGGCTGTAGGGGTACGTTGGATGAGGTTGCGCAGGTCGGTGTAGAACTTGTTGTTTTCTGCTGGTTCCGCCTGGAGGGTTGGAGCATAGACACTGATGAGGGTGATGTGACGCTTGTTTTGAAGTGGGAGTCGCATGGACATGATTCGGTCCGAGAGGCCTGTCGGAAGGTTTTCGAGTTTGGAGGCAATGAAGCTCTTGACCATGAAGCCTACACCAGATAGGCGTCGTTCATCCGAAGGCTTGCCAGACCAGTAGAGTGTGTAGCCCGCTCCGCGTTCTTGGAGGCTGCCTACATCTGCCAGGCGGACTTCACTGAGAGCGGCTATGTCGATGTCAAGTCTGAGGAGTTCATGTGCAATGAGGGCAGACCGACGTTCAGGTCGGTGGCTGTCAGCCTTGTGTAGCATGGTTCTGATGTTCCAGCATGCTAGCTTGAGTTTGTGAGCATCTTTTGAGGGGGAGGACGTGGAGGGGGAGGACGTGGAGGGGGAGGACGTGGAGGGGGAGGACGTGGACCTGTCCTCGGGCCTGCGCAAAGGAGCTTTTAGGTGGAGTGCAGTGCGCGCAGTACTGGCCCCACCCTTTACACCCATGGTTCGTGTGCCGTGGCCAAGCAAGCTGGGACGTGGCAGCGAGGTCCTTGGGTCGTAGGTTTTATATCGGAGTGGCCTTCTCCTATGCAGGTTTCTTACCCGGGCTGGAGGGGCCTGCCTCCCCTCCTAGGTCGGTCCATACTGCCCGGACCGGGGCTGAGGCCGCCGCAGTTCACCCTGTGCCTGGATTGGGGCCGCCGCCTCACCACTCTCTGCCCGGATCGGTGCCTTCGCCTGCCCCACTCGACCGAGGCCGGGGCCGCCGTCTCCCCCTTGCTCCTGCCCGGATCGGGGTCGCCGCCGTCTACCCTTCGCCCGGACCGGGGCCGGGGCCGCTGCTGCTCTCCCTGTGCCCGGACTGGGGCCGCCGCCTCCCCCTCCCTGTCCGGACCGGGGCCTCCGCCTGCCTCACTCGACCGAGGCCGGGGCCGCCGTCTCCCCCTTGCTCCTGCCCGTATCGGGGCCGCCGCCATCTACCCTTCGCCCGGACCGGGGCCGGGGCCGCTGCTGCTCTCCCTGTGCCTGGACTGGGGCCGCCGCCTCCAACTCTCTGCCCGTATCGGGGCCTCCGCCTGCCTCACACGACCGAGGCCGGGGCCGCTGTCTCCCCCTTGCTCCTGCACGTATCGGGGCCGCCGCCGTCGCATAAAGTTTAATTATGTTATAATTATGCATGATTAATTCTGTTCAAATATAAAATCATAATACATTGATCAGGATTTAGGGCGGGTCCCCCATCATGACGTCACCGGTAGAAGGTAGAATAGTCCTAATCCCGGAGATGGCTCCTTTCAAGTGTGAAAGCATTCAGTGTCCCAGTTAGGAGTGCTCAAGTGTGAAAAGACAATCTCCCATTCCTATCCCAGGATACTGAACGGTCATTTTAGTGGGATGCATGTGTGAAAGGGGCTTTTGGGTAACCCCACCTCAATCCTACTCTGTTGTTTCCTTCTGTTCTTTACCTGCTCCCGTTCTCATATTTCTTTCAAACCCAGTGGTCTCTTCTGCTACATATTATCTTGCTTGTTCCATCTTCGTTTGACCAGTTTCTGATCACCTCATGGCTCCTCCCACCCTGATTTTTTAATGCTTATTATCTCTTCTTACAACTTTAGTCCTTGAGTTGAGTTCTTCCAGCTTCTGATTGTTTAATATTGTTTTTACTTGGCTTAGGGTCTTTGCCACTAAAATAGACACTACTTTTACTTACTTTATACTTTGGCTTGGCTTCGCGGATGAAGATTTATAGAGGGGTATGTCCACGTCTGCTGCAGGCTCGTTGCTGACTGACAAGTCCGATGCGGGACAGGCAGGCACGGTTGCAGCGGTTGCAAGTTAAAATTGGTTGGTTGGGATTGGGTGTTGGGTTTTTCCTCCTTTGTCTTTTGTCAGTGAGGTGGGCTCTGCAGTCTTCTTCAAAGGAGGTTGCTACCCGCCGAACTGTGAGGTGCCAAGATGCACGGTTGGAGGCGATATCAGCCCACTGGCGGTGGTCAGTGTGGCAGGCACCAAGAGATTTCTTTAGGCAGCCCTGTACCTCTTCTTTGGTGCACCTCTGTCTCGGTGGCCAGTGGAAAGCTCGCCATAGAACACGATCTTGGGAAGGCGATGGTCCTCCATTCTGGAGACGTGACCCACCCAGCACAGTTGGGTCTTCAGCAACATGGATTCGATGCTTGTGGACTCTGCCAGCTCGAGTACTTTGATGTTGGTGATGAAGTCATTCCAATGTGTTGAGGATGGAGCGGAGACAGTGCTGATGGAAGCGTTCTAGGAGCCGTAGATGATTCCGGTAGAGGATCCATGATTCAGAGCTGAACAGGAGCGTGGGTATGACAACGGCTTTGTACACGCTGATCTTTGTGTGTTTCTTCAAGTGGTTGTTTTTCCAGACTCTTTTGTGTAGTCTTCCAAAGGCGCTATTTGCCTTGGCGAGTCTGTTGTCCATCTCTTTGTCGATCCTTGCATCAGATGAAATGGTGCAGCCGAGGTAGGTAAACTGGTTGACCGTTTTGAGTTCAGTGTGCCCGATGGAGATGTGGGGGGGCTAGTGGTTATGGTGGGGAGTTGGCTGATGGAGGACCTCAGTTTTCTTCAGGCTGACTTCCAGGCCAAACATTTTGGCAGTTTCCACAAAACAGGACGTCATGCGCTGGAGAACTGGCTCTGAATGGGCAACTAAAGTGGCATCATCTGCAAAGAGTAGTTCACGGACAAGTTGCTCTTGTATCTTGGTGTGAGCTTGCAGGCGCCTCAGATTGAAGAGACTGCCATCCGTGTGGTACCGGATGTAAACAGCATCTTCATTGTTGAGGTCTTTATTGGCATGTTTCAGCATCATGCTGAAGAAGATAGTAAAGAGGGTTGGTGCGAGGACACAGTCTTGCTTCACGCCGTTGTCAATGGAGAAGGGTTTGGAGAGCTCATTGCTGTATCTGACCCGACCTTGTTGGTTTTCGTGCAGTTGGATAACCATGTTGAGGAACTTGGGGGGGCATCCAAGGCGCTCTAGTATTTGCCAAACCCCTTTCCTGCTCACGGTGTCAAAGGCTTTGGTGAGGTCAACAAAGGTGATGTAGAGTCCTTTGTTTTGTTCTCTGCACTTTTCTTGGAGCTGCCTGAGGGCAAAGACCATGTCAATAGTTCCTCTGTTTGCATGAAAGCCACACTGTGATTCTGGGAGGACATTTTCGGTGACACTAGGTATTAGTCTATTAAGGAGAATCCTAGCGAAGATTTTGCCTGCAATGGAGAGCAGCATGATTCCCCTGTAGTTTGAGCAGTCAGATTTCTTGCCTTTGTTTTTGTACAGGGTGATGATGATGGCATCACGAAGGTCCTCTTTGCACTAAATATGGCGCTAAAGCCCATATTTGATAACTGATGTTTCTGCTTAGTCATATCAGGTTCTCCCAATGATAGGTAAATATTTAATTGAATAATAATGATTTTGAAGTTTGCATTGTGGTGCTTGAAGGTGGAAAGAGCTGTAGGTAGTGGTAAGAAGTAAGTTGAAACAGTGTTCACTGTCTATCATTTCCTTACAAATGTTCAAAGGAAGTTTCTGTGTTGCCATACCTTCTGAAGATTTGTAGATTTTGTTAACAGTTAATTTGAATTACTTTACATTTAAAACTTTGTGTATTTTGTTTGCTCCATTACTAATACTGTACTAATACATTACTAATATTTTGAATTTTAAAATGTTGATAGTATAAAGAAATTAAAGATTAATGTGGAGATTATTGGTTCTTAGACTAGATTAAGCCCATTAAACTGCAAGATACTTAAAATAACAAGGATGTCCCCAACAATTGTGCTTTACTCAATTGCAGTTAACTGGCAAATACAGTTATGAAGTTAATATACTATCACCCATTAGTATTTCCAAAGGATGACTTCAAACATTTTACTGTGCTCGAACAATTGTTAACATGGAGTCAACTGACAGGATGCATCAATGACTATATATGCAGGAAATAAATGACAGATTAATATTGAAAAGATATTTTGATATTGATTCTAGTCCTGGCGGCCAGGGAATGTTAGCAGATATTTTATAGTCTAGCATAAAACTGAACACAAGTTACTGCTATTTGTTTTTTGGAGATTTGAGTTGTGTGGAAATTTTTAAAAAATTGAATAATTGGGCAGCTGAATAATTTGAGTGTTTTCATTGGAAGGCTCAAGTTCTTGTCATACAACATTCAGTCACTGTAATTTGTAAACATTATTGCTTTTTAGAAGATATTTCCCATCTTAAAAAGGACATGACCCTTTTATTTATTCTATGTTTCTCTCTTTCACGCCAGTTTCTTTTTTTTAGCCCTCTTCTAGCAATGGGTTGATCAAGCACAAGGAAATATCAGACAAAATGAATGGGTAAAAAATGAACAGTTTAAATATGGGCTACTTGGAGTGTATCAATATGGTGAAGGGCAGCAAATGACAGGCGCAACTCTTTGGTATGGACTGTGCAAACAAACTGCTTTATTTTCTATCAGTAATAAAGAGGATTCGATGTTTGGGATGAAGTCGCTCCAATGAATGTTGAGGATGGAGCGGAGACAACGCTGGTGGAAGCGTTCTAGAAGCCGTAGGTGATGCCGGTAGAGGACCCATGATTCGGAGCCGAACAGGAGTGTGGGTATGACAACAGCTCTGTATACGCTTATCTTTGTGAGGTTTTTCAGTCGGTTGTTTTTCCAGACTCTTTTGTGTAGTCTTCCAAAGGCGCTATTTGCCTTGGCGAGTCTGTTGTCTATCTCATTGTCGATCCTTGCATCTGATGAAATGGTGCAGCCGAGATAGGTAAACTGGTTGACCGTTTTGAGTTTTGTGTGCCCGATGGAAATGTGGGAGGGCTGGTAGTCATGGTGGGGAGCTGGCTGCTGGAGGACCTCAGTTTTCTTCAGGCTGACTTCCAGGCCAAACATTTTGGCAGTTTCCGCAAAACAGGACGTCAAGCGCTGAAGAGCTGGCTCTGAATGGGCAACTAAAGCGGCATCGTCTGCAAAGAGTAGTTCACGGACAAGTTGCTCTTGTGTCTTGGTGTGAGCTTGCAGGCGCCTCAGATTGAAGAGACTGCCATCCGTGCGGTACTGGATGTAAACAGCGTCTTCATTGTTGAGGTCTTTCATGGCTTGTTTCAGCATCATGCTGAAGAAGATTGAAAAGAGGGTTGGTGCGAGAACGCAGCCTTGCTTCACACCATTGTTAATGGAGAAGGGTTCAGAGAGCTATATACCTTATATTAATTCCTCAAACTTAGTCCAAGCAATTACTTCATGAATATAACCACTTCAGTAAAACTCCTATAATCTGGCTTCCTATGGGCTTTGGAGGTGCAGGACAGTAGATTTTCAAGACTACTGGAAGCTACTCCTATAACACCAACACTTTCATTTCACTCTTTTTACATATTACACAGTACAATACATGTTTCACTTAACCTAGTGTGTTTAAATAGAATTTTGAAAAGAGAACTTGGTTAGTTCAGATTGTAAGTTAGAACTGACAAGCTAAAGCATACAAACACTTCCAACCCTGGTTACATATTCTGGATCCTGCTCCCAGCTGCAAACCTCTCTGTATTCCTGACCCCACTCCAGGTCCACAACAGCCTGCAGTCCCAATAAACATGCACTGAATTTCAATAATGAGGACTAATGCAATAATGAGGATTAATCAGTATGCTACATATCAAAAGTTGTTACACAACTTAGGCAACATTTATTTCCTTAATAAGATGAAAAATTGGATGATTGAACACATTTTATGAGACTGCTAAAAACCTTAAAACCTTAAAAACAGTCATGGGTAAGTTTCTGAAGGGCTATGTGGCAATGGAATATGATATTGGAATAAATGACCAGCTCTGAATAACATTATTTGATAACGGCACTAATTTAAGCTTGTTTGAGGCTTCTTTTCCCTGAACAATTGTTGCCATTTCTAATGCACACGGTTTTATCGCCTCTTCTGCAATTGTATGGGGCTTCTTGGATTCAGCAGTGGTTTGTCAGCAGATATAAAACCTAATTTTGGAAGGGTTGCTCGAGAATCAAAGCGGGCCCTTTTAGCTTTCAATGATGCAACATCATGGCCTGCAACATCTGCTCCACCACGCCGGTTGTTGAAGTGTTCCTGCAGCTTAGATGGCTTCAAATTTGCATTTGAAAAGACAGCGTCACAAAGCATGCACTGGAGTTTTTGCAGATCCTCAGTTGTTCCGGTGCAAGTGAAACCAAACTGCACATCATCATCCTTCCATTTCCTTTTCTTTGACATAATGAAGGGTCAATTAATAATTTACATAACACACATAAATAATAAGAAATAAAAATCGAATGTAATTCGCTACAAAACACAAAACAAGTTTGGCCCCCATTTTAAATGTCCTGATTAAAAAAATATTAGAGGGCCATGCCATTTAAAAGGAAACAGCTCGTTGAAATGTGCTAAAATTCATAGAGAATCTCATTTTATTGAATAGAGAAAAAAGAGGACATCCCCATCTTTAATTTGGACTTTTAAAAAATCGATATGTTATCTTGAATATATAGGACAGTACCCTTAATATAAACAAAAAAACTGAAATGTTATCTTGCACCCCCTGGAATGCAGTCACACCCCGATTGGGAAACCCTGAGATAGAGGAAGGGCAAGACACAGATGATAGTCAGTCAGCAAAACTTAACATTTTATCTGTACCTCTTTTATGTTAAAGCTCATTGAGCTTTGCCCCCAGACTTTAATGGTTGCAGTGTTCATGTGTATACACTCACTGATTGTTAGCTCCGTTTTTCAGCAAGGTGCTTGTATCATGTTACTGACTTTTCTTAAAGCTTGTCTCTGTTTCAAGAAAATTTCCATTGGGATTGAACAAGAATTTTACATCTCAAAGTGACCAGTAAAATCTTCAGGAAGAAGCAGTGGGCAAAGACAGCAATAGCAGCATTTGAAGTCTGATTGGTCGAGATCGAGAGGAGTAGTGCTGTCTCAGTAGGGTGTCAGAAATCTTTCCACATGCTCATACAGAAGATGATGGGTCCAAAAGCTCAGGAGATGGAATGCAGGAGTCAGCCCCATGAGCCTGAAGTTTAATAGTCTCACGTGGTATCTACATACATCAGGTACCAACTGCCTCAATCATCATTTGGATATTAATATACAGTACTTTACATGCTGATAATTTCTGTAACTCAAAATACCTATTGTTCTTGTGCATATTCAGTCATTTAGTACAACTGCCAGCATCAAAGTCTGTACTACTGCCAGATGAACACCTATATGACACAAGCACATTCCACAGCATTTCATTCTTTCTCTTGTTGAACCGTGGTTTACAATCAGGTACAGGAGCAACTAAGCAGATATGGACAGGCACCCCCTGAGGTCATCTAGCCAAGGTATCGAGATGATTGAATTATTCAGAGTTGTATGAAATTATGAAATAGCAAGTGTTTGAATTCCTGTAGCGTACCCATGAGTAAATGTATCCTTCAAAACAAGGAGAGATTTAAAAAAAATAATTCAGCACAGTAACAGAATCTTTCGGCCTAATTGGCCAACACCTGCAGTATGTTTTTTTGAAAGGTGGAGGACTCGAAGGAAATCCATGCAGAGATAGGGAGAATGTACAAACTTCTTACAGACAGTGGTGGGGAGAAGAACCTCTGCCCCAGTCACTGGCACTATAACAGCGTTGCGCTGACTACTACGCTAACCGTGCTGCCTTTTTTCCTTTATTTTCAATGTTTTCCTTTTAATAAAGGGCACTCCTCTGGGAAATCTGGCCTTAAATTAGCCAAAGTTCATTCCCTCCCAAGTTGCTTTGCTGGTATTGCAAACAGGGGAGATACATTGCTAAGGACTAGAGCTAGTGAAAGTCCAAAACTACGAGCAACTAATTTGCATTATAAATCCTACAAAAATAGATCGGGTTATGGCACCAAGAGTGCAAAATCATAGGATGCCATAGGTACTCTTTGGTGAGTAAGAATTATTTAAGGTGATATGAAAGTGGAAAGAAAAAGGTTAAGAACCACTGAACTAACTAATCGAAAAGGATCCTTATGATGTTCTTGGTTATTTCAGTTTTCCTCACTGGGCTAAGGCAGTATCCAGAGTATGTTTAAGTTTCCAATTCCCTTTATAAAATCTACATATGTTTCCATTTTAATGGAATAATCCAAACAAGAAGTAGCTAAAAATATATTAGTGCACCATATGGGAGATATTTTTACTTTCTTACAAGCTATGATTATCATCTTTCTTTAATTATCTTGACTCATCCCTGCTCTTCCTGAATATTTGCACCCAGGTGAGTTAAGAAGATAAAATGAAGATGGAAAAACATTTTTTGTTGTACTGTATATTTTATGTTGGAACCACTTGGGTAGGGTTTAAGGTATGAGATCTTGAACATTGGGTTATTCTTGATGAAACAAATAAAAATATTTTCAAATTGTTGGTCAGTGATGTAGGGGAGGATTGGGGATTTTATGCTTTCCTAAATATTGCCACAAACTTAAGACAGTGTAAAAATTGTAAAATCTTGGCACTTACCTGGAAATAATTGGAATTGAATTATATAGTTTTGTTCAATTCAATTTGGATAAATGGATTATTTTTGTGCATCAAATTTCATGGAATATCATCAGTGAAGGACATCAGAGATTCACCAAAATGAATCAAAAAGAGTCAAAATCCGATTACAGTTTAAATCAAATTTTCTTAAATTCCTTTGAAATTGGCAGTTTGATAGTGTTCAAATTGAGCTTTTTAGAAGATTAAAGGATTTGATGGGGTTGCACAGAGGAAATCTAGAACTAGAAGGCATAATCTTATAATTGCCACAAGGCCGATAGGAAAGATATCAGGAAAGATTTTACCCATACAAGGGGTACCATAAATTTGGAAATCTCTTTCCAAAACAAAAATTGTAGATATAGGTTCAAATGGATTTTCTTAGACCAAGTTTGGTATATTTTGTTGAAATCAGAGTTATGAGGTTATGGAGCACAGATGGGCAAGTGGCGAATTAATTAGATTCATTTAAAAGAGTCTTAGATAGGCACATGGATGAAAGTAAAATAGAAGATTATGGGCTACGAGTTTAGGAAGGGTTGGAATAGGTTTATATAGATCAGCACACTAGAGTGGGTCGATGGGCCCATACTGTGCTGTCTTGTTCGGTGGTCTGAAATGCTATCGAATAATGTGTTCAACCATGATTTTGATAAGTGGTTAAAGTTCAAAGTTCAGATCTATTGTCAGAGTACCTACATGACGTTACATATAACACTGAGATTCTTTTTCCTGTGACCAGGCAGAATTTCTACTTATCGCTAATGCAAAAAACTTTACCTAAGGAAAAATACATATACAAAAGAGAAATGTAAACAACAAAAGAAATGTAAATTGTGCAATACAGATAAAAAAAAATTATTAATAAATAATGTGCAAATAAAAAGTCCTGAAATTAGTCTTTGTTGAGTTTGTTGTTGAGGAGTCTGATGGTGGAGCGGTACCAATTGTTCCTGAACCTGGTGATAAGAGTTTTGTAGCACCTATACCTCTTTCCTGATGGCAGCAGCAAGAACAGAATATGTTCTGGGAGATATGGGTCCTTGATGATTGCTGCAGCTTTCTAACTGCAACGTTCCATGTAGATTTTCTCAAAGGTAGGGAGAGTTTTGCCTGTGAACAGAACATGTCCTAGGTGGTGCGGATCCTTGATGATTGCTTCGTTCCACGTAGATTTTCTCGATGATGGAGAGATTTTGCCTGTGATGTTCCAGGCTATATCCATGACCTTTTGCAGAGCTTTCCGCTCTGGTATGCCGCCATACCAGGCCTTGATGCAGCTGGACAGCACACTTTCCACTACACATCTCTAGTCATTTTCCAAAGGTTTAAGATAGCATGCCAAACCTGCAAATTCCTGAGGAAGTAGAGGTGCTAACGTGTTTTCTTCACAGTGACATTAATATTTTGGATCCAGGAAAGCTCCTCCAAGAGAGTGACTCCCTGGAATTTATATTTGCTCAGCCTCTCCACCTCTGATCTCCCAATGATCACTGGGTGATAAACCTTTAGTTTTCCCTTCCTAAAGTCCTCTGTCAGCTCCTTGGTTTTGGTGACATTGAGTGCAAGGCTGTTGTTACTGCACCATTCAGCCAAGTTTTCAATCTCCCTCCTGCGTGCCCCTTTTTATACAGCGCACTATCGTGGTATCATCAGCAAATTCATAACCAACCAATTTTCCCCTTGCAACCGCTGCAACCGTGTCTGCCTTTCCTGCATCGGACTTATCAGTCACCAACGAGCCTGCAGCTGACATGGACATTACCCCTCCATAAATCTTCGTCCGCGAAGCCAAGCCAAAGAAAGAAAAGAAAAGCAAGTAGAGCAAGGGCCTAAGAACACAGCCCTGTGGTGCTTTGGTGGAGATTGTGCTGGAGATGTTCTGGTCTGGAGGTGAGGAAATCCAGGATCTAGTTACACAATGGGGTGTTAAGGCCCAGGTCTTTGAGTTTGCTAATTAGGCTTGAGGAGATCATGCTGTTGAATGCTGATGGAACATGCTGAAAGGGTCAAAACGGCCTACTTTGGCTCTTCATCTTAATGTTCTAGTGTATCAGAAAGGCAGCCTCTGTGTCCCACATGACATTGATTCAAAGCACCAGTTTTCCTGTCAAACCAGTATAAATCATACAGGTATAACCATCATCTGCGAAAGTCTCTCACTGGCACTGACTGCAACTTCAAATAACTTCTATCAAGAACTGTTACTGGTATTGCGTATTGTAAAATTTGTTGAATCACAGTTCCTTCCCCCTGATTTTACTTTTGTTGGTGATGTAGTAAAGGCCAGTATTTTACGAGGATGGACGGGGAGAATAAGTGTCCATTTTCCTCACTTGGAATGGGAAATGTTTTCCCTAGGGCTTTGCTGTTTTTATCTCAAAAAACATTTGGCATTTATCTATCTTTTGTGAATGACCGGTGGTGTTTTTTAGATTTTAATGATCACATTTCAGGAAAAAGTAATGTGCAGAAGAAGTACTGTGTCTTACTTTTCCACTTTAACTTATCATACAATTTAGCATAGTGACTGGAGACATTTTGGCTCATTGATCTTGTGCTGCATCCAGGATAGTGATTCTTGTGACACAAGCCACAAAACCTGCAATCAGTACTGGGTTGATAGTGGCATCACATCCTCTAAATGAATGATTTAAAAAATAAGAAGCCATCACTTATACCAATCCTTTCTTTCTAAAAAAAAATTTGTTTTCATTCACTTTTGGTATCATCCTTGGAATTTCTTTTAATCTTATCTCATGCCTCACTATACTTTATCGAAGATCAGAACCAAGTTAAAAGTTTAAATTCAAAATAACTTCCCTGCGTTTTGAATCAATTCCTCTAGAAAAGAAACCCTAAGTTTTATGAGGATAAGTTGTGTTACTTTTAATGATTTGTGAACCAATGTCTCTAGATCCCATTTTAACATTTATTTTGTAAGGAATTTTTTGCCTGCTTTGTTCCTCATATTTGTACATTAACATTAACTTGATTTTTCCTGTCCATTCTGCTACAAGTTATCAGTTGTTTTATCCGTTGATGTTGGAATTTATGGCTTTGTGGCCAGTTTTGCAGGTGCTTTGAAGGTAGGTGGAAGGGCAGTAATGTTGAGAAGGTGGGGAGTCTTCAAAGGGACGGATAGATTGGGATAATGGGCAAAGAAGTGGCAGGTGGAATACAGGGTAGAGAAGTGTGTGGGCGTGCACTTCAGTGGTAGGAATAAAAAAGTAGGCTCTTTTCTAAATGGGGAGAGAATTCAGAAGGTGGAGGTCCAAAGGGACTCAGGGTCCTAGTGCAGGATTCCTTAAAGGTTAGCTTGCAGGTTGGGTCAGTAGTAAAGAAGACAAATGCAATTGTTTACATTAATTTTGAGAGGACTAGAATATAAAGACAAAGATTTAATACTGAGCCTTTGGCAAGGCATTGGTCAGACCACATTTAGAGTATTACAGGCAGTTTTGAGCCTTATTTCTAAAGAAGGATGTGCTGGTGTGAAGGAGAATCCAGAGGAAATTTATGTCATTGATCCTGAGGAGAGAGGATCAACATTCAAGGAGCTATTGATAGCTCTGGACCAGTACTCACTGAAGTTTAGAAGGATGGATGGTTCCACATTGAAACGTATTGAATATTGAAAAAGCTGGATACAGTGGACGTGGGGAAGATGTTTCCAATAGTGAGAGTCTCGGACCAGAGGGAACAGCCTCAGAATAAATGGATGTATCTTTAGAACCAAGATGAAACGTTTCTTCAGTCAGGGTGGTGAATCTGTGGAATGAGTCACCACAGTCGGATGTGGAGGCTCAGTCATTGGATATATTTAAAGCAAAGGTTGATAGGTTCTTGATTAATAAAAATATCAAAGGTTTTGGGAGAAGACAGGAGAATGATTGAAAAGAAATGTACCTCAACCATGGCAGAGCAGACTCGATGGGCTGAATGGCCTGATTCTTATGCTCTTATCTCATTAAGTCTTTTGGACTTATCTCAGTTTTCCTCAGTATTAATTATACTCCCAAATTAGTGCCTTCAAATTTTGAAGTTGTACTTCATATCAGCCATTACAAAAAAATATTTTATTTTAGTTTTCACAGACTAACAAAGTCCAATAAACAAAGCCATGCATGTACATATTCATACCCAAAGTCTGCATTTGTCCCCACCACCCCCTTCCCCCGCCTCAGCAAATACATTCCAAAAACTTAGCTCGATTCCAATCATCGTGGGGCACATGACCCCTATCAAAACCTGTAATGAAAAGAAATAACAGTGGCAAAGCCATTTAAAAGAAAACACTAAAAAGAAAAGAACTCAAAAGAAAAAAAAAGTAAAGACACCTTTTTTTGGCTATGCCCCCTAGGATTCTGCTCAAATTGTATGGCACCCCTACCCTCTTCTCTGTGAAACAGTCAAGTTTTGGTTTCTTCTGTACTTCTCTCCTGCTGGCTACACAAAAAAAAACATTAAAAATATTTATGTTACATGAAGTGAAAAGAAAACAAGGCTTTTACTTATATGTGCTGCAGCCCCCAGGGTGCCGTAGAGTCCCCGTTGAGAATGGCTGCTTTACATTTCCATGCGAGTTGTGCATACTAAAAGAACAATTATTAAAGCAGCAATGCTGGGACAGCTTCTAACAGTTTAAGTGTATACATATGACTGATATCCTCTTGCCGCATTGTTTTTTAGTTGGCTATTCTCCTCTCTGCCCCTCACACCTTCATCGTTAAGTCTACTATGTAGTAGCTTGTTGAAGGACTTTTGGAAATCTAACTACTCAAAACTAACTATATAGACATGTACTTTTCCTTTTACTACTAATAATTTAGTTGTAAGAGGAAGAATACACATAGCATTTTAAATAACTATTTTATTATTATTTTGTTGCTGTTTTATTGGATTGAAAAATACATAAAATATATGGGAGAATTTATTGAAACATGACAGACATGTATTGGTCTCTTATCTGGGGAATTAATGGAGTTCACTATCAAAGCAGGTATAAAGAAAGGGACTAAATGCAGGAATATTTGGAATAAAGGGAATTAATAGAAATTGCCAATTAATTGGGAATTCATGGAGGACTGTAACTGATATTCAACATATTGAAAAATGATGAGAAGCCAGAGGGCTGCACGGGGTCAAAAGCATCCATAAAGAAAAATTATAAGTCAACATATCGGGTCCAGACACTTTATCGAGACTAAAGTAGGAAGGGGGAGACAGCATGGAAAAGGGCGGAGGGAGTGTCAGGCGAGGGGCCAAAATTGATTTTAAAAAATACCTTTCTGCCTCTCCACCTCTCACCTCTGGCTAGTATCCTATCATCACCTGACTCCTCCCCAGGCCCCACCCTCTTTTTGTGCTTGCTATCTACTCTTCCCATTTTACTCAATAAAACATCCCCACCTGCCTGATCTGCTGAGTCTTTCCAGGATCTCATTGTTTATCCAATATATGGAGTTTGTTGTAAAACCATAGGCGTAAAATTAACTATGAGTAGAAGCAAAAGAACAGTTTTTCTTACTTGTGATAAGTAATATCTTTATGATAGCAAGATACGATTATAGAAAAAAACTGTGGGATGCAGTGTTATGTTTATTATTTGCATTAATTACTTTGTGCTAAATGAACATATGGTTCAATTTGGATATTTCTGTTTCCAGTTATGTTTCTTTCTTTCATGCAAATTTTACCACCAACAAAATAAGTGCTTGTAACCATTAAGCAGTTTCATTACAGAGTATTCTACAATGTGGCACATAAAGGTTTAAATGAGGGATCAAAAATTGTTTGGAGATTGAGCTGAGGTAAAACAGTTGATTCTTACTGTAAATTATCTATAACTATAGTTATGGATATACACGCCACTAAAAAATCAGCTGCTTATGTAAAAAATTCAAATGATTCAGTAATTTTAGGGACATAGTGTAAACAAAATATACCACAGGGATAAAAATGTAATTTGCAGATAAATTGGATAGCATTTTCACTTGTTGGTAATTCCCCATATCTGAAAAGCTTGGGAGTGGATGGTTTTTGGTTTTGGATTTTTTTTCGGTCAACAGAATAAAACAGAAAAAAAACCCAAAAGCAGCACTGTAGCATCAGCTGCCACCAGACCCCGACTGCTCCCCACTACCGTCACCGATCCCTGACACCTTCCCACTGAGGTTCCCACACCTGCCTGGGAGGCCGCTCTCCTTTATAATGCCGGGACAGTGGAGAACCAAGTACAACTGAGGGTAAAGAAGAAACGGAATGAGAGAGGGGAGGGAGTTAACTTATATGAGGACAATTAATGTACTAATTTATCCCCATGCGTTGCCTGACCTACCAACTTGCTCATTGATGGCTTGAGATTCCAGCCTGTTTCTCTGAGCCAACATCCAGCCATTCCGCATCTGTCTTCACAGCTAGTTCTGAGCTCTGTTGTTACCAAACTGGCACCTACGGAGCATCAGAGCCCCACATGGGCAAGTTGGGTGATAAATTTTTTTCATCTTGTAAAGTCATGTTGGCACCAAAAAAAAGTTTGATTAATAGTACTTTTTGGTTAATGGAATTTTGGATATGGGAAAACGTACTGTAATTTGCCATAGACGTGCTTCTGATTGAAAAAGCTAGATAGAGTGGACGTGGAGAAGATGTTTCCAGTAGGATCAGTGGGCACAGCCTCAAAATAAAGGGATGTCCCTTTAGAATAGAGATGAAGAAAAAAAATTCTTCGGCAAGAGCGTGGCGAATCTGTGGAATTTGTTGCCACCGACTGCTAGGCGGCCAAGTCATTGGGTATACTTAAAGCAGAGGTTACTAGGTTCTTGATTAAAAGGGTGTCAAAGGTTATGTGGAGAAGGCAGAAGAATGAGGTTGAGAGGAAAATTACATCAGCCATGAATTAAATAGCAGAACAGACTTGATGGGCCAAATGGACTAATTCTGCTCCTTAGTGTTCTTGGATATATTTCAATGGCACAGAAGTTATGAATATATTATCTTCGATAGAATCCTTTCCTTCATGAATGAACTTTTTCTACTCTCTCAAAGATGAAATGATTAAGTAATATAAGAAATAAAGAACTTGGACTCGATTTGGTTGGAGCACAAAAAATATTTATTATGATAGCCCTAACTGTAGCAAAAAAATGTATTATGTCAACCTGGAAATTAGAAGACAACTTGAGAATATAGCAATGGTACATAGAAATAAATAAATGTATTCCATTGGAAAAAATAACATATAATTGAAGAAATAACATCACAATATTCGAACAAATATGGGAACCATACATGAAACACAATACAGAAATCCTACCATGGACCTCCACCACCTAAAATGACAGAAGGAGAAGATAACGAAATGAACTGACCCAGTATGTAAAAGTAAAAGACACAAATTTCTTGTTTATTTTTATTAAGTGACGACATTGTTTAACGGGTTTAATGTATCATATTGGAATGACTTCATCACCAACATCGAAGTACTCGAGCTGGCAGAGTCCGCAAGCATCGAATCCATGCTGCTGAAGACCCAACTGTGCTGGCTGGGTCACATCTCCAGAATGGAGGACCATCGCCTTCCCAAGATCATGTTCTATGGCGAGCTTTTCACTGGCCACCGAGACAGAGGTGCACCAAAGAAGAGGTACAAGGACTGCCTAAATAAATCTCTTGGTGTCTGCCACACTGACCACCGCCAGTGGGCTGATATCGCCTCAAACCGTGCATTTTGGCGCCTCACAGTTCGGCGGACAGCAACCTCCTTTGAAGAAGACCGCAGAGCCCACCTCACTGACAAAAGACAAAGGAGGAAAAACCTAACACCCAACCCCAACCAACCAATTTTCCCTTGCAACCGCTGCAACCGTGCCTGCCTGTCCCGCATCGAACTTGTCAGTCACCAACGAGCCTGCAGCAGACGTGGACATACCCCTCCATAAATCTTCGTCCGCGAAGCCAAGCCAAAGGAAAAGGTATCATATAGATTCAACTTTGATTAAATGGGAAGGGGGGGTGAGGGAGGGAGGGGGGAAAAGGGGGAGAAAATGACACTATATATTCAAGAGAAAAATGTCTATGTATTTTGATCAGTATGGTTCATAGTGTGAAAAATTTAAAAAAATTTTAAAAAGATGAAATGAAAGAGCTAATCAGAATGAAAGTCATTTAACTGGAACTACTTTGCAGCATCTCAATTAAAAGTAGAAATTAGATCTCGTGCAAGGTGTCAAAATATTCTTCACTTATTAACAAATTCGTATAATACATGCTGATGACATAATTGGCTGCTACTAATCGTAGGGCAAAATTTCTAAGGAAAATCTCCTTTATTACTGAATATTCTAGTGCTGGAAGACACATTTGGAAAAGTTCAACAGTATCACGAAGAAAAGCCAGTACCATATGCACTTTTAAAATGGTAATGGTCCAAAGTATACTAATGTTTTTTCTCGACTTCTTGGCATTTTTTTTTGCCATATATGGGAATTTTTGGAAAATTGCCAATAGAGGTCTTTTCATTTTGTTGCTCTTTTGCCTGAAACAAACCTAAAATAGCACTGATTTATTCTTTTGTGAATTTTGTATTCAAGGTTATGTGGGCATGGAGTCTTATCCATGGCAATAGAATCATATGAAGCAAATGCTATGTCTGTAATGCTGAAGGTTTCTGTTAAAGTAGCCAAGGTTAGACATTTTGCCCTGGTGACCAAACCTAAAGGAATGTGAGGATATCATTGTTGTAGTTAAATGCCCCTTCTGTTGAATTTTAGACCCTGGATGGGGGAAGTGAGGAGGAGAATAACATGGTGTTAGTGGTGATTAGTGTAACTAGTGCTTGAAGAAAAAGACAGACTCAGAGCAGAGGGATCTTTTCTGTTCTGTTCTACCGGTAATTAACACAGAGAGGTACTATGTCTTTGGAGAAAGAGGAAAAAGAGTGTTTGCCTGAAATTATTAAATTCTACATTAAGTCTCATCAACTTCAAAGTTCCTAGAAGGAAGATGGGTTATTGTTCTTCATACTTTCACTGGACATTGTTGGAACAGCAGAGAAGAGCAAAGGCATTGTGTGGGAGTGGAGCAGAGAAATAAAGTGAGAGATAACTGAAAACTTGAAGAAAGGAGGTATTTGGCAAAGCAATCACCTACCTCACATTTGGGTTTCTCCAATGTAGATGAGGCTGTCATTTTTTTGTCATTAAATATTGTGCAATAAATATTAACTCAACTGTGAATATTTATCTATATCCTTTTATTGTTTTGGCATATTGTGGTAATATAATTTGTACTATTGTGGTTGGTGTTCCTTAATATACTGAGGTGGTGCAGTAAGTATAAATTTTGGTGCATTTGAACTTATGTCCATGATAATAAATTCATTACTCATTAGTCATGAGCATTGAATTCAGCCTACTAGATTCAAAAAGTCTCAGTGACTTGTCACTTCACCTGTCTGGACCATTTAGGAATGCTGAGTGGAGAATAGTTAAAATAAGATGTATTGCATGGGAAAGTGCTGGATGAAGGGGCATGGTTGGAGGAGATGAAAGAGCAGACCAGAGAGTTGTGGGAGTAATGTTCCTTTGGAATGCAGAAATAGGGCAAGGGGTGGGGGGCGGGGGAGAAAAATAAGTGTCTGATAGAGAAATACCACAAGTCATGAGCATAAATTCTAGAGAATGATGTGTTGAATGTAAAGGCTGGTGAGAAAAAAAGGGACCTTCTTCTGGCTGGGAGGAGAAAGGATGTTGCAGCTTAGAGCTCTTTCAACTGTGCTAGAGGAAAAACCAAACAAGATAGAAGATATCTTAAAGATACTAGATTAGAGAATGGAATGGATGTTGTTCTTACAGGGAGCAGAGTGTGAGGAGGTGCATGAATTGTAATGGATATTGGCAGCTATTTCCTCAGACAGTAATAGAGGTTTTACCTATCTCGGCTGCACCATTTCATCAGATGCAAGGATCGACAATGAGATAGACAACAGACTCGCCAAGGCAAATAGCGCCTTTGGAAGACTACACAAAAGAGTCTGGAAAAACAACCAACTGAAAAACCTCACAAAGATAAGCGTATACAGAGCCGTTGTCATACCCACACTCCTGTTCGGCTCCGAATCATGGGTCCTCTACCGGCACCACCTACGGCTCCTAGAACGCTTCCACCAGCGTTGTCTCCGCTCCATCCTCAACATCCATTGGAGCGCTTACATCCCTAACGTCGAAGTACTCGAGATGGCAGAGGTCGACAGCATCGAGTCCACGCTGCTGAAGATCCAGCTGCGCTGGATGGGTCACGTCTCCAGAATGGAGGACCATCGCCTTCCCAAGATCGTGTTATATGGCGAGCTCTCCACTGGCCACCGTGACAGAGGTGCACCAAAGAAAAGGTACAAGGACTGCCTAAAGAAATCTCTTGGTGCCTGCCACATTGACCACCGCCAGTGGGCTGATATCGCCTCAAACCGTGCATCTTGGCGCCTCACAGTTTGGCGGGCAGCAACCTCCTTTGAAGAAGACCGCAGAGCCCACCTCACTGACAAAAGGCAAAGGAGGAAAAACCCAACACCCAACCCCAACCAACCAATTTTCCCTTGCAACCGCTGCAATCGTGTCTGCCTGTCCCGCATCGGACTTGTCAGCCACAAACGAGTCTGCAGCTGACGTGGACTTTTTACCCCCTCCATAAATCTTCGTCCGCGAAGCCAAGCCAAAGAAGAAAGAATAGAGGTTTTTGGAGAGGGAAGAAATCAGGTATAAAAGATGTAAAAAAATGAGAGCTGAGTCAAAATTGAGAGGAAAAAGTAATGAGATTTTCAATTTCTATTTGAGTGCAGAAAACCTTCTTGGCCTCCATCAGTCATGATCAATCATAGGTATTGCACCTCTGGTAGTCACTGGTTTGTTTAGCAGCGTTGACTGTGGCTATGGAGGCCAATCCTAGAATGGCAGGTTCTGCCACAGTTGCTGCAAATATAGGGCATCATTGAATTGCTGTCCATTGTGCTCTGCACTTAGCTCTCTGTTCATCAAACTGACTCAAGATCACTCTTTTGACTTGCTCTAGGTGTTGATGAAGAGTACCTCACCATTTGTTGCAGTCATCTGCTGTATATTTCCAGTACTCTGTGATGATTTTTAAGGCTTTCATGTCTACCAATGTTCCTCTTGCCTATTGCTAGTTCTCCTTAGATGATGTCCTTTAGCAGTCTACCATCCTTCATGTGACGGATGTGGCCCAACCAGCGCAGTCTGCATTTTGAAAGCGTGAATGTTTTGGGAAGTCCAGCACGGAAGAGGACCTTAGAATTTGGGACTTTGTCTCTCTAGGAGATGCCGAGGATGCGGTGAAGGCTGTACAGGTGAAAACTGAGTTTCCTTTTTGTCTTGGAGTAGGTGGTCCAAGTCTCCCTACCATATAGGAGGGTGCTGATAATGTGTGCATTGTAAACAGCAGTCTTGGTCTATGTAGCAAGTTTTTGATTCTCCCAGACCTGTGAGGAGAGTCGAGTAAGGATCAATGCTACTCTCCCGATATGCCTATTGATTTCAGCATCAAGGGAGAGAGTGTCACTAATAGTTCACCCCAAGTATGTGAACTCATGGACCACTTTTAGATCATAGTTGTTGATAGTAATGACTGGTGTCTCCACTATGTTCTCGGCAAGAACATTTGTTTTCTTTGGGCTGATGGTAAGTCCAAAGTCCTTGCATGCCTTGGAGAAGTGGTCCATGAGAGTTTACAGTTGCTGCTTGGTGTGGTAGGTTATAGCAGCATAATTGGCAAAGAGCACATCATGTAGTAAGATCTTTCACACCTTTGTACTTGCTCTCAGGTGCACAGAATTGAACACCTGCCCGTCACACCTGGTGCGCATGTAGATGCCATCTGTCAACATCCCAAACACGTGCTTCAGTAGCAGAGAGAAGAAGATGCCGAATAATGTTGCGGCAACACGCATCCTTGCTCAACATTATTTGGCAGTGCAGAAAACACCACCAATATAATCATCTATATAATGGGTAAAGATTTCCGGGAAGGGCCCTGAATGCGGTCGAAGTAAGAACAAGTTGCTTAAGCGCAAGAGGACAACCTCTTGATAGTAATCTAATTGGACTACACAATTGGGGAATTTATATTAATGGTCTCCATTCTAAAATGCTGCCTGCTTTAAAAAATATTAGCTATTAGGAGTTTATTATTAGATAATATTAGCTACGAATGTGGATTGTTTTCTTTTGAGCATCGAAGGGTGATCTGATCGAAGTGTATAAAGTGATAGGAGTAATTGATAGGGTAAGATAAGAGTCTTTTTCCAGGATGGAAATGAAAATTTAAGGGTGAGAAGGAGAAAGTTTAAAGGAGATTTATGAGGCAGGTTTTAAACGCAGAGTAGGTGCCTGGAACATGCGAACAGGGGCAGGGGAAATGGTGGAAGCAGATAGGACAGCAATGTACAAGAGACATTTAGCAGACACATGGTTAAGTAGAGAATAGACAGATGTAGACAATGTGCTGATTGCACTGCATGGACATCTGTAGTGCAGTCCATATCAATGGCTAGATTACAAACAGTTTCCCCATCAAGTCTGGAGTCAGGGGGAGTCACGTGATGGAGTAGTGGCTGGTCAGGGAATTCCAGCCCTCTCCGGAAAAGCTGAAAAAAAATGCACAAAACACAAAGGTACAAGAGTAAAAATTAAAACAAAGTAAAAATAAATGTGAGAAGAAAATGACAGCGAAGAGAGAAAAGTCGAAAACAACGGGAAGAAGAGAAGATGAAAGAACGTCGGAAGAAGAAGGTGAAGGCCTTACCTGTCCGAAGAGGCCCGCCGTGGAGAGAGAAGCCCGCTCCCTCAGGTCAGTGGATGTCCCAGGCTCGGGACTACAAAAATGGCTCGCAGAGCCGAGTAAAAGTGCGCAACCGCGCATGAAAAAAAACACACTGACGGGAGGGGGGAACAGCTGCGGAGTCGATCTCCACAGCTGAGAGAGACACCTGCAACACAGCAACAGGTGCAGAACATGGAAAATAACGACAACAAGAAAGAAGAGGGTAACAAGGAAACAACAGATGGTCAACCCAGAGGAAGAAGAAGAATAGAAAGAAATGGAAGAAGAAGAGAAAGCCAAGACAATGGATATATCTTTTTTTAAAGAATATATGGAATCTGTGAAAGAATGGCAATTACAAGAATTTAATGAGATAAGAAGAATTAAGAATGCAGAAGAAAAAATGAATAAAATAGAAATGGTCATATCAGAGATAGGAAAAAGAGTGGATAATGTGGAAAAACGAGAAATAATCGTAGAAATGGAAGTAGAGGACTTAAAAGAGAAATTGGAAGAATCTAATAAAAAGGTTAAAGAGGCACATGAGCTGTTAGCTCAGAAGATAGATATAATGGAAAACTATAATAGAAGAAATAATATAAAGATAGTGGGCATTAAGGAAGATGAAGAAGGCAAGAATATGAGAGAATTTATAAAAGATTGGATCCCCAGGGTCCTAGGAAGACCAGAATTACAGGAAGAAATAGAAATAGAGAGGGCACATAGAACATTAGCCTCGAAACCACAACCACAGCAAAAACCAAGATCCATTTTAGTAAAATTTTTAAGATATACAACAAGAGAAAATATATTGGAGAAAGCAATGAAGAAAATAAGAGAAGACAAAAAGCCACTGGAATACAAAGGTCAAAAAAATTTTTCTATCCAGACATAAGTTTTGAACTCCTGAAGAAGAGGAAGGAGTTCAATACAGCAAAAACGATCTTATGGAAAAAAGAATATAAATTTATGTTAAAGTACCCAGCAGTACTTAAAATAGTTATTCCAGGGCAACAAAACAGACTATTCTCAGATCCAGAGGAAGCACGAAAATTTGCAGAACAACTACAAAACAAGCAGAGAGATGAAGACATGTAATGAGAGTAAAAATGACCACGAACTATATGTATGTGTGTATATGGGTATATATATATATATATATATATATATATATAGATGTGTGTGTATATATGTGTATACATGAGTGTATCCGTATTTAGAGGAAAATATATATAGATAAGAATTAATAAGGGAATGAAAGGGAATAGAGGGAATAAGGAGGGAATTAAAAGAGTGACCTTTGTTATATATGAAAATTGAAATCTTTTCCGGGGGGGGGCTGGGTGGGGAGGAGTTACGGTCACTGCAAAATCAATTAACGCTTGCGAGTGAATTCGCAAATCCAAATGGAGAGGGGAGATGTGGTTGCCCGGCAAGGGATAAAGGGCAACTCAGGAGGGGAAGGGGAGAATGGGGTTAAAGAAGTTTTAAGTAGGAAAATAAGGAAAATGTTTGATGTTTTAGAAATGTTGTCTTATAAAGTGTTCAAAACAAGAAAGCAGAAATGGATAAGAAGTAAAGGTGATGATGGAGAAACAGAAAGGGAAGATAAACAAAGTATGAAATGGCCACGTTGAACTATATGACTTTAAATATTAACGGAATACATAACCAAATCAAAAGGAAGAAACTGCTAAATTTACTGAAAAAAGAAAAAATTGATATAGCATTTGTGCAAGAAACACATTTAACTGAATTAGAGCACAAGAAATTAAAGAGAGATTGGATAGGACATGTAACAGCAGCGTCATATAATTCAAAAGCAAGAGGAGTAGCTATATTAATCAGTAAAAATATACCAATTAAAATAGAAGAGGAAATAATAGATCCAGCAGGGAGATATGTAATGATAAAATGTAAGATCTATTCGGAGTTTTGGAATCTACTCAATGTATATTCACCTAACGAAGAAGATCAAAAGTTTATTCAAGATATTTTTTTGAAGATAGCAGATACGCAAGGGAACATATTAATAGGAGGGGATTTCAACCTTAATTTGGATTCAAATATGGACAAAACTGGGAAAAAAATTAACAGAAAGAACAAAGTAACCAAATTTATAATTAAATCGATGCAAGAAATTCAACTTTTGGATATATGGAGGAAACAACACCCAAAGGAAAAGGAATGTTCATATTATTCGGGTAGACATAAACCATACTCAAGAATAGATCTATTTCTGTTATCAGCTTGTATGCAAGATAGAGTAAGAAAAACAGAATATAAAGCTAGAATATTATTGGACCATTCACCCTTGATATTGACAATAGAGTTAGAGGACATCCTTCCAAGAATGTATAGATGGAGATTAAACTCCATGCTACGTAAAAGGCAGGATTTTAGAGAATTCATTGAAAGACAAATTAAAATGTACTTTGAAATAAATACAGAATCAGTGAAAGATAAGTTTATACTATGGGATGCAATGAAAGCGTTCATTAGAGGGCAAATAATAAGTTATGTAACCAAGATGAAGAAGGACTACAATCAGGAAACAGAGCAGTTGGAAAGGGAAATAGTAAATATAGAAAAAGAATTAGCAATGAAGGAAGATACAACTAAAAGAAGAGAATTGGCAGATAAAACAATAAAATATGAACACTACAAACATATAAGGTGGAGAAGAGCATAATGAAGACAAAACAGAAATATTATGAACTAGGGGAAAAAACGCATAAAATTCTAGCATGGCAGCTTAAGACAGAACAAGCTAAGAAAATGGTATTGGCATCAAGGAAAAAAGACAAACAAATCACATATAATCCAACGGAGATTAATGAAAACTTTAGAGAATTCTATGAACAATTATACCAAACTGAAAACGAAGGGAAAGAAGGCAAAATAGATGAATTTTTAACTAAAATTGAACTCCCAAAATTACAAATAGAGGAACAAAATAAATTAACAGAACCATTTGAAATAGTAGAAATACAAGAGATAATAAAAAAACTACCAAATAATAAAACACCAGGAGAGGATGGATTCCAATAGAATTTTATAAAACATTTATTAATTCCTCCCCTCCTGGAAGTAATCAACCAGATTGACAAAACACAAAGCTTACCAGATTCATGTAAAACAGCAATAATTACAGTAATACCAAACCAAGGGAAAGATCCAATCGCACCAGCGTCATATAGACCAATATCATTACTTAACACAGATTATAAGATAATAGCTAAACTATTAGCAAACAGATTAGCAGATTATGTACCTAAAATGGTAAATCTAGACCAAACTGGATTTATTAAAAAAAGACGCACAACAGACAATATTTGTAAATCTATTAACTTAATTCATGCAGTAGAAGGGAGTAAAGTGCCAACAGTAGCAGTTGCCTTAGACGCAGAGAAGGCCTTTGACAGAGTCGAGTGGAATTATTTATTCAAAGTATTGCAAAAATTCAGTTTACCAGAGAAGTATATTAATTGGATTAAAGCATTATATAAGGGGCCATTGGCAAAAGTGACAGTAAATGGATATATATCAAAGCAATTTAATTTAAGCAGATCAACAAGGCAGGGATGCCCACTATCACCCTTATTGTTCACGTTAGCTATAGAACCACTAGCAGAATTGATAAGAACAGAAAATAATATAAAAGGGATAAAAATAAAAGATAAGGAATATAAAATCAGTTTATTTGCGATGATGTTATAGTATACTTAACAGAACCAGAACTATCAATAAAAGAATTATATAAGAAATTGAAGGAATATGGAAAAGTGTCGGGTTACAAGATTAACGTAAATAAAAGTGAAGCAATGCCAATGAATAATGCGGATTTCTCAAAATTTAAGAAGGAATCACCATTCAGATGGCAAATGCAAGCGATAAGATACCTAGGTATACAAATAAATAAAAATCTCGGCCATCTATATAAACTCAATTATTATTCACTAATGAAAAAATTACAGGGCGATTTAGAGCATTGGAAAGATTTACCATTAACACTAATAGGAAGGATAAACTGTATTAAAATGAACATTTTCCCAAGGATATTATACCTATTTCAGGCATTGCTAATACACTTGACAGAGAAATTCTTCAAGGAGTTAAAGAAAATAATAAGGAAATTTTTATGGAAAGGGGGGAAACCGAGGAGAGCACTAGATAAATTAACAGAATGGTATAAACAAGGAGGCTTACAACTGCCAAATTTTAAGAATTATTATAGAGCCGCACAATTAAGATACCTATCAGATTTTTACCAAACAAGGGAAAAGCCAGATTGGACTAGATTAGAACTAGATAAAATAGGGGAAAAGATACCTGAACACATATTATATAAATGGGATGAAAAATTGGTACAACGTAGGAGTTCTCCAGTATTACATCATCTGCTCAATATTTGGAAGAAGATTCATGTAGAAAGGAATAAAACAAATTACCAATTACCAAAACTAATAATGACGCAAAATCAGTTACTCCCTTTTACAATAGATAACCTTTCCTTTAGAGAATGGGAGAAAAAAGGGATCAAAAGAATAGAAAATTGTTTTTCAGGAAATAGATTATTATCCTTTGAACAATTGAAGGATAAATATAATATAACTCAAGATACAGTGTGGACATATTACCAATTGAGATCCTACTTGAAGGACAAATTAGGAAATAGTCTGAGGTTACAAGAGGGAAGTAACTTTGAATATGTGATTATAGATACAATGACAATCAAAAGATTTACAACAAATATGTATATTAAACTGCAAGAAAAGGAGAATGAGGAAACAAATGGTAAAACTAAACAAAAATGGGAACAAGATTTAAATATAAAGATAAGGAAACATGGGAGAAGTTATGCTCTGGAACGATGAGAAATACAATAAATACGAGGTTACGAATGATACAATATAACTGGATACACAGGCTATACATTACACCTCAAAAGTTAAATAAATGGGACCCAACAGTATCTGACAGATGTTTTTTCGTTGTAAAAAAGAAATGGGAACAACAATTCATGCAATCTGGACATGTGAGAAAATAAAAAAATTTTGGGAAGATCTAAACCAGATATTAAATAAAATTACAGAAAACAATATATCAAAAAACCCAGAGATCTTCCTCCTAAGTAACATAAAAAATAAAGAATTTGGACTTGATTTGGATGGTGCACAAAAAAGATTTGTTAAGATAGCTCTAGCCGTAGCAAAAAAATGTATTATGTCAACCTGGAAATTGGAAGATAATTTGAGAATACAACATTGGTATGTAGAAATGAATAAATGTATTCCATTAGAAAAAATAACATATAATTTAAGAAATAATATTGAAATATTTGAACAAATATGGGAGCCATACATGAAACACAATAGAGAAAACCTACCGGGGACATCTACCACATAAATTAACGAAAGGAGAAGGAAATGAAAAGAATTGACTCAGTGGAATTTCTTGTTTATTTTTATTGAATGACAACATTGTTTGACTGGTTTAATGTGTCTTAGATTTTGTACTTTAAATGAATGGGGGGGAGATAGGGAGTGTGGGATGGGAGGAGGGAGGGGGGGAGAAAATGACACTGTATATATTTGAAAAGGAAAATGTATGTATCTTGGTCAGTGTGGTTTATGGTGTGAAAAATAAAAAATTTAAAAAAAAAGTCTGGAGTCAGACAGGGTTGCCCGCTCTCTCCAGTCTTATTTATGTGCTGCTTTGTTTGCTGAATCCATCAGGCAGGACAAGGGCACAAGAGGCCTGATTTTTCCAGGCAGTGGAGGCACTCAGGTCAAAGTATCCTTGTACATGGACAGTATCGCAGTCTTCAGTTCAGACGCAAGATCGGTCCACAGACTGATCAGCACCTGTGGTCAGATTGCTTCTGCATCAAGTGCCAGGATAAACTTGAAGAAGAGCGAGGTACTGCTCTTCGGTAACTGATCAGTCTGCTATACCTTTCACAGTCAGATCTATCTGAAGGTGTTGGGCATCTGGTTTGGAGGCACCGGGGCATGGAACAAAAATTGTTGGAGTGGATCGTAAAGGTCAATCAGAAATTGGACCTGTAGGCATGGCACTTCCACTCAATCACAGGGAGGAGCTTGGTCATCAGGTCCAAGGTGCTCTCAGTGATTCTGTACATAGTGCAGGTGCATCTCTGCCCTGGCAGTCACTAGAGCAGTCTTCCGGTTCATATGGGGATCCAAAAGGGAAAGGATTGGAAGGGTCACCATGAGCAAGGGATTACCTAATGTGTCCCTCATCCTGATGACCACATTCATGTGTGGCTACGTCAGACTGTGTGTGGAACCAAAGAACGAGGGCATCAAGTGCCATTATGTGCTAACGTACAGTCTGTCCCAGGTGATGTGAAGGATCGGCCTGGTCCCGATGCCATGCTATGTCCTAGTCAGCTGTACTTTTCCCCTCCACCTATCCTTCATGAAACGTTTTTCCAGACAAACATTTTTGACCACAAGACCATCAGGCTGTTGTCAGCAGGGATTATCCAGCAGATATTTGAGAGTTGCGGACTCAATGAATCCCTGAGCAGACTTCCCAGGTCATATGGTGGAATGCCTCATCGTCAGTGCTCATGAGCAAACATCAGGATTTGGACTGGCTGGCGGTGAGAGGAGCCCTTCCAATCCTTCCTGTACAACTGAAATATCATCCATAACTCACATTGTCCCCGAGATGACTACATTGGAGTGGAGACAGTTACCCATCTTGTTGCAGAATGCAGATTTGCTACAAGGGTTTGGAGAGGGGTGCAAGGGTCCTTTTCATGGTTCATTCCCAGCAGCGGCATGACAGAGGACTCTCTAATTTACACACTATTCCTGGGGAAGTTTGCAGAGTCAGACATCAAGAACTGCTGGAAAGTCATCAACTCAGTGAATGTTGCTCTTTGGTCTGCCCAAAACTTGTTGGTGTTTCAGCACACGGCGATGTCGGTGAGGGAATGCTGCCAAATGGGATATTCCAGGCTACAGTTGTACATGCTAAGGATGCACTGAGGCTTTGTGCAGCCACTGCGAGGGGGCTGTATGGAAGGACCACAGTCTAGAGTCACTTCATTACCAGGCATTGAGGAGCTGAGACCAAGAAAAAACCCCTCACACAATTAAGGGGGCGGGAGGGGGACTAATGACAAGATGCCACAGTGTAATTAGAGAACATAGATAACAATGTACATTGATGGGAATGTAGTAAGGATATGACTCTAAGGATGTGAAAAGACTGAACGGTTTTCTTTTTATTTGGAAAAAACTCTTGTCATGAAATAATCTGGAATCAAGAATGCATGCTGATGCCAAGGAACCGAAAATTTGTTGTAATATAAGCTTGTTAATATCCTTCAAGGAGAGAAATCTGTCATAGTTATCTGGTTTGGCTTGAATGTAACACAAAACCTACAGAAATCAGTTTGATTCTTAACTGCCTGCAGAAATGACCCAGGAAGTCACTCAGTTCAATTATGGATGATCAATAAGTGCCAGTGATGCCAACATCCCATGAATGAATAATAAAAATTAAATAAAGTGCAGCTTCAGTGTATGGTTACCCAAGCATAATAGTTGGTTTGGTTTCAAAGCAGTCAGTCTTACTTGGGTTCTAATACAATGAAATGAGGCCGATAATATTTCTTTGCCATTTCTGAGTAGAAGATTGCATGTGGTCAACTCAGCTTCTCTTCTCCCACCCATAATTTGAAACAATTATTAAAATACACCCCATTTATTTTTATTTCCTGAGCCTGACCAATATTGCGCAAACCCAACAGTAAAGCAAAAGCTCAGCTGGCCACCATTTCCTGCATCTGTTTCTAAGCATTTGTTTCAGCATTCCAATTTGTTTTTTGTAAGCAGGTGCAAAAGTTTTGCCAAGAAAACAAACACTGCTGTTTTTTGCTTTAAATGAACAAAACTGTTTGCAAAGTGCCTGCAAATTCTATCCTTGCTGATCTAGCATGAATAGCAAACATGATGTGTGGTTTTAGCAAATTTGTGAAAGAGTGACATTTTCCAACTTCCACTTGATGTGTTTTCATTGTATGGCTCATTGAAAGACTCCAGAAGTCAACTTTAGCTTGTTTCAGTCCTTGCGGCTAGCATGGTATCTGCAGTTCTGCAGAATGCTAAATGTGTAATAAGTGGGTAATTCAGTGGACAGATGGTCTTTTGTGGTTAAGAGAGCTTTCACTCTGCTGACTGAGCTGTCCCATGATTTTGTTTTGTTTCTGATAAGTTTTCTTCACTGCATTTCATTTAAGTTTGCATTTCTTTGCAAAGAAAGATCAGGCTTTTGAACAGTGATGTTTACATTTGGCTGTTATTTGTTTCAACCTGTGATGTTGGACATTAAAATGGACTAAAAAAGTATGACACTTATTACAAATGCTATTTACATATTCCCTTACTGCTTCCATTGCCTTGGTAACATGAACTGTATGTGGTGATATGTTTCCTCCATTGTATATAGATATCATTGTTGGTTGTATATATGGAGCTGGCCTGCCCACGGATGAGTCAAACCTTATGACTCCTCCCCCGTGGTCCAGGGCCATAAAGGTCGAGCCACCATTCCCTTGCCGCCATTCCTATCCTGGGATCTGGGCCAGCAAGGTTCTTCTGTTCCCTCAGCTTGTCTCTGTGGTTACTGGTAGTGCCCTACACTGCATTGCCTTGACTTCATTGAGAACCTGTGTAACGATGCTGGCAGCACCCTTTTCATAGACAAGAACTCAGTAGATAGAATTAACTTAACTGTCGCAGTACTTGTAAATTCTAGACTTTATTGAGTTTCTGCTTAAATGCTTGGTTGTTTTTGTGCTACCCTGCTCTTACTGCATTCAGCATTTTTCAGGGTCAGGTCATCCAAATCAATGTGCAGTGGTTGGTCTGTTGATATTTCACAGGTGTACTACTCCTCATTTATATGGAGAATGTAGGAGTAACTGAAACATTCATATAGTTTCCACGCACCTATCTTTTTGACTGACCAAAGCAAAGCGTCCTGAATAAAGAATCCAAAGATCATAACGTAACCAAGGTTATCAAAATCATAATGATGTCATCATTGTTGTTTACAAGTGGGAGGAAACAGAAAGGAAAGAAGAATGGACATAAGTACTGTCTTACATGGCTTACCTTGAAGTGTAGATGTTAAAATTAAATAGAATTTAGAGTAGATAGAGTAATTCTAGAATCATAGGGTCTTATAACTTCACCCTTTTAAATTTGGCCTTCTTAGAGTTTCTATCTTCCATTAGGTGCTTTTGTACTATATACACCTTCCCTAGAAATTACTAATTATTTAATACTGATGACTCTTATCATAGAGTGATATAAGACAGAAAAAAAGAGTCTGCAGACCTCGCTGTAGTTAATGAAATATTCTGTCATCATAATGCTCTGCCGGACTTGTTAGTTGTCTGAGTATTGGAATATTTTCTTTTGTTATTGTTTTAACTATATTTTCCATTTTTCTTGACAAGTAACTTCTGGAAAATATATAACTTTTGAGAAGGAGAAAATCATTTTTCTGAGTCCCTGACCTTCTGTTCACACACAATAACTTTAGCAGTGGAGTTGGGAACAGAGACGCATGATGTTTTGTGAGTTTTCTGAACATGTTAGAGTGATCATACATTTCAGCAATAATGATTTATTTCAATAATAATTAATTTAATGAGCTCCAGTTGTTGTCTCAGCCTGGTTATGCACTAAGGATGTTGATTTTTTTTTAAATATTTCACTTTTAATATCTACCTACTAAGTTATGATTCTCAATGCCAAATAAAATTTATGAAACAGTCATTTGAAATTCTGCCATGTAGGATTCAGAGTCCCAAATGGAATGATGCAGCACTTGACATCTTAGAGCATCTTGTAAGGATATTGGAGAAGGAGGGAAGGAGTTCCTGGGATCCATTTTGGAGCCAGCATCGTAGGATAGATTCGACAAGAAATCCTGTTGGGAAATCAGTGGTAGCTCTGAGCAAAATTAAGAAACAGGATCCCTGTGTCACATGCTCTGAATTACCTGAACCACATGCAAATTAGGGTAGGGATGTGCATAGCATGGATGTAAACAGAGGATATTAAAGACTGGGTGTACTGTAATGAGTAACTCATCTCCCAATATCTCAAAGCCTTTTTATCCTTTAGAAGTGTTATGAGACACTGTTCACTTAAGTGAATTAATGTAATTCCAACAGCATTCAAGATACTTGGTGTTGTCTGGCCCCTTCAACCACTTTAAGCATTCATTCACTTTACTGATGCTGCACTGCAGTTACTTCCTAGTGTTATTCAAATACAGGGGTGGCCAAACCGCTGCTCAAAATCCACATGTGGCTCTTTGATATGTAATGTGCGGAGCAAGGAAATATGCTGGCTGGAGAAGATACCAGTGCTCCCGAAGCCACCCCAGGACACTCCAAATCCCTGCAGCCAGACCAGGGGGATCCTGGGATGGTCACAGCCCAAGTTGTGTGACAAGGAGAGGGAAAAGTTACTAGGCATTGGAGGATTGGCCTCTGCTGAGGAGCAAAAAGAGCACTGCATGCTGGATGTGAGAAACCGAAGTACCTTCACAAAATTTGCTCGAGACAAAAATTGAGAACAAAGAACATTTATTATACAACAAATCAAAGTTGGGTGCTTCCCCTTACCCTGGGAATACACACACATACTGGGGCTCACCCAACTTTTATACAGTTCATTTCAGTGTAGAGGTACCCTCCCCCCCTTAACATTCTTCTGCCTCCTGGATAAGTTTGGCATTAGGCAATCCTGTCTGCCTACGAGCTGTTTCTGTGAACTTGGAGGACCAGGGGGTATCCTGTCTGTATCCCATCATGTCATTGTCCTTATTCACCTGCCTTTGTCCTTATTCACACCTTCCCAACCCTCAGGGCTTACTAACTCTTATATGCAGAACTTGCTAATTCTGTCTAAGACATATGCAAAACTTGCTGACTCTAAGGCTATAGAAGACCCTTATCTTATTCAGACTAACTTTACTTCCTACATTCTATTATCTTTCTTTTTCTTTGGCTTGGCTTCGCGGACAAAGATCTATGGAGGGGGTAAAAAGTCCACGTCAGCTGCAGGCTCGTTTGTGGCTGACAAGTCCGATGCGGGACAGGCAGACACGGTTGCAGCGGTTGCAGGGGAAAATTGGTTAGTTGGGGTTGGGTGTTGGGTTTTTCCTCCTTTGCCTTTTGTCAGTGAGGTGGGCTCTGCGGTCTTCTTCAAAGGAGGTTCCTGCCCGCCAAACTGTGAGGTGCCAAGATGCACGGTTTGAGGTGTTATCAGCCCACTGGCGGTGGTCAATGTGGCAGGCACCAAGAGATTTCTTTAGGCAGTCCTTGTACCTTTTCTTTGGTGCACCTCTGTCACGGTGGCCAGTGGAGAGCTCGCCATATAACACGATCTTGGGAAGGCGATGGTCCTCCATTCTGGAGACGTGACCCATCCAGCGCAGCTGGATCTTCAGCAGCTTGGACTCGATGCTGTCGACCTCTGCCATCTCGAGTACTTCGACGTTAGGAATGAAAGCGCTCCAATGGATGTTGAGGATGGAGCGGAGACAACGCTGGTGGAAGCGTTCTAGGAGCCGTAGGTGGTGCCGGTAGAGGACCCATGATTCGGAGCCGAACAGGAGTTTACGCTTATCTTTGTGAGGTTTTTCAGTTGGTTGTTTTTCCAGACTCTTTTGTGTAGTCTTCCAAAGGCGCTATTTGCCTTGGCGAGTCTGTTGTCTATCTTTCTTTGGCTTGGCTTCGCGGACCCTTATCCTATTCATACATATCCATACTAGCTTTCTTCATCTCACATATTTTCATATTAGTTTTACTCATCTCTCACAATCCTCACTTTTCTTTTAGCTACGCTTCGTGAATTCTTAACTGGAATGTATTACTTGTAAACTTGGTCTTTTTCCCAGCGAGTCAGTAAATGAACTGCAGTCTCAGCATCATCAGACAGAATTTGGGAAACATACATCCTTTGGGTTATAGTGATCTGACGAGGGGTCCGTTGAATTAAATACTGCACACAAGTCTTTAGGCAGGGGAGGACCATAATGGCCAGAATAGCGAGTTCAGCTGCTATAAGGGCTGTGGGTATCAGACTCCAGTTACCAATAAAAAGTCTAGTCCATCCCACACCGGACCAAGGTTGCCAAGTCTGAACCTGGGCATGGGAAGATTTTCGAACTCCTGAAGAAGTGTCTTTAACCGCCTGACCGTTGTGAGCATTGTCATTAACCAATCTTTCACAAACGCTGCCTTCAGCATCCAATGAGTAATCGAGAGCCAGGCGGTTTTGTTGAACTGTGGCTCGTATCTGTCATCTTTCTTCAGCCCATAAATTCAGTGCCATCACTGTCTGTTCGGTGATGATCTCCAAGTCTGGAGTCTGATTAAACGATTTAAATGCCAAGCAGCTGTGGTGTTCTGGAGCAGCTTCCGTCGTTTACAACTGGATGTGAGAAACCGAAGTACCTGTAAGGTTTACCTGTAAGGTTTACACCCTTACAGTGGTGGTTCTTAACATTCCGAATGTCTGAGTGACCCAAAGGATGATCTACAGGAGACCAAGTTGTGGAGGGGTGTTTCTTGTCACTTAACCTGTGAGTTGCAGCTTGTCTGCGAACATTAGCATAAGTATCACTGAACCTGTGAGTTGCAGCCTGTCTGTGAACATTAGCATATGTATTCACTCTATCTCTGCTACATGTACAATCCTGACTAACATTCTGTCTGTCATTGTCCCACCATCTTCTTTGTGCTATCTCTTTAAAACTTCTCTTTTTAATATCTGTAGAGGCCGGAATACAAACAAAGTCTACTCCCCTAGGGCCATTCTGTTCCCCTGGTCCATGTTGGGATCCTATATTAACCCATACTAAATAAGGTACCCCACTATGACAATACTCTATACCTGCGCCCTGTCTGCATTCTAAAGGTAAATAATTGTCACCTCTGCTGCCCCTATTCCAGGGGGACTTGATACATTGTGAGCAATTTGGTGATTTCCCAAAAATTGGGAACCAACAAGTAAACAAAACAGCAAATGGTAAAAACAACATTACAGAACTTTTTTCTGGCGTAGTGTAACTTTCAGATCAGAAGGATGAAGGACTGCACGCCAGGTGGAGGGTAGATTATCAATGTCTTTAGTCCGTGGATCAGCAGCTTGTTTAATTCGTTCTATGTGAGTCCACCCCTTTCGTTCGCACTGCAGTGTCTGTTATCAAAAGTACACAATAGGAGCCGACCCAGACAGGTTTTAGTTGGTGATCTTGCCATGCTTTTACATATACCCAATCACCAGATTTAATAAAATGAATAGGATGCTCCAGGGGTGGGTTTTGAGCTAATAAACCCTTCCATTTTAATTCGTATAGAGAGGTAGAAAGTCCCTTTAAATATTTGGATATGTACTGGTCGTTAGCCTCAGGGGTAGGGGTAACAAACAAACTCCAGCTTGGGGAACTAGTAGAATGTCCTCTCCCATTGGTATTCTTACATCCCTTAATACAGGGATCGTAAAATCTCTTCCTCCTACTCCCGAAATCATCACTGTCCCCTCTATCTTAACACCCTCGGGTGGTTGTAAAATACTAGACCGGGCTGCTCCAGAATCTACTAAAAAGGTCATCTTGTCACTGTGGGGTCCTATGCTTAAATTTACCAATGGTTCTCCGTGCAACCCCACGGTGTGTATTGACTGAGAACCGTGACCCCCCCCTATTCATAATCTGCTTCCATCAGTGTGTAAGATCGCGTCTCCCTGGCTCGCATTGGGCATTCTCTCTTAAAATGTCCCTCCTTTTTACAATGGTAGCAAACTAATGATCCTGTTTCCCAATTCCTACCGGGATTACCACGAGGTCCCAGGAACGGTCATCGTCCCTGGAATACCCCTCTACCCTTGCCCCTGCTCTGGTCTATACTCTCCCACTCCCGGAGCTCCTCCCAATGTCCAGGAGCTGGCACACAGCCCCTACCCTTTCCTTGCTGTCCCTCCACGACTTCCTTGACTGCCTGCATCAAAATCTTAGCCTTTCCTTTCTGTTTATTGGGCATTCTCTCTTAAAATTACGCACCTCCGTACTAGTCGGGGCACATTTACGAAACCGAGACCCCCTCCCATGGGAACTTCCCGTAAAGGTCTCATCTAGTTAATTTCTGGCTTATCCTCTCCTTTATAATGTCTAGATTCCTGCTCTCCGGGAAATGAATCAAAGGGTTCTGCCCTTCCCTCCCGGAAGGTCTCACACTGTTTTGAATCAAAGTCTCCTCCCTCTCTTGTCAATTGAGGTGGTAGTCTAGTACTTTGTGAACAGGTCATCATACCACTCCTACTTTCTTCTCCTTTCTTTAGCTGTGGGGGAGGAGGGGAAGGTGAAGAAGGGTAGAGCACAGGAGAGAAGGGAAAGATAGGAGCCGGCATAGGAGGAGCATAAGGTGGAGGAAGGGAATGTAACACATCCCATCCTTGTGTTTCAGGGACAAAAGGTTCCTCATCCTTCTTGTCCTTACATTCCTTTTCATTCAAAATCAGTTGATCAACCGATCCACTGAGCCAGCAGGCTGCATATTCTCTGCTCTCAATATTATCTCTTTGATTATGATAGATGTTCAATGCCTGACACATCCAGTCCTCATCTGATCCGAACTTTGGCCAATATACCGAATTCCCTTTTATTGGGTTTTAACCCATTCCAGACAGCAATACCTGATCATGGTCTGTTTGTCTTTCCCGCGGGTTCTCCCCACACCCCAATCAAATAGCATTAATCCTAACGGACTTTGCTTAGTTATCTGATAGTCCCGTCCTTCCTTAGGACTATTTCCCTTGCTACTCACACCTCCCATACTAACAGGTAAGTAAAATTCCTCTTACCGGGATCCATTAGCTATTCCTAGCGCGCTTCCTTAACGTCCTCCCGTCATTTGTTCTCAATGCCTCTTCTCGGATATCACTCGCTTCATCCACTGAGCAGTCACCCGTCGTCCGTGAGTCCAGCTGAATCAGCTGGGGTGCACCTACCCTCGTCGTCGGGCACTCTTCTCAGTGGAGGGAGTGGGATCCCGGACGTGCCCCCATTTGTGAGAAACAGATGTGCCTTCACAGAATTTGCTCGAGACAAAAATTGAGAACAAAGAACATTTATTATACAACAATGCAAAGTTGGGTGCTTCCCCTTACCCTGGGAATACACACACATACTGGGGCTCACCCAACTTTTATACAGTTCATTTCAGTGTAGAGGTACCCTCCCCCTCCCCTAACATTCTTCTGCCTCCTGGATAAGTTTGGCATTAGGCAATCCTGTCTGCCTACGTGCTGTTTCTGTGAACTTGGAGGACCAGGGGGTATCCTGTCTGTATCCCATCATGTCATTGTCCTTATTCACCTGCCTTTGTCCTTATTCACACCTTCCCAACCCTCAGGGCTTATGCAGAACTTGCTAATTCTGTAACTACATTCTATTATCTACCCTTATCCTGGCTTTATTCATTACACATATATCCATACTAGCTTTCTTCATCTCACATATTTTCATATTAGTTTTACTCATCTCTCACACTGGAGTTAGGTTCTTCTCACTCGGGCTGGGCCACACCACAGCAGAGCACCACCTGCATAGGGTGTGCAATAGGTGAGTCAGGCAAAGCTGAGAGTCCTCTGCAGGGAGTGGTTTCTGAAGTCAGGAAGCTGGGGCTGGGCCAGAAGAGCGCCGATGAAGCATGTTCTGCCTCAGAGGCGGAGTGTCTGTCCAGGCATTCTGACGGGGAAGCAAGATGTCAGTGACCGGGAGGAAAGGCTAGAGGGGGTTCCCAATGAGGAGCTTATCTAGGCACCAGCCAGAATAGAGCTGGAGCTGGCAGGAGCAGTGTAAGTCCTGTCAGTGGCCATGGGCAAGCCCTGGTCCCACCGGATGGAGAGTCGGCACCAGGCAGTGCAAAGGAGTTGTGAGAGATAATAGATTATAGGAAGTAAAGTTAGTATGAATAAAATAAAGAATAATAGACTAGACTAGAGGAAGTTAAGTAAGTGCTGAATAGGGATGAATTCCGATAAGAGTGTGAGGAAGGGTTACGAAAGTACAATAGAAGAAAGGTCTTATAGTGATAGAAAGAACTAGCAAGTTCTGCATATAGAATTAGTAAGTCCTGGGGGTTGAGATGTGTGAATAAGGACAAAAGCAGATTCGTGAATAAGGACAATGACATGATGGGACCCAGACAGGATACCCCATGGTCTTAGAAGTTTACAGAAACTACACGTAGGCAGACAGAATTACCAAATGCCAAACCAATCTAGGAGGCAGAAGAATGTTGGGGGGGGAGGGTACCTCTACACTGAAATGAACTGTATAAAAGTTGGGTGAGCCCCAGTATGTGTGTGTATTCCCATGGTAAGGGGAAGCACCCAACTTTGCACTGTTGTACAATAAATGTTCTTTGTTCTCAATTTTTGTCTTGAGCGAAATCTGTGAAGGTACTTCTGTTTCTCACAGGAGTCATCTTTCGGTCCCGTAGAGTCTGCTTCCACATTCAGTGAGGTCATATCTGATCTTGCTGTGGACCCAGCTCTGCTTTTCCCCCATAACCCTTGATTCCCCTATAATGCAAATATTTGGTATGTATATATGTACTTTTTGATTATTAAAACATAGATATTGGCAGTTTAAAAACTACATGCATAAATAAATATTAGTATGTATATGTATTTCTTAATATATAATTTTTGTAACAAAATATGCATGTAAGAGTAAAAATGTGAATGTAATAATTTTTCATGTCTTGCGGCTCACAGACATCTGAAGTTTATTGTTTGTGGCTCTTACATTGCACCAGTTTGGCCACCCCCACTCTCATACCTCTTCTCATCTCTGTGACATCTGCCATTAAAAAGGACAAGTGCAGCAGGAATACAGGAACACCATCACCTGCAGGTTCCCTTCCAAGTTGCGCACCATCTTGACATTAGAGGTATATTGCTGCTCCTTTACTTTCAATGGGTCTAACTCTTGCCCAACAGCATTATGGACCCACTTTTATCAGAGGACTACAACAAATATATCTTTGTTCCCCTTTGGAAATTCTATACCAATTGCTGTAAGACTATGCAATCATATGTCAAATTATGAATTTAACAGAATTACATTCCACTACAGTTTTTCCAGCTACTCAACTAACCAAGTGCAACTGCTCAGTCATCAGAGGAGACTGCATATGACCAAGTGTGATAACTTCTGCTCCTATATCTTGTGAACATCAAAGGGGCCAGCTTCAGACTGCATCATTTCCATGCTGTTGGGAGTGGTCATTTGGTTGAATGTGATCACCAGTGGGATGGGGCAGGAATATCGTACATTGGAGAGGACAGTCATTTCATTCTTTTTGGGCTATTGCCATCCCCTGAGTTAGCATCTTAGAACAGCTAGAATTCTATTGGAAGGCAGGACCAACAGTGTAGAGGGAGTCCACATGCCTCTCTGCACATTGTAATCGACATTCATGCTGGGATAAAGTATCACAACCATCTGGATATCCACCACGGAAGTTAGAAGGATATGCTGTGCTGGAAGCTGCAACATTGGTCATTAGATACCAGCTTTTCCATTGCTTCCTTCAGGTTTTCAGTCTTCTGGCAGAGTTTGTAGCACATCTGGTGAGCTGGCAGCTAAGTTAACCAGCCTTGGTTGCTGCTCCCCTGCGCTTAGTAACTTACTGCATCCCGGGGCCAGGTTCAAAGCTCCATGCAATGCCAGTGTTTGAGCTAATGGCTATGAATGTGGCAGTCAGTATTCAACCTTTTTGTATTCTTCTTGTTCCTCGACTGGTTGACATCATTCCAACTCTTGGATATTTGAAAGAACCAAAGGACTAGGCCCGATTTTCTAGAAGAAAATATTTGAAGAAAATATGAACTCTATGCTTACATCCTCAGAAGACTGCACAAGAAAGAAATGAACTCTGAGAAGGAGCATTTAATATGATGATATCACCATAAGCATTTGATATCCATAAAGTCAACAATAGAAATCATTTTAATGAATTGCACTCCCCCCTCTCTAGAGGATGCACTGCTATTGTGAACTTCGCTCCTGCTTCATTTTTCTGCAATAGGAAAGAAAAACTGTCAGGAAATCTTATCTTGTAGTAATGTTGAATTGTTGTCAGCATTACATGTTTTGTTTAAAAAATATTTATGCATCTTGCATTGCTGGCTACAGCCAATAATATTTGAGATTAATAAACTCAATAGAAAAACAATATAAATCTACAATGAAGAAACAAAATCTGCAGAGGCTGGAATCTTGAGCAAATGATGAGCTGCTGGAAAACCTCAGCCCATCAGTCATCATTGACTGGTAGAAATGGTTAGTCAATGTTTTGGGTCAGATCCTTTAAGAAGGTAAAAAGGAAGTAATAGTAGGTATAAAAGGGAGAAATGTGTGTATAGATTTGCTGTGAACTATGTTATTCCATTATTAATTAAGTGATGCATCAGACCAAATAGAGTCAATTATTGGTCGCTGTCCATGTGGCACTAAAGATCAGAAAAGAAATATTACATCATTTTCCACCACCATGACTATTTGCTTGTTTTTGCTTTGTTAAAGCTCCACCTTAGTCATTTTACTCACTGTCTGCTCACTCCCATCTTCTAGCTTACCTTCACCATTACATCTTCATTTTCATGTCCAGGTCTTTTACTCGTTTGCTGCTTCTTCACCGTGTTCACCAGATTCTTCATAATGATCCAGTCAAAAATGCTTGCTTCCCCATGCCCATTTCTTGATATTTGAACATTTACTTAATGCTACCATTAGCAAAGAATTGATTAAATTGAAACATTATTGTGTTGCATTGTTTCAGGTGAAAGTCTGGGCATAGGTTTCTCAAAATTAAACATCTTTCATTATTGACAATTGTTAAAAAGTTAATATTCAAAGTACACTTTAGTACCACTGTCACCTGCCAGCTATAGGGTCCCAGTTTCATTCACGATCTTGAGTGTTGGGTGTGCAGAGAATGTACTTCCACTTCACAGACACAAGGGTGTCCCCTGGGGACTCTTCTTTCTATCCACTGTCCAAATCAGTGCTGGTGAATTAATTGGCTACTGAATACTGTCCTTTTATATGTTAATGATAACAAAAATCAAAAATAGTTGATTTGTCGTGTATGAGACGGGATAAGTTGGGAGATATGCAGGGAAATTGGTCTAGTGCAATTGGCCTCAAGAGAACTGGCATGGATTCAATGGGCCAAATAGCCACCTTCTATGCCATTATAAATATAAGATAAGAAATGCAGACCACCACCCAAAGGGCAGGGACAAAAAGAAAGTGATTAGAAGGCTTCTAGTTTCATGTGCTACAGCCTCAATTTAGAGCCATATGACAGTGAGCTTAATTGCTTTTTTCAAGTGACCAAATGTACAAAATTTGTCTTGTTGTCCAGTTAAAAAATTCGCTTCACTGTCCAACGTTAATTATTAACTTGATGATAGGTCAATGACCTAAAGAGTTAATTGTGCTCTGCAGAAGTTGCCCACCCTGTTGAGTGTATCAAGCAATTTCTGTTTTTAATTTAAATTTCCAGCATCCGTAGTATTTGCTTTAAAGATCCATTTTCTGTTTGGGTTGCAGTTTACAAAGGAGATTGACTATTTTTTTGAAGGAAGCATACATTCAAATTCAAATCTAACATGCTGCAAGCTGGTATTGAAACAATCACACATTCATCGGCAGAGTCAAATCACGTCCTGTATTGCTATATAATTTAGTTTTGATTTTGATCCATGTCGGAAACCACCGGAAAGGAAACTGTGGTTTGAAAAAATACATGCTGATTTGCATGCATTTTCAAATTATTTAATAAAAGGCACATTTAAGTACATGAAAAATGAGTTTAAATTGTGCTGAATGCTTTAAGATATTATAATCCTAAAATATTTAATGGATAATTATTAAATTACTTCAATGTACTCAGCTGACGATTAGCCTTTATATTTGAAGCAAATAAGCATTAAGCTTGATCTAATATCTATTTCAAGGATACAGTAGTTATCTTGGACGTGTATAGACTCAACGTCCAGACCCCTTCCAGCACATTCCTGTTGTAACTAGCACAAGAGCATGCTGGCGATTAGATGAAATGTAGGTATACTTTGCAAACCTTTCATTTGCCTTAAACAAAGCCATCAGGTTAAGAGTTAGTCTAGCATTGTGGACCCCTGCTTTGGTAATTCCTAAATTCCCATCCCATAAAATTTCCAATGTTTGCTCAGTTCTAAATAGAGGTGATTCTTCCTGAAGAACAAGATTTAGGAGATGAATTCCACCTTCTCTTCCATTCGAGAGAACCACTCAGGTATTTTTCAAAATCTGAAAAATGATGTCTGATAGACATCCTGGTTATAGATTTCCCCAACTTTCTCCCTTGCATCAATTGGCCATTTCCAGAGATTCCTTTGTGAACTTTGCCTGTCATTGATAGAGTTGGTGCATCACTCGCAATGGTAAGATACTCTTAGCAAATATGCCCAAAAATGATTAACTCACTGCTTTTAATAAAATAAAATAAAACATAAAAATAAGTACTAAATAAACCAAGGAGATGATTGTGGACTTCAGGAGGAAGTCGGAAGAACATAATCCAGTCCTCATAGAGGGCTCAGTAGTGGAGAGGGTCAAGAACTTCAAATTGCTGGGCGTCAGTATCTCTGATGATCTGTCCTGGAGCCGACATATTGATGCAATCATGAAGAATGCTCGTCAGTGGCTCTACTTTGTAAAGTGTTTGAGGGGATTTGGTACATCACTGAAATCTCTCAGAAACTGGCTGGAGGTACAGGACAAGAAAAATCTCGAGAGGGTCAGAGGGTTGTTAACTCGGCATGCAACATCACAGGCACCAGACATCTCCCATCAATAACACCTACAAGAGGCGGTGTCTTAAGAAAGCAGCTCTATCCTCTGAGACCCCCACCACCCTGGCCATGCCCTCTTCACTCTGCTATCATTGGGAAAAAGGTAGAGGAACTGAATACAAACACTTAGCAGCACAAGGACAGCTTCTTCCCTGCTGCATTCAGATCCCTGAATGGTCAATGAATCAAAGACACTGCCTTTGACTTCTTGTGCACTATTTTTATTTACTGATGTAAAGTGGTTTATACGAATGTTCGCACTGTGATGCTGCAAAACAACAAATTTTGTGACTTGTTCATGACAATAAATTCTGATTCTAATTATTAAACTTTACTTTTTAGAGGTCAGATTTGAGATTTCTTGTCACAGTACATACATGACATCACATACTGTATAACCCTGAGATTTTCCTTCAGGCAGGGCTGTATTACCACTAATAGGCAGTGCAAAAAAAACTGTACATAGCGTAAAATATAAACAAACAAAAAACTAAACAACCTGTGCAATGCAGAGAGAACAAAAATAAAATAAAGTGCACAAGTAAGTTCTTAAATGATTCTTTGATTGAGTTTGTTGTTGAAGAGTCAGATGGTGGCAAGGTAGCAGCTGTTTGGTGCGAGTATTGCGGCACCTATACTTCTTTCCTGATGGCAGCAGCAAGAACAGAGCTGGGGGGTGGGGGTCTTTGATGATTGTTTCTGCTCTCCGACAGCAGCACTCCTGCGGATGTGTTCAGTAGTGGAGAGGATTTTGGAGGGCTTTATGCTCAGGGGCATTGGTGTTTCCATACCAGACCATGATGCAACCAGTCAGCACACTTTCTACCACACCTCTGTGGAAATTTTCCAGTATTTCTGATGTCATACCAAACCTCTGTAAACTCCTGAGGAAGTAGAAGCGCAGACATGCTTTCTTCATGATGCCATTGATGCTTTGGGTCCAGGGAAGATCCTCTGAGGTAGTGACTCCCAAGAATTTAAATTTGCTCCCCCTCTGATCCCCCAATGATCACTGGATTGTATACTTCTGGCTTTCCTTTCCTGAAGTCAACAATCAACTCCTTAGTTTTGGTGGCATTGAGGGCAAGGTTGTTGTTGGTGCACCATTCAGCCAAGTTTTCAATCGCCATCCTGTATGCTGACTCATCCCCTTCCTTTATTACAATCCACTACCGTGGTATTGTCAGCCAATTTGTAGATGATGTTATTGTTTTTTTTGTTTTTTTTTTAAACTTTATTTAAGATTTTATAACATGAATAACACATAGGATTACATTTAAAAAAAAATAAGAATAAAATAATAAAATTACAATACAATATCAGTAATCTAAATAAACTATACCCTCCCCAATAATTATTACATATTAATAACCCAACTCAAATTAGTCCAACCCCCCCTTCCCCCCAAAATAGAGAGTGAAGAATTAATAAAGCTAATAATATATGTGAGAAAAAAACCCACTTACAAAAAAAACAAAAACATAACTGATTAAAATACTAACAAAAAGAGAAGTAATTAATACTAAGATATCAGAGTTAAAAACATATTTAAATCAAACTTAAATGCATATATTTAACAGAGTTAAGATGAAACATATATTTAATTCAAACTTAATATAAAAAATTAGTAAAGTTAGTAACATTGTCTATCAAAAATTCTTAAACAATAATCAATTCTTTAAAAAAAATTGTAGCATGAGAAAAAAAGATGAAAAAAAAAACTCTATAGAGATAAACCTTCACCAAATATCAACTAACTTCACATCTATCATCATATTAGTCACATAAACCACCATCTTAAAACAAAATTCAAACCTCACTAAGCATTGTACAATTCAATTTTAGTACTCTTCCACCATTTTTCAATTTTACTCTTGAATAATTATCCAATAAAAGCTCCAATACCACATTTAAATAGATGATGTTATTGTTGAACTGAGTCACACAGTGTAAAGTGAGTAGAGCAGGGGTCTAGGAATGCAGCCCTCTGGTGCTCCCGTACTGATGGAGATTGTGGAAGAGATGTTCTTACCAATCCTGACTGATTGTCGTCTGGAGGTTAGGAAACTGAAGATTCAATCACACAGCGAATGAAGCTTGATTTCAGAATTTTTAGTTAAGGTAACAATTATGTTGATGTTCAAGATTCAATTGAATAATTAAATGAAACAAATAATTTGAATTGTGCATCGGGTAATCGCAAGTGGAGGGTAGAGGATAGAATAGTGACACAGAATAATAGTTTGAATAGCCTGCTCTGATGTAATCAGTTCAATTTATTTGTGGATTGCTTTGAACAATGTCCATTTCAGCCATGAACCAGTTTGTGGAAATTTCCTCTGGGCCAGAACCTTTTAAGTTTAGACTTGAGCGTCAACCTTTGGCTTATGATCCAGATGTGGTGATGATCTGTTGCAATTGTCTGCTCCATTAAATTACCATGAAGGCATCCTTGGCAAAGAACATGGTAATCACCAAAGTTTATCCTTCCTTAACCAACGTCACAAAAATAAAATTGTGAACATGGTAATCACCAAAGTTTATCCTTCCTTAACCAACGTCATAAAAATAAAATCGTGGGAGCTCACTGTGTTTGAAATGAGTATGGTACAACACTTCAGATGACCTCAGCAGTTCCGGACATCCAGAGATCATCATGAAAGTTAGGAAGAAAACATAAACCTCTCCTCAGATGATAGTAGGAGCTAAGTGTACCAAACATGAAGAATATAGGACAGCAGCCATGTCAAATAAAATTGAAATGAAGCAGAATCACATAGAGATTTGATTTCATAGTTCCCGAAAAATCAATATTAGGGATCAAAAATTGTTGAGATCAGCAAATGGATCCAACCTTCACACAGTGCAGAGGTTCACGCATGTGAAAAAGGCCATCATTTATCCCAGTGCTTGTTGAGAATTGTGCCAGAAGTGAGTAAATATTCTCTGGTATATTTCAAAATATTATATTAAGGAAAATGATCAGAACATTTATTAAGTTTTGCAGTTGTCTTCTTTTACAATTCATTGACTTTCCTGCAATAGCTGGCTTGAGTTCACTATTGTGTGGTTAATTTTGGCCATGTTTCTTATCTGTGCAGGGTTCTGAATCTTGAGTCTGTCATTTCTCATGTTTAGTGCAGTTACATTTTCCCTTTACTCTATTTTTCCCTTGAATAATAGAAACTTCTCCTCTGATTTCTTTATGAATACACTGTTTTCTTTGCATTGTAACTCTTTATTCTTGGGGTGGGGGGGGGGAACTGGGAGCATATCCAGATTTAAAACCAATGTTTCTTTAAAAGAAACTTTAAATTAATAGTATTCTTTGTTAATGGCATAAATAACTCTTTAGTAGCATATTACATTTAAAATCAATTGTAAACTGGAAATTCACCTCATCTATCATGAAACTGTTCTTTCATTCCTTTACCCTCTTCTATATGCAAAATCTTCCACTTCATCATCCAACTCTTCACATTCCTCCTGCTTCTCCCTTCTCTTTCATTCCACAGTTCTCTTGTTTACTTCACCTACCAATCCCTTCTCCCTACAGTCTTCCCTCCGCAAACCTGCACCACTCCATTGTCCTTCCCTTTCTCCTCTGCTTCCTTACCTTCCCTAACTCTTTTACCCCCAAAGTCATTCCCACCCTCTCCTGCCTCCTTGCCCCTTTCGTCTCTGATCACTCCTTTCCCTTCATTCCCACACTTCATTTTGATTTAGTATGGTGAAGCAATGGTCCCTGTACTTTGCACTCTTTGCTAGAATTGTCATTCATGGGAATATTGTGATTTGCTTTGTAGATTAGGACACTGAGCAAGGATGAGGGAAGATTTCTGTATTTGCAAAGTAACAATGAAGTAAATATTCAGACTGTACTTGACCTGTGAAATACTATTCAAGATATTTGATGGATAAATAAATAACCACATGCTAGCTGGAGTGATCCTGAGCCAAAAAAAACTCACTAATGAAAGTCTAAGTTTGTAAAATTGATGTTCATGCACTTCATAGATACTTCATGTACATGAAGTAGTACTTTATGTTATACTGACAAGTGACACACTTACTGCCATATTTTAGGAGGTGGTTATTCATTTAGCTCTTTTTTGCTAATTTATGCCACATTCATCTGACTAACATGTTCCTTATTGTTCCTTAATTTTATTTTACTTTATATGTAGTTTAATTGTTAATTTAGGTCACACAGTTCTTTTCTGATTTATTTTCATTTTAATGCTTTCTCTGAAACATTTTTATTTGAATTGTTTCTTAACTGGTCTTTCTTCTGTAATATAACTGTATTATGTTCTCTGATGCCACTGTTTATTTCCTCTTAGTCTGCAGTTTCTAACCACGTTTTCCTGTTTATAGTTTGTTTTCATTATCATTACTCACTTTCTGTTCATTTTGACTCTTCCCCATTATCTCAGATTTGTGTGTTACCTAGTTCTTCCTTCTACTAGCTCCACCTCCATTTTGAACTAACTTTGCTCCTCAATTAAGTATTGTTAGATTGAAACAGAAATACTAAATTGTATACCTTTCAACTGAACGTATTGTTATACAAAAAAGTGCTTATAGACTAAGAAAAAAATCCATCATGAAGGCCAATTCTGACCTCTGAGCCTGCTAGTTTATGTTCTTTTGGAAGAGTGAATTCACAAATTCAACAGGTTATTCATTCACGAGGGGGTTAAAAAATTTGAAACATGTACCTTTGCAAGAAAATGGGATTTTAAGATTTGGATTGTTAAGTTTAAGATTGTTCCTGGCATGTAAATAGAAATAGTTTGAATAAATACAAATAGCTGTCTTAAAAATTAAGAGCTCATATATAAGTTAATGTTTTGAAATGACACTGTTAAAGGGGGAGCCACCCGTTTCTACTCAGTGAAGAATAATTACGTACGAAGCCTTTTGTTAAAATACTAAAATGGACCAGCACACTAAAATGCTGTAAGCTTTGATACTTATTGAAAATGTAATAGATCATTAATTCAAGTTGAGATTTCATGTCTACCTTTGCTTCATTTTTCTTCACGTTCTGGACCTCTTGAAAATGTTTATGTGTTTTACTTGTTATTTTAAATATGACAGACCCTGTCCTCAAACAAAAGAACCTAGAACAACCAGTATGGTTTATGGGAATATCACATCCAGAAGGTTTAAAGAAATGTTATTCTTCAATGACCAGATTTCCTGCACAGCATAATCTGCCAGAAAGATATCCCACTCTTACTTTTGTAGATACTTCTGTTGTTGATTTTTTTTTTTACTGCTGAATAAAATAAAGTCAAATGCAGTGAAATACTTCTTTCAAAGTAAATTTTGCTTATTTTTTTCCGACAATGTTCTATTCACAAACCTGCGGATGGATGAAACCAACCAAGATGAGTTAATAATGTTCTTTTTCAGGTGAACAACTGAGGAGGAGTTGTAGATTTTGTATAAACATCATCTTAAATTTCATAAAATGTAGAGCTGATGAGTACTCTTTTTGGCCCAATATGACAATGCCAGTAAAATATTTTGTAAAATTATCTTTCTTTCAAGTATATTAACCTTAAAAAAATCTAATTGGTGACTAGAAGCTCAGCTTTGGTTGCTAGCACTAACTTCTGTGCCACCAACTCAGGATAGAGTTTGATGGGCAGCTGATATTAAAACAGTTGTTTCATTTGAGTGACCATGCACAAGTTGCTACCTTTCAGAGTTAGGTATCTTGCTAAGTAAAGTGATATAATTGATGGTTTCCTTTAATTTTTCACAGTAAAACTTTGATATGATCAGATTATCTTTCCCAAGAACATGGTTTTATGATTGTTTCTTCCTCATAATCCAAAGTTTCTGTTTGTTTCTTTTAGTTGCACCAGGGTGCTGAAATTTCGCAGGTCAGAGGAGCTCGAGTCATAGCAGCAGAAGATATTTTATTCTTAATGCGGAAAGACAAGGTACGTTAAGCATTTTAACTGATCACTTCCATTAAACCAGGTTACACATAGAACCAGATTAGCAGCAATTCTTTTAAATACTTTAAAAAAATTTAATTTTGGTCATTTAGGGGTGTTGAGATTGTATATTGATGTTTTGTTCACAAACATGCATGAGTGTGGGTTATTTTATTCATTCTTCCAGCAAGAATATGTTCCTCATGGCAGTCCTGAGTGGTGTCAACTTTATTCCATCTAGAATACTGTGCCTTGTGTTCATTACATTTTAAATCCATATTTATTGAGTTTTTTGCCTTCTTTCACAATAGCTTATCACTGTACAATGAACATCGAATGTGGTAGGCAACTGAACTCCTGTTACTTTCTTATTTGGGTGACCTGAGGTGACCTATAATTGGTCTCAGCAACTGTAAATAAGTAATGAGTAAAACAGAAAAGCTTCTAACAACCCTCTTTCCCCTGCTGATGTGCAGTAACCCATTGTGTGAGTATTGTAGAACAAGGTTGTGGTCAATTGGAGAAGATAAAGAATTGCCTGAGGAACTCAGCAGGTCTCAGCATCCACGCCCGTGTCACCATTTCACTGGAGAAGATAAAGAATTGCCTGAGGAACTCAGCAGGTCTCAGCATCCACGCCTGGTCACCATTTCTGGTCTGAGCCTTTTATTAAGACTTGAATACAATAGGTGAAATTACATATATAAAAGAGGAAAGAAACTTGGGGAGAGGACCAGAGGTGATCATGTTTAGGACAGAAGGTATAAGAGATGGAGAAACCCTGAGAAAGGGGTGGGAAAAGAGATTTAGAGAGAAATAAATAAATACAGCAGTAGGTAAAGACATGATGGAAACTGTGAAAGCAGATGTTACTTTCACCAGATGCTGATGTTCTGTTTGTCGATTTGAACTTGGGCTTCCTGTAACCAACTATTTTAGCTCCCCAAGTCATTCTGACAGTGACATGACTGTCCTAGGCCTCATCCATTGTCAGCCAAGGCTAAACGTAAACTTGAAGAACACATCATATTTCTCTTGGACAGCCGTAAACCCAACAGCGTGATCACTGATTTTTCTAATTTTGGGTAGCCTCAACCCCATCTGATTCCACTGTTTCCATCTCTTTACCTACTGTTTTACTTATTTTTTTCACTCTCTTTAACATTCTTCCACCCCCTCCCCCTTAATGGGTTCTCCCTCTACCTGTCTCTGCCCCTCCCACACCTTCAGTCCTGTACTCTGGCATCTCTGGGCCATTTCCCTAACTTTGTTCACCCTTTATGTATATAATTTCACCTATTCTATCTCAGTCATGATGAAGGGTTCAGATCTGAAACGTTGACTGATCATTTCTACCCTTGAATCCTGTTTATCCTGCTGAGTTCCTTTGGCAATTCTTTGTTTGCTCAAGATTTCACCATTTGCACCTTTAGTTTTTCTATCTAGTGGTCAGCTGGGATGGCTTCTCCTGAACATAGCCTCCTAAACATTACTGTTTAGGCACACACAGAATAGAATTGTCATCTGAGTGGAATGCTACCAATAGCTTTTGATGGCACCATCAAAAATGAAGAAGCTATATATAAAATTGTTCAAATGTATTGATTTAGTGAATATTTGCTGTGAAAGGATTTTCCAAAAAAAAAAATTTTTAATGGTGTATTATTTTTTGAATTAAAATATCTTGATATGAAACTGAGCCAACCCCGGCAGCATTTGAGAAATACAAATTATCACTGTTCAGAACTGAGTGGTTTTGAATTGGAAATGTTCAGATATAATCTAATATGTTTCCAATTCAACTACAAAAAAATAGTTAAAGGGGAGGGTAAATGTGGGCAGAGCATTTTATCCATGAAATATTTCCCAATGTCTCTATGGATAAAAGCATTGTCAGTTCAATGTAATGTGTTTGCTACCTTAAGGAAAAATTGTCCTCAAATTTGTTGCACATCTGAAACCATGCATATTTAGTCTCTCTTCTGCCAGATGTTGTTCTATATTACTACTGATAGGCACAGTTTAATGTCTCTGCGAACAGCTGTGTTTTTTACTGTGAGGGTTACGACTTTAAAAGAGTTGGAAGCTGATGCATAACTGCTTGATGCAGGGGAAACAAGTGATGGGATGGAATGAAACAGGAAAAGAATAATCAAGAAGAGTTGATAGGAATCTCATGTTTGCAATGTGCTTTGGAAGAGGTTGCTCAAAAGGAAGATCCAAATCCAGATCATCCAATCCACATTCAGGAAGATGCTGCCAAGGCTGGTTTTATGTAACGCCATTACTGGTCATCAAATGGGCAGACAACAGTCTTTCAACAATTGCTGAGCCATGGACCTTTTGGTTACTTGCTTGCTGGTGAATGTGCCCCTCTGCTAATCCCCACCATGTGACTAGGAGACAGATCTCCCAATGCTTGTATCCACAGGTAATCTGTCTTCTGAACTTATCAAGTATTGTATATACTCATGTAATCGTCAAATTTTTTTTGACCAATTTTTCGGGACAAGTTTGAGCGGTTCAACTTTTTACACGGGTCATACTTTTGACCATGGTAAGCACCTGCATCATTCAAGGCATCGGGAGCTTGAATGGCCAGGATTAGGTGATGAGTATATATTCAGGAGCTCACCTGGGTGGCTGGGACAAATGAAGCGTTGGGAACTCGGATGAGTGGGCAACCACATACGGAAATGTGATTTTTGGGCCAAAAAAGGTGAGGTCAACTATTACACGGTATCAATAATTATACAAGTATATACAATATTTGACTCACCTTGACTTCTAATAGATTGAAGGATGTAACTGAGCGAGACCCCAAGAAGAAATGGTGGCCTCTGGCTTAGTCTAGGACTCAATCCGATGTTCCTAGTGTTACAGATGATTTCAATGCAATAACATGTTTATTGGATGACTTGTACTGGAAATTATTTATGGTATTTGTCCAGTACAGTACATCTGTGTGAGGATTAACAGAAATCACTTTACTTAATGGTTTAATGTTTTATTTTCTTCTGTCTATTCAGAGCAATCTTCGTCTACAGAGCACAGTAGTTCACCACATATCAGGGGAGTTTGACATTTAGGAATCTCATCTGTAAATATGAGCAAAATTTGTTTGTGGTTGAATTGAATAGAATTGAAGCAATTCCTTCTCAGATTTCAGATTTATTGTCAGAGTACATAAATGACATCACATACAACCCTGAGATTTCTTTATCCTGCAGGTATGACAGAATTACCTCAAATTAGTAGTGCAAAAATAAACTGTACATACTATAAACATGTAAACAAATAAAAGAACTGTAAACAGATAACAAATTAAACAAACTGACTGTGCAATACAGAGAGAACAAAAAAGAAAATCACTATCTTGAAGGATCTTTCCTGGACTAAACACACCAATGGCATTGTGAATAAAGCACAACAGTGCCTCTACTTCTTCAGGAGTTTGCAGAGGTTTGGTATGACATCAGAAACCCTGGCAAATTTCTACAGTGGCATGGTGGAAAATGTGCTGACCGGCTGCATCACAGTCTGGTATGGAAGCACCAGTGCCCTTGTGTGTAAAGCCCTCCAAAAGGTAGTGGACACAGCCCAGGTCATTTCAGGAAAAATCCCTCCCCACTATTGAATACATCAACAGCAGTTGTTTTCAAACTGCCCCCTAAACTCGCATTCCACTTTAAGCAATCTCTATGCCAGACTTTGGGGGTAAAAGAGAAACATATTACATATTGATCAGATTGATGATAGGGAAAGATTAGAGCTAAGTGTTAAATTGGAGTGAAGCAGTGGAATGATGAGACTGGATGGAGAACTAAAGAGATTGAATACAGTGCCATCTGAAAAAGTGGTGGAGGTAAAAGCCAGTTAATTTCAAAAGTTTTGTCTGGGGGAGATAGAATTCTGAAAAAGGGAAGGTAATGATAAAATGTGAGAGAGCATCATGTTGACATCTAAGAAAGATAGAGGCCTGTTAAAGCCAGTGTCTTATAGACCAACATCTTATTTGAATGTATATTATAAAATTGTTGTTAAACTTTTAATGGATTAGCTAAATACTTAGCAGATTTAATTCATATGGATCAATCAGTCTTTGCTAAAAAGCAAAAATCTGCTGGTAATGTTGCTAGACTGATTAGTCTAATTCATTTAGCCCAGAAAAGTTTAACGATGGCACTGGCTTTGGATGCAGTGAAGGCATTTGATAGGCCAGAATGAGATTTTTTGTTTAAAGTATTGGAAAAAGTTTGGTTTAGGGCTGCCATTTATAAAATGGGTTAAAGCCTTATATAAAAGTCCTTGTGCAAAGGTGGTGACTACTCTTTTTCAACTGACTAGATCGAGTTGGCAGGGATGTTCTTTATTGCCAGCTTTGTTTATTTTAGCAATAGAACCTCTAGCGGAGCTAGTAAGACAAGATCCTAAGATTAAGGGTATAAAGGTTAATCAAGAGGAACATAAAATAAATTTGTTTGGATTATTTGACAGATCCTACAAATTCTCTGTCAATTAAATGCAAGATTAAAAGGGGATGGTCAAGTATTTGGGTATAAGATTAATTGGGATAAAAATGAAATCATGCCCTTAGTTGGGGGAAACTATACTCAGTGTAGAAATGCCTCTCAATTTAGGTGGCCAGATGTTGGAATTAAATATTTAGGTATTCGAATGGATAAGGATTTGAATAACTTACCATTACTTAATAAAATTATTGATAATTTGAATAAGTGGAACACCCTACCTATAACTTTAGTAGGTAGGGTAAATTGTATTAAGATCAATATCTTTTTCAGTCGACTCTGATCCCATTTCATCAAAAAAAATTTTTAAGGATTTGAAACCTTTCCTTGACTCTTAATTTCTCAAACCCATTTCCATTCTGCCCAACAAAACTCAATGTAAACTCAAGAATTACCGCATCATTTTCTGACTTAGCACATTACAATGTTCACTATTCAACAAGGAATTCAGATAATCAGAGTCATTCCACTCCTGTATTTTTTCTAAAACTCAAAGAAGGTGGTGGTGCCGGGCCTGTGTAGTGGCAGCGCTGCCTCTGGAGCAGACCCGCGGGGAATGAGGGAGCAGAATGGAGATGCAGCGCTCCTGCGGGATCCAGCCACCCAGTCGACTGCCATCAGCTCCGCATGGGTTTTGAACGGCCCTTTGAGGAAACCGACGGTGGTTTTTATTTGAGATCCCGTGACCTCAGGATCTGTGCCCAAGATGGTGGCACCTATTAAATGGGAGCAGCCACGAGGGGCTGCAGACTCCAGGGAAGTGGAGGGCTGGATCAGGATGCCAGAAAATGAGAAGATCAACCCCCATCTGAGAAGGAGATGCAGAAGAAATGACCCACGGGACTGTGACCAAGGAGGTGGACCAGTGAGATGGGGTCTGTGGCGGGCTGCTAGTGACTTGAGGCGAGGAACCCACGGAAGTTGCAGGGTGCTGGAGATTGTTGTCAGGAGACACTCTGGACTGGGGACTGCTGGAGACTGGCTCGAACTAGCCGGAGGGGTACCAGGTATTGGAACTGGGATACGAGGAGGTCCTGAGAGCGCAAAAGGGTCGCTGAATCTGTCAGAGATTCGGATCTGGAGTTTGGACTGCCAAAGGTTTGGACTGGACTCTGGGTGGCTGCGGAGGCTGCAGAAGAGCTGGAGGCAAATCTACGGACACTCAGTGACTCGGGGGATTCTCTTTTGCTTTTCTCTCTCTGCCAGTGGCAAATCTGTCTGCCTTACAGCAGGCAAAAGGGAATTTCATGTAATAGGATGCTGTTTTATTATTTTGACAATAAATTGAATCTTGAATCTATTCCACATTTCCAACATTTAGTTGTTTTCTCTCAGCTAATTACTGATTTCCTTTCTTTCCTATTTACATCTCCCCCAAATACATTTTTGGTACTGCGCCAACAGAACACAAAAGGCCACCAGCTTTCAATGGGCACCACCGTCACTTGTGTCATGCAGTCCCCTCCTTCCAGCATTTTGTTCTCCAGCCCTCCTATCTTATTCTATAATGTAAGGCTTGTTTATTTTAAAATTTTTCTGTGTTCTGTCAAAAGGTCATGACATGAACCATTAAGTCTCCATTGCCTCATCTGCTAAGTATGTCCAGCATTTTCTGTTTTTACTTTGGCCTCTCTCAAACATAATTGGTTGTATTTTGAGTGTTTACCTGGATTCCTCATGTTGTGGTTTTTCCACATGAACACAAAAACCACAAAGACCCTCTCAACTGTTTGAAGTATTTTCGGAAAATACTTTCTTTCGATGACCGTCTCATTGAGTGGCATTCAGAATGCACTGGCGGAGTTCAAAGTTGTGGCAGTTCCTAATTCTAATGCTGCAGAATTCATGCAAAGAACCTGCACCAGATTAGACCAGGAGGAGGAACAACGACATTCATTTAAATGTAAAGGAATCAACTATTGAAAATTTTACTTCAATTACATTAGAATTGATCCAGTTATCTGGCTTTAAATGTAAAGGTTTTTGGTGTTTCAAATGATTTTATGATGAGAATATTTGTAATAGTTTGGGCCTTGTGTTTGAAGGCTTCTGAATGTCATTCATAGTGTTTTAACTGCAAGTGAAACCAGGTGTCTGCCTTTGCCAGCTGTCAAAAAAAATTCCTGCATTTTTGCGGACAAAACTTTTTCTAGGGTCTCATGTAGTAGTGTTTACAATAGAATGACCCATTGTGAAGCAGTCTTCGGTGTGAAAATTGATGCTGAGGGATCCTCATGAGGCAAGTGTGAACCTTGCTCATGTGTCAGCAGGAAGAACAGGCTGCTCTGCAGGAACCACAAAATCCAGACCACTTGATGTGATTTACATAGAGAATGTGGGAAATTAGGGTTAACAGGCAGATGTTGAAAGTAGCACCTTCTTGTGAAGGCACTCTTTATTCACATTTATTTATCTTTATCTTCAGAGAAAATTGCGAAGATTGCTAAGATATATGAGCTTCCGGGATTTAAAATCCAAAATCATGAAGGGTGTTGAAGATGAAGATATTATTGAAACAGGTATTTTTATAAAAATAGTTATATCTGGATTGAATCAAGAATATACATTCTTGATTTAATCTATTTGAAAGTGCCAGAATTTTTATGTATATAAAACTGTTGACCAATTTTGATAATCTGCTGTGGAGAAGTGCAGAAAGAGCCCATGCCTTAATTACATGCTACAAAGCCTACAGTCCAGCTCTGACCTACCAGCTTTTGCATTTATAACTGGATGGAAGTTTGGTATTCCAGAGCCCAGGTTGATGTTCTGCCTTCCATTCCTTCTGAGTGCTTATCCCTGGATACCTGCCTGGCACAGACTTCTGCAGATTTCCCAGCTCAAGTGAAATCTGCCCATTGAGCATGAAAAAAGTTATACAATGACTTTCCCCGAATGATAAAAAAAAAAGATATTTTTATTGCATTATATTAACGATCTAAATGTGGTTATTTACATTGCAGGTGTATTTTTCCATTTTTAAAAATTACTTTCATATTTTTACTTATTTTTAAGTGACTATGAATGATAAATTTTATTTTTTTAAAATTAGACATACTGTACAGAAACAGGCCTTTCAACCCGCTTGCCCATGCCAATTATACCCAATTAATTTACAACCACATTTTGAATGGTGGGAGGAAACCAGAGGCTCCAGAGAAAATCTATGTAGACATGGGGAGAACATACAAATTCCTTAAAGACAGCATGGGATTCGAATCCCTGTCCTGATGACTATTGCTGTAACAGTGTTGCACTAACCGTGCCACCCTTCCCTTCAGCTTATAAACATTAATCCCAGCGACACATTGATAACCAGTGAGTGTGGACTTTTAGCCACTCTAACTGTTAAAGCCATTGTAAGAGAGCAACTGGCCACATATCCTGAACTAGTCTGGGCCTTTATAATCAGCTCGGAGCTAGTATTCCATTGGAATACAATGCCCAGGATTGTACTGAAAAATGAGCAAGTCATTGGTGCTTCACTGGTCAGCTGAAGGTGCTACTTTTGCACATTCAGAACCCACCCATGGAGAAAAGAGGACAAAGTAAGTTTACTGGGAGAGACCTTCTAAAGTTGGGCATCTTTTCTTTTAAATGGAAGGTGTGGAATATTTATCTAATTCATCTTCCATCATTTGTTTCGGATTTGCACAAAATTTGATTTATATGCCTGATGCCAACCTAAGGTAATCATAACCAGAATTGAAAATATACATTTCAGACTTGAGCCATTGGAATTTACAAAGGAGTTGTTGTCAGTTATACCACACACATGGGTTTATGAGTCTCATGTGCCCTGTTGGAATTATTTTTCAATGATACTATGAGTGCCTCAATTTCCCTCGTTCAGCCACACTCCTTTATTTCCTCATTTGTTGATAGTTAATTCTACTTGACTACCTTAAGGCCCCTTTTTCCTGGCAGCTGCATTTAGTTTTCATTAGTAGATTCTCTTCTCATTATCCCAGTGCTGCTTCTGTGTCCTCGTTTTCCTTTTGTCCTAATTGCTATCCGTTTTTCTCTTTCTTTTCTTTAATGTGAATGATGGGGTTTGAAAAAAAACACAACTGCCTTTTGCTTTCTATGGATGCTGTGCAATCTGCTGAGTTTCTCCAGTGCTTTGGTGTGGTGCACTCTTAATGAAATAGGCTTTTACTGGGATAAACTAGCACTGGTATCTGATTGCTAGCCAACGCTTTTTGCACCATTTGTCAAATAGCTTGAAACAAAATGACAGGATAACGAAATGTGTTTATTCGCTAATGTCAAAAATCAGTGGAGTGGTATGAGTGGAATCAAAACAAGATTCGAGCAAAAAAAGTATTGAATTCAGAGAAAATATTTTAATAATGAATAAATAGTGTAGCTAGAAATGAATGGAACACTTGGAGGGCATTTTTTTTTATCTTTACCTCTCCTCACATAAGCATCCTATTGTTGCTTTTTCTGCTTTTGAGGGCTGGGTGGCAAGCCCTGAACTTCTGGTGGAAATGTTGCTACATTCCCAAAGGCTAGGTTTAAAATCAGCTCTTCTGTAATACATTAATCACCAGTGAGACACAGTAGAAATGCAAGTCTTCCTTTTATTTTCATTGTTCTCAATGTGATTGGAATATAAAGGGGTGGATGATATCGTAGTCTCATAGTTGATAGCAGCTAACCTTCTGGAGATTGTAACTTCGCAATGGATTATTTTCTTTGGAAGCAGTTCCACATGGATCCATTGGAATTGCATTGGGGATCAAAGTTGAAAATTATGAGGAACATTTGCCTGGTCTTGAGTTGTCGCTAAATAAAAAACAATTGAGTTCTTTATGGTCAAATAAGTGATGGCAGAGATGGCAACCACTCTATCTGATAGGGTACTCAGGATGGAAGAGAGGATAGATAGTTGTTAACTTCGAGCCAAGTTCTTCGCAGATGATTTCAGGAATCAGTTCTTCACACAAATGGGAGAGGAAATCTGGAACTTGCAAATCTAAAGAGACGTTTCCACTTGGCTCATTGAAAATATCACAACAAATATTAAAAGGTTTTTGCATAGATATTAGGAATTTACATGGGTAGATGGAGTTGAGATCCAAATATGTCAGAATCTTATTATAAGGGGACGTGGAGGGTGAATCGTTCTTTGTGAAGGAGTGAACAAGTGACCCATTGTAAACAGTCATAAAAGTGAGGAACCGTGTAGTGGGGCAGTCATCTAGGGAGCGATCTGAGGCAGAGTGGTAAGGCTGTGGCTCAACAGACTTCGACAAGAAGAGGCAAGAGTTATAATGGGTGAGTCTATTGGTCAACACTTAATAGTGTTAATAGATTAGGTATTATGACTGTGCTGCTGTAGGTGCTGAGCAATTGCTCAGCAAAAGGAGGTGTAAGACGCTCCTTCCATCCGATAACCTACAGGTCACTCTTTGGCAAGGTCCAGTACCTGTTTAGCCTTCCATTCAGGGCCATGTGAAACCATGCATTGAAGTTGGTGGATGGTTTTAGACAGATTCTACAACTTGGAATTTATGGTTGTAAAACGAAAAGGCTGGGCAGATGAATCTGCTGATCAATGGCCAGGGTTACCTGTCCAGTATGGACACTGCAACTGAAGAAGGCAACAGGAAACCACTTTCAGTATTTTTCCCTTGTGTAATCATTAACTCAATATCGACGACTGTCTCAGCTCGAAGATGGAGCCTTCACCAAAGGAGAACAGGGAGGCAGGAACTACATTTTGTAGGGTTAGAGATCATGATGGATGGAGAAACATAATCACCCACACCAAATGGCAAGGCACTGAATGATTAGGGTTAGTGTTCTGAGTAGAGTGTCAAATGTGGGGACCCTAGGAGACACCGAGCTACCCCGATGCCCACATCTGTGCTAGGTGCACCGAGGTACAGCTGCTAGTTCCCTGGGAGACTGTGTTAAGGAACTGGAGCTGCAGCTTGATGACCTGCAGTTCATTCGGGAGAGTGAGGAAGTGATCGATTGGAGCCACAGGAAGTATGTAGAGAACACCTCTGTGGCCATCCCCCTTAACAACTGGTTTATTGTTCTGGATCATATTGGGGATGATCACCTGACAGGGGATGACTATAGGAACCAGGTCTCTTGAACTAGGCATGGCTCTGTAGTAGAGAGGGCGAAGAGGCATATAATAGAGATAGGAGAACAGACAGGAGATTCTATGAGCCTGATAAAGATGCCAGATGGTGTATTGCCTCCTTGGTGCCAAGGTACAGAATGTCTCAAATTAAGTCCAGAACATTCTGGGGGAGAGGGTGAACATCCAGAAATCTTGGTACAAATTGGTACCAGTGACATATGTAAGATAAGTCAGGAAGTTCTGAAGAGGGAATAGAGAGAATTAGGGATGAAGCTGAGAAATAAGACCTCCAGGGTGGTAATCTCAGGATTACTGCTTGTGCTACATGCGAGTTAGAGCAAAAATAAATGCTTGGCTGAGAAACTGGTGCAGGGGGCAGGGCTTCAGATTTTTGGATTATTGGGTCTCTTTTGGGGATGGAACAACCTATACAAAAAGGATGGGTTATACCTGAACCCAAAGGGAACCAATATCCTGGCTGGCAGTTTTAATATAGCTGTTTGGGAGGGTTTAAATTAAATTGGCAGTCGGGTGGGAATCAGAGTGCTCGGGCTGAAGAAGGGGGAAATGGCAGGAGTATGAAAATTGTGTGCAGCAAGGATGGCAGGTAGGCAGCAAGACAAAATAATAGCTGGAGGGATGACAGAGACACAGTACATTCAAAAACTGGTCTAAAGGTATTATACTTAAATGCACACAGCATTAGAAACAAAGTAGATGATCTTTCTGTACAGCTACAGGTTGGAGGGTATGATGCTGCGGCTATTACTGAGTCTTGGCTAATGGATATCATGTGGGAGCTGAACTTCCAAGGATACACAGTGTATAACAAAGATAGGCAGAGAGGTCGAAGGGTGGCATGGCTCTGCTGGTAAGCAACAATATTAAATAATTAGAAAGAAGCATCATAGAATCAGAAGAGGTAGAGTGTTGGTGGGTTGAGTTAAGGAATAGTAAAGGTAAAAGGACACTAATGGCAGTTAATACAGACTCCCAAATAACAGCCAGGAGGTGGATTACAAAATTCAATTGGAAATAGCTAAGGCACTTCAGAAGGACAGCATTACGATAATTATGGAGGATTTTTTTTTTTTAATTTTATTTTTCATTTGCATCAAATATAGATAACTAATCATACATCTAACAATATATCATAATAAAAATCGACACAAAATGATTCAAAAAATTTCATTTTTATCCCTCCCCCTCCCTCCACACTCCCCCCAAAATAGAAAAAAGAAAGAAGAAATAAAAGAAAACCTGGATTTGTATATTGATCATTATTCATATAAATCTAACATAATTATTTTATCCTCTAGATATTAATTGGGAGGAGCAGGGTATATGGATGATGTGGATGGATTTTTACCGACAAAATCCATATACGGTTTCCAAATCATAAAAATTCTCAAGTTGATTCCTTAATTCTCAAGGAATCTTTTCTAGAGATATACAATTTTGTATTTCAGCCTGCCATCTATCCAACCTTATAGACTTGTCCGATTTCCTTGTTACTGCCACATATTTCTTAGCTATCGCTATTGCTACACTCAAAATCTTTTTTTTTGTATTTATCTAACTTTAATTTAGTATCTGTTTCATATAAATTACCAAGTAAAAATATTCTTGGGTCTTTTGTCTCAATAATTTACTCAAATCTTTTCAAAACCTTTCCACTTTTACACAAGACCAAATTGAGTGTAATAAAGTCCCTCTTTCTTTATCTGAAACATTTATCAGAACAAATTGAATTGAGTTCGTGTAAGTTATATGGAGTCTAAAATATTTGGTGCAGAAAATTATATTGTACCATTTGATATCTAACATTAATTGTATTTGTTACACTCTCTTGGCGCAGCCTTGATCACACTTTTTGAATTTGTATATTTAAATCTTTCTCTTCGTTTTGATTTATATAATTCCATATACTTCATAATGTCTTGCAATTTTATAAGCATATTTGTAATAAATTTCTCAATAAATGTATCCGTAATTAAATATTCAAATTGACTCTGTTCCAGAAAACTTAAATTCATGTCTAATTTCTTTTTTAAATATGATATTCTTTTCTCTTTTTTTAACAAATCAAAACTTATAAATTAAAGGTGATTATCTTTCTTTTGCTTGCTTTGCCACCAATTCCAGAATTTTCTCTCTTATTTCGCAATGAAGAAATTTAACAAGTATCGGACGAGACCTTTGATCAGGTTGTGGCTTTGGACTTAATGCTCAATGTGCTCTCTCAATCTCCAGGACTCCTTGAAATTTAGCTGGCGCCAATGACTCCGGCAGCCAATGTTATGAGCTTTTTCATGTCCTGATCTTGTTTTAAACCAACAATTTTGATGCTATTTCTTCTACTAAAATTTTCCAAAATGTCTATTTTCTCCTTAATTGATCTTCTGTTGCAGCCACTTCACCTTCTACCTTCTTCATCTGTTCTTTAATACCTTGAATCTCAAACTCATTCCCTTTAATTTTTTCATCTACCATTTAAAATCAGGGAGGGGCCGTGAGGTCTTGGGCGTGTGTCTCGAGACATAGGGGGAATGATACTTATCTCTGCTCCTGTGTCCACGAGGAATTTGTGGCTTAAAATCCTGTCCCAGATGTGGAGAAGGCTGTTCGGTCGGCCAGCTGCTGCAGCCACGAACGGCGGCTGGCCCCATCATTTCCTGGAAATGAGCACGGCTGGCAGCACCCGTGAGCTGATGCCCCCCCCCCCCCAAAGTTGCTGGAAGAAGCACCATTTTGGGTCGGACCTTTCTGTTTTCTAGCGGGGTGGGGCCTGTTCATGTGATGGACTGGACTTGAGTGTCGCCTTTGGTGGTGGCTATGTAACATGGTTTACTGAGTCTATGGTCTCAGGCTTGGAGCAGTAGAGAACATGCTGCAACCTTGCGCAGGTCACTGAAATCTGCGTCGGCCAATAGGAGTCTGATGTCTTTGGGCATTTCCTCAAGGAAAGCCTGCTTGAACGTGAGGCAGGGCTTATCCTCTTCTGCCAGTGTGAGCATTTCATCCATGCGGGTGGACAGTGTACTATTGCCTAGGCTGTCCAAGTGAAGGAGCCTGGCAGCCCTCTTGCGTCGTGAAAGCCTGTATGTGCTAATGAGGAGGTTTTTAAGAGCCATATATATTTGCCTTCCTCTGGCGGCGATTGGATGAGGTCATCAATCTGTGAAGCAGCTTCCTGGTTGAGTGAGCTGACAGTGTAGAAGTATCTCGTTGAATCTGAGGTAATCTGTTTGATCTGGAACTGGGCCTCCACTTGGCAAAACCAAGTGTGGGGCCTGTTCGTCCAGAATGTTGGCAGCTTCAACACGACGGCACCTACGACTGTGGGTTCCATTGTTCCGAGTCTTGAGGACATGGAGACTTGTCAGGGTCACCAATGTAGTGGGTTGTGTGCGAGTGCAACAAAAAAACTGAGACAACAGGCTGAGAACTCAAGTAACACAACTGCTTTCTTGTGTTGCGCAGGCGCAAGTGTGCATGCGCCCTTTCAGTCTGGACCAGAAGAGAAGGTCCCGCGACGGCACTTTTGCTATGGTTGCCCCGCTGACATTGTGTGAAAAGCGGGGCGGGTTCGCTGCTACGACTATGTGTATCGCCACAATATAATACTTGTCCTACATATGTATTACAATATGTTTCCAATTATCCGAAAACCACTTATTCAAAATTCTCAGTTATCTAAAATTTTGAAAGTTGAAGGAAAATGATCTTTTCTTATTTTATGCATTTATCTTATTTTGTGAGCAAAGATCACATTTTTTTGTAAGAATTAATGTTAAGAGCCCAGAGGACCCCACACCCAGCAGCAATAGAAATTCACCAAGAAAAATGGTTACTTAAATGAAAATTACTTTTAATTATCTTTAAACATGAAAACAGGATCAAACTTTAACTTATTACTATTAACTTAACCCCCCCCCCTTCTAATTTTAAGCACACGTGTATGTAATGTGTATATAAGTTCAGAAAAGTTCTTTAATTCACAGTCCAATCTCAATTCTCACTCCTCCAAGTTCACCGGTATCAGGCAATTCTTGTACTGTGCACAGAATTTAACATATATGAATTTCACCAAGCTTTGGTCCTTGAAAGGTAAATGGTTACCTCTCAGGAAAGTTCTTGTCGTTTTTCAGAGAGAGATTTGTTGCTTGTTGGATACCTACAACTATTCCTTTCAGATCAGCCACTTCAGTGTCTTGCCGAAGAAACTTGCCCCATCAGGGTTTTCCAGATGATAACCTCTTTCTTTCAGGTCATCACAGAGTTTCTTTTTGTTTCCCTTATTTCAAGTGAAATATTATGCAGCCAGCCATCTCCTCTTGTATGGACCACAAGGGCTTTGTCCAGGCTGAACTCAGGTCTCACAACACATCTTCAAAATGGGGTCGTTCCACAAGCTTGCCAGCTTGTCCTCTTCCAGTTCTAGCTGCTGCTGCTGAACTGAAGAATTACAAAACCAAAATAAATCTCTCACTCGCTCTCTCTCTCTCTCTCTCACTCAAAGAAAACCACATGACCCTCAGACAGACAGCGGCTCCTGACCTAATCTTCCAAGTTCGTTCATCTGTTGCTTTCCAAAACAATAATCCATTACTCCACAGCATGTCTAATTAGCACCTACTTGTTAAGTCCTTATAGGCATCCCTCAAAGTTTTTGCAAAGGCACCCGGAGCCTGGACTGTCTGCCTTGAGCAGAGCTCTGGCATTTTAAATGAGATCTGTTTTGAAGTGTTTGTATGTGACCTACGCTAAAAAACCTGCCACAATTTATCTCCTTTAGAACATATCTATATACAATATAAAATATAACATAATCTGTCACATTAAGCATTATTTCCTGCTTGAAAATCTTTCCATTGTTTTTTTTTTGCTGTTTAAGTTTTGATACAAGTATTCTGCTGATGCTACTGGCCTTTTCTCAAGCAATTTCTCAATTATCCAAAAACTCCAGTTAATTTTAAAAAAGTCAAGTTTCATGAATTTTGGATAATTGGAAACGTACTGTATTTGTCTATATGTGTGTTATGTCTGGTTGTGTGTCTGCTTGTTTTTGCACCAAGGACCAGAGAACGCTATTTCATCAGATTGAACTTGTACAATCAGATAACAATAAACTTGACTTGAGGGCTTATGGAATTACAGGAAGGATACTAGCATGGCTAGAGCATTAGGAATAAAAGGGTCCTATTCTGATTGGTTCACCAGTGATGTTCCACAAGAGTTAGTATTGGGGCTATTTCTCTTTATGTAAATTTGCACAAGATACCAAAATAGGTGGTAGGGGAGTTGGTTCTGAGGATATCTAAAGGCTGCAGAGAGGCTTGGATCGATGAGGAAAATGGGCCAAGAGGTGGCAGATGAAAGACAATGTTGCAAAGAAGAAATAGATGGGCAGACTATAATTTAGATGGAGAGAAAATTCAAAATTCCGAGTTGCAAAGGGACTTGAGGGTCGTCGTACAGGATACCCTAATGGTTGATCTCCAGATAGAGTTGGTAGTGAAGAAGGTGAATGCAATGTTGCCATTCCAGAGGGATAGCATATAAGAGCAGAGATGATGAGACTCTTTAAAGCACTGTTGAGACCTGGAGTGCTGTTTACAGTTCTGGGTGGTGTATTTGAGAAAAGGGAAGAGTAGGTTTACTAGAATGATACCAAGAATGAAAGGGTTAGCATATGAGGAGCAATTGTCAGCTCTTGGACTGTACTCATTGGAGTACAGAAGGATGAGGGGAGACCTCATAGTGACATTTCAAATGCTGAAAGGCCTGGACAGAGTAGATGTGGCAAGGATGTTTTCCATGATAGGGGATTCTATGGCAAGAGGGCACAATTTAAGGATAAAAGGGCACCAGTTTAAAACAGAGATGAATAAAAATTTTGTAAGTCAGAGGATTGTGAGCCTGTGAAACTTGTTGCCACAGGCGGTTATGGAAGCGCAGTTGTTGGATGTATTTAAGGCAGAGATTGGCAGGTATTTAGTTAATCAGGGCATCAAAGGTTATGGGGAGAAAGCCGGAAGTGGTGCTGAGTGCGAGGATGGATCAGTTCATGATTAGAATTGTGGAGCAGACTCGATGAGTCAATTACCTACTTCTGTTCCTGTATCTTGTGATCTTCTGATTTCTGTCTCCATCATTTTTTAGTTGTCAGGTTTTGAAGAATCATGTATCTAGTGACAGGCAACCACAATGAAAGCCTTCATGTAATCCCTGCAATAGCAAGAGAGAATTGCCATCCATCCCTAAAATGGATCCATCTGATAATTTGAGGTATAATACTTGGTGCCAGAAATTTGGCATGGATAGCGTAGTGATTAGCACAACATGAATACAGCACCAGTGACCGGGGTTCAAATGGCCTCTGTCTGTAAAGAGCTTATACATTTTCCCCATAGCTCTGTAGGTTTCCTCTGGGTGCTCCAGTTTCCTCTCACCCTTCAAAAATGTACAGGGGTTGTAGGCCAATTGGTGCATTTGGGCCTCATGGGCTCAGTGCCAGAAGGGGCTGTTACTGTGCTGCATGTTTAAATTTAAAATTTAATTGAAAACATTTTAGTTTGTTTCATTTTCTCGTGAATAGTTCTAAATGTCATAATTGGATTAGTAAACTGAATGAATTGAATTTATGGGTCCTCTACCTCTGTCCAGCATCTGAATAATCAATCATGCTTTGCTGATGCAGAATCCCTCCTTTGTTGTATGGTTCTATTTCCATATGTTTGTATTCATTCACTGTTCCTTCAGTCATGGGCTCACTTCCCATTCCACACAGTTACTTTACCGCCAAAGATGCAAACTTTCTGAAAGCTAGTTGTTTGTTCTTCCTGTCCTCACACTGATGGCCTGCTCCTCTCACAAGGTAACTACAGTCTTTTAATTCAGCCACTTGCAACTATTGAATGAGAGAGTAAGCACTTGTCTCCATCATCCAGCCCACTTGAATTGTTTTCTTTCCACTGCTCCACATAGAAGATTATTCCAGTATTAATTGCTGTCTTAGTGAAGAATTTCCTGGAATTAACCCAAAATTATACAGAATTAATCTGTGTCCCTTCACTCTGTTTCTTTGCTTCAATTTAAATTTGATATTTGAGATTAACTTTTTCAATGACTGCAAACTCCTCTTCCTTCCTCTCATGCTGACATTCCAGACTAAAAGCCCAAATTTGTCCCTAAGTTTTCATAAGTAATATGTCTAAATCTGGATGTACATATGGCACTTCACTGTGGCTTTTGTGCTGTTCAAATTGTGGTTCAGCCAGTAAATCATCTAGTCTGACCATTACTTCCTCTGACTGATAGTCTAGTGGAGAGTCAGCATTCTATTAGATTTGCTCAGCACTGGTTAGACATATTTATCAAAGTCATACAAATTCCTAGGTCCTATTCTGCTTCATTCTTAGTTTTCAAAATCATTTACGTATTGACAAGAATTTTCTTCTGGTGTATGGCACCTCATATTTGTCAGTAATACATTTCACCTGCAATTATTCTACCCCTTATAAATCTTGCCCATTTTGATGTATAATTTCTGAGCTCCTTCTTTTGACTGTACTAACCCATTTTCTTTGGTAGACTCTACAAAGTTTTCCACTTCACCTGATCGAAATGACATGCCATCTACAGTGGTGGTCTCATTTTACTTGGAATGGATATCAAGTTGAATGGGTCTATATAATTTACACAAAAGTGCTGGAGAGATTCAGCAAATCACGCAGCATTCTTTACGTAGCAAAGATAAAGATACATAACCAAATTTATGAGCATCAAGGTTTGAGCAAAAATCAGGCAGGTGGCTGAATAAAATGGTGGGGGGAGGGGAAGTGGAGGAGTACAGGCCCACAGGTAAGATGTCAAAGGTGGATATAATTGGGAGGGCACAAGGGGTGATAGGGGGAGGGAATGGAGAGAGAAAGGGGTGGAGAGCTGCAGGAAAAGAGACAAAAGGATGGGGAAGAGAGGGACACAGGGGAATGCATAATGGAAACTAGAGAAGTTGATGTCAATGCTATCTTTTTGAAGAGTGCCCAGAGGGAGTATTAGGTGTTGCACCTCCAGATTTTGGATGGCCATGGACAGCCATGTCGTTGCGGGTGTGGGGAGCAGAATTGAAATGGTTGTCCACTGGGAGATCCCCACCATTGCTGCAAACAGAGCAAAGGTGGTCAATGAAATGATCTCCTAGTCTGCATCCAGTCACTCCAATGTAGAGACGGCCATAACGGGCGTACCGGATGCAATAGATGGCCCCCGCAAATTCACTAATGAAGCATTTTTTCACTTGGAAGGACTGTTTGGGGCCCCGAACAGTGATGAGAGAGGGTGTGTCAGTGCAAATGTAACACTTCTTGCAGTCACAATGGTAGGTTGGAAGAGGAAGAGATGAGTGGACGAGGGAGTCATGGAACAAGCAGCCTCTGCTGAAGGTGGAAAGGGAAGGGGGGAAAGATGTGTCTAATTGTAGGATCAAGTTGTATGTGATGGAAATTGTTGGATGACGAGGCAGTTGGGGTATTAGGTGAGGACCAGGGGAATCCTGTGTTTGTTGCATATAGGGGCAGAGAGGGACAGGGCAAATGTGTGAGAAGTGGAGATGCGGGTAAAGGCTGAGTTGATGGTGGTGGAGGGAAAGCTTGAAGAATGGGGACATCTCAGATGATCTGGTCTGGAAGACCTCATCCTGGGAGCAGATACAATGGATTACCATAAAGGAATAGAATCCTTACAGAATACAGGGTGTGAAGATGTATAGTTACGGTAATTGTGGGAGCTGGTAGGTCTGCATTTCTTTGTTTTGTCACTCTTTTTGGAACAGGTTATAATATTCATCTGTTTCTCATGTTCAAACATTCCTGTGTTCAATGGATCTTTTGCAAATCTGTTTAAATGTGTTACTTCTTTGTCCTTAATCTTGTACTTTGTGGAGACTTTTGCAACTTTGCCTTGTTATTCACGCTTGCAATTGTGAATTCATGGCTTCCTTTTGCCCTGTGTTTTGCCTGCTGCAGAGCTGTTTCTACCTTGTCTTCTGACTTGATCTTTTTATCCAATACTTTGGAAATGCTGTGCATTTATCGTTCTGAACTATTGTTCTGTGCAAGGTTTATGTGTGCATAAAGTGTTTATGACACTTTTAATTCATTTTTGGCTGCAAATATTTGAGAGTATTTTTTCATTGAATATGCTTGTTATTGACCTGCCGAAAAATTTTCTTGCTTATTTATTCCAGCTATGCTTTCTGAATTGTCTCTATTTTGTGAGGTTTCTTCTTATTTAATTCAAAAGGTGAACTAATACTTAGACCATTCTGATCTTGGATCTGACTCTCTCTCACTCTCTGCTAATTTGTTTCCCTGCCCCACTCAGAGGCATTGCCTTCTCTTTCTACCAGAGAAGACAGATTTCTGGATTTTTCTCTCACAGTGATCAGGAATTAGACCAGTGATGGCAAGGTGTGAGAAAGGGAAACTTGTATTTGAACTGACCTGGAAGTGGCCACTGTCTTTTCTGGATCATTACTTAATTGTGTAATGCACATATTTATAGTGTGACCTCCAACATTCTCTTCAACATTGACGTTATCTCACACATGTTCATCATATTTTGCTGAGTGCAGCTGCTTGGCATCAGTTGTGGTTGGAGGAGGGGCGGGGGGTGGAGTCTGTTTTGGATCAGGGATCTCCAACTGGAAGGAAGAGCATAACAATTTTTGGAGGCGCAGGTAGAATATGCCCCTTTTCTTGCCACCTCTGGAAGCATCGGAAGATAGGATGTTTTGACGTATGTTTTGTCTCTGGAAAAAATGCCCAGAATTTTTACATCATTAATTACTTCTTTAAAAAAAACTAATAATAGTTCCCTTCATTTCAAAAGATTTGTTTCTGAATTATGCATGTAAATGCATATTCTCTTTCAATATAGTCTGACTGCAAGTGCCTTACACTATTACCATATATAGAAAGTGTAATGTTCCTCTATCACCTCAACCATAAAGTATAATCAAAATACAAATTATTATAAACTTTAGTACTGCTGAAAGATATAGTGCTGAATGTTTATATTACTTGAAATTCTTTCTTCTCCCTTTGGTAATTGAAAATGTTGCTACCTATAGTCCCACTTTACTGATTTTGTTTTAAAAGATGGGTGGGAACTCACTGAAAATATATTCTGGGTTTACTGAAATCTGCGGAGCAGGTGAAGTAAGTCCCAAACTCATATGTGCTGCAGATGTTCAAAAATTTACATTAGTAATTTTTCTTCCTTCCTTTTATTCGCCCACACATAGACAAATCCAGCAGCAATATAAACAAGCGCCAGAAACTTTACCAAGAATTCCTCAGTTGCATTGACCAAACAGGGGAGCTGCTGAGCTTGCTTGAGGAAGAGGATGCTGATGAAGTCAAACAGGAGCGGCTAGAGGTGGGTGGAGCACAAGGATTTAGTAAGCCAGAATTAGCTTGTTCACATTGATAAATTCTGATGTTTTAAAAATGTATCAACATCTGTTTTTCTGACATTTTATCTGAGTAGAATGATTGTATTATAAATTGAACTAAGCACATGTTTTCTGTGGCATCGTGCTTCAAACCACGTAAATAATATTTTACCGTGAGATTTCCAGTGGGTTTGCACTTCAATAAAATCTTTCTGAAGTTGATGCTCTGTCCATAGAAGAAATTGTTTCCTTGACATCTAAGAGCCAAATTGCTGGATGACCCAGGATGCTGGGAAAATAAATATTCAGATATATTTCTTGCATATGTATGTCTTTGAAAGTAGGACTTTCTTGACTTAGCTACTAATCATCATTTTAAAAGTTATTGATTAGCTGTGAAATAATTTTTTTTCTATGGCCATGGACTTCAACCAGATTCATGTCTGAAGAAATTGTGTTGTGGGAATATTGGGAGCTATTGCTGAAATAATGTTATTTTGTTCAGTTGCCCTCTCACCTCTTGGCCACTCCCTCAGGTTCTTTGCCCTTTTAAAGAACATAGAACACTGCAGCACAGTAAAGGTCCTTCGGCCCTCAATGTTGTGCTGACCCATATATTCATTAAAAAAATGTATTAAACCCTTCCTACCCCGTAAACCTCTATTTTCCATCCATCCATGTGCCTGTCTATAAGAGTCTCTTAAATGCCCTAATGTTTTAACCTCCACCATTATTCCTGGAAAGGCATTCTAGGTGCCTACACCTCTCTGTATAAAGAAAACTTACCCCTGATGTCTCCCCTAAACTTCCCTCCCTTCACTTTGTATATGCATCCTCTGGTGTTTGCTATTCCTGCCCTAGGAAACAGATGCTGGCTGTCCACCCTATCTATGCTTCTCATAATCTTGTAGGCTTCTATTAAGTCTTCTCTCATCCTTCTACACTCCAAAGAGAAAAGTCCCAGTTCTGCTAACCTTGCCTCATAAGACATTTTCCAATCCAGGAAACATCCTGGTAAATCTACTCTGCACCCTCTCCATAGCTTCCACATCCTTCCTATAATGAGGTGACCAGAACTGAACACAATCCTCTAATGTGGTCACACCAGAGATTTGTAGAGTTGCAACATGACCTCTCTGCTCTTGAACTCAATCACCCTATTAATGAAGCCCAGCATCCCATTAGGCTGTCATAACTATCCTAATCAACCTGTACAGCAACCTTGAGAGATGTATGGATTAGGATCCCTAGGTCCTTCTGTTCATTCATGCTCTTAAGTAATCATCCATTAACCCTGTACTCAACTTTCTGGTTTGTCCTTCCAAAATGTATCACTTCACACTTATCCAGATTGAACTCAATTTGCCATTTCTCTACCCAACTCTGCATCCTGTCTATATCCTCTTGTAACCTTCGACAACCCTCAGCTTCATCCACAATGTCTCCAAACTTGGTATCATCTGCAAACTATTGACCCATCCTTCCACCTCTTCATCCAGGTCATTTAAAAAATCACACTGAGCGGGGGTCCCAGAACAGATCCTTGCGGTACTCCACTAGTCACTGACCTCCAGACAGAATACTTTCCTTCCACTATTACTCTCTGCTTTCTACCTGCAAGCCAATTTTTATTCCACACAGCCAAGGTTCCATGCCTCATGATTTTCCAAAGAAGTCTCTCGTGGGGGACCTTGTCAAATAGCTTGCTAAAATCCATGTAGACTACATCTACCATCCTACCATCATCAATTTATTTTGTTACCTCCTCATGACCCTCCCTTCACAAAGCCAAAGTAGTATCTCCCCTTTTTCTCCTTTGCCTTGATAAAGGACCCAGACCTAAAACATTTCTACCCATGGATGCTTTCTGACCTGCTCTGTTCCTCAAGCACTTCTTTGTTAGCTCAAAATTCATGCATCCACAGTCTCTGAGTTACTCTGTTCTTGTTAAAGGAATAGTGGGCCTCAAATCCAATTATTCATTAACAAACTTGCCTTTCCTCAGCAAGAAAGAAAGGATAATATACCAAATGGAAAGGAAACTACCATAACAGATTGGCTGTTTGAAAGAAGGAGTGATGTAATCGTGTGCTTGACTGCCGTACTGCCAGTGGCCATCAGAGGACCATAGATAATTTGAGATGACAGAATATTCATTTCAAATCCTGCCCTCCTTTCCCAAAAGACACCTGGCATATTAATACGCCTTTCTCATCTATTCTTTGCCATTACCATGCTTGTATCTTTCTTGTTTCAAATAGCCAAGGAAGGCTCATGTCAAAATGATGAACCTTTGGAAACAAAAGGATTACAATGTCAGTGCAACTTACACATTCACCATCAATCCTGACAGTGGTACTTTTGTACAGCAGAGGGAGAGAGAAAGAGGGTGTGTGTGTTATTGTGTGAGAGAGACAGACAGACAGTCAATACAGAAACAGGTCCTCAGCCCTTCAACTCCACAACAAATATGAGCCACCCATTGAATTCATTCCATAAACACAACCATTGCAGATGCTAGAATTTTGAACAAACAGTAAAAAGCTGTGGTCAGGCAGCATCCACAGTGAGAAATGATCTGTCGCTGTATCAGATTGGGACTCTTTATTGAGACTAAAGAATGAAGGGGCTTGAGAAGGATCAATGTGATAGGGAGAGGTGGAGAGATGGGTAGGGGAGGACCACTGGGTGGGGTGAGGGAAGATCTGAGCGAAGTGTGAGGATGGCAGCAGTTAAAGGACAGATGGAAATGTTGGAACTGATTTGGGGTGGGGGGGGGGGGGTTAACTAAAATTGGAAAATTCAGTGTTCGTATTATTGGGTTTTTGGCTGTCCAGGAGGAAGATAACATGTTATTCCTGAAGTTTACATTTGGTCTGGCAATGGATGATGACAAGGACAGATGTGACTTTGTGATAATGGTGAGGGAAATTAAAATGGCTGGCAACTGGCAATCTCGCCTTACACCTGTGGTAGAGCGCATATGGTCAGCAAAGCGGTTGGCCAATCTGCATTTGGTCTCACAGATGTAGAGGAAGCCACACCGGGAGCACTGAATGCAGAAGATTAGGTTAGATGATGTGCATGTAAAGCTCTGGCTCACCTAGAAGATTTGTTTGTGGCCTTAGTGAGAGAAGAGATGAAGGGACAAGTTTTGCACCTCCTGCATTAAAGGTGTAAGGATGGGTGGGGAGGGAAGAATGGACCAAGGACTCATGGAGAGAATAACCCCTGTGAAAAGCAAAAGAGAGAGGGGAGGGAAAAATATGGCCAGAGGTGGGCGCACATTGTAGTTTCTACTGTTTCAGTGACGATGTGCCAGATGCAGAGGCCGTGAAAGTAAGAATTCCATCCTTATTCTGTCTGGGGAATGCAGGGTGGGAGCAGAAGTACGTAAAATGGAAGAGATGTGGTAGAGGCTTGATCAATGACAGCAAGGGTGGAAGGAGCCACATTTATTGAATAAAGAAGGCACAAAGGCACTATTCCCGCTAAGCTGTGTGCGTGTGCACGTGCACACACGTTTTGCAACCAGTGCACAAAGGAAATTAATGTGCACACAAAAGGTTAATTACCTAAAATAATATAATAATTAATAATTATACTTATTGAAATTAATCTCTTAGCTAACTGTTTCTGTTATCTTGTATTCAAACTTGTATTATATTAAAGCATGCCAATAACCATGAGGCAAAATTATCTTGATCCAATTTCAAGTTTACATTTGCACAAGCATTCAGTGTGCACATACTTTTGTCACAGGAAAAAAATTTGCACAACATAAGATTTTTGCACACACTGACTACTAAAAATGAAAGGGAACATTGCAAAAGGATATCCTGGAGTGTACGTTTCATCCTGGGAACAGATGACGTACAGAACCGAGAGAAAGGGATAGTATAATTACAATAGATGATGTGAGTAGGTGTAGTCTAAGTTGCTGTGGGAGTAAGTGGGTTTATAATAGATGTCCATGGATTATTTGTCTCCTAAGAGTGAGACAGAGAGAGATCCAGAAAGGGAAGAGAGGTGTCAGAAAGTCCAAATAAATTTGAGAGCGAAGTGTAAGTTGGCAGCAAAGTTAATAAAATTATTGAGTTCTGCACAGGGATAAGAGGCAACAATAATACAATTATTGATGTAATGGCGAAAGAGTTGAGGAGTAGTACCAGATGAATCCTATTTATTTTTAAAATGGCTGGAACTGCTGTAATGGCAGCACTGGTGCGCATCTGGAAGTGCGGGCAGAGGAGGCCCTGTACTGCTCTGCAGGGTCCTACTGCCCAATCCTGATGCTAGTGGCTTTGTAAAGGCTTAAACTGCATGTTAAAGAAGTCGACAGTTTTTCTTTTACCACGGAAATCTGTGCCCACCATGGCAGCGTCTATGATGGTAGAGTACCGCGATGTATTGAAGACTCTGGAGGAGCAGCATACTGATAAAGACCATCAGAAACAGGGAGAACAGCCCCTGTTGAGAAGGAAAAGCATGGGAGGCAACCCTACTGATAAACATTTGGTGTGCAGAGGATAGAGGGCAAGTATAGGCCAAAAGGCCTGTCCCTATGCTCTTTTGTTCTGTACTATGTCTCCTTAGTCCTTGGTCTTGACTGGATGTAAAAAAAAATCTTGTTTTGCATTCAGAACTTAAGAGCACAATGGCACAGAAACCTGCAACTCAAAAAAAACTCAATGCTCACACCATCCAGGATAAAGCAATCTGCACACACCACTGTAAATATTATTTTATTCTGTCGCCAGTATTATAGTGGGCAGTGTGTAACTGTGGGAAAAATGCACAGTTGTTATTCATGATGGCTTCTCCAACAACACCTTCTAAATCTCTGGCTTCAACTACCAAGCAGAACAGTTGACAATATCCCTCCTACAGATTCCCCTCCATAGTGCATGCACACCATTTGACTTGGCAATATGTGGCTTTTCTGTCATTGTTGCTGGGTCTAAGTCCAGCATCTCTCTATGCATTGTGGTAGCATCATCACCAGAGGACTGCAGAAGCCCAGCAAGGCCGCTCACCATCATGTTTGGGTATGGGCAATAAATGCTAGCTTTGCCAGTGATGTCCAGATCTTGATGAATAAATAAAGGGAGATGCAAACATCTGTAACAGAGGCTTAGCAGTGCAGCAGTTGTATCACTGTAAAGTTGTTGTCCATCCGACTAAGTAGAAAATTCACTTTGATGAAAAATGTAAATATAAAAGGTGAAATTGATATCTTTCACATTAAAAAGCATTTAATCTTGAGAGAAAATCATTTGCTTTTGTGCTGGATTATTATAATTATTCATTTGAAGTTTGATAAAAATCCAGTCATTTTATGGACAATTGTTAAACATATAATTGCCATTTTACAACATAATACTGTATTTATTACAAGTAAGCATTATTTGAAGGTAAAATAAAAGAGACAATATTTCTTAAATGTTTATCTTTTTGGCAGAGTAAGAAGATAACTATTACAAAATTTAAAAAAGACCCCAAAATGGAGAATTTTGTTTTGATATTGTTGTGAAATAGATCGTTCTGATACATTAAACTCTCCAGCTACAAAATAAAATTACAGGTTTAATTCACTTTGTATCCCAGAGAGCTGAGCGCCAAACTCGAATGATGGATTCATCTCAATATGCAGAATACTGTGAGAGCCGTCAGCTGAGCTTTGGTGAGTACATCCTAATCTTGGTAAACAGGCTTGGAGATTTTATATCCCAAATATTGCACTCTTCACATGTTTTATGTTTGTGCCTTCCATACATCAGATGGAGCATGTGTTAAAAGGATGTGACTGAGGACAAGTTTTTTTTAATGAAACATTACCTCTCCATCATCCACCTTCAAGATTCCTCTGCATTATCTGCACTCAAGATTTTGGTGATCCCTCTAATTTGACATCCATTTGTAAATTAAGTTTTTTTTTAACGCACTAAAGACACTGAAAGAAAATTATTTGTTTTCTGGCATTGAGAAGTTTTCTGAAGTTAAATGAAATTAAATAGGATATTAGTACAACTATCTCTGGAATTCACCAATTCTATACATACATTAAGAAGAGGGTATAATGCTTTGTGCACTACAAATAGATTTGCCATGTGGAGTACTGAGACTCTACTTTCTGCAGTTTCTTGCTTTATTTTCACTCATTCTAACTTCTGAATTCCCTGTCTCCAAAATGTTTTTATTTAAAGTACTGAGGTATTACCTAAAAATTAAATTTATATTATATTTAAATGTTGCAACAGAGCTTGTCATGTCTGATATTATATCATTTTGTTTGTAATAATAGCCTAAAACTTGTCAAGCAAAATAACGGTTGAGATTCTAAGTACAGGTATACCCTGGTTTATAAATACTCACTATGCAAATTCACTTTTACAAAACAACCTGTGTACTCTATCTGAACAAAATTTGAATGGGTTTCGTTTTTACAAAAATAACCTTCAATACTAGTGAAACTTTACGCCATTTCAGCTTACAAAAGGTTTCATAGGTTTCTTAAAGCAGGTTATACCTGTATTCATCTTTATGCAGAAAAAATCCAACAGCAGTTTCTTGGGGTATTGAAAAATAAATTAAACACTGTAAGTTTCTGTTGGTGACATGTAGCTCCTCTATCGGGAATATTATTTAGCTGCATTTGCAATGTCATTGATGAGCAAAAATCCAAATGAGAAGAATGTCAGTACTATTGAACCATTCTTGCTTGAAAAAAAATACTTTGAAAATGCTGCTTGAGGCTCACGTTTTCAAAGGTATACTGAATATAATTGCAGTTAACAAATTATTTGATCACAAAAGAAACTTAAATTTACGTGCATTAATTGCAATTTGGCCAGGTAAATATTTCAAAATGTAATTCCTGTTTAGAGTAACATGTGAATAGCATTATATTTTTGTAGAATATTTTAAAAGTTAGTTAAAATTGAACTTTTTTTAACTTTTGGACTACCCTCTGTAAGAGTTCGTCAGTGTGATTAACTCTTTAATGAACTCTCTGTTGCTAGACATCAGGCGTCCATTTCAAGTGATTCTTTTGGCAACAACTAGTGTGGGAAAGGTAAAATCCACACCACAGGGCAACCTTTATTTGAGGTCAATGGCACAATTGCTTTTCTGCTGACTGCAATGTTCTGGGCGAGTACGTCATGATAACAAATGCGACAGAAACTTTTAGAAGTAATTCATGAATGTGAAATAAGTCTCATTTGTATCTAAAAAGCCTGACAGCGTTATCACATATTGTCATTCTAGAAGTCAGAAAATTGCATTTGTCCCATGACAATCTGACCATTATAATTAATGACAAGATGTGTGTCTAAATTTGTTTTCTGTGCTTATAGTGGTTGAGGCTTCCAACCAATATTTAAATATGTAAAATTAACTTGAATGACTATTTGAAAATGATCTTTATAATTTTGTAAAAGGTGAAAGAATTATACGATCTGAAGAAAAACCAGAGTATAATTTAGTATTATTTTCATAGAAGACTTTTGTAGGTCTAATATACTCAAATAAGATGAAAGAGTTAACTGAACTCAGTAAAGCTGTAGACTCTGGACTTTTGGCAACTTATGTACAATGGCTGATCACAAACAACATCAGCACAAAAGGAATCTTTGCTTAACTTGCAGTGCATCTAGCTTTTAAAACATCCTGCTGTGGTGTCCATTCATTTCAGGCCAATTTGGCCACAGCTCCACATTCCAAGGCTAAATATAATTAATGCTTATCGACATTTATGACATAGTTACTGGAAGTGTTTGTGAACTAGTACAATAACAAGTTGTAAATTAGAAAGCTTGCTCACTACCTCGAGATGTTGATAATAGATGACTAAGAGCCCAGGTTAAAGGTCACAGATGATGAAGTAGGCAATTAGGTCATGACAGAGCGGCACATGATTCCAATACAAAGTAGAATATTGTCACCATTTAAACAGCCTTTCTGTAGATTCACTGAATTTCTCAAAATTTCATTTTCAAATTATCTTTGGAAGATAATTTTTTAAATATCTGAAATCTGATTTATTGAATACAATATTTCAAATAACAGGTTACACTGAACCACACCATGGGCATTCTGATGCAGTATAATTTGCTGCTATTTTCTCTGTGTACCATTTCTCCAGCAAATATATATTGAGCTGTTAAATTGAGTGCTTTTTTTAGGAAATGACATGGTTGGTTGACTATGTTTCAAACTAAAATGCCACCAAATGTCTTTATCCCTTCCTGCCTTTGAAGTGCAGCTGCTCTGATGCAGTCTTGGTCTGGGATTCATTCTCAGCAGAAATAGTATACGTCTGATGCTGATCAGAAAAAAATAATGCAGAATACACTGGAGGCAAGTAGTTTTAAAAATTGGTTCAAATGAGTGGCATTAAACACTCTTTATTCTCCATTAATCATCAATTTCTGACTTTTGTTCTGTCTTCTTCCTTATGGATAATAATTCAAACTAAGTGAACCAAACAGTTTTGCCAACTTTGAATTTAATTAGAGACTGTGACACAACAGACATGTTGACATCATGTGAGATTACTCAGATTTGTAAATAAGGCAGAGGGTTATTTTAAAAATGAACATCAACAGTGGGAGATTTGCAAAACTTAATTTAAATCCTTTTGATGTGGCATTTCTTAATTTATATTTTTAAAAATCTATTTGTGACCTTGCGTATGGACACATCATTGATCCACACCAAATATCATCGACTGAAGGCCTTGTCTGAACTGTTTACTTCAATCAAAAACTCCATTGTTCTCTTTAATCAAGAATTGTTGTTTGAAAACATGGATCTTGTTATTGACTGGGGCCATGAAGGGATGGGTGGGTAGTAGTAGGATTTTAGGACGGGAAACTCTGAATTAAGTATTTCCCAGACCTCAGACTGAATTTGGCTTTATTCCCCCAATTTCTTCACTAGCCAATAGGGCATCTGCCAAGTGAATATGAGGTATCTAGGAATAGCAGGAGAAAGGTGTGTAGAATGATGAAGTTCTGTTTGATCTTAATGCATAAATAAAAACCTGATAAGAAAACAACTGCAATAGTACAGTAGTTAATGTTCACCATTGTAGTTGCCTAATGGTGCAGCAAGTAAGAATTTTAGTGCACATGTTCATTAATTTAAATTTTTTTTATTTACAACATGGTCGAAGCTGATTCCATAAAACCATTCGGCCTGTCAAGTCTGTTCTGCCATTCCTTCATGAACTGATCCAGACACCCCTACCATGGGAAACAACTTTACAATATCTATTCTGTCCAGGCTCTTCAACAGTTGAAATGTTTTTATGAAGTCCCTCCCATTCTTCTGAACTCCAAGGAGTATTGTCCAAGAGCTGTCAACCATTCTTCATATGCTAATCCCTTCATTCCAGGAATCATTTTTGTAAATCTTCTTTGAACTCTATCCAATGCCAGCACATCCTTTCTTAAATAACAAATCCAAAACTTTACCTGTACTCCAAATGAGGCCTCACCAGTGCCTTGTAGAGGCTCAACAACACGTCCCTGCCTTTATATCCTAAACCTCTAGATATGAATGCCAACATTGCATTCACCTTCCTCACAACCAACTCAACCTAGAGGTTAACCTTTGCACTTCTAAATTTTGAATTTTCTCCTGATCCAAATAATAGTCGGCCCTTTTATTCCTTCCACTAAAGTGCACGTTCCAACATTGTATTTCATTTGCCCATTCTCATGTAAGTAAGACAGGATCATTTACTGTACAATAGAAAGACAGCGGAATAAGTAATAGATACTTGTTTAAGAGTACTGTACTTGAATGCACAGAGCATTAGGAATGAAGTAGAGGACTTTGTTGGGCAGTTAAATGTTGAATGATATGACATTGTGACGGAGAAATGGCTTAATGATGAATGTGATTGGAAGCTAAATGTCCAAGAAAATACAGGGTACAAGAAAAATAGGCAGGTAGGTAGAGGTGGTGGCATGGCCTTGATAGTAAGCAATGATATTAAATCACTAGAAAGATGGGACATATGCTTGGATGGGGTAGAATACGTATGGGTTGAATTAAGAAATGGCAAGGGTAAAAGGACCCTATTGGCAGCCGTATACAGGCCACAAAACAGCAACCAGGAAGTGGACTACGAGTTACAGCTGGAAATAGAAAAGGCATGTCAGAAGGAAAATGTCAAAATAATTATGGGGGATTTTAACATGAAAGGGATTGAGACAGTCAGGAAGGTACTGGATCTCAGGAGAGAGTTTGTAGAATGCCTAAGGGATGGCTTTTTGGAACAGATTGTCGATAAGCCCACCTGGGGATCAGCAGTTTTGGATTGGGTGATGTGTAATGAACTGGAGGTGATTAGGAAATTAAAGGTAATGGAACCTTTAGGAAGTGGTGATCATAATATGATTGAGATCAGTTTCAAATTTGAAAAGGAAAAGCTGATATCAGATGTGTCAATATTTCAGTGATGCAAAGAAAATTACAGAGCTATGAGAGAGGAACTATCCCAATTTGACTAGAGGGATGGCAGAGCAGAATTGGAGGATATTTCAACAAAAAATAAAGAAAGTGCAAGAAAAAAGAAAATCATGAATGGAAAAACGGCACAAATGTGGGTAACAAGAGAGGTTAAGGCTAAAATAAAAGCAAAAGGGAGGGCATTCAAGGAGGCAAAAATTAGTGGAAAAACAGAGAACTTGGAACCTGGTGCAGCAAGTCCATTGAAAGGAAGTTGGAAAATAACATACAAAAGGATACTAAGTTTTTTTTTAATATATACAAAATAAAAGAGAAACATGGGTAGATATAGGACTGATTGAAAATAATGCTGGAGAAATTATAATGGGTAACAAAGAGATGGCTGAGGAACTAAATGAGTATTTTGCATCAGACTTCACTGAGGAAGACAATAGCAATATACCTGATAGTCAGAGGTCTCAGGGAATAGAAGTAAATACAATTAGGATTACTAAAGAGATAGTGCTTAGTAAGTTGAATGGACTTAAAATAGCTAAGTGTCCCAGACTAGACGAGGTGAACCCACAGGTTCTGAGGAAGTGGCTTTGGAGATTGTGGAGGCATTGGAATTGATTTACCAGAAATCAATAGATTCAGGCATGGTTCCAGAGGATTGGAAGGTTGCAAATGTAACTCCACTGTTGAATAAAGGAGGGAGGCAAAAAAAATTAAATTATAGGCCTATTAGTCTGACTTTGGTTGTTGGGAAATTATTGGAATCAATCCTCAAAGATGAGGTTTTTTAATACCTAAGGGTGCATGGCATGAAAGGTCCAAGCCAGCAGGGGTTCATGAAGGGAACATCATGCCTGACCAACCTATTGGAATTCTTTGAGGAAATTTCAGGTAGGTTGTGGATGTTGTGTATTTAGATTTTCAAAAGGCCTTACATAAGCTGCCACATAAGAGGCTGCCTAATAAGATGAGAACCCATGGAAATTACAGGAAACGTATTAAATTGGGTGGAGCATCGGCTGATAGGCAGGAAGCAAAGGGTGGAATAAAAGGATTGAGTTCTGGTTGGTTGCCAGTTACTAGTGGTGTTCCATAGGGGTTGGTGTTGGGACCGCTTCTAACAATATATATTAATGATTTAGATTATGGATTGAATGGTTTTGTGGGCTAAGTTTGCAGATGACACCAAGATAAGTGGTGGAATAGGAAGTGTTGAAGAAACTGAAAGGTTGCAGAGAGACCTGGACAGCTTGGGAAAGTGGGCAATGAAATGGCAGATGAGATACAATGTTGAGAAATGTACAGTTATACAAATGGAAGAGGAAATAGTCAGATTATAATTAGGATGGGGATAAAATTCAAAAGTCCAAAGGGACTTGGGGGTCCTCATGCACATAACCTAAAGGTGATCCACCAGATTGGATCAGAAGTTAAAAAAAATGTGAATGCTATGTTGGCATTCATTTCAAGCGGAATAGAGTATAAGAGTAAAGAGATGTTGATGACGCTCTATGTGGCACTGGTGAGAACTCATTTGGAGAATTGTGTGCAATTTTGAGCCCCTTTTCTTAAAGGGATGTAATAATATTGGAGAGTACAGAGAAGATTTACCAGGATGATTCCTGGAATGCAGAGGCTAACATATGAGGAATATTTAGAAGCTCTTGGATTGTATTTGTTGGGATATAGAAGAATGAGAGGAGATCTCATAGAAACATCAAATGTTGAAAGGATTGGACAGAGTAGATGTGAATAGAATGTTTCCCTTGGTGGGTGGATCCAGGAAAGTCTTACAATTAGAAGGTACCCATTTAAAACTGAGATGAAAAGAAATTTCTTTAGCCAAAGGGTCGTGGACTTGTGGAATTTGTTGCCACATACAGCTGTGGGGGCCCAATCACTGGGGGAGATTGACAGGTATCTAATTAGTCAAGATATCAAGGGATATGGGGGAAAAGGCAGGAAATTGGAACTAGAGTGAGAACAGTTTGGCTCAGGTTGGATTTGCAGAGTAGACTCAATGGACCAAATGGCCTACTAGTCCTTTATCTTGTGATCTTGTGAGGTCTCGCTGCACCCTCTCCATTACCTCATCACTACCTACCTCCCCACCTATCTTTGTATCATCTGCAAACTTTGCCATAAAGTCATTTATTGCACAATCAAATCACTAATGTATAACATAAAAAGAAGTTGCCCTACACTGACTCCTGCAAACACCACTGGTAACCAGAAACCAACCATAATAGGATCCCTTTATTCCCACTCTATTTCAGCCAATGCTCTACTGCCATTGAAACCTTTGTTGCCCACTGACACGCAATTAACCTTCAACCCTGTACATTTTGGAAGGAAGAAGAACCTGGAAAAAACCCATGCACATCACAGGGAGAACATATACACTTTACAGATAGTGCCAGATTCAAACCGAGATCACTGATGCTGTCATCATCCTGCATGGATGAGTGTGTACTGTGAATACCTCAAGCTAAAACCATGGATGAATCAAAAGATTCACAAACTGCTGAGGCCAAGGTCGATAGCATTGAAGAACGGTGATACAGGAGATCCAGGTACAACCTACAGAATTCTATCTCAGCAGTAAAGAGGCAATGTCGAGATAAGCTAGGAACAAAGTTTATTTTTATATAAAAGGAGTTTATTTTGATACTCGCCATCTATGGCAGGAATTACAGGTCATTACATCCTACAAGGCAAAGCTGAACATTGTAAATGACTGTCATGCTTCACTCAATGAGCTAAATTTTATGGTTGCTTTGAAAGGGAGAATACCAATGAGAATCCCTGCAAATGCTAGCAACCTTGTGATATCTGTCTCTGAGGTCAACATCAGAATATCCTTCAAGAGGGTGAACCCATGCAAGGCGTCACACCCATCTGGAGTGCCTGGCAGGGTACTGAAAATCCATGGCAACTAACTAGCTGGAGTAGTCACAGACATTTTTGATTTCTCATTGCTGAAGTCGGAGGTTCCCACCTGCTTTAAAATCAATCCCGTGCCCAAGAAGAGCAGAGTGAGCTGCCTCAATGACTATCACCCATGAGCACTCACATCTACTGTGATGAAATGCTTTGAGAGGATGGTCATCGCAGAATCAGTTGTACTCAAGTAAAGATTTTCATCCACTGCAATTTGCCTACTGCCATAATTGCTCTACAGCAGATGCAATCTCGCTGACTCTCCATTCAGCTCTGGATAACCTAGACAGGAGCAGCACATACACCAGGCTACTTTTCATTGACTGTTAATTGGAGATTATAAGGGGAGAGGTGAGAATTGATTTTTGTCTGTGTGAAAGATTCCTCCCCTAGACAGCAAAGTTTCTATTCTGAGATTTCCTGTTTATTTTTGCTTATTCCTTGAAGAAGGCCTCAGGCCCGAAACGTCCTTATATCCTTATGACCTATGGAAGCTACAAGGCCAGCTGAGTTTCTCTAGCATTTCATTATGTTTTTACGACAATCACGACTGCAGACTTTCATGTTTCACTTACATGGTTGTACAAAACTATTAAAGTAACAGGGTTTCAGCATGGATGATGTTAGGAATAAGTAACTGCAGTTTTGGTGTACAAGATAGAAGAAGATTTTTCACCCTTGCTATTTGGCTAAGTGGTGATTTTATGAATAAAGTTAAAATTACGTAAGATTTTGATTCAGTTATGCATGATAAACCTACTATCCATTCAGATTTTTCCTTGTGCTGCCATCTCAAACCACTCCACTGATTGAAAAACTCCCACAATTCTGTTAAGGAGGATGTTCTGAAATTTACATTTAGTGTTAGTGAAGGAGCAGTGACATATTTCCAGATAAGGATGTTATTTGTCATGATAGAGAACTGATATACATTGGAGATTCCATTTTATTTTATGTTGTCATAATTCACAGACTTGGATGGTGCTATTGGAATAGCTTGGGTGAATAATTGTAATGCCTTTTATTGAAGTTGCAAATGGAGTATATACTGATCGCAGAGGGAATAAAGGTGCTAGCTGTAGTGCCAACCAGGGTTGCTGCTTTGACCTGGATTGAACCAAGTTTCCAGAGTAATGTTAAAACTTCAATGGAACATATTCCATCAGACTTCTGATGTGCCTTGTATACTGTTGAAATGTATTGAGGATGCAGTCAGTGAGTTGCTTACTGCAGAATACCTGGCATCTAACCTCTTAAATCCACTGCATTTATGTGGTTTGTTGAGTCTAGTTTATGGTGAATGGTGGATCCAAAGGATATTGGTCAGTGATTACAATACTGAATACCTGGCAGACTCCTCCTCATCAGAGTTTGTTATTCTCTGGCACCTGTGTGACATGGATGCTACTTGCACCTGAGCAGCTTACTGCATGGAGGTTGTGTCTGTTTCATCACTGAAGTTATAAATGGAAATGAGAAGGAAAACTGAGTGGTGACGGACTATTTCCACCTAGTTAGAAGTCTATGATTCAAAGTGATCAATTTAAAATTGTCATTGTGGGTATAGAGAGGATGAAAGACTTCGCTTGTGATGGTGTTCTGTTGCCTAGTAAAATGCTTTTCCACAGACAATCGTATTGCTGCAAAATATTATATTTGAAGTGATTTAAACTCCCTAAAGGAAGCACAGAGTTTCAAGAAGAAATGGCTGGGATTGGTTTTGTATTATTTCAGCTCTTGGCCAGCTTGGAAATGGTGACATGAATGGCTCTCTTGAGGGTTATACGGTTTTATGATTCTAACAAGAGAAACAAATAATTGTAGTTGATTTTGCAATTAATATATAATGCTATCAAACTTCCTTAATTTAACAAGTGCAGGCCATAAAACAATTCATCTTTGTTTCTTATGTTTCGGCTTGAAAAGATTTCACCCAAGGACAAGCTGCTGGGCATATTAGGCAAAATGCATCAGTACATTTATACTAGCTCTGTTCACAACAGATCAACCAAACTGACTATTTCTGTCAAAATCTGGTTTACTATCAATTTCAATCTTTATATCATTTAATATTGAGAATTTGTGGACAGCTGATATCAACCATGAAGACATGATTTTTCTTAAAAAAAAGATTGTTTTAGTTTTAGTGTCCACCACCCATCAGATCAAATTGCATCATCTGACCATAATGAATGATGTGTGTAGCATCATACTCCTATTCTAACTAGAATCTTTGATCTTATAGGATTGCGGATTTCACAGATTATTCTTAATTTTATATATATATAAATATAATGCTGATGATAAAATTATTTAAAGATTCTTGTTAAAGTTCATTTTCCTTATCTTCAACCTCTACAATATATTCTGGCAATGGTCATGAATTAAATTTAACTTCAAATGCAATTCTCAACAATCAAAGGTTTCTATATCTCGTCCATTGATCCCAATAGATGTGAGAAGAAAGACAAAACTGCATTCTATTAATTGCAGCAGGATTGTTGTGTGTTAATCCTTTAGTCTGTAAAGAAAGCAATGCCTTACCAAGTGGTGAAAAGATTTGATGTACACACTCTGGTCCCTAGTATTCAACGTAGCTGGTATATTGGAAAAAGGAAATGTGAGTGTGCTACCACCATATAGTACAAATGAGGAGAAGAAGAAACAAATGGTGCTTGTTTTTTGAGTTAAAGTACTGTTTGGGTTCAGCTAAAACTCTTATTACTGGTAATTCTTTGGAATGAGGGACAAAAAAATTACAGAGAAAAGGAAATGGCATGATAAAATGAGGAACATATTATTAAAGTAAATTAATAAAAACTAAAGACTGCTTACAGAGGAAATATGAAACAAAACCAGAAAATGTTGGGAATACTATGGAAGCATAGTATCTCCACAAAAAAATAGAAATCTAGTTGATAATGAGCTTACATGGCAATTGGTATATTGTTAGATGCTTAAAATTATATTAATGACACCATTTGGAATATAGCACATCAACATATATATATTTATCTAACTTGTAATGGAGAAACCTAGACTGAGCATAGGGAATTTAAATTTGGCCATTAAATAAACTGGGAACAAAAATATAACATCAGTAATGGTGAATGTGAAATTATCCGATTGTTATAAAAGCCTGTCTGGTTCATAAATTAACTTCAGGAAATGAAATCTGTCATCTTTACTTGACCTGGCCAATATTTAGCTCCAGACATATATCAGTGAAGTTGTTCTAAACTCCCTGAGAAGGCCAACAATCCTCTCAGTTCAAAGGCAATTAATGATATACAATGACTGCTGCCCTTAATGGTGCCCACATCCTTTGAATGATTAAAAGAGACGGCCTGTTGCTGCTTCCCAAAGTATAGATGATGTTTCATGCTGAAGAGAAACTGGGAGCTGTAGAGTGCTGAGATTATCAAAGTATTAAAACAGTAGTACTGCACATTCTCAGTGAAAGATAATAACCTTCAGTAGAAAAGCATACCAAGGCAAAAATGTCCGTGAGGAATTGTGGCAGGTGACAATGATCTTGAGTTGCAATTGCACCAATTGTATGGGGAATCTCATTATGGCTTATGCTGGGTAACTCTTCATTTCTATGTTGTGTGCCAGTGTGACAATCTACTGTTCTAGCCTGGAATCCTGCACTATTAGGAGCTACTCTTTTTCAGAATCAGTATCAGGATTTACTGTGATATTAAAAGCCATGAAATTCGGTGTTTTGCAGCAACATACATATTATAACCATCTTACAACATTACTATAATTTAAAAAATATATATTAACAATACTAGTGCACAAAAAGTTAGACAGTCTCTTTGGTTCATTGATTATTCAGGAATATGATGGCAGGGGGAAGAAGCTGTTCTTGTGCCATTGAGTGCTCGTCTTTAGGCTCCTGTACTTTTTCCCTGATGGTAGCAGAGTGAAGAGAGCATGGCCTGGGTGGTGGGGGTCTTTGAGATTAGAGGCTGCTTTTTTAAGACACCGCCTCATGTAGATGTTCTCAATGGAGTGGTCTGGTGCCTGTGATGTCACAGGCCAAGTTAACAACCCTCTGGGGTTTAATCTAGTCCTGAGAGTTGGCACCTCCATACCAGGCAGAGATGCAACCAGCCAGAATGCTCTCCTTGGTACACCTGAAGAAGTTTATGAGAGTCTTTGGTGATGTACCAAACATCCTCAGACATCTCACAAAGTATAGCAGCTAACAAGCCTTCTTTGTGATCCCATCAATGTGGAGGCTTCAGGACAGATCCTCGGAGATGTTGACACCCAGGAATTTGAAGTTCTTGACTCTCTCCACTACTGAGCCCTCGATGAGCTGGGTCATATTCCCCTGACTTCCTCTTGAAGTTCACAATCATCTCCTTGGTTTTGCTGATGTCGAGCACAAGGTTGTTGTTGTTACACCATACAACGAGCTGATCTATCTTCCTGCTGTATGCTTCCTCATTGCCATTTGTTATTTCCCAGATATCTGCTCTTTTTCCTAGATTGTTCTGCTTCCTTTTCTATTCGATTTTATTGGCATCCCTACCCTCCATTAGAACCACCTGCCTATTTGCCCATTTTTGTATTTTTAACATCTTTTAATGGTAATATAAGCTACTTACTAATTCTATATATCCATTCAAACACATTTACTGATGTAAAACGAAGAATTACTGGAGGAACACAGCAGATCAGATAGCATCCATTGGGTAGAAATGGTCAGATGAAGATAAAATAGCTGTGATAGAGTACAGAAGAAAGGTCTGGGAGGTGGAGAGACAGGTAGAGGGAAAAGCCAGTAGGAAAGAAGGGGAGGGGGAGAAAAGTTAGAGAAAAAAATAGTTGAAGGAATAATATAGAAGATATGGAAACTGGTATCTCATAAGGGTAAGGCTAACCTCAAAATTTGAAAAATCTATATTCTTGTCATTAAGTTGAAGGTTGTCCAGGAGGAATATGTTATGTTGTTCATCAAGTTTACATTTGGCCTCACCCTGACCCTAAACTAATTATCAAATCCCACCCCATGAGGGTTGCTGGCCAAGTTTAGGAGCGCACTACTAATAATTATAATTATGGGGTCATCAAAAAAAGCAGAGATGAATAATCTATAAATTTTGAAAGTAATTGAGAAAAGGACCCCAAAGAGAAAGAAAGGTAAGATCCATTGCAGTAGTAGAACACCTTATTTTTTCTAAAGAAAAACATGCCATCAAATCCAATAACCATAGCGTATAAGTGGGAGGGATAGCATCTTTCCATCTCAGCGAAATGGCCCTTCTAGCAATGAAGGAAGAAAAAGCCACTACATGAGATTGTGAGGAAGTCAGTGTTAAACCCATTGGCTCACTCACTCCAAAAATAGCAATGAAAGGGTTAGGAGTCAAATTAATATTAAGAACTAATGATAAAGTATGAAATACCCCTTGCTAGAAATTAAAGAGAGAAAGACATAGCCAAAACACATGATACAACGTACCTTCCTCAGTTATGCATTTTTCACATTTAGATGTAATATTAGGATAAAATTTAGCTAACTGAACCTTAGAAAAATGTGCTTGATGGACTACCTTAAATTGAATTAATGAGTGCCTAGCACAAAGAGAAGATGAGAACATATTTCAAAATGGAATCCCATGTAGTTTCGGAAAATGGTTGTTGAAAATCTTATTCCCATAATTTCTTAATACCACCCAGGGAATTATCATTTTGGTTACCATAGCTTTTTATTGATTAGCCCTATTCTACGTAATTCTTTTCATCTACCTTCGGTCCAAGATATTGGTTATACTCAGTGACAAACTTGGGTATCCAATCTTTTCTAGATCTATATTGGCCAAAATCTTGGCCTCTTTTGAATAATTATCTATTAAATTTAAAATACCTAAACATTATTTTTTTTTCTTACAGATTAGGAACTTCTTAAATTCTTTAGCATTGAGACTTCCACAAGATTTAGATTTTAACCTTATTTGGGAAGTATATAATTCTAAACCTAATCATATAGGATTGCTTTCTGCCCTTTATAATCTGCTCTCAAGATCTAGGGGAGAAAGAATGAATGTAAATGTGTAGAGAAGAAAAGTGGAAGAGAATGATTGGTGTTAAGCGAAAAAATTGAGAGTGAAAATGAGAATTTAAGAAATCTATTTACAGAGCAGATTGTAACATAAAATTGGTAAATAAACTAATTAAAGTTCATAATGTTTGTCTAGATTTTAGATTCTGTCTGAGGTTTATTCAAAATAATAATGAGAATAATCATTAGAATTAATAAATTTTAAAATCTGGACTTTTGAAAAATTAAATTCATTGCTTACTAAATAATTGATCAAACTGAGTAAAACAAATCTTGCTTTTCAGAAAAAATACAAAAAAATATTAATGTTAAAAGCCATCAGTTGGTGAATACAAATGTACTTTGTAAACAAAGGATTAAGTGATACTTTTAATGAATGTTAGTTGTGGAAATTTGGAAATTAGTTCCATAGTGTTGAATAGATTTTAAGATCAGGATGACATGTTAAAAAATCTTTGACATTTAGGTTTTGTTTCTATGTCTACTGCTGTAAAATGCATAGGAGTGCGGCTTTTTTTCCACATCAATTAATATTTTTTTTTGCACAATTAACAGCCAAGAAATCAAGTAAATTTAAAGACTGGTTAGACTGCAGCAACATGGAGGTCAAGCCTAATCCAGTCGCTTTGGAGATTATGGCATATTTAGCTTATGAAACAGTGGCCCAGGTAATGTGCAAATTTTAATAAAATAGTTATTTTCTAATAGCTCTTGGTGTCTGCCACATTGACCACCGCCAGTGGGCTGATCTCGCCTCAAACCGTGCATCTTGGCACCTCACAGTTCGGCGGGCAGCAACCTCCTTTGAAGAAGACCGCAGAGCCTACCTCACTGACAAAAGGCAAAGGAGGAAAAACCCAACACCCAACCCCAACCAACCAATTTTCCCTTGCAACCGCTGCAATCGTGTCTGCCTGTCCCGCATCGGACTTGTCAGCCACAAACGAGCCTGCAGCTGACGTGGACTTTACCCCTCCATAAATCTTCGTCTGCGAAGCCAAGCCAAAGATTAAATAAATTTAAACTGGCTTTTGCACTGGTGTCTCTGAATTACCTGCCTTTAATAGGTATGGCGTGCATGGTGGATCAGCAACTCAGAGGTCATGAGTTTTGGTAGCCAGCTGTGAAAATAATTTTCATAGTCCACCGTCAATGAAATCTGTACATTAATGAACTATAATAGGGAAAGGGGAGGGGCTGAGAAGGAGGTTGTCAATGTGACAAAATAATCCAATTTATACTTCCAAGCATGGTTGTATATTAGCCTTTTTAATGCATGTTTTAGAGGAGGTATGAGTTGTGGGAGGTTTAGTAGAATTGCCTTTTTCTAATTTTAATTTATTCTATTATTAACAACAAAACCATCTGAATTGCTTGAGCACATCCAATTCACAAGAGATTGGTGCAATTTTTTGGTTATATGAATGTTTCATGATTCATGCAATCCCCAGTTAAACACGTGCTAAAATCTCATCCTAAGTTCTCCTCAATGTATTCTTATTAAGCTGGTGGACCTTGCCCTCTTGGTGAAGCAAGATATGGCTGCTAAAACTGGAGATCCATTTAATAACGTCAGATCGGCGACATTTGCACATCATAACACTGCATTGTCTGAGGTAGGTACTTCAAACTAACACTATCTCAAAGTTGAAGAGAATTTCCCATCCACATTTTCTCATACGGAGAAACAAATGCTACCATTTATTATTTTTTGTTAAGCTGCAATTCTGTAGGTTCCAATTTAGACTATTGCCCAAAACTACATACTCCTGCTAATTGCCAAGTCAGATACCACAAGTAACATTACAATTTATACAAATGGTAATTTCCTTTTGACTGCTATCTACCAGATATAGTGTAAAATACATTCGCCTTGTGATCCCTTTGAATTGACCTGAAGAATAAAGCAATCAACCCATACATTTCTGTCTAAACTGTTAGTCAGTTCATTGGGTGAGAAGTATACTGCAGGTCAAGTACCCCTTAACTGAAATGTTTGAGACATTTTTTGGTTTTTAAGTTTTTTTTATTTTAGAACAATAAACAGTCGCAGGAGCGGAAAACCTGTATCAGCAGTTAAACAGCAACAACAAGCAAAACCACCAGCTTTTAGAGCTCCAACATGATGCCACAAGTAGAAAATTCACATGAAATGGTGTTTAGTGCTTACCAAAACCAAAACGATTTCTGCTTACAAAGAAGACAACCTCCCACCTGCTGCTGCCGGTGCTCCCCACTGGTCCCCAACACCTCACCTCCACCACTGCCGGTACCGACATCTAACCACCGCCACTGCCGGTACCGACACCTAACCACCGCCACTGCCGGTACCGACACCTAACCACCGCCACTGCCGGTCCCGACACCTTCCCACCGCCACTGCCGGTACCGACACCTAACCACCGCCACTGCCGGTACCGACACCTAACCACAGCCACTGCCGGTACCGACACCTAACCACTGCCACTGCCGGTACCAAAACCTAACCACTGCCACTGCCGGTCCCAACACCTTCCCACCGCCACTGCCGGTACCGAAGCCTAACCACCGCCACTGCCGGTACCGACACCTAACCACTGCCACTGCCGGTACCGACACCTAACCACTGCCACTGCCGGTACCGACACCTAACCACTGCCACTGCCGGTACCAACACCTAACCACAGCCACTGCCGGTCCTGACACCTTCCCACCGCCACTGCCGGTACCGAAACCTAACCACCGCCACTGCCGGTACCGACACCTAACCACTGCCACTGCCGGTACCGACACCTAACCACTGCCACTGCCGGTCCCAACACCTTCCCACCGTCACTGCCGGTACCGAAACCTAACCACCGCCACTGCCGGTACCGACACCTAACCACTGCCACTGCCGGTACCGACACCTAACCACTGCCACTGCCGGTACCAACACCTAACCACTGCCACTGCCGGTACTGACACCTCACCTCCACCACTGCCGGTACTGACACCTAACCACCGCCACTGCCGGTACCGAAACCTAACCACCGCCACTGCCGGTACCGACACCTAACCACCGCCACTGCCGGTACCGAAACCTAACCACCGCCACTGCCGGTTCCGACACCTAACCACTGCCACTGCCGGTACCGACACCTAACCACTGCCACTGCCGGTACTGACACCTAACCACCGCCACTGCCGGTACCGAAACCTAACCACCGCCACTGCCGGTACCGACACCTAACCACAGCCACTGCCGGTCCCAACACCTTCCCACCGCTGCCACCGGTCCCCAACTTTTTCAGTCTTTTTATTGGTTTTAATAGAAACAAAATACATAGGTACATATATTAATAATAATAAAGTTAATATCAATTTTCAAGTATCATGTAACAATAAACAAGGTACATATGAACCCATGTTATAAATTAGAAAAAACTAAAAATAAACAATATATTCTTAAACTAAACTAACCCCACCCCATGAGAGTTGCTGGCCAAATTAAGGAGTCCACCACTAATAATAATAAGTATGGGGTCATTTAAAAAATGCAGAGATGAATAATCTACAAATTTTGAAAGTAATTGTGAAAAGTACTCCAAAGAGAAAGAAAGTTAAGATCCATTGCAGTAGTAGAACACCTATTTTTTTCTAAAGACATGCCATCATATCCAATAGCCATTGAGTATAAGTGGGAGGGACAGCATCTTTCCATCTCAGCAAAATGGCCCTTCTAGCAATGAGGCAAGCATGGGATTGTGAGGAAGACAGTAATAAACCTATTGGCTCACTCACTCTAAAAAGAGTAATGAAAGGACTAGGAGTCATATTAATATTAAGAACTCATGATAAAGTGTGAAATATCCCTTTCAAAAAATTAAAGAGAGAAGGACATACTCAAAACATATGATACAGTGTATCTTTCTCAGTTATGTAATTTTCACATTTAGAGATAATATTGGGATAAAATTTGGCAAACTGAACCTTAGAAAAGTGTGTCTAGAACAAGAAGAAGAAGAGTGAACATGTTTCAAAATAGAATCCCATGTAGTTTCGGCAAATGGTTGTTGAAAATCTTGTTCCCATAATTTCTTAGTATCACCCAGGGAACTGTCCCTAGATCTGAGAACAGTTCATAAAGGGCAGAAAGGAATCCTTTATGACTAGGTTTAAAATTATATACTTCTCAAATAAGTTTAAAGTCTAAATCCCGTGAAAGCTTCAAAAAGAATTTAAGAAGCTCAGAATCTGTAAATTACAAAAAAAAATTATGTTTAGGTATTTTAAAGTTAATAGATAATTGTTCAAAAGAAGCCAAGTTTTGTTCAATGTATAGATCTAGGAAAGATTGGATACCCAAGCTTAGCCACTGAGTATAAATAATATCTTGGATCAAAGGGAGTAAAAAGGAATTATGTAGAATAGGGCTAATCAATAAAATTCTATGGTAACCAAAGTGTTTTATAAATTGAAACCAAATTCTCAAAGTTTGTCTGGTTACCAGATTATCAGTTAACTTGTAAGCCAAAAAAGGCAAGGGTGCTCCAAGTATCAAAATGAGAGAGCACCATTTAGAAGATATAATTTCGAGGTCAATCCATGTTGAAGCACTTTCATATTCATTATAATGAATTCAAATAGTAATGTATCTAATATTCACTGCCAAGTAATAAATTCTAAAATTAAGTAATGCCAAATCTCCATTTATTTTTGTATTTTGAAGGATTTATTTTGAGGCAGGGGTGCTTTTTTTTTCCCAAACTAAAGAAAAGATGAAATAATCTAATGAATCAAAGAAGGATTTAGGAACAAAAACTGATACAGCTTGAAAGATATATAAGAATTTAGGTAAAATATTAATTTTGATAATATTAACACGTCCACTTAAAATTTTTAGTAATGGTAATGCCTAGATAGTTAAATTGATTTTTAACAATTTTAAAAGGGACAGAGAAATCAAAGGAGCAGGAAGAATTCAGAACTAATATTTCACTCTTTTGCAAATTTAATTTATAACCTGAAAACTGACCAAATTGACTGAGAAGTAACAAAATATGTAGAATCGAACAGACAGGATTGGATAAATATAGCAGAAGATCATCAGCATAGAGAGACACTTTATGAATATTTCCAGCTCTAGAGATTCCAGAGATCTCTGCTGATTGCTGAAAAGTGACCGCTAATGGTTCTAAAGCCAAATTAAATAGAAAAGGGTTAAGGGACAACCCTGTCTGGTTCCACAATGCAGTTTAAAGGGTTTGGATTTAATTGAATTAGAGAAAATTTAAGATGTAGGGGATAGGTATATCAATTTAATCTAACTAATAAATCATTAAATTTCTCTAGTACTCAAAATAAATATTTCCATTCTACTCTATTCAACACCTTTTCGGCATCTAAAGAAATAATACATTCAGAGGATAAACGCTGGTCCCCAACTACAGTCTCTGCTCCTGCGCAGGAGCCCAAAGCAACTTCTTTAATACAGATGGCACCTCACCCAATGTTGACAATGGAGTTGCCATCGCCAGCTCCATTTGGCATCTTCCCGGCCAGAAGCAAAGATTTTGTTTTGTACCACAGAGCTCTGTTGTTACCAAACTGATGCCTACAGTGTGTCAGAACCCCACATAGGCAAGTCAGGTGGTGATTTTTTTTTCAGCTTGTGACATCATGTTGGATATTTTTGGCTTTTGGATCTTCAGATAAGGGGTACTTGACCTGTATAGAAGTGCTTGAATCAGTTACCAGCGGAGTCCATTGTGAATCCAACCCAGCTAATTGCCATCCAATCAGTCTCGATCAAGATAAAAGTGATGCAGGTGTCAAATCAGTTTCACTGAAGAAACAGTGATACATTTATTTCCAAGTCAGGATGGTATGCACCCAGGGTGAAAACTGCAAGTTGTAGTGTTTCCAAGTACTTGAAGCCCTTCTCCTTCATTTTGGAGATGCTAACGGGGTAGCCGAATCAAGTATTCATAGTGCAGTTTGTCGACAGTACACATTGGTAGACACCATATATATGTGTTGGAATGAGTAAATGTTTAGTATGTTAAATATGTTAAATATAAATGAAGTAGACTGTTTTATCTTGGATGTTGTTAGGTTGACTGGGTACTCCTAAATTGTACAAATGCAGATAAAGCACATTCTTGATGTATTTTGTACATTGTGATAAAATATTAGGGGTTCAAGAAGTGCATTTGACCTACTTTTATGGTCACAGGATTCATGTTGTTATTCCATGTGAGTTACTGGCATTGTTAATGCAATTGATTATCAAGAATAGGTTGTTGGAGATGTCAGACTCCTTTGTATTTCAACTGGTTCATGTTGCTCATCTGCTCATGTCTGGCTGCTACCTGGGTTTTGCTGCACAGCAGCATGGATTACTTTATTGGTGAAGAGTTAAACTTAGTAAAATACTAAAATTGCAGAGACTAAAATTTTGACTGAATTAATAGTCTAGAGGAACTCGGTGGGTCAGTCGAGATCCTTTAATGAGTCTCCATTTAGAACTGAGTAAAGCTTGATCATTAGTGCACTTTCCCCACTTTGACCTTAAATGAAAGGAGTGTCATTGGTGAGCAGTTGAAAATGGCCATGTCTTGGACATTGCCCTGCGGAACTACTGCTCTGTTGTCTTGGGTCTTGAATGCTTGGCCCTCAGCAACCACACCCACCTTCCTTTGCAAGAGGCAAGAATCTCTTTACTAAAGTATTTATAACTCCTTAATGCCCATTGACTTCAGCTGAACTCTGGTACCTTGGAGCCATGCTTGGTTAAGTACCACCAGTATTGAGGGCAGTCATTTTAAACCCAAAAATGGAAGTTCATTTCTTGCATCCTTGTTTCATCCAAGGTTTTGTTGTGGTGTGAAGCTAAATGGTCCTGACAAAAGCAAAGTGGGCATTGGTAAATTGATTATTGGTCATTTCTTGTCTAACAGGTAATGAATGTCTTAATAAGCTATTGGAGTATTTTTTAGAAAATTGCATTGGAAATTTATTGTACTAAATTTTGTGGAATCTGGAGAAACTTATTTGGTTCCACAAAAATAATTGACCACAACTTGGCCAATATGAAGATTTCGGGATTACCTTAGTGTCATTTATGCACCCATTGAACTGGCTTCCTAAATTCCCTTCCTCTCACAACTAGAAAGGCCATGTTGTTTGATCCTAGAATTTATCTGGCTCTCATTATGTTTTTTTTTAATTTTTATTTTTCACACCATAAATCACATTAGCCATGATATACACTATTTCTTTTTCACACATATACAGTGACTTTTTCTCCTCCCCCCCCCCCCTCCCTCCTCCCAAGCCACCCCCCCACCCCCCCCCCTCATCCATTTTAGGTATACAATCTAGGTTGCATTAAGCCAGTCAGACAATGTTGTCATTCAACAAAAATACACCAGAAATTCTACTGAGTCCATTCTTTTCTTTCCTTCTCCTTCCATCAACTTAGGTAATGTTTGTCCCCGGTAGGTTTTCGCTATTGTATTTAATGTAAGGCTCCTATACTTGTTCGAATATTTCAATATTATTTCTTAACCTATATGTTATTTTTTCTAATGGAATACATTTATTCATTTAAATTTAGTAGTTTCTTCCTTTTAATTTGGTTATGTATTCCATTAATATTTAAAGTCATATAGTTCAGCGTAGCCCTTTTATATTTTGTTTATCTTCTCTTTCCATTTTTCCATCATTACCTTTCCTCCTTTTCCATTTCTGTTTTCTTATTTTCAACTCTTTATAAGACAACATTCCTACAACATCCAACATTTTCCTTATTCTCCTATTTCTATCTTATTTATCCCCAATCTCCCCTTCCCCTCCTGAGTTGTCCTTTATCCCTTGTCGGACAACCACATCTCCCCTCTCCATTTGGATTTGCGAATCCACTCGCAAGCATCAACTGATTTTGCAGTGACCGCTATTTCCCCCCACCCCGCCCCCCCGAAAAGATTTCACTTTTCATATGTCACAAAGGTCACTCTTTTAATTCCCTCCTTATTCTCTCTATTCCATTACCTTCCCTTATTAATTCTTGTCTATACTATCTATATTTTCCTCTAAGTACAGATACATTCACGTATGCACATTGTCTCTATTCACTCTTATACCTCTTTACTCGCATACATATCAATCGTGATCATTTTTACTCTCATTACCCGTCTTCATCCCTCAGTCTATTTTTGTCTTTACCCACATACATATCAATCGTGATCATTTTTACTCTCATTACCCGTCTTCCTCCCTCAGTCTATTTTTGTAATTGTTCTGCAAATTTTCGTGCTTCTTCTGGATCCGAGAATAGTCTGTTTTGTTGTCCTGGAATAAATATTTTCAATACCGCTGGATGCTTTAGTATAAATTTATACCCTTTCTTCCATAAAATCGCCTTTGCTGTATTGAACTCTTTTCTCTTCTTTAGGAGTTCAAAACTTATATCTGGATAAATGAAGATTTTTTGCCCTTTATACTCCAATGGTTTGTTGCCCTCTCTTACTTTTTCCATTGTCTTCTCCAGTACCTTTTCTCTTGTAGTATATCTTAGGAATTTTACTACAATAGATCTTGGTTTTTGTTGTGGTTGTGGTTTAGAGGCCAATACTCTATGTGCCCTTTCTATTTCCATTTCTTGCTGTAGTTCTGGACATCCTAGGGTCTTAGGGATCCACTCTTTTATAAACTCCCTCATATTCTTGCCTTCTTCATCTTCCTTAAGGCCCACTATCTTTATGTTATTTCTTCTGTTATAATTTTCCATTGTATCTATTTTTTGAGCTAGTAGTTCTTGTGTCTCTTTAGTTTTTTTATTAGATTCCTCCAATTTCTTTTTTAAGTCTTCTACCTCCATTTCTGCTGCTACTGCCCGCTCTTCCATCTTGTCCATTTTCTTTCCCATTTCTGTTAAGGTCATCTCTATTTTATTCATTTTCTCTTCTGTGTTGTTTATTTTTTTTCTTAAATCATTAAATTCCTGTGTTTGCCATTCTTTAAATGACTCCATGTATCCTTTAATAAGAGAAAGTACCTTCTTTACCTTGCCTTTCTTTTCTTCTTCTATTTCACTGTACTCTTCCTCTTCCTCTTCTTCTTCCTCTGGGTTGGCCATCTGTTGTTTCTTTGTTGCCCTTTCCTTCTCTTCTTTCTTTTTTCCATTGTCTTCTGTGGTCTCTTCTTGCTGCAGGTGTTCTGCAGCTGTCGTTGCCGGCTGTGGAGATCGACTCCCCAGCTGGTCCCCCCTCCCGTCGGTGTGTTTTTTTTCATGCGCGGTTGCGCACTTTTACTCGGCTCAGCGAGCCATTTTTGTAGTCCATTATTTACCGACCTGAGGGAGCGGGTTTCCGCAGCGGGCCTCTTCGGACAGGTAAGGCCTTCACCTTTTTCCTCCTTTGTCTTCTCTTCCTCTCTTCTTACCGTTGCTTTCGATTTTTCTTTTTTTGTCGCCATCTTCTTTCCACCTTTATACTCACTTTTCTGTAACTTTTATTTCCGTGCCTTTGTGTTTTCCTTTGTTTTTCCCGACTTTTCTGGAGAGGGCTGGAATTCACCGTCCGGCCACTACTCCATCACGTGACTCCTCTCCCGGCTCTCATTATGTTTTTGAAGTCTGGTTCAAATAACTTACAGGCACCTGGTGAATGAAGCTTGAAGCTGAATACTACATTGGCTTTGCCTATGATGGCTTGAGTGGGTTACTCTCACTCTCCAAACATGCTACCAGGTCAGACAGAAGTTGACATTCTTCCCTATGTATCAATGGCATCTGAGTTCAAACAGCTGTAATATGCTTGTTGAATCAGTCAAATTGAATAAATTATCAGCAACTTCATATTAATTGTCACTGGAGATAAAACTACCAGTGAGAACAGACTTCAAAAACATAAGGAGAGCCAGATAAATTCTAGGATCAAGCAACGAGGCCTGGGTGAATACATTTTTGAGCAATGGAAATTCATAATATCTCAACTTCAGCACCTGATTCAGTCCTTATGTAGGGTCTCAAACTTGAACATTCCTTTTGCTTCTTCAGATGCTGACTGATGAACGGAGTTATTACACTGTGTCTTGGGTAAACTTATACCTCTCACTTTGTTCGTTTTAGATTGGTCACAGTGCTTAAGCTACCGAAAGAAAATAGACACACACACCGAGAGCAGTTCAGTTTATACAAATGTTTATTACAAATTCAAAAGCTGATTTCACACTACAATATGCAAGCCCCTCCCAACTATACTTATCAACACCTGGACTGGTCCGAACTGCCGAAGCGAGGCAAGGACTGCACATTTGTAGTAGGTTGTCAGGGCGCCAGTAGCAGCTTCTCCACCTCCCCCAACCGAGACGTTGGCTGGACTCTAGAAGTTCTTCTTCTTGCTGAGAGATGTTGCCACCTCTCGGAGAGTCTCAAACTTCAGCAGCGGAACCATGGCTTATATTACCCAAAAACTGCTTACCCAAGCACCTATTCCCAGCTCAGCAAGAAAGATAAGCGAACAAGCTAGCATGCTAGGCTTCAATCGAATAACATAATTTTCAGCTTATCACTTTGAATACAATGGTTTATTTTGCATCAAGGCTAGGCCTCTGACAGTCTGTGACCAAAACAATAAATGTTCTTGGTACACAGATGTCCTTTTGTCAGATAACTGCATCTCTGGCCCCTCGGTGGAATTTAGCTCATGTCTGCTGATTCTAAAAACCAGCAGGTTCTCAGCCTTGCAGAAGCAAAGGCTGCAAAAATTTAAAAAAACACAGAATCTTCCATTACACACTGTTTAATTTTTTCATCATACTTTTTGAAGTTCTTAATTTTTCCAGTGTAATACTCTGTGCATTAACTCACCATAGACTAGGAATTCACTGATGACAACAATGGAATGGGAAAGAATTGATGTTATTTTAAAAGCATCCATTGACTGTACAGTGGTCAGGTGAGTCTGAAACAAATCACAATAACTATAATATCCAGACTTGAAGCAGCAGTTCCTGAGTTCAAACTTGAGAAATAAAGTGTGGTGAATGTGGTTTGTCAGGCTCAGGGGAAGAATGAAGGTTGAGATCTGAGGCACAATTTGGTCATGGAGTTTATGCTAAAAGGGCATGAGGCTTTCAGTTGTTGAGTGGAACAAGTGAAGATGTCCATTGGACAAACAATTTGTGGAGATTGAACCCATGAAAGGTATGCCTGCACAAAAAAAAGTGCTATATTTGATGGTATAGTTTGTGGATGCTATTGGTGTTTTAGGTTCTCAAGAAAATTATTTTGTATTATTTTAGATGCAATTTCAGGTTCAAACTGTCAACCTGAAGAGCAATCCTGATTCTCCTGAGAATACACCCCCATCAACCCCAACTACCCCAGCATCGACAGTGCCACATGTGTCTAAAACCCACTCAGGAAATGTTGGCAATGGGAGCATGGGCCAAGATTCCAGCATTTCCAAGGCAAAAACCCGCAAGCGAAAAAAGGTTGGTGTATTTTGTTGCTTAGTGAAGTAGTTTTCTAATAGAAACCTAGAATACAGGAGAAGACAATTCAGCCCTTTCATCTGCTCTGCCATTGAAGCAGCAGTTCCTGAGTTGGAGCTGGTCATTTATTCCAATATCATATTCCATTGCCGCATAGCCCTTCAGAAACTTACCCATGACTGACATCTGTATTTTTGTTTTTAAGGTTTTTAGCAGTCTCATAAAATGTGTTCAATCATCCAATTTTTCATCTTATTAAGGAAATAAATGTTGCCTAAGTTGTGTAACAACTTTTGATATGTAGCATACTGATTAATCCTCATTATTGCATTAGTCCTCATTATTGAAATTCAGTGCATGTTTATTGGGACTGCAGGCTGTTGTGGACCTGGAGTGGGGTCAGGAATACAGAGAGGTTTGCAGCTGGGAGCAGGATCCAGAATATGTAACCAGGGTTGGAAGTGTTTGTATGCTTTAGCTTGTCAGTTCTAACTTACAATCTGAACTAACCAAGTTCTCTTTTCAAAATTCTATTTAAACACACTAGGTTAAGTGAAACATGTATTGTACTGTGTAATATGTAAAAAGAGTGAAATGAAAGTGTTGGTGTTATAGGAGTAGCTTCCAGTAGTCTTGAAAATCTACTGTCCTGCACCTCCAAAGCCCATAGGAAGCCAGATTATAGGAGTTTTACTGAAGTGGTTATATTCATGAAGTAATTGCTTGGACTAAGTTTGAGGAATTAATATAAGGTATATAGCTCTCTGAACCCTTCTCCATTAACAATGGTGTGAAGCAAGGCTGCGTTCTCGCACCAACCCTCTTTTCAATCTTCTTCAGCATGATGCTGAAACAAGCCATGAAAGACCTCAACAATGAAGACGCTGTTTACATCCAGTACCGCACGGATGGCAGTCTCTTCAATCTGAGGCGCCTGCAAGCTCACACCAAGACACAAGAGCAACTTGTCCGTGAACTACTCTTTGCAGACGATGCCGCTTTAGTTGCCCATTCAGAGCCAGCTCTTCAGCGCTTGACGTCCTGTTTTGCGGAAACTGCCAAAATGTTTGGCCTGGAAGTCAGCCTGAAGAAAACTGAGGTCCTCCATCAGCCAGCTCCCGACCATGACTACCAGCCCCCCCACATCTCCATTGGGCACACAAAACTCAAAACGGTCAACCAGTTTACCTATCTTGACTGCACCATTTGATCGGATGCAAGGATCGACAACGAGATAGACAACAGACTCGCCAAGGCAAATAGCGCCTTTGGAAGACTACACAAAAGAGTCTGGAAAAACAACCAACTGAAAAACCTCACAAAGATTAGTGTATACAGAGCCGTTGTCATACCCACACTCCTGTTCGGCTCCGAATCATGGGTCCTCTACCGGCATCACCTACGGCTCCTAGAACGCTTCCACCAGCGTTGTCTCCGCTCCATCCTCAACATTCATTGGAGCGACTTCATCCCTAACATCGAAGTACTTGAGATGGCAGAGACCGACAGCATCAAATCCACGCTGCTGAAGATCCAAGTGGGCTGGGTAGGTCACGTCTCCAGAATGGAGGACCATCGTCTTCCCTGTTATATGGCGAGCTCTCCACTGGCCACCGTGACAGAGGTGTACCAAAGAAGAGGTACAAGGACTACCTAAAGAAATCTCTTGGTGCCTGCCACATTGACCACCGCCAGTCGGTTGATATCGCCTCAAACCGTGCATCTTGGCGCCTCACAGTTTGGCGAGCAGCAACCTCCTTTGAAGAAGACCGCAGAGCCCACCTCACTGACAAAAGACAAAGGAGGAAAAACCCAACACCCAACCCCAACCCACCAATTTTCCCTTGCAACCGCTGCAACCGTGTCTGCCTGTCCCGCATCGGACTTGTCAGCCACAAACGAGCCTGCAGCTGACGTGGAGATTACCCCTCCATAAATCTTTGTCCGTGAAGCCAAGCCAAAGAAGAAAAGAAAGAAGATATAGCTGAGTGGTTAGAGCACTGGTCTTGTAAACCAGGGGTCGTGATTTCGTTCATCGCTGGGGTTTCATTTCTGTGAGGGGCGCTGGACAAAGTGGCGCTCTGTCTTCCTTATGGTAGACAAAGTTAAAGCATTTCATCCAAGTGTAGTATTACATGACAATAATGGAGCCTTTACCTTTAATTATATTGAGTAAATTAGATATATTTAACTGCTCAAAGCTAGAAATTAATTCGCATGCAATTTCTTTGCAAAATGGTTGAATAAGAATTTTCAAAATGAGTGTTCTCGTCTTGTGCAGATAATAAATTTTGAAGTTCAGTTATGGGTGATCACAGTTTAATTTCAAGGCTCTGGGTTCTACTTCAGCTTGATACCAGTGCACATAATTGTGCGCAGCTTTTTCTCCATCAAGTATAAGGACAGTTTAAACTGTGGTGCCACCAAAGTGGCAGAGACTTCAAACATGCACAGTTGGGGGCTATCCTCACAAAGGGTGGTAACTTGGACATAATTTAAAAAAGATGACCATTTGAAGCCAATGGCTTTAGCTTGCTTTTGTCACTTTCCTGAAAACCTGGATGGAAGGCTGCTTGAGAAAGGTCTGAGAAGTTTCTCAGGGTTCTGATGAGCCAGAATAGACTCACCCTTTTGCTGTTGGACCTGTGAAAATGTTTTGAAGATGAGAGAAAACAGACTCTTATTGTATTTGAAAGGCAAGTTTGGAAGGCCCGTTAAGCTCTGATATGCAGCTGTCAAAAGTAATTGGAGGCAACGAGAGACTTTTTCTAGGAAAGGGGCTGTGTAATTATCTTCTGAGATTATGCGTAGCTTCCAAGAGTTTGAACACTAAAGGTAACTCCAAGAATGATTTACTTTAGGCATTCCAAATTTGCCTCTTCCTGTGCGGCCAAGGCTAGCCTCAGTATCTTGATGGTCTCAGTTCAATGAATGGAGAATCCACCTAAAGTACAGCAGACTTCTGCAGCAGCATCTCCAGAGTGAGAGGAATCTTGCCCCATTAGAAATGTCTCTCCCTCATTCTACTTCTCAAAACCTTTTAAGGAATATCAAAATTCAGCCCCTTTCATGTAGTGAAAAAGCCCAAGTGTAAAGGCAGAGATATCTGCCCTTATATTGTGAGACTTACCTTTAAGAATGCTCCATGGCCAGCTCCTAGGCGCTGACTGCAAACCCTCTTGGGGGAGGATCATTGGCAGAGCGCTGCATTCCGTCACCTCGCATGAATGTATTGCCTGTTCAAGGGACAGGCTGATGACATCACAATGATGCCAACAGCTCGCGACCCATCTTCCCTCTCACCCCTTTCCTTCCATACCCCCCTCAGGGTAGGGGGTCCATCAGGGTAGGGGCGACTGGTGGGAGCCATAAGGTCAAGGGTGGCTGGCAGAAACCATCAAAGCAGGGGCCGTCAGGAGATGGCCGGTGCAGGCTGTGACAGCCCCACTGGCCGCACTGGCACCTCACCAGGCTGCTTTGGTCTTCAGGGTTGCTCATCAGCAACTCAAAACGTGGCAGAGCAATGGCTCTCTTCGCTACCCATAATTCCCCCACACAGCTGGAACCGTTCTGGGAAACACAGTGGTTTCAGCTGCATGGGGGATAATGGATAGGGAAGACGGCCATTGCTCTGCCACATATTTATGATGGGCAATGCCATGGCACCAGTCGCCCCACCTCCAGAAGGAGATACTAGGTGCCACTCAACATGAATGTGACACAAGAACAGTCTTTTAGGGCTGCTCCATAAAAGGTAAGTTTATATTTTTTTTCCTCCGCACTAATAGACGGCCTCCAGGCAGAGGCTTGGCCTAAAATTTGCCTCTTCTGAGAACTGATTCTGACTCAGGATTTTATGTGTATGACAATCTGATCTATCAGATTGAGAATTGTAAATTCAGGTTCAAATCAACTTTAGCATGGGCTTTCTCAGCATTCGTTTTTTGATTAACTGATCAATATGTTGAACCTGCTATTTTGTGGGGACATTGACTTCTGCAGTTATTTTGTTCAACTAGGCACTATGGACATATTTTGTTTGGTTCATGTGCTATTGTGTATTTAAACAAACCTCATGGCCCTTTAAAAGTTATCAGACTACATCAAACTACTCGGTTAATTGTACTGCTGGAAAAATGGAATCTTAAATATGGTTTGTTGCACTCATTAACAAGAATTTGTTCCTTGATTGAACCAAATTCAGGGAAATTTCATGTTATTTAGTGCGATGGATCAAATAAAATTGTGGGTTCATCGTTATTTGTTCAATGTAATATGTGAAGCATACTGGAAGCATTCAACATGTTTCAATGGAGAATTGACCTATTCAGCACTAGCTATTTCTAACATATTCTGACATCTGATTCACAAAATATTATTGTACTTCTGTAATGTGATTCTAAATGGAGCTATAAACTTGTACTTTGTATTATATGTCTAAAAATAGCATAATCTGTTTAAAAAAACAATACTGTCTCGATTGAAAAAGCTGAAGAATTGTCATATTTCATTGATAACATATAGCAGGTGTTTTCAACGTGATTTACATACTTGAATTTGCAGATATAGTTTTAAAACTAAATAAGGATCTTAAGCATATTGTGTTTTTTTTATTGGAATGTAAAGATTAGTAATATGTGCTTTGACCTTAATTTTCCATCATTTATAGACACTTTTTTAGAAAGATTCTTTTTATGTGTAAGTAGTAATATTACAGTAGTTTAATTCACTGAAGCTAAAATTATCCGTAAATAGTACCTGATAGTGTTCATACTTTGATTTGTTTCACCTGCCTTTTCTCTTGTCTCGGCTTTACCAGTTGTCAGCGATCTTTCTTCACAAATTTCCATTTTGTGCCACTGAGTTGTCACGAGTTGTTTTCACTAATACTAAAAGCATGTCAAAAGAACACACTTAAACTGCCAAGGATTAAACACTTGATATCAAAATAATTAAGGTGAGGTTTAAGACACGATGCCCTTTGGTCTAGAAAGTTAAGAAACGGCATAAAAAATGTTCCTGTAAGATGTGAGAAGTCAGGGAGTGGCTAAGTGTCTCCGATGACAATGTTTGTAGAACAAGTCTCCAGCTGCAGTTCCTCTCAGAGGACATGGATGGGTTGGAGTGGCATTTCAACTCACCTAAGGAAGTCGAAGAGGCAGATAGGAGTTTCAGAGAGATTGTCGCGCAAAGAATCAACCCGATAACCACTGAGAGAGCCAAACAGTGGCATAGGAGTCTCCAGTGTCTGTCCCACTCTCACATAAGTATATAATTTTGGCTGCTGTTGGAGAGAATAGTCTCTTAGGAGAATATGTTGTATTGGTTCTATTGGATAGCAGGACTAGGTAAAGGTGACCAATAATGATGGGGACTCTTTAGTCAGAGCAAAGAAAGTTGTTTCTGTGGATATACATGAGAGTCCAGGATGGTGTGTTCTCTCTTTCGAGCCAAACATTAGACATTCTGAAAGGAGAGAGTGACCAGTCAGAGGTCTAGTTTGTACTAATGGCAGAGATAGAAAGGAAGATGCAGTCCCTCAAAGAGAAATGAAGTTAGGTAGAAAGTTTAAAAATGGACCTTCGAGGTTGTAATCTTTGAATTACTCCCCAAGCCGCGTGCTAATGAGGAAAGAAATCAAAAGATAATACAGTTGAATGTGTGGTGAGAAACTGCAGGGGAAGAACTTCAAGTATTTGAATTATTGGGCACACCTACACAGGTCACGGGACCTGAACACGAAAGACGAGAAGGAAGGGGCACTGGTATCTTCACAGGGAGGTTTTATGGTGATACTCGAGAAGGTTTAAACCAACACAGCAGGGTTGGTGGGAACCAGAAGAAAAGGGCAACAAACAGAGGAATTGAGAAGTTAGAGGTTTGGCTAAGTAAGTTGGATAAAAACAAAAGCAGAGGCAGTTAATGAATGGTAGATGGATGTCCAGATATGTACTTACTGCAATGCAAGATTCACATGCACCTCCTCAAACTTCATCTATATTCTATACTCCTAATACAGCCTCCTCTACATCGGTGGGACCAAAAGCAGGTATGGGAACTTTTCACAGAGCATCTGTTCTCTGTCCACAATGGCCATCCTGAGCATGCGATTGCATGCCGTTTCAACGCCCCTTCCCATTCCCACACAAACCTGTACATTGTTGGCCTTCTCCACTGCCAACACAAACTAGAGGAATAGTACCTTACATTCAGCCTGGGCAGACTGCAGCCCAATAATATGAACATTGAATTGTCCATTTTCAAGTAACAAGGCACCTCTTTCTTCTTCTGAGTTACTTTAATTCTTCTCCCTCCCTTTCCCTCCTACTCTCCACATTCTCATCCCACTCCTCTTCTGGTCCTCTCCTCCCTTGAGTTGCATCTGGCCTATCCATCCTTCTCCTCTCCCCTAATAGCTTCCTTTACATCACCTTTGTTATCTTTTCTACTTATCAGATTTCAACTCTGGCAGCCTCAATCTCTACTTACCCTCCAACCAACACCTTCATCATCCTAGTCTTGCTCATCTTCCTTCACCTCTTGCATGTCTTTCCTTTTGTCTGGCACCTCCCAAACAATTGCCTCCCAATTTTTCCTTGATCCTTCACCTATCCCTGGTTCATGAATCTACAACTGTCCTCTGTCTAACCCTACCCACTCTGTACTGGCTCTCTCCCCTCCACTCTCTCAGTCTTGATGAAGAGTTCCATCTCAAAATGTTGACAATTTTTCTCGATGATGCACCATCAATAATCACAAAAGACTGAAGTTGTGGATCTGACAGGCTTATATTAATTATAGACCGGAACAGCCATCAACCTTATTGACTAATCAAGGCAGAGTGAAATGAGGAGCATGCAAAGGGCTATGGGTAGGATCAGTCTTGGGAGGTGTGTCCAGCCAGTAGCAGCCAATCATAGCATAACAGTGGTTTACCACACTTGCACTGATGTTGCTCAACCCGCTGAGTTCCTCCAGCAGATATTTTTATCCCTACATCAGTCCTGATCACTGTTTTTTTTTTCTCTGTGGAATTTATAATTCTCATTGTGATGGTGTAGATTTACTCTGGATGCTCCACTTTCCTCCCACATCTCAACAATGTGTATTGGTTAGTTGGGTTCTGTACATTGCCTTCAGTGTGCAGATAAGTAGTAACATTTGGGGAAGGGTTGATGGGAATATGGGGTTTGTATAGAATTATGTAAAGATGGGTGTTTGATGAATGGGACAGACGGTGGGTTGCGGGGCCTGTTTTCATACTCTGTTGGTGGGTCTGGAGTTGGTTGTAGGCCAATGTGTGTGGAGAAAGCAGATTGCCTTTCATGAGACTTCAGAGAGTCAGGTGGATTTTTGCTTAGTAATTTCTTGGTCATTCTTTCTGAAACCCATCTTTGTAATTTCCAGATTTATTTCATTGAATTTCAATACCCCACATGTCAAGGGGAGATTCAAGCCCTTGTCCCTAAATTAATGGTCCAGAACTGCCAGTCTAGTAGCTTAACAATACCTTTAAATATAAAATGATAGATTATACAGGGTAAACTAACTATATCAGAGTCTAACAGATGTGCAGATTGCATCATATTACATTTCACAAATGATCCTAAGAAAAGAATGAGTTATAGCATCTGTAACTAGATTTTTGAGACTACCACTTTATAGAAGAATGATATGACATTCTTATTTATTACTTTAAATGCAATTTAAATACAGGTACATCTTCTGTGGAGCAATCTTTCATTTTAAAATTGATCATTTATTTTCAGTTTTAGATCAAGGAGTAATTTTAAAAATGGTAGCAAACCAAAATGTAATGATAAAATTCTTGGAATGTACAAAGTTTACTGGAACTAACCGGAGCTATTTTCATTGGTTCTGTATGCAGTAAAGCGAACTCGATCAATATAATTTTGAGCAATTATGAAGAAGTAATTGTGTGTGCTGTTATATCCCAAGATAGTTGGAGAATCATTTGTGTGTCTTTTTTGGATGCTTCAAGTTGCACCAAAATCCAGCAGTGATAATAACAAGGAACTACATAAGAAAATAGTCTGGAAATAGTAATCAACCAGCACATTATTTCAAGCTAATACCAAGGCAAGGTTATTTTTAAAATGAGCTAGGCTTGTCACAGAAGTTGCATTGATCTATGCTTTCTGTCATGTAGACAAGGACAAATGTTTGGCCAAAATGTATATAATTTGTGATTCTTGTATAAACATCTTTTAAAGAGTAGTTTGAGAATATTTTCTATCAATTTAAAATCATTATATTACTGAGAAAGGAGAAAAACGGGGCTAATGTTTTTACTTAATGGCTCATGTATCTCTGCAAGTAACTAAAAGAAAGAACATTAGTGTGGTTTATTTTTAATTGGCATAGATCAGATATGGTTTTTTTTTAAGAGGACATTTGCAAAATTCTATATGATGAAGAATCATCTTGTTATGTATGCCAAACATTTGAAATATATTCATAAAGGTGTCTTGTATTCTGAGAAAGCTCATTTACCATCTCACTAAGAATTATTGAAGAAAGAACAGTATTTGGCTTCATTTACAATACTACTAATTACAAAATTCTTATTCAGCCACCTTACTTGCAAGTGACCTGTTTCTATATGTTGTATAATAATGGCTGAATAATATTATTTAAGCAGATATTTATACATGTAAGAAGACTCTTGAATTGAAAAATTATAGCTTAATTTTGGAACAATATCAAACATAATTATAGAGATGGTAAAGACTTTTCTGAAAGGGCTAGCTCTCTTTTTACATTCAAGTTTCTCTCCACATGCAATGCTGTGCATTGAGTATTTGTTGGCTACCCTGCTTTGCAGTTATCACAGTCAAATTAATTTCATTTTCAATACAATGCCTAAATGCAGTTTCCAGCAAAGATGTCAACCTGAAACATTTATTCTGTTTCTCTATCTTAAAATGTTCAGTGTGCCCAATCTGTATGTCAGACTCAAGAATGATTTAGATAACCTAGCTGCAGTGACACTGATTGTAGCTTCAACTTCATCTGATGCAACTGGCACCAAGTTAACAAATCACTCTTTTCCTAGTGGCCAATATTAAGATTGAGGAATACTCTCACTGTGGCTTACGATAAAATGAGTTTTGCTTTGCTATGTGATTGAGTATTCAGATAGAGAAAATGTTATGGACAGTAAAATTGTTATCATTCCCAATGAAAGAAATTGCTAAAGAAAACAGTAATTAAACACTGCAACTTTCTTCCTGAATTGTAACTCAAGGTTAGTCATCAAAATATTATCATATTATTGAATCAAAAAGAAATAGCCAGTTTCCTCTTGATCTATTCCTCTGCTCAGCCTTTATGTGAATGTATTTAAACTTGAATATATTCAATTTAGGAGGCTTGTCTTGTTCAGACTTCTATACTATGTCTTTTATCTGAAGTTGTCTTAGTATTTTTGATTTAGTCAAGAATTTATGTTTTTCTGTTGCAGAGTGCAGCAGCTTCTGGTCTGGAGACTCATAGTGATGCCATCCAGCCCAGCCACATCAGAGAAGTGATCCGACGGTACAGCCACAAAATCAGCCCTCTTTCTCCATTCACAGTATGTATTAATGGCACTATAAAAAGTTATATTTATATGTAGGAGTGCCTAATTTTAAGTGATCAAAGTTTGAAGTATTGCAATTTGTGGCAGCTACAATTTTCTTGGTGAAAAAAAAGTTTATGAAATTTTCTCAGGAGAATAAATACCCTCTTTCTTGGCAGTTATAGCATCACTAAATTTTCCTCTTCATTGCAATTCATGTGTTTTATATTATTTTAGAATTTTATATAGCTCCTGCTACAAAACCATCGATGAATGTTAATATATTGCATGGACATTTATTGAAGATTAACTGAATAAGTGGACCAAATATGAAGGAAACATTATTGCAGCATTAGTGTATGCTCATTTTACATTTTTCTGAAAGCTCAAGTATGATTTTGTGCCAGAACTGGATTATGCTCTCAGTTTATTTTGAATTTAAACTCCAAGTGACTGGATTGGGCATATATATATATATATATACACACACACACACACACACACACACACACACACACACACACACACACACACACACACACACACACACACACATTTATTTATTTATTTATCTATCTATTTATTTATTTATATCTGAACTGTCTGTTGCCTTCTGACTTCATTGTAGAATCTTAGTGCTTTCCACCCAGCTGGCTCGGTCATAAAAGTATGAATGTTTGCTATTGTACTAAATGAGGGTCCAATGAACAATATAGAAAGATAAGGGTATGGATGTATTACAGGCTATAATTGCTGAGGTTACATTCTGTCAATGTCTTAAGTTATTAATATGAATTATAGGCCAGTGATGCTCACAACAGTGGTAGGGAAACTATTGGAAAGAACACATAGGGATAGGATTCAAAAAGGGAAGACCAGATTAGGGGAAGTCAATGTGGCTTTGTGCAGGGTAGGCTATGTTTTACAAATTTTGCTTGAGTTTTTTGGAGAGGTCACATATGTGGTTCATAAGGGTAGGGCAGCAGATGACATATGACAAGATCACCTATGATAGGCTGGCCCAGAAGGTACCAATGCATGGGATCCATGGTGAATTGATAGTTTAGATTCAGAATTGGTTGGCCCATAAAAGAGGATAGTTAAATCTTAAAAAAGGGACAAAATTATTATTACCTAAATTCATGGTATAAAAGAAAGATGCTGTAATTGATGGAATTGATAGGAATGTTAGGAGAAAAGGTAAAACTAATTTTTCTCTGAGCTAGAATATATTCAATGGGCTGAATTACCTCTTTCCATGTTGTATTGAAATGTGGAGATACTGAAATGCTGGAAATAATCAGTGAGTTAGGCAGCCACTGAGAGGAGTGAAACCAAATTAACAATTCAAAAACCTTGCATCAGAACTGGAAAAGTAAGACCACAACATGTTTTAAGTTGCAATGGGGAAGGAGGAGGGGTGAAAAGAATGAACACAATGTCAAGTGTTAGTGATCAAGGTTTATCATACCTAATTACTGTTGGCTTTGTCAGCAATTACTTTTATGTTCTAAGAGCCAAATAAATGATGCACAATAGCTTAGGATCCTATGAATCAATTTTTAAACTCCCATATGGATAAAAAAGTAATTAATTGCATTGGTTAAATGTAGCAGCTGTTAACACTGTCATTTTAGAATAATAATCCATTATTATCCTGGTTTTACTTCAATTTCGCCCCACCCCCCATTGTTCTCATCTTTAATCTGAATGAATAATAGAAAATGACCATTTGGCCAAGGAAAATGTATCCAATCTAATCCCACTTTCCACTTCTTGTTCCAGTCTTGCAGTTTACAACATTTGAAGGGAACATTCCATATACTTTCCAAATGCAGTGGAGATGTTTCTACCTTGGCTCAATTTCAGGGGATAGGTTTCTGATCCCAACCCCCAATGGGTGAACACATTTCTCATTTCTCCTTCAGTCCTTCCACCAATTATTTAAAATCTCTGTCTTTAGTTCTGAATGTTGGCTTTCTCTGACTCTTGTACAAGATCACTTAGATTCCTTTCAATACCAACATTTCCCAGGCTCTCGCCATTTCATGGATTCTGTTTTAACATATTTTAGTGCCTGGATTAAAATATTTTTGCTCCTTGTATTCCGTTCCCATTTTCCTGACCAATCACTTAATCTGTTGATAATTGTGTCTCATTTCCTCACTGCTTTTTTTCCCATCCAACTTTATATTGTCAACAAATTTGAAAACATTATACTCAGACCACACATGGTAGCTATAGATGGAGATGATAACATCTTAAATCCATGCACTGATCCTTAAGGGAGAAAACAGTTTGCAGGTGCCAACTTAAAAAAAGATAACCTTTAATTTCTGCCTCAAATAATGCTCATATATTGTCTCCATTTCCGTAACCCTTAAGTTGTAATAATGTATTTTATGAATTTACTGAATTTTGTTATTGTCCACTTAATAATTAGCATTAACTTTGTTACCTTCCTAACAACTTCACTGTTCTTGTTAATATAAATACTTATTGAGATAGTTCACCACACTGAAGTCCTCTTCAAAGATCAAAGATAGATGTCACTCCTATGTAGCTGCAGGGACTAAAGTAAAGACTACTTTGAACATGGAAGTTTAAAACAAAAACTGCAGAATTTTGTTGTTTCCCTTAACTTTTAGTAATCTCCAGAAAGTTCTGCTTTAATTGAAAGGATAGCCATTTGGTCTCACTTAAGCTACTACTGTCTTTCATAAATGTCAATATGTTTTTGTGTCAAAGGTTTTCAAAAGATTCTGCCCGAATTGCTAAATGTTTCTAGTATTTTATTAATGATTTTTCTGACTATAATAGGAATTCTGTGGATGTTCTTGATTGATTGAACTGCCTTCTGGAAAATAAGCAATAGCTTGTTAGAATACTGACTATCTGGGATTTGTAACTGAGTACACACTTTTTTTCTGACTCAAATCTAGCTATTTATTGTAAACTGATTCCAGACAAAAGAAAAAATATCTTTAAAATAATGCCCATGCTAGAAACCCAAAACAATAGACAATAGGTGCTGGAGTAGGCAAATTGGCCCTTTGAGCCAGTACCGCCATTTATCGGATCATGGCTGATCTTTCCCTTTCAATAACCCTCAACTTCCCTGCCCACAAGAGCCTTATCCAACTCTTTCTTAAATCTATCCAATAAATCTGCCCCCACTACCCTCTGTGGCAATGTATTCCACAGACCCACAACTTTCTAGGTAAAAACATTTTTCCTCATTTCTGTCTTAAATGGCCTTCCCTGTATTCTTAAACTGTGCCCTTTAATCCTAATCTCTCCCATCATTGGGAACATGTGCTCTGATATCACCCTGTCAAGCCCTTTGATAATCCTAAATACCTCAATCATGTCTCCCCTCATCCTTCTAAACTCCATCACGTATAGTCCAAGTCTTTCTAACCTATCCGCATATGACAATCCTGCCATCCCGGGAGCTAACCTTGTAAACCTGCGCTGCACTCCCTCTATAGCAAGTATGTCCTTTCTTAAATATGGGGACCAAAACTACATGCAATACTCCAGGTGAGGTCTCACCAGGGCCCTGTACAACTGCAAGAGGGCTTCTTTCCTCCCATATTCAAATCCCCTCTTTATGAAAGCCAACATACCGTTCTCCTTCTTCACCACTTGCTGAACCTGCATGCTAGTTTTCAATGACTGGTGAACAAGTACGCCCAGACCCCTTTGCATTACCCCACTCCCCAGCTTAACACCATTTAAATAATACTCAGTTCTCTTGTTTCTGCCTCCAAAATAGACAACCTCGCATTTACTCACATTAAACTTCATCTGCCATTTCTCCGCCCACTCCCCTAACCTGTCCAATTCCCCCTGCAATTTCCTGACATCCTCCTCGCTCTTTATTCTACCACCCACTTTAGTGTCATCTGTGAATTTGCATATGTAGTTATTTATCCCCTCATTCAAATCATTTACATAAATGATAAACAACTGAGGACCCAACACCGACCCCTGTGGGACCCCACTCGTCACATCCTGCCATCCCAACCCTTTGTTTCCTATTTCTCAACCAATTTTCTATCCATGACAGCACCCTACCCCCAATACCATGCTCCTTGACTTTGCAAACTAGCCTCCTGTGTGGGACTTTATCGAAGGCTTTGTGAAAGTCCAAGTACACCACATCCACTGGCTCTCCTGGGTCCACCCTCCTTGTACATCCTCGAAAAATTCCAGGAGATTAGTCAAGCAATATTTTCCTTTAAGGAACCCACGCTGACTTGCACCGATACTGTTATTCCTTCCTAAGTGTTCTGCTAGTTCTCATTTAATGATGGATTCCAATATCTTCCCCACCACCGACGTCAGGCTGGCCAGTCTATAATTTCCTGTATTCTCTCTCCCTCCCTTCTTAAAAAGTGATACAACATCAGCAACTCTCCAGTCTGCAGACACTTCCCTAGAATCTAAAGAACTTTGGAAAATGTCAACTAGTGCTTCCACAATTTCCAGAGCAACCTCTCTCAGCACCCTGGGATGCAGCCCAGGCCAGGGGACTTATCAGGCCTCAGTTCGAACAATTTGCTCACAACCACCTACTTCTGGATCTGGTTCTCCATCAAATTCTCTATTTCCTTCGGTAATTTCACTAAGTCCCTAGATACTACCTATTCTGTCCCTACCCCTATTCTGATCATAACCAATATCCTCCTTGGTGAAAACAGATGCAAAGTAATTGTAAAATTCCTCAGCCATCTCCATGTCCCCATTGATAATTTCACCTTTCTCCATTTTCAAGGGACCCAATTTTGGCCCTAACCAATTTCTTACTTTTAACCTAACTGAAGAAGCTTTTGCAGGAAATACTCAGCAAGTCAGACCACATCTGTGGGTGAAGAAACAAGATCAACATCTCATGTTGGGGACCCTTTGAAAGAACTATCAGAATACTATCAGTTCCTACAGGCATTTTTTCTGTGATGTGCAGCATGTTAGGATTCAAACAGGCTCAACCTAAATTGAAAGGATCAGCCATTCACATGGTTCCAAGATAATTGAGGCAAAATTGGTCAGAGTATATTTTAATTACATCTCATCACCATTTGGGAGCTACCAGATCTTAAAGGGAGAAAATATATTTATAGAACCGAGAAGAAAATTCTACGTATTTTGTCAGTTGTTGAAATAGCTCCACACTCCCACTCATTCTTTAAAGCTCTATTGATTTAACAATTTAAAATATGTCTCTAATCAAGACTTGCTGCGTAAGAATATTCTTTCTTATCACCTTTCACATTTTTGAAATTGTTGTATCTCTGTGTATTCTAATTATTGTCACTTCAGTTTAAGTTTATATGTCACAGATTACCTCGCATAGTGCGAAGGTTTCTTTGATGAACAGACCAACAGGTTATCTCTCGCATTACATCCAGCCATGTAAAAAAATCACAATTTATAGAGTATGGGATAACACAGAGAAGGAAGAACATTTAGCACCAAACAAGGGCTGCAGGAGAGCACTGTTTTGGGGTTCATTCAGGAGCCTGATAGCTGCAGGAATAAACTGTCTCTAAGCCAGTTGGTGCATATTTTCATACTCTCAATCCTTCTTTCTGATGGGAGGAGAGCAAAGAGAATAAGTCTGAGTTGCAATGGGTCATCTAGTGTGTTGGCTGCCTCTCCGAGGCAGCAAGTGGTGTAGATGGAGTCCATGGAAGGGAAGGAAATTTTGTTACATTCTAGGCTGCATTCACAACCTTCTGCAGCAGCTTCCAATCTTCAGCAGTGCAGCTCCCATACCACATCATGAATCATCCAGTCAGTATGTTTTTAATGGTTCATATATAGAGATATTGGAGGACAAGGGGGGACATGCTGCACTTCCTTAGTCTTCCAACAAAGCAAAGGCATTGGTGCACTTTCTTGATAATCATGTTGATACACTTGTCCCAGGTCAGGTCATTGGAGATATATATTCCTAAGAACTTGAAGCCATCTCCTCTTTCCATTTCAGCACCATTGATTGGACAGGATTATAGACTTTGCTCCCTTTTCTGATCTTTTTTCAACACCTTTGTCTTGCTTTGAGAGAGAGGTTGTTATCTCAGTGCCATGCCACTTGTCTTTCAATCTCCTTTCTTTATTCCATTTTATTCCAACTCATCATTATTTGATTCCTGGTCCATTACTAGGCGTCATAGCAAATTTGAAGAAGGATTTGAAACAGTATTTGGCTGTAAGGTTGTGGTTGTAGAGATAGCATAGTAGAGGTCTGAGTTCATTTCCCTGAGGAGCACTGGTGTTGAGTGTGATCGTGGAGGAGATGAGGCCATCTAGACAGGAAGTCAATGATACAGATGCAGAGAGGAGCACTGAGGCCTGAATCCAGAGGTTTGGGAATGAGTTTGCTTGAGACAATGATGTTGTAATCTGTGAAATCTAACAAGCATTTCCTTGGTGTACCAGTGTTCCACGGCCGAGTGGAGAGTTAGGGAGATGACATCTGCTGTGGAGCTATTTGGCTGATTGACAAATAGAGGTGGGTCAAGGCTGGCTGATGGTGTGAAACTGATGTAAGCTATGATTGGCATCTCAAAGCACTTCATGATGTCAAAGCCACCTGACAGTAGTCATTTAGGCTTGTTATTCTGCATTTCTTCAGTACTGGTATGATGGTGGACTTCTTGAAGCAAATGGGGAATACTGTAAATATGTCCATCAGTTGATTTGTACAGACTATCAAGACATGTCTTGGGACTCCATCTGAGCCTGTCACTTTCCTTAGGTTCACCCACCAGAAGGCCGCCCTGATTCCAGTAGCAGTGGCCATGAGTGATGTTTGATATTAGTGCCAAAGTGAGCATAGAACATGTTTAACTCATCAGGGAGTGTTGCACTTTTGCATTCGGTACTCCTGGACTTTACTATATACTTCATGATTGTATGCATTCCCTGTCATAGCTGCTACATCTGTGATGTCCTCTTGTGACTAGAGCTTGATGCAGTATCATATCCTGGCTTTTCTGAGGGACTTTCCGTGCTTGTACTTGGATTTCTTGTAGAGGGCCAGATCTCCTGACTTGAATCCCACAACCTGGTGTTCAGTAACTTCCTAGTTCATCCATAGTTCTGATTGGGGAATATCTTTATTGTCTTCATCGTCACTCATACTTACTTCTACGACACACTTACTGATGAAAGTGTTGGACATAGTGGTGTATTCATCAAGGCTGTTTGCTGAATCCTTGAATATGGACTAGTCACATAGGATATCATCTGTATTCTTGGACCAAGGTTGAATGACTGACTTTCACCACTGGGCGCTCCCTCTTCAGCTTCTTATGGAAATTGTTTTTCCTTATTTACACTTTCGAAAATGCTTATTCTGTTAGTAAATCTCCCCTTAACATTTGCTTATGTAAGAAAAGAACCAGTAACTCCCAAAATATCTCATAATAGAGGTTGTACCTCTTTAATCTGGCGACATTGGGACCTGGCCATTGCTGGACCACAGAAAATGCCAGAAAACAGAAATTGACCCCTAAGAGAACCCTTATGTATCATGATGACAACCTGAAGGGATTAAAATACAGATGAATATAAGAAATGAACAGGACTTATCACCAAGATACTCGGCTGCAGTGTAAACAGATTTTGATGCATTAGTGTTGTTAATAGCACCAACCTGGTCGCAAATCCATAAATTAATGGTGGCAGATTCAAAACGTGCCAGACTACGGGAGTTGCTGGATCAGAGAGATACAACCTGTATTAAAATTTGTCATCCCTAATAACTTTTGAATAAATCTCTGCAAACTGTATATACCATTCGCATACCTGCATTTTACAGTTATCCAAAAGTCTCTAGACTAAAACACTAACCCTTTATCTGCTGCCACAGATTCTGCCTGGCCTGTTGAGTATTCCTGGAATTTTCTGTTTTAGTTCAAATTTCCCTGCCTCTGCAGTATTTGATTTTTATTTATCGATTTTTCTGTGCTGATGCACTTTGAAGTGTTCCAGGGTGAAGAAATGTTTAGACTTTCAGGCTGTTAGTGTGAGGGATTCTTTGAAGTCTATTGTACATCATTAACTTGATACTGTAGATGTATTTACTATAAGAACTATTGTGTGATAAAAGCAAGGAAGCTCACAACTTAGTATGAAATGGAAGTTTAGAATCCACCATTCAATCATCTGAAATATTCAGTGTCCTTGTATTACCTTTAAACTTACAGTAAAAATATTTTATTGACAATTCAGCTCAATACATTTAAATAACCCTTCAAAAATGCATTGAGGTAGATCAAGATTCCATTATTTAGAGTTGTTCGAATTAAAATTGTGCAATAATGTAAGCAAGATCTTCAAGAATTACATGATTTGTGACAAAATGAAAGTCAATGTGACTTAGTAACCTGTGAGAACACAAATAGGTGTTCTTCCTGCCATGTGAACTTCATCTTAAAAATGTACACATATATCCATCATTGTTTGAAATTAATGTATATGGAGCTTCCCCTCCATAAATCCTGCTAGTCTACATTTCTCAATACATTGATTTTTATATTCATTATTGCTTAAAATCTTTCTGTATCATGGAAAAGAAATTGAATAGTATATTCAAGAAACAGTGGGAAGTTAGATGAAAGAAAAAAAAATTGTCTTCCAGATTAATGAAAACTGGCATTTTTTAATATGAAGAATTTATTGTCCATATCCATCTGGAAATATTTACTTCAGGTCCATGTAATCGTTCCAATAATTTTGAGGCAGTTTAAATTTTTAAATTATAAATTCATAAATTATTACCAGAATGAGCATTGAGTCTATGTTACACTGGAGGACAAAATATGCAGTTTCATTTTGCAGCTTTTGCTCAATGCTCAGATTCTCAACGTACTTGGATGTAAATCGCATTTGCTGCTTTTACTTTCATATTTTATAGCTCCGAAAGCAAATTAACCATAAACTACAAATGAGCTTTGCAAACTGTATTTGTCAATCAGCAAGTGTCTGACTTCACCCTACATTAAATATTTTACAAAATGATGATAGTAAATTCAATTTTATTTGAGTCAGCAAGGATTTGAATAAATCATCGGCGCTCCAATTATATTTATATATACTCCCTGTATTTTCAAAAACTGACCTTTTTTCATACGTTATTCTGGATTTATATTTTTTGCAATGATGGCAGACTCTCTGTAGGCATTGATTTAAGAATAATTGGTGAACACTTAGCAAGAAAAGCCTTATCCATAAGTTTGGAGCTGTTTACAGTTCAGTATCTGTAGCATGAGCCCAGATGTTTAATGTGTAATCCATGGAAAACAATTCCAATGTGCAAGTCTAAGATTGTGGCAAAAGTAGCTTTTTTCTGGGTTTATTGTTTTATGTCGGTGATGCCCATGACCACGTTTGCTAAGATTTATAACTAAAACTTCATTTTGTTGCAGCAACAAACTGTGTGCATCTATATTGATGTATTTTCTAGCTTGGAGCTGATACATACAGAATATAGTAAAACCACTGTTATCCAGCACCTATGGAGATTGAAGTATAGTAGATTTTACTTGAGATTGAGTGTTGCATGATTGGCGAACTAATGGCAAGGCGCACCAATTTAAAACTTGCCAGCTTGAATTCTGCTTCATTCTTATTGGAGCAGCACCACGGTAACAAGGGAAAATTAGGAAACAATCAGTAACTTCTCCCGATTCTGGGAGCCTTTGCATTTCTTCCTACAACCCCTTTGAAGTGCAGGCTTCCATCTAGCCTTAGGACAAATTGCACCAACCGTTAATTCTCAGGCATTGTACAGCTTGATAAAACTTGCCAAATTGGCAACTGGTTTTCAGATTAAGAGGAATAAACAGACTTTCCAGGGTTAAAATCATTGAACATAAACTTTGCAGTATTAAGCTAATACGATCCTATTATCTTTGTCTCTACGCTAAATAAAACAAATCTACGGTTCCCCTTCATTGATCACAGGCTTGTTCTCTTTGCCCAGATAGGTTAAAGATATTCGGTCACAATAAAAATATAACTCCATCATTCTCTCTATATACTTCAGCAATTTTCTCTTTTTCCTTACCCTCACACATGTTCAATTCAGAGGATTATTGTCATAATGAGGAGAAACATGGAAATCAGGGAAATGTGATACAATCCTGGGTTTTCCTTGCAAAATTATTCTCTGACCACATGGCCCTCTCTCACCCTAAACTCCCAGTCCTGATGGCCCATTTTAACCTCCAATGTGCAACCCCTTTTCAGTGCTGCAAACAGCAGAGATTCTTCATCTGAAATTGTAGTGTCCTACTGCAACAACTCTCAGTGTACTTGAATATATTGGCACCTAAGTGTACATGGCTTTTTTTTAATCCGTCTGCACTACAGATGGGGAAATGTGCTAAATTCAGGCCATATTGCCCGGTCTATCTCAACTATATGAAACATGTCCTATGGTGGAGTAAGCTAACTCAGACAGTAGCTTCTAGTTTTCTTTGCTCAAATAGATTGATGTGAATGAGCAAAATGCTTTCAAATTTATTCTGTAATAACAAAACTCCAATACACCAATTATTTTGAGGAATATACTCAGCCAATAAGTGCAATCAGTTTATTGGACATCTTGGAAGAAGTGTATTCTGAAGCATCCAGCAGCAAGGTTGGCATAACGATTAGCGCAACGCTGTTACAGTACCAGTGATCGGTTCAAATCCCACGCTGTAAGGAGTTGGTACATTCTCCCCTTGTCTGTGTGGATTTTCCCCAGGGCTCCAGTTTTCTCCCACCATTCAAAACGTACCAGGGGTTGTAGGTTAATTGGGTATAATAGGGCAGCACGGGCTCGTGGGCCGAAATGGCCTGGTACCATGCTGTATATCTAAATTTAAATTTAAAATTTGATATATGACAGATGATATAGATTTATGCAATTGTTATACCAAACATACTTGCTTGATGATTTACTGCATAAGGACTATGCAGTCAAAATCTTTTCTAAAGGTTCTGATTTGGAAATTAATAGTTAATTAAAATGCTTACTGAAGGAACAAAGCTACCTTTTAAATGAATCTGGCTATCAATTATCAAGCCCAGGCCCTTGCCATCCATTTTTTTGAGGAGTATGTCTATATTAAGGTTAACATCTTCCATTGAAACTGGAAACAGAGAAAATAATGAAGAATGGAACAAGATTTAGGAGCCAAACTTTTTTTAAAAAGTGAATTTTGAAAACCTGAAATAAAGACATAAATTGCAGAAATTATACAAAAAGAAGAAAGAACAGTTAATCTTTAAGTTAGAGAACCTTCATCATAACCAGCCTGTTCTAACAGAAGATCTTAACTTGAAACATTATTTTTTTCATTTCCCTGTAACATTGGTAGATCTGTTGGGATAATTTTTGACAAAGGTAGTTTACTATTAAGATCTCATGGGTGGGATACAACAAAGTCTTTACTACTATACAGAAGATGAGTGACACTAAAACTGTTTGGAACATTGTGCACAGTATTCAGTCCCTTTTTCCAGTTTGTACTCTGCCCGAGCATTAATTAAAGGTTTACTCTATCTCCTGGGAAAACCAGTCATGTCATACAGCTTCCTTAGCTCGTATTAATAGCTGTTCCTCTTTGCATTTGATTGGCTGTTCCAATTCCTCCTGAAGCATCAGAAGGAAATTCCTAGCTGAGAAATTGTTCAATGACTCAGAAGGTCTTTTAGCCTATTTGGGCCAATATAAGTTTTGTATGAAAACCTTGGTGCAATATTCTGTTTTGCTTACGGCCCGACGTCAAAACGTCAGCTGTGGGGTGAATGAGTACTTCAGGATCAGGAGGTCAAAGTGTGAGAGATGGGGGTGGTCTTCAGCTGTTAGGAAAATCACAGGAGTTCTGGAGGAACTCGGCAGGTCTCACAGGATCCATAGGAGGTAAAAATATATATCTAATGCTTGGGCTTGAGGCCTTCCATGAACAGGTTGAGATTTAGTTGCAGTTGAGGCTCAAAGGAGAAAGAAGGAACAGACACTTACTGGTGTAATTTAAAATTTTAAAGGAAATGTGCCTACAACATCCAGCATAGCCCCATATAAACCAACTCGCCTTTCTGTTATGCTGAAGTGGTCCATGCCATTCAGAGGCCATGCGTGCACAATGAATTTTAAGAGGGCATCAAGTACTGTTTGCAGCATTGTATATACCTACCTGGCTACCTGATTGGAAATTGTTGACCAAAAATTACAATCTAAATCACCTGCACATTATCATAAGTATGTATTGCTATTTTGTTAAAATTCAATCACAAACTGCATAAACATTACACTTTGGGCTAAATTTCCTTGGCTCACAACAACATAGATGTTAACTATTCAAAAAAGGGAAACAGACATTTGCACTGACCAGCATGTTACAAGTAAGACGATTTATATATAACTTCAAATATTTATGTTTAATTTTTCTGATGCAAGTTATTCCAAAATAAAACCAAGTTCTGGTTTTATGAAATGAGTGGAGCTCCCTCAGTTGAATAGCAAGATTTCTTTTTCTCATTAGTTGAAATCCCTTTGCAGCATGTGTTTTACCTCTCAATGTGGCACTCTGCCCTGATGCTGTGCAGCACTGGAGAGTATAAATTACATTTGTAGAGTCAACGCAACCTCAACAAATCACTTTTAAGTGCAGTCACAACTATTATGTACGTATCATATGGCAGAAATTTGTGCCCCACATCAAGACAGCAGAGACAGCAAATGAAATATATGACCAATGGGTCTATTGTGCCTTTGGTGAAGTTGATTTAATTTTTTTTCCCAAGATGCTGGGAGAATTTTCTATGCATCATCCAGTAGTGCTGTGGGTCTCTACCATCCATATGAATTAGCATAAGATGACACAGTAGTACCTCATCTAAAAGGCAGCCCCTTTTTTTCACACACTTGAGAAAGAACAGACTATGACCTAAATTTCCATAATGATTTATTGTTGTATAGTTTTTAACTGTAAATTTTCACCCGATTTTGAATTTTACTGCTTTCATTGAACAGTAGATAGACAGGTTTTAAACTCCATCTTGCTTATGGTTATGGCTGAAAATTCAAGTGTTCCTCTGCTTAGCTCAGCCATAAAAGAGTAAGTTATAGAAGCAATCAATGTAAGGGAGAGCTGCATTAATGTTCTTTTCAACCCTGTAAGTATTATTTTAGAGCTTATTTTTGGAGTATTATTTTTTAAAAAGCTTACTTTCAACATCTCCCTCAATAAACACATGCTTAATAATATTGCATGATCTAATGAGGCTATTATTCCATCCCATCATAATTCTAAACATTTCAACTAAATCTCATTTATTCTTAAACTTTTGTATTTATAGTTCCTCATACCAGGCAGTGTCCTAGTGAATCTGTGCTTTTTTTTTAATTGAATCAACATTCCTCCCATCATGCAGAGACCTGATTACACTCAGCAATCAAAATGTAATCTTACCACTCATTATGTCTGATGTCCATGCATAGAGCCTTATCAAAAATTATGCTCAATAGTGAAGAATAATATAACAAAATTTGGTTCAATTTTTAACTCTCATCCACAGGGCACCATCAATATCAACAATTGTAATGCACCGACTCGTAGGTCAACAGCTATCAAAACAAAACGTGAAAATCAAATCTGCAAAGCATTTTTAAAATCCCTCTAACACACTAGCATAACAAATTTTCTATTCATGTTGTTTTCATTTTCCATCAAAGTGACATTGATATCTATTCGTAAACTGGGTTGATAACTTGAGAACACATGTACCACTGGTTGACAAATCTTAACAGAATGGGCTTTGAGATCTATTTCTCAAACCATATTTCAGACAAAATGATTAAGTGGGAGTTCTCTGGTGAACTGGAACTTCCTGAGAACAACATGGTGAAATACCAGAGTGCGTATGTAAATGAATAATTTTCCAGAGATTGTAGCTTTTTTGATGATATGCATGTGGTTTCACATTTCCAACATTTAAAATCTTTGATCTTCAAATAACCGGCTTGTCTAAGACTATATATCTTATTCTGAACAATGATGTTCAGAGTTTAAAAGATACATTCACAACAGGGACTACGTTTACCCAAAAACCTGTTAATTTATATTTACTACACTTGTGAGCTGCATTTAGCCAGGTAGAGATCATGTTTTGGATTATCATCCACAACTGAACACATCATGTATTTTTCTAAGATTGTGAAAACTTTGCTTTTGCAACTTACAGAGAACATCACAAATCAGTTCAAAGATAAACATTGTTCCTTTTCATTTATTCTTTCCCACCCCCTTTCCTGCTTTGTTGGCTCAAAACAAGATTTGAAAAAATAGAGGACAGCTGAGGCTAACAATTTTCTTCCTTCCTTGTTGCCGAATCTGGAAAAAGTTCCCAGCTTCCTGTTATGAATAACTTTCTTTGACGTGACTGGGCCTTTTGGACAATATTAAAAAGGGAGTGAAAGGATTTGTACTTCCTGACTTGCTAATAAAGCAGCTAATATAGCTGGATTTGCTCTCCTTTGGGATATTCAGTGTTCATGTCTAAAGTTGAGTAAATGGAATATTGTTTTTCTTGACAATCTTAAATGTACATATTCAGGAAAAAGAACTTTTGCTCAATGTTTAGCTAACTGCTGAATGAGGTAGATTGAATCAATAACCACCCACCCTTGCATATGCTCATTCCTTGAAGAAGGACTCATGCCCAAAAATGTCAGCAATATAGCTTTTTCTCTTTTAGATGCTGAAAAAAACGGCTAAGTTCCTCCAGCATTTCAGTGTTTTTACTTGTATCAATATAGTCAATTACAGAGAAAGACTAGTTTCCCTTCCATTTATTTAAATACAGGTGCCTACCCTTTTATCCAGGATCATTGGGACTAGATACCTGCCATTGTTCAGAATCTTCCAAATTTTAGAATCATTTTAAAATGGCGGGCCCTTCAAGCAAATGCAATACTTCAATATCGCACAAAACAGGGGACGTGGGATGTGAAATGAATTTAGAAAAATAAAGATCATAAAAGACCATAATATCACTAGTCTCGGTTTTACATGGTTGAAAATAAAGGAGGATAGATAATGGACATCAAATATGTTAATACATTTGGAACCTCTATTTATTTTATTTCACATCTGCTTATTATTTTTTACATTCTCCAAAACTAAACAGTTAATTCTAGAAAATTAGATGTGTTAATACTGAAACCTTCAGAGTCTTTGAGTGTTGGAGCTGCTATAGCCTGAACCAAGTACTTTCTTTTTCAACCAGGAAGGAAATTTTTTGTTGCGATATGCCTCTATTACTTCCCCTGTAACATCCGCATATTATAAACTTACCGAGACAGATTTTGGACTCCCAACCCTTTTCTAATTCAGTAGTGTATCATTTCACTTGTGTGTATGTTGCCCCTTAACTGCCACAGGAAAGATTAGTCATCTCTTAATGCTTTAAAAACAAGTTCATTTGCATTGCAGTACTCAATAGAACTTCCTCTCATTGCTGGATTTGCAAGATCAAAGATAAACAGTGCTGAGCAAACCAAAACAAGACATTAATTTTCTTCCTCAAAACTGATGTGGCAGTTAGTTCTGTGCACTTTCCCTGTTGGAGAAAAAGTTCTCAGTGAGCTATTTATGTGGAGATTTTTTTTTACATAGACATATGCATATGTACATAAGTATATGCACACACTTTCATGTAATGACTAGTTTATGGGTTCCAGGTTATTTGGAATAGAATGAAAGCTTAATGGTGCATCCTGCCTTTCCTTTTGTACTCTGCCAGCAAGCATCTAAGCCAGGAATTTCCCTTCTCATGGGCAGAGCTCCCTCCACTGTTCTTAAATAAAGTCTTTTAAGTGTCATGGGATTATATCTGAGTTTTATGTCATGAATATTTGAATAAATTGATTTTTAAAAAATAAATCTATTATTTCTCGTAAGATGACATGCTTAACTGAACTGATACTTTTGAAGATCTGGGAATAAAATGAAAATATCAATTATTAGAACTAGTGCTAAAAATTGTAGATAGCATACATATGGAATTTATATTTTTTGTTTTTATGGTAACATATAACATTCATTGTAACAATATTATGATGGTATGTAAATTTATTATCAAAATTACATCTTTATAATATTATTAGGAATTTCTTTGCATAATTTACCTTTTCTGATTTAAATGATGTTCTATTTTTTCAGTTTTAAATTTAATCTCAGAATATAAAAAAACTGAGTTAAGTCATTCAGCTCATTATGCTTTGCCAAGACTAGAGCAATCAATGAGATCTACCATGATGCTCATCTCCAAAACCCAGTGGATTCTTCATCTTCATATTTTTATTTGACGATTTGAAGATAATATTGGACTTGCTTCCAACACTCTTTTAGCCAGCGTGGTTCAAGTCATAAAAGCTTGCTGCATTATTATTTTTGCTCATATTACTGGGTGTAATTTGTGTATCACCTTAAATTTTTGTCCTCTGGTTATTGAGACTCCTTGCTACTGGAAATCAATTTTCCTCATTTACTTTATCAAGAGAGAGTGATTTTAATCATTCCTATTTTATCTGTATCATATCTGTTTTTCTTAAATAGTCTGCCACCTTCAGACTTTAGATATACCATTTTCTGAACCATATAAAATTGTAATATTTACTTCATGTGGCCTCTCATAATTCTTCCTTCTAATATGTATATTTAAACACTTCACTGCCTTAGTGTTATCTATTATAGAGCCACTCATTTCATTAGTCTAAATTTTTAGAAAATAAATAAATCAAAGAACAACACAGGCCTTTCAGCCCATCAACTCTGTGCCAACCATGATGCCAGTCCAACTAATCTCATCCTTCTACACAGTGTCTGTATTCTTCTATTCTCTGCCTGTTCTTGTGTCTGTCTGAATGCCATCTGAACATTGCTGTCATATCTGCTTCTTCCACCTCCCTGGCATCTATTACTTTCTGTGTAAGGAGAAAAGCATTTCCTTGCAAATTTCCTTTAAACCTTTATCCCTCTCATCTTAAACCTTTCCCCTCTAATATTTGATATTACCACCCTGGGGGAAAACCAATCCTGTCTTCCCTATCTATGTCGCTCATAATTTTATAAACCTATCAAGTCACCCTCAGCCTTTGATGCTCCAGTGAAAACAATCCAAATTTGTCCAACTTCTTATAACTAATACACCTCCAATCCAAGCAATATCCGAATGAACATTTTCTCTACCCTCTCCTAAGTCGCTACGTCATTCCCATAGTGTGGCAACTGGAAGTGCACACAGTAGTCCAAATGTGGCCCAACTAAAGTTTTATAAATATGCAACATAACTTATCAACCTCTCTTTATATTCAGTGTCACCTCTGATGAAGCTAAGTGTATGCCTTCTTTATCACCTCATCCACTTACGTTGGTACTTTCAGGAACTATGGATCTGTACCCCAAGATTCCTCTGTAAATAATTTGTTCAGTCCCTTAAATCTTTGACCTCTGGTTACTGAGTCTGCCTGCAGCTGGGAACGGATTTTTAAAAATTTACTTTAATGAGAGAGTTTGTGATTTTTATATATCCATATCTGTACACCTAAGGATCCTGCCATTTACTGTATACTTTTATTTTGACCTCTCAAAATGCATAATTTCTCATTTGTCCAGGTTAAATTCCATCTGCTATCTTACAAGACAAATTTTTAATTAATCTATATCCTGCTCCATCCCTGATAACTTTCTTCTCATCCACAATTCCATCAATCTTTGTGTCATCTGTAAACTTACCATTCAGACTCCTGAACTCCCAGAACATTTTGGGATAGGGTACTGTTGACAGATATTGTATAAGTCTTAATATTTTAATGAGTTTATCTTCTATTTTAACTTATGTTTATGTAAATATGCTCTGTGGTTCTGGAGAAACATTATCGTCTTTACCATGCAAGCTTGGTTTGAATGATAAATGAAGGTGACTTGACTTGACCTACCTTTTTGTCCAAATCATTTTTATGTATATACCACAAACAACCAAGGTCCCAGCAGTGAACCTTGTAGAAAACCACTAATCGCAGACATCCAGTCAGATAATACTAGTAGTTGAAACTCACTGTCTCCTTTAACCAGACCAATTGAGTATCAATTCTCTGTGGATCCCATGAGCTTTAATCTTCTGAACCAGAGTTATCCTTTTTGATGTAAAACATGAAAATCTGCAGACACCATGGTTGAAGTAAGAACACAATGCTGGAGAAACTCAGCAGGTCAAGCAGTGTCCTTTATGTAGCAAAGGTAAAAATACATAACAGACATTTCAGGCTTGAGCCGTTCATCAAGGTATGTAAGAATGATGGCAGGCATCCAAATAAAAGAGTAGAGGGAAGGGGGAAAAGGCAGGAGGTGATAGGTGGAGAAGGGAGGGAGGGGAGGAGGGGTGGCTGGATGTGGGGTTGGAGGAGAAATAGAAGGGGGAGGTGAAGGAGTGAAGGATGGGGGAAAGAGGAGAGCAAACCAAAAGAGTCGATGCTGGAGAGTGCCCAGACGGAAAATTGGGTGTTGTTCTTCTAATTTGCGGGTGGTCTCGTTTGGATAGTATATAAGCCCATGGACAGACATGTGAGTATGAGAGTGTGACACAGGACTGAAATGGTTGGCTTCTGGGAGGTCTTTGTTATTGTTGCAGACAGAGTGAAGGTGCTCAACAAAGCAATCTCCCAATTTGCGCCCAGTCACTCCGATATAGAGGAGGCCACAAAAGGAGTACCGGAAGCAGTAAATCAGTTCTGAGGATACTTCACTTGAAAGGCCTGTTTTGGGGCTCCGGATCGAGGTGAGGGAGGAAATCTGGGCCACAGGCAAAGGTGCCAGGGTGGGGAGGGATGAGTGGATGAGGGAGTCATGGAGGGAGCGATCCCTAGGGAAGGTGGAGAGGGAAGATTTATCTGGTGGTGGGATCCTGTTGTAAGTGCCGGAAATTTCAGAGGATGCACAGACTGATGTGGTGGTGGGTTAGGATATGGGGAATTCTATGTTTATTATGTCTGGGGGCAGAGGGCCCATCCTTTTTGATGTTTGTTTCTACCACTTTTCTGAATGTGTCATCCACAAGTTCCTTATTTTCTTTCAAAATATTTTTATTAATTTGAAAGAGAGAAATATTACATGTATATATTGTTTAGATATTAATTATATAGCTTTTATATAATGTAATACAGAATGAGTCACATATCAATTATACATTATCAAAAATAGTGAAATAATCTTAAATAATTTCACCTCATATTCTAATATTGAGATATACATTGTGATTAACTAAATAGACCAATCTCTTCTAGTTGTAAAAAAAACCACAAAAATAAGAACAAAAGAAAAAATCCCATACTAATCTAACCCCTCCCACTAAACACAGAATGAAGTATAATTAATCAGATCAAGTGTGTTATCCCAGTTTTCATCTGCAATTGATGTACTCAAGTCTCGTTTTATTTATTCTTGATTCAAGTTCCTATTTAAACATTTTCTGCTGTTTCCTTCTTAGAATCAGGTCCAGAGCTCTTTGCCTAAATTGTAGGCTGCAGAAAACAAAAGCGCACATTTCAGATCATCTTTTTTCGCTATATGTTGTCTCTGTCAGCCTATATTGAAATGATTGAAGACTTTCATTCCAATAATAATTATTTGTTTGCACACTAAAAGGTGTGCCCAGTCACTCCGATATATGTCATGTTCTCTGGTACTCACCTAGACTACTATTGTTCAGTTGTATTTCAATAGAACCTCTAAAACCTCAGCTCTCCCTCTCCACGAGTTTTTCTGATTGATACTAACACTCCAATCTTTCCTCTGCCTTAAAACCAGGAATATTGAGATCCAAAACTTGCCTCTCCTTCTGACCAAGTTTCTGCTATATCTTGTGCCTATTATTCACTTTATCCCCAAAACTATTTCATGATCTCATATTTCATCCTGCTCTAATCCAACCTACAGGAAAAGTATTCTCTACACCATGCTAATTCTTTGGGCAGCTTTTATATTCCTTGCAATGCTTCACCCTGGTGTCCAAACACTTGCCAAGTTGATGGAAATTGCATAAGTGCAAAGCACAAGTTAACTTCTCGTAGATTTTAGCTCAACTCTGCTTTCCCAGAACTAATCCTAGATTTCAGGAATCGTGGCATCTTAGCTGATCCTTCCTGCTACATTTATCTGGCCATGTTAGCTTGTCCAGTGGGGAGTATGAATGGAGATAGCAGGATATAACAAGCTAATGTGGTTCTGGAGAGCAGTCCACAGATTGCTCCCTTACAGGTTCTACTCTTTCCGCACTCTGTGATATGCACATGTTTGTTACAAGTACGAGCTACAATTATGCATAGCTAAGAGTTCATAAGACTATAAGAAAAAGGAGCCGAAGTAGGCCATTCGTCCCATCGAGTCCAATCCTCTATTCCATCAAGAGCTGATCTATTCTCCAACTCTGTCCCACTTCCGTGCCTTCCCCCATCACCTTTGATACCCTTCAATTTCTGCCTTAAATACATCCAATGAGTTTGCTGCTACAGCCCCGCATGGTAGCAAATTCCTGAAGTTTACCACTCTTTAGCTGAAGAAATTCTACCATTTTAAATGATAGTCCTTCAATCCTGAAGTTGCTCCCTCTTGCCCTGGACTCCCTTACCATTGGGAAATTTTGCTACATCTCTTCTGTCCAGACCTGTCAACATTTGAAGTGTGTCTGTGAAATGCAGTCCAAAACCCATTAAATGTTATTCTTATGTTAATCCCTTCATTCCAGGAATCATTCTTGTGCATTTCTCTGAACCCTCTCCAATGCCATTACATCCTTTAAGGAGCATAAAACTCTTCTTCAAAAGCCTGTCTGCTTTTTGCTTTACCTTAAAGAAGGGCTCAGGCCCGAAACATCGGTAATATGTGTTTACTTCCTATGGATGCTGTGAGACCAGCTGGGTTCGACCAACATTTACCGTGTGTTTTTAGCCCAAAACTGTAACCCGTACTCCAAGTTGAGCCTTATAAAGCCTCAACATCACATCCCTGCCTTTGTATCCTATACCTCGAGAAATTTATTCACTTAATTTACTGATATTCATTTACTTGCGCAAATATAAAGAAGCTTTAAAGAAAGTCAAATCCTCATAAAATATAGGTACGAGCTATTTCCAAACAAACAGATTTTTATTTTAATAAATTCCTGGAGAAGGCTGCTTCTAGTAAAAATAGAGTACCAGTGAGCAATGTTAAGCATGTTCCACAATTTCTTACCTCACAGAACCTCAAGAGAAAGGAAAATGGGCAAAAACAGGAAAACAAGTCTGCTTAATGACTTGAGCAATAATATCCTGGACTCTGCGTAAACAATAACAGATAGATAAAGTGATTTCAACCCTGTAATCTAACATCAACTTTCAATACACGTTAGCCCCTTGATTGGCAGATGACATCACTCACAACTTCAATTAGAATGCTCCCTCTTTGTAATGTGATTTAGTACAGACACAGTACTATTGATGAATTGGATTTACTGTAAATCTTGATTGAGAATGTTTCTTTTTTTAAAAATTCTTGTGTAGTGTAAAGCCACATAGAAAAGGGAGGTTTCAATGCCAGTGACTGGTTTGTGTTGAGTTTGCTGATTACAGCAAAAACAGTGCAAAGGAAATCCCACTTGTGTTCCAGTTGGTGAATGGTGAGGAATTCACAAAACTAATCAGTGTTTCTGCTCTGGTAGATTATCCAGTAATATGCTGAATTGTGTGGTCTGGATGTAAGGCCCATGAGGTGTGATGCCTTCAGCAGTCAAATAGTTTACCCACATCATCTTTCCTTAATGCATGTGAAAAATGATTTAATGATTGAGGTGAAAGTTTAGTACCACAGTTATAATGTCAAAGCACATCTCAGTTTATGCTGACAAAGAGGCAAGCATGGGGATGAAGAATGAGGAATAACAAAGATCACAACATAAAACTGATTTTAAGATGTCAACAGAATTTTACTATTGTGAATTGTGATAACCATATAACCATTTACGGAGCAGAAACAGGCCATGTCGGCCTTTCGAGTCCGCACTGTTTCACTAGAACATCTCCCACTAGCTCAAACCTCCTGCTCACTGCCAATAACCCTCCATCCCCCTCACCTCCATGTACATATCCAACCTTCTCTTAAATGACAGAAGGGACCCTGTCGTAACTATCTCATTCGGAAGTTCATTCCATTCTGCCACCACTCGCTTAGTGAAAAAACCATGTCTAATATTTCTCCTAAAGTGTTGCTCCCTTACCCTTAACTCATGGCCTCTTGTTCCAACCTCCCCTGCCCTCAGGGGAAAGAGTCTGTTTATGTCTAGTCTATCTATTCCTTTCATAATTTTAAATACGTCTATCAAATCCCCTCTCAGTCATCTACGTTCCAATGAATAAAGTCCCAGTCTCCTTAATCTCTCCCTGTAATCCAGATGCTGTAAGCCAGGCCACATCCTTGTAAATCTTCTCTGCACCCTCTCCACCTTATCTATATCCTTTCTATAATTTGGAGACCAGAACTGAGCACAATACTCAAAACCTGGCCTCACCAATGCCTTAAACAGCTGCAGCATCACCTACCAGCTCCTATACTCTATACTATGATTTATGAAGGCCAGCATACCATATGCCTTCTTAACCACCCTGTTTACATGGGAATTCACCTTCAGTGATCTCTGTACCATAACCCCCAGGTCCCTTTGCTCCTCTACGTGCCTCAATGCCCTCCCCTTGACTGAATATGTCCTATTCTGGTTATTTCTACTGAAATGCAACACCTCACACTTGTCTAAATTGAATTCCATCTGCTATCTTTCAGCCCACTCTTCCAAACAAACCAAATCCAAGAAAATCTACCTCACTATCCACCACTCCCCCTATTTTTGTATCATCCATATATTTGCTTACCCAGTTAACCACACCCTCCTCTAAATCATTAATATAAATGATAAACCACAAGGGATCCAGCACCGATCCCCGAGGCACCCTGCTTGTCACAGGCTTCCAACCTGACAGACAGTTGTCCACCACGACTCTATCTTCCAGCCACCGCTGAACCCATGTCACAATCTCTCTACTAATTCCTAGTGACTGAACCTACCTTATCAAAAGCCTTACTAAATTCCAAATAGATTACATCCACCACTCTATCTTCATCTACCTTTTTTGTCATTTCCTCAAAAAACTCAACAAGGTTCGTCAAACATGACTTTCCTTTTACAAACCCATGCTTGGTGCCCCTAATCAATCCTTGCCTATCCAGCTATGCTTATATACTATCTCAAAGAATACCCTCCATAACCTTCCCCACCACCGAAGTCAAACTTACTGGCCAATAATTACTTGGCCTACACCTACTGCCTTTTTTGAACAATGGAACAACATTTGCAACCCTCCTATCCTGTGGTACCACCCTCTCCTCCAGTGATCTTTGAAAAATCACTGTCAGTGCCCCTGCTATTTGTTCCCTGACTTCCCTTAAACTCCTGGGAAAAATCCCATCAGGACCAGGAGATTTATCCAACTTAATTGACCCTAGAAGCTCCAAAACTCTCGCTTTACTAATCCCTATCCTTTCCATAACTGAGCCCTTTGCCTCGCTTATCTCATATAGCCCAACGTCCCTTTCCCTCGTGAATACGGACGAGAAAAAATTGTTCAATATTTCTCCCATCTCATACAGTTCCTGACATAGTTCACCGGTCCCATCATCCAGTGGACCTATTCTATCCTTAACCCTCCTTTTACTGTTCACATATCTGTAAAAACCCTTAGGATTCACCTTCACCTTATTAGCTATGGACTCCTCATACCTTTTTTTTGCCTTTCTAATTTCCCTCTTAAGGTTCTTCCTGCAATCTAAGTAACAACCATACATCTCCTCAATCCTTTGTTTTTTTTTATATTTGGTATAGGCCTCCCTCTTGTCCCAAACCAACTTCTTAATTTCACCAGAAAACCACGGCTCCCTCGACCCTTTAGTCTTCTCCTTCGGCCTGACTGGAACATAAAGATCCTATACTCTCAAAATCTCACCCCTAAATGTCCCCCAAATTTCCTCTACATCCTTTCTGGCAAAAAGATCAGTCCACACAACTCTCTGCAAATCCCTTCTCATTTCTCCAAATCTGGCCTTCCCCCACTCGAAGACCTTCAACCTCGGACCTGACCTATCCCTTTCCATCACTAAGCTAAAGCTAATGGACTCGTGTTCACTGGATTTGAAGTTCTCTCCAACGCTTATCTCCCATCACCTGCCCAATTGCATTCCTAAACAACAGATCTAACACCACTCCCCCTCTAGTTGGCATCTCAACATATTGCTGCAAAAAGCAATCCTGAACACAATGCATAAATACTAAGCCATCCTGCCCTTTTACTGACTGCATTTCCCAATATGGAAAATTGAATTCCCAACCAACACCACCCTATTTCTCCTGCACATCTCACCTATTTCCTTGCACATTTGCTCTTCTAGTTCCCTTTCCCCATTTGGAGGCCTATAATATACCCCCATAATAGTAACCTCACCCTTCTTATTTTTCAGCTCTACCCACACTGCCTCCCTCAACGAGCCCTCCAGTCTACCTTGCTTCAGCACTGCTGTAATATCCTAACTGACAAGTAATGCCACACCTCCCCCTCTTAATCCACCAACTCTGTCACATCTAAAGCAGTGAAATTCTGGAACATTCTTCTGCCAGTCACAACCTTCCTTCAACCACGTCTCGCTAATGGCCATAACGTCATAATGCCACATGTCAATCCACACCTTTAGCTCATCCAGCTTCCTTACTATGCTCCTCGCATTAAAATAAATACATCTCAGGGATCTCCTACATCCTACCTTCTGCATATCCTCCTCTCTTCTATTCTCACAATTTTCACTACAACATCTTTTTAGTACTTCCTGCTTTTCTTTCCTTAGCCTACAAGCCCTCACCCTGCTGTCCTCCCTAACTTGAAACCCTGTTCCCAACCATACTAGTTTAACCCCCCCTTACAGCCCTAGCAAATGCCCCCACCAGGAGACTGGTCCCTCTGGGATTAAGATGTAACCCATCATTGGTATAGGTCCCATCTTCCCCAAAAAGGTCCCAGTGGTCCAAGAACTTGAAATTCTGTCTCTTATTCCACCCCTTTAGCCATGCGTTTAACCTCCAACTAATTCTATTTCTGCCCTCACTGTCACGTGGCACAGGAAGCAATCCAGAGATTACTCCCTTAGTGGTCCTCCTTTTAAGCTCCCTACCCAATTCCCTATACTCATTCTGCAGGACCACTTCCTCCTTCTTTCCAACATCATTGGTACCAACATGCTCCTCACCCTCCCCTTTTAGGGTGTCGTGAACACGCATAATCACATTCCGGACCTTGGCACCAGGGTGGCAAACCACCGTTCGGTTTTCATTATCATGTCCACAAAGCCTCCGTCTGTCCTCCTAACCATTGAATCCCCTATAACTATTGCCCTTTTCCTTTTATCTCTACCTTTCCGGGTCACAGAGGTTGATATCACACCTCTGCCCACCATTGTCTGACTATCCCCCTCCTCAGTACTCAAGGTGGAGTACCGATTTCTGAAGATTACAGCTCGGGTATTTGCACATGAACCTGACCCCTCCCTTTCCTCCTCCTAACGTTAACCCACTGCCCCTCCTCCCGTGGCCCCTGTGCAACCACCTGCCTGTAGCTCTCGTCTACGATAGCCTCATTCTCCCTAACCAGAGTGAGGTCATCAGCTCAAGCTCCTTGACCCCATCCTTCAGGCCACACTCCTTGACTCTGATGGCCTTACTCTCCCTAACCAGAGAGAGGTCATCGAGCTGCAGCTCAGTTTCCCTGACTTGGTCTCGTAGATGCTGCACCTCAGTCCACTTTGTACACACGTGGACGTCCGGGAGACGTGAAGACTCCATGACTTCCCACATGTGACACTGAGAGCAGAAAACTGCCCTCATACTCATCCTTCCTCCTTCTCCTCACACCTTACAAAGTAAAAAATAAACAGATATATTAAATTAACTGTGAATGTCTTACCTTTAGTCCAGCATGCTCGTCCTCAGCCTCTGCTTGCATAAGCCTCTCGAGCCAAAGCCTCAAAGACCCACTCCTTCACTGTGCCACTCACTCATTGGGCCATTCCCTTATACTTACCCTCCTTTTATCGGCCCCTTGTCCAATTAACACCCTCACTCTCTCCAAGCTCCTCCTCCGACTCACAGCCCAAACCAAGTAGGTGCACTAAAACTTTGCACAAAGTGCTCTAGAATTTGGTGCACGTGTCATTGGTGAAAATTGGTTGTAACTGTGTGAAACTTAGTCATTCATATGAGCAGCCAAATTTCAAAACTCACACAATTAATGGCAAGATGGCAGCGACGAGACTGCAGCTCGATGCAGCTCTCTTGAATCAGGTGCACATTAGTATGAGTAGCCATGCACAATGTATGAGGCACTGGAACTGGCTGATGAGCACCAGAGTGTGTTTGAGGGATCTACTGCAGCCTGAAAAATTTGCTGGTAGTGACTCTGACTCCATCTGAGGAGTGTCCATTGTGGAGGTCCTGACGGCTGAGGTGGGCGCCTGGAATGACAGCTTGGAGGCTTGGAGGACAGCAGTGTGGCCTAAGCAATCGGTGAGGAGGCTGCGGTGGCCTAGCCTGAGGTTGGGGCGACCACGGTGGAGCCCTGGGTTTGTTGCTGGGTGAAGTCAGCAGACATACTCAAGGGAATGCCTCACTGAGGTTATGGAGCTGTACTATGGACTGTTTGTGGGCTGGGATTTCTCTACACCAGTGGGGCCCTCCTGAAGGGCTGCTGTCTGGGGGTTGGTGGCATTGTGGGTGACTGTAGGGCACGAAGGTGACTTTACTATAACCCTAGGCATCAGAGAATATGAATGGAAAGATTCCATACCCAAGCTACTGAAGGCTGCTGCGGACTTTCAGCCCTCTGGTGCTAGTGTTGGTTCCTAGTTGAAGTATTGGTGGCACAGATTTTTCATTTTTCTTTTATGTATAAGAAATTTAGTTGAGCTTGCAATTTAGATAATTTTATGTCATGTTTTCACCCTAAATTGTGTTTAGTCTAAAATGTCTTGTGTTTTACCCTAATGATGCACCAGTCTCCAAGAGTGTTATCTCATTTTTTTTACTGTTGCTCATTATAACTGCTGCAGCTTTAAGAAATGATGATAAGCTTCTATTTTGTATTGACTCCCTTGACCTCAGATAAAATTCTTGGCCTCACTTTTGTCATAGTTGTCTCAGGAGCTGCAATGCCCACCCAGATAGTTTGGGCTTGTAGCGCATGGGGCTGAGTTGGCAATGCCAGTGTGTTCAGGCAGCTTGTCACCATCCATGTGCTTCTCCAACCCATTGCTATTCTGTGAGATAACTCACAGTGTCTAGTCTTTTGTGTTTGTCGATTTTGTGCTTTATGTATTATTTTATTAATTGGTGTACAGCACTTTGGAGCAACATTCCGTTGTGTTTAAAATATGCTATATAAATAAATATTCAATTCAATAGGATTAAAACACAAAAGTGTAAAATTGGAAATTAGATACTTTAGGTTATTCTAATAAGTTATATATCTTCCAAATTCTTCAAAATGTAATAATTGTTGAATTATTACTATTGGGACAAAGCTTCTGTCAAAGGGAACATTGAATGAAGAAGAGCAGTATTAATCGTCAAGGGAAATAGATAGAGTTATCTAGGTTTATCATTTTAAAATGAGGGATACGTTTCACTGAGTTCCTTGATTTGGCATGACTTGCAGTGGTTACATTTATTGGTACATTTTCTTTTGCAGCCCAAGTTAAATTTTGCAGCTGATTTTTACCATTTATTTTGCCTAATGTGCACACAAAGTAGAGCAAAATTTGGAATGCTGCAATTATATGACATGAAAGTATAGAAATAGAATTCTGATCTAAAAAGCCATAAATACTAATTTTAGTGCCCATTATCTGGAGATTCTACTTCACGTGACCTCAGTGTGGAATAAAGTTTTGATGTTAGCAGGAAAGAAAATAAGCCTTCAGAAATTTATAGTTGCTTAAAAACAATTGAAAATCCACTCGTTTGGGTCTGGTCCAATGTTAGAATTCTAAGATGAGATCTGACTAAAAATGGGGGAAAAACACCCTAATAGATTATCTCATTATGAGATGGAAGTTTGTGAGAGTAACAATAAAATTACAGTGTTAGAGCAAGAAGGCATTGAGGCAGTAAACCAACATTGTGAACATGTGGGCTGTTTCAAATTCCTGCAGGTGTATGATGGGAAAGTTGTTGTACCAGAGGCTTAAGGCTGCTTCTAAGTAAAAGCATGGCACCAAGTATGCAAATACCGACTAACAAATGAATTGATGAAGTTGAAGAGCACCAAGAAACAGTAAAAGTTTATTTTGCTAACAGTCCATTTGATTATCTCATTCATAGTACAGAGTGCTATCAGTTAGAACCGAGAAATGGCAACATTATTTGATCAGTGTAAGGTTCATTCAGGAGTCGGATGATGGAAATGCAGCTTCGATATGCACTGCTTGATTAGAAAGCAGTGTGATTTTACTTTAAAATGTGAAGGTAGAACATCCATACAGTTAATACTGCTATAATTAGCACAAATTTTGGAAAAAAAAGCAGTTAATTAGAAAATTCTTGTTTGATGCCATCATCAATCACCATTTAAAAACTTCAAAATAATGATCCTACTTGCAAACCACAAGCTTCACTCTGAATAGAGTGAAACATGAAATCTGTAGACACTGTGAATGTAGTAAAAGCAAAAACGCTGGAGGCTATGATCTAAAGATATATAGCAATATAAGGTCTGAGCCCTTCTTCAAGACAAGCTACATATATGTGTTTATGGGGCTTGATGGTTAATTGAATTGTTTATCATCATGTGTAGTGAAAAGTGCAAGATGTACTGTGCATCAAAGACTGCAGGGTATTTACAATTCAAAATTCAGAGGGTACAGTTTAAACAGTGTAAATGCATCATCTTTTATCAATGGAAGGCCCATTTAAAGTCTGATAACAGCAGGAAAGAAATGATCCTTGAATCTGAAGGTTCTTGATTACAAGCTTGTTAATCTTATGCACAACAGAAGGTGGGGTGGGGGGGGGGGGGGGGGTGGAGGGGGAGAGATTGTTACCTGGATGGGATGGGTCCTTGTTTATGTTGATAGCTTTCCTGAGACAGCTGGAGGTATAGGTTTGTGTGATGACCTGAGCTGAGTTTGCAACTCTGCAGTTTTCTTGAGGCCTTGGACAGAGCAGTTTCCTCACCAAGTTGTAATGCATCCAGACAAGATACTTTCTTGAGGTATTTGTAGGATCACTCTACAAGTATCATTGTTCAAAAATTTCTCAAGTTAAAATTATCAAGTTTACATTTATTTGTGTGTACCAAGGTACAGTAAAATAGTTTGTTTTGCTTGCTAAAAACAAATCGCAGAGCTAACAGAGCTGCAGTAACGGCAGCACTAGCGCTGGTGTTGATCCGGAGAGCAGGGAGCAGAGAACAATACTGCTCTACAGGATCCAACCACCCAGTCTCATCTGCTCTGCGTAGACTTTAAATGGCCAGTAAAAGGTGACAGTGTTTTTAATTAAAATCCTGCAACTGTGGGGTCTGTGCCGAGGATGGCGTGCCTGTGCTCTGCAGTGGCTCACAGGGCTTGCAAACTCCAGGGGAGCAGCGGCCAGCACAGGATTCCGGAAACAGGGAGAACACCCACCCTCCCTACTCCCCATTCAGAAGAAGCATAAGAGCCAACCCTTCAGGGCAGTTACAATGGCAGTGAACCAGTGAGGGTTCAGTGGCTGAAGGACTCACACAAGCTGTGGACTGCTGGAGACTGGCTCGTGGGAACCAGGAATCGAGGGTATTGAGGGAAAGAAGGGCTTCTGAAGGGCCTTGGGCACTGAAGGGTTCCTGATGGTATATTGGAGGTTTTGATCTGGAGCTTGTGTTGCCAATGGATCAAACAGGGGCCTCTGAAACTCAGTGTCTCTGAAAGGACTCTCTTTTGCCTCCCTATCTCTTACTGTAAGGGGTGGGTGATGGGCAATGCTAGATTCAGGAGTCAGAGTTCATACATGACATCACATACCAGCACTGAGGGAATAATGATATTAAAGGCTGAGCTGTAGTTGATGAAGAGCAGCCGTATGTATGAATTGGTATTTTTGAGTCAGCGATATTGTGTCTATTATGGAACGATTTTGACGATAGGTGAATTGCAGTGGGTCCAGACCTTTGCTTAGGTATGTGTTATTTCTGGAGCCATGATCTGCCTCTCAAAGCACTTATTATGTCATTACCATTATTCAGCCATCATTAGTGCAAAACCAGGGGGTAATTATCTGAAGTGAATGGCATTCCAATGATGTTGATTTAGAGTTTATTGACAAAGATTGCAACACCAGGATGTCTGTCTTACAGAATCTTGGCAGCATGTGTGCAGACACTGGGATTGTTTTTAGATTGGTTTTGTAACCTCAAGTGCTAATAACAGCACAGGTAAATTCTTCCTTATACCTAATTGCCTCATCAGAGAGAAAAGGGTGAGAGAGTGCCAAGATAAAATGCTTTCTTCCCTTTGAAATCAAAATGATCCTCTTTAACTTTTACAATTGCCCAAGGGATAATGGAGGTAATGAAGTGATCTTAAATGGCAGAGTAGATGCAAAGGCCAGAAAGTTGAGCTCCTGTTTTGATTATGTTGTAGCTTCATTCTTCCCATTAAGAATGAAATCTCGAACAGTTTTGGAATCATCAGGAAATAACTGCAGTGCAAATAGAGTTAATGGATATCCTAACTGGTCCTGTGTGCCAATTAAAAGTCCCAAACAGGAAAATTCAGTACTCGCCAATACTTACATGTATTTGGCCGACTATGTATTTTCCCAAGTCAAATACCTCCCAATTTTCATCAAACTCTGGAAAGAATGCCAGTGTGTGGGTGTTTCAATGGAGCAGCTCAACAATGTCAACCGAACAGTTCCCCACTGAGGAGAGAAGCAAAATATAGGTCTTGATTCCTGCTAACCCTGGCATACAGACCCCACTGGCAAAACCAACAAAGCTGTTTCATGGGGAGATCAGGACGTGGCCAGGGGCCACACAGCAGCATTACAGAACTGCTTGGAGATCATGGACTGGAGTTATTTCAGGAAGGCAGAATCTACAATGGTCATGTAAACATAGAGAAATACAAGAGCTCAGTGACTGGCTACATTAGCAAGTGCATTGAGTATGTCACAAAGATCTAATGCTACACAAACAGAAACTATGATTGGATACAGAGCTCATGATGCTGAGATGGCATTAAAGTCAGCCAGGGCTGAACTCTGCCGGGCAAGCCAGAAGGCAAAGCATCGGATACAGACCCTGCTGACAAAACCAACAAAGTACAGAGGGTCCAGAGAAAGCTTTGAGACTCTGGCAGCACAAGGTGCATGTTGCAAGGGATCAAGAGAATTGCAACCTTGTGAGTCAAAGACAACATCTCTCTTCCAAACAGACTGAACACCTACAGCACACGGTTTGTCGAGAAGAACAGGCTGACGCCTGATGAACAGGTCCCTTGCACAGCTGTGGCCACATGGCAGCAGGACCAGACAACATACCTAGTTGGGTACCGAAGGACTGCGCTGACCAACCGACAGAGGTCCTTACGGTCATCTTCAATATATTACTGTAACATCTATCATCCCCATGTGTTTCAAGACAGACATCATTATCCCAGTACCAAAGAGGGCGACAAAAGCAGGCCTCAATGACTACTGCTCAGGGGCACTAACCTCCAATATTATGAAATGCTTCAAGCATCTGGTGATGCAAAGCATCAAAGCACTTCTCCCAGAGACAGGGGACCCATTTTAATAGCTCAATGTGGGAGCAATGGCCATCTTCCTTACTCATAATTCCCCACGCCTCTGGAATCACTCTGCCAGAGCAATTCCAGCAGCGTGTAGGATTATGGGTAAGAAAATCAGCCATTACTCCCACACTCCTGCATAGAGCCGTCGCCGCAAACCAGAGGGGTGCTCTCAGCACATCACAGCCCACCCTGCCGATCACGGCAGCAGGTCGTCACGGCACTTCAGCCAGTGGTTTCCCTGTGACGCACGTACACATACACTGATGTCACCAGAATAACCAGTTCGGCCATTTCCTCTTTCAATTGACCGGAGCAGGATGCCCAGCTAAGTTTTACTGGGTTTCCTGACCACCTCTGAGGTCAGTCTGGGACCCGGTTGGACCCTTTCAAATAGTCATGCGCCTGGGTCGTTAACTGAGTAAATTGCCCTGTTAACCCCATTTTACATGGCAATTTGAAAGGGCCTAATGAGGCAGCCTTTACTGCTTCAATTGGCAAAGATGTCCTCAGATTCAGTGTTCTTGGGTTAAGCAGTTCCTCCTTATCTGTCTTAAATCTACTCCTCTGACTCTTGAGCCTGTACTGTAGTATTAGTCTCACCTGCCAGTAAGAAATAACCTCACTGCTTCTATCTTATTTATTCCTTTCATAATGTTATGTTTTGCATCCTTCTGAACTCTAATTAATATATTCCCAGGCTATTCAGTCTTTCCTAATAAGTTAACCATCTAACTCCCTCAGCAGTGCTTCCAAAGTAGGGTGACCTGAAATGCACACAATAGGGCAACATCCATCCCTTTTGCCTTCTTGATTATATTACATGACACGAGAGAAGAAGCAAACAAGTAATCATTTATGATGCAATTGGCTCTGCCCTGAGAACTTTTTTTGATGTGATCAGCAGATGAATGGTTGAAATGAATTTGCAATCAAATGAACTGTCCAATCTGCATAAGTAACAGCAGATCTCTTGATTCAAAAGCAAAAGTATCAAGTACCAATTTTTTTTTAAAATGGTGTTCTCCAAATGCTGAATACAGTGGTTGAGTAAATCTGGTACCTTTAATTGGTCAATTGTTTTCTTAATTACTGAATTTAATTCCAAATATCTTCATTTTACAGTAACCAAATGAAAATATACCCACATAAAATGCAGAAATAAGGGAATGTTAACATTCAGGATTAAGAGAAAATGCATGATGCATACCTGTTAAGCCTGCTCAATTGATTTTTTGCAGGAAATGATGTCAGCAAATGAAAGTTGTCCCTAAGCAAGCACTAACAAAAAGATGTAGTGTTTTGAAAGACAGAGTAACATTACCCATTTCCATCTCTTCTTTCTCTCCCTTTCCTTGAAATATACAGTATAAAGCAAACTATTCATTTTCAGGCCATTTCTTAAAGAAGAAGGTATGTTTGCTCTCTATGAAACCATTGTCATTTCTCTGAACAACCTGTTTTTTCTTCTCCCCTTCTTATTAGAGTGCATACCGCACAACTGGAATGACGTTTGTAGCGTGCTGAAAACGGAAGGAACAAGAAGCTTGTTGTTACTGAAACATAACTGCTGCAAGAAAACAAGGCTAGATCATTACACAGCAATCGTGGGTTTGTGTGAGCAGTGGTGACAATTCACTGACCCAACCATCAATCCTGTTTACTTAGTGGAATGTTTTAGTTCATTAAAACCAGATGTTTGGCATGCATGTAGGTGGATGAGAGATCACCAGCTGTGTCTCTTGTAGATGAAACTGAATTAAATCTTTTTCTCCCTAAGTCAATGCAGAGCAAGTTTCTGCATTTGTGCTCTAGGTGCAAATCCTAATTCACAGCAAATATGAAGCCAGGATATTGCTAGATCATATAATATTGTAAAATTGCTGACAATTTGGCCGTCAAAGAAAAAAATGTAAAAATTGATGTGAGGTTTAGGATACAGACTCAAGATAAGGATATCAAAGAAAATAGGAATTAAATATCTCATTGTTCCTAAATGTTTTTATTCTTATGTTTGTGCTTTGTAACGCCATGACTTTTCTACAAACCATTATTAAAACCAATGTGCAGAAGTAAAAACCTTTTAAGCAAACCTTAATTGTAACCAATTTAGAGTCTTATTTCTTCAATGGATTTTCAGAAGAGAGTATTGTGTTGAATTTCTCCAGCACCTGCTTTTGGACCATCTTTGGTACTGTTAAAAAGAAAAGGTATAGATGCTGGGGTCAAGTGCAATACACAAATGTGCTGGAGGAACTCAGGAGGTCACACAGCATCCATGGGAAGTAAAAGGTAACCAACCTTTCAGGCTGAGCTCTGTCTGGAATAAAGAAAAACACAATCGCCTCAATAAAAATGTGGGGAAGAGGGAGGAGCACAGGCTAACAGGTTAGAGAGTAGAAGAGAAGGAAGCTGAGAGGTGATGAGGAGAGAGAGCAGAAGGGTATCTCTCTGATAGGGAAGGAAACGTGGTGGGGAGTTGGAGGGAAGACAGAGATTGGGGATATAACAGAAAATGGAGGGTGATACTAATACTGTCTGGTTGGAATTTGCTGGGATAGAATTCAAGGAGTTATTCCTTCAATTTGGCAGTGTGTGAAGCCAAGGACAGACGTGTTGGTGTCAGGAATAGTGGGTGGAATTGAAATGATTGGCCACGAGGAGGTCCTTGCAGTTGCAGCGAACAGAGTGAAGGTGCTCAACGAATCAATCCCCCAGTCTCCATCTAGTTTCCCCATTCGGGCCGCATCGGGAGCAGTAAATCATCCCCATCGATTCACATGAAGTTTTGCTTCACTTGGAATGATTGTTTTGGGGACCCGAATAGTGGTGAGAGAGGAGGTGCAAGTGCAGTACGGATAGGCCAATTAGTGGGAATTGATAAGTGGGTGAGGAAATCTCAGAGGGGGGTGATCAGTATGAAAAGAGGAGAGGGGAAGATGCTTTTAGTCATGGGATCCCGTGGTAGGTGGTGGTAGATGAGGACAAGGGGATTCCTATATTATCCTTTACAATTTCTGCCACCTACAATGGAATCTCACCACAAGACACTTTCCCTCTCCAGTTTCCACAGACTCCACTCCCTTGTCCATTCATCCCTACCCCCTTGGTACCTATTCCTATCATCGCAGGAAATGCTACACTTACACCAACACCTCCTCCGTCACGACTATTTGGGCCCCAAACAAACAGTCCTTCTAAGTGAAATGACTTGTGAATCTGTAGGAGTCATCTACTGCATTTGGTGCCATTAAGATGGGATTAACATTGTTTTCTCCAGTTTCGATTTTCCCTTCCAGTTCTGTCTCCTTTCCTCCAGCTCCCACCTCCTCTTCTATCATAGTGCTACCTTTCTTAGTCCTCTGCCCTTTCCCACATCACTTCTCAGATTCTTTCTCTTCTACCTTCCAATCTCTATCCACCTCTTCGTCAGCCTGTGCTTCTCCCACTTCCTCTCTTCTCTTCTCTTTCCCCTTTCGTCCACTTTTTTATTCAAATGGCATCCTGTTCTTTTTCTTATTCCTGACAAAGGGCTACCTTTTGCTTCCTGTAGATAATGCACGAGTAGCTGAGGTTCTCTCAACTCAAGCCACACCAGCTGCAGTATACTATTTGACTCATTCCCGTAGTGTAACAGTAGACAATTTAAGGCTCCAAAATGTTGATGATCACCAGTTAAAAAAAATAGAGAATGAAAATCAATGAATACATTTAGTCAAGTATTGACTTTCTAAAGATCCTGCAACTGCTTTAGACATTTCAGGTCCAACCCTTTTACCAACCTAGACATTCTATTCCATTATTCCTATGTTTTAGTTGTGGTGCCAGTAACAGGTTGTCATCCACAACTTTAACTAGGAAGACACTTAATGAATCTTCACTGACCTTTCTTTAATGGCTTTGGATAGCTGTACCAGTTATGGCTGAATGTTTGATGATCAGAATTTCTCCATCTCTCGAATTTTTTACCATTTTTGCCCAGATGTGATTTTCATATCAAGTCTTAATAATGGAATCACTTCCACCTTTATTGATAAAAATGAATGCCATGGATTTAAGTTTCCAGATTATAAAATTCTAAAGGGAACTGTAGAGAATAGTGATAAACTTTGAGGAAATCAACATTTTGCTGGATATTAAAAGAATCAAGGGATATGGGGTTAGTGCAAAACCTTTTTTTTGGTGTGGTAAAAGATCAGTCATGACCTTCTTGGAGCAAACAAATGGTCTACTCCCATTATGTGCTCTAGAAGTTGTAATGGAGAAAATGTGGCAAATTAAATTTCATGTAAAAAAAAATGCAGTCCTACAGTTTGAAAGGAGAAACACTATAACAAAGGCCACACTTCTCAAAAGATAAACAAGCAGAGATGTGGATGTATATCTGTATATACCCTTGAAGGTTGCTGGACAACTTGAAAAAGCTGTGGAAAGCAAATGAGATCTCAGGCTTTATTAATAAAACTTCAGGACATTCCAAAAAAAAACTTGATAAAGCAAGAATTTGGCCACCAATATCATGTCCAGGACTAGTTACTAGGCTTTCAAGGTGATGGAAATCAGATTTATTTGGAACTATTTTAATGAGATTCTGGGATTGCTCTCCTTGGAGAAAAGGCAATGAAGGGAAATTAACAAGAATAAGGAGTCTAGACCAAGTAGATATGTTCTCTTTTGTGGAAGGTGGAGACCAGAGAATACAGATTTGTACAGAAACAAGTAGTCTTCAAGAATGCCTTACCTGATAATGTGGTTGACTCAGTTATTGCTATCAAAGGCAAATTGGTCTCCAGCAACAAGGGCTTCCTTAAATGAAACAAAAAAAAACCAAAATAATTGAATGATAACAAACATACAGTACAAGTTAAAAACTTGAATTTACCTTATTATTATCTTTCTTCTCCAGCTGTACAACCCCCATTGGAACAAATAGCATCCTGTCATCTAAACTAATGCAGGATCCAAGAGCACACTCTCTAGTGTACACGTTGCAGTATCTCAGCAAGTTCTGGCTGTGCCATTGGATTCCATGTACAGTCCCACAGTAGCAGTGAGGCATAGCTGGGAAATCACAGGGCTTGGCCCAATGATTTTAAGACTTCCACATTAGTGTGGGAGTCCTGAAACTTGGCAGCACTTACAGTGAGAAATGCCGGCAGTTTCATTGGAATTGCCAGCAAAACACAGGCCAATCAGAAGTAAATGTAGTCCCATTTGATATTTTGTAAAACACTTCTTGTCCTGTTCTGCTCAATGTAAGTAGTCATAGATTTAAATAGCACAGAGACAGGCTCTTCAACCCAACTCATCCATGCTGGCCAACTTGCTGAACTGAGTTCAACCCATTTTATGACAATTGGCCCATATCCCTTTCAACCTTTCCAATCAAAATACCGGTCTAATTTTTTAAAAAAACATTGTAATTATACCCACTTCCTCTGGTGGTTCATTCCATATTCTCACTATTCTGTGTGTGAAAACTTTGCCCCTCCGTCCCTTTTGAATCTTTCCCCTCTTACTTTAAAATCTATGCCCTCTTGGTTTGGATTCTCCTATCCTGTGAGAAAGATTGTTACTATTCATTTTCGTAATTTTAAATTTATGTACAAGGGCCTCTCTCACTCCACAGCAAAATATCCCAGCATATCCAGTCTCTCCTAACTGGTAATGTTCTCTAAGTCTTAATCCAAATTCAAAACTATTGACCCTCTGTGGACAATCATCACAGCTTTAATTCAGTAGCTCTGGTCCTGACTTGTTTCATATATCAATTCATATTTTAATTTTCCTGAATATCAGGAGTTATTACATATTAAGCCACTCTGTACTTTAATATTCTGAGATCTAAAATCTTATGAAGCAGGCTACAAGGTTGTACATGACTTCTCCCACTGCAATTCTGAGATACCCAAGAAATCTAAGTGGGATCTATGATAGAGACAGGTGGAGCTTAAGTGGGCAGCGGCTAGGTGTTATGGCCTTATGACAAGTTCAAGTCAAGTTTATAGTTATCTGATTGCACCGGTCTTCGGTGCAAAAGATGCAGACACACAACTAGACACAACACCTGTACAAACAAATTATATGTGGAAGTCGGCCTGTGCTGAAATGAAATCAGACTGCAGTTTCCCTTTTAATGGATGGGTTCCTATTTATGATAGTTTGCCTTTTAAAATAGCTAGAGACTATTTTATATATTTAGGGATTAAGATTACTAAAAAACAAAGATTTGTTTAGGACTAATTTTTTCCCTCTATTGGACCTGATCGGTAGTTTACTTACCAATTGGTCACCATTATCCCTATCTATGATAGGCCGAATTAATGCTATTAAGATGATGATCTTACCTAAATTTTTATATATATATTCCAAGCTATACCTATTTTTGTTCCTAAATCTTTTTTTGATAAGGTCGATTCTAAATTGTCTTCATATATCTGGCAAAACAAGAATCCTAGATTGGGAAAAAAATATTTACAGAAATCTAAACTGGAGGGAGGATTGGCATTACCCAACTTTAGAATTTATTATTGGGCAATTAATATTAGTTACTTAAGGTATTGGTTGAATTATTCAGAATTATCTCTAAATCCCCATTGGGTAAATTTAGAAATTAAACTGGTACAAAATTTCTCAATTAGTTCTATTTTGGGAGCTGCTCTCCCTTTTACTCTTACTAAACTATATAAACTAATTGATAATCCAATGGTTAAACATACACTACGTATATGGTTTCAATTCCGGAGATTTTTTGGCCTAAGTCATTTTATCTTGGAAACCCCTATTGTACTAAATTTCTTTTTTCATCCCTCTCTAATTGATCAAGCTTATTTACTCTGGAAAGTTAAAGGTATAACATGCTTTTTGGATTTATTCTTGGATAACTCTTTCATGTCATTTGAACAATTATCCATGAAATATGATTTACCTAGATCTCATTTCTTTCGATATTTGCAGATTAGGAGTTTCTTAGTTTCGACTTTACCCTCTTTTCCCAATCGGGAGACTACGACTGTTTTAGAGGATATACTATATTCAAAATTCCCTCCAAAAGGCGTGATATCTAAATTATATAATATAATTACAAAAATAAATTCTGGGACTTTTGGAAAGTTTAAAAATGATTGGGAAAGAGAACTCAACCTTCATATTTCCAATGAAAATTGGAATAAAATTCTGCGACTGGTAAACTCCTCTTCTCTATGTGCAAAACATTCACTGATACAGTTTAAAGTTGTTCATAGAGCTCATATGTCTAAAGATAAACTCCATCGTTTTTATTTTCATATCAATCCTATATGTGATAAATGTCAATTGGAAATAGCTTCCCTCACACATATGTTTTGGTCCTGTCCCTCTTTACAGAATTATTGGAAGGAAATTTTTTCCATTATATCTACCGTTTTGAATATTGATTTACAACCACATCCCATTACTGCAATTTTTGGATTACCTATGATAGATTTGACTTATTTATCTCTTCCTGCGGATCGTATGATTGCTTTTCTTACACTAATGGCTAGAAGATCTATACTATTGAATTGGAAAGAGGTTAATCCTCCCACTGTTTTCCAATGGTTTACCCAAACTATACTATGTTTAAATTTAGAGAAAATTAGAAACTCTGTCTATGAATCCCCTTCTAAGTTTGAGTTAACCTGGCGACCATTTATTCAATATTTTCATTTGTGATGAGTTGATCTGGCTCTGTTTTCTTTTTAAGATTATGTATGATAATTGGGCTGTTAGATGAGATCGGAGTGATCGGCGTGATTTAGCTATATCGGTAGGTTTTTTTTGTTTTTAATTCAGATTTGTTTTTTCTTCCTTTTTGGGGTTTTTTTTTTCTCTCTTTTTTTTAATATATTTTTATTAATTATATCATTTGTTTTTAGAGATAGTTCATACTCTAAACTGATCTAAATTTTTTTTAATGATATATTTTTATTCTGCAATATTATTGTTTAATATCTCTGTATTAATTCGTTATTTACCATGTATTTTTCATATCTCTTTGAACTGTATGTGTTTATAAATTATAATAATAATAAGATTGGAAAAGAAAGAAAGAAAGACTGCAGAATAGAACACACAGCAAAATATCAATTTAAAGCACACAGATCTTTATTTCACTAATGGTCAATTCATATACAGTAAGTGACAGGAGAGGTCAATGTCTGACACCTGTCTGAACCCTTTAGCCCGCACTCCAAAAATAGAAATTTAATTCTATATTTATACAATTTCAAATGGGTATGGGGTAGAAGTGACTCCCTCCTTTTAACATTACATCATTTCATCATTTAAAAAAATGTTCCTAGCTCAAACTCCTGTTTTCTGGTGTTAATCTTACACATAAAAATGTTATGTGTTTTTATCTGGTAAATAATCATCATGTTGAAGGATACACTTTTAATGATGTTTATGCCAACTTTATTTCAATTTAAATGATGTTTATGCAAGCCATCTCTTATCTCTGTCTTCGCAAGGTCTATAACCTGTTTTCTGCAGAGTTTGAATGAGTTCAGCAATTTTATAATTATAAGCTGCTTTCTAATTTTAACAGCAAAAGCTTAAGCACTGAAACAAATTACTTCCACCATACATATGCAGTATTCATATCTACAAATAAATATTGTTTCATAATATGAGAGTTGCTTATTCAGATCCTTTGCTCATTCAGCATTCTTACTGCCGGTGAGAAGATGCTGTTTCTCAGCCTGGTGGAGCTGGCTCTGATACTCGTGTATCTCTTTCCTGACAGAAGCAGCTGAAAGATGCTGTGTGCAGGGTGGAATGGGTCCTCATGATTTTATGAGCCCTCTTCAGGCAACAGCCCCAGTAGGTCGTGTCCATTGGAGAGGTGGGGGGGGGGGCAGTGATCTTCTCTGCCACTCATGGTCCTCTGGATTGACCTCCCATCCATTTCTCTGCAACAACTATACCACATAGTGATGCAGCCAGCCAGAACGATCCCAATAGAAGTCCTGTAGAAGATTGACATAATTGTGGCTGGTAGCCTTGCCCAATTCAGTCTTCACATGAAATACAGTCACTGTGGCACCTTCCTGACAAATGAAGAGATGTGTGTCCAAAATAGGTCACTTATTAAGTGAGCACCAAGGTACCTGTTGATGGGGAATGTAGGGTGGTCATTTCTGGTCCTCCTGAAGTCCATGATCATCTCTTTCATCTTGTCCATGTTGAGACTCAGGTTGTTACTCTCGCTCCACATCATGAGATTTTTCCACCTCCTCTCTGTAGTGTGACTCATTGTTGTTCCTGATGAGGCCAACTGCTGTTGTGTCATCTGCAGATTTGATGACACTATTGGACTGAATTTGGTGATGTAATGAACAAGAGCAGGCTGAGGAAACAACTGAGATGCACCATTGCTCAGCGTCCTCCCAACTCGGACAGACTGTGGTATTCACAATTTTTTTTTTTTAATTGACAAATTTAAAAATGTAAACTATAAATTAGTGCAGAATCCAGTTACAGAAAGGGTGTCGAGTCCCAATGAGGATTACTTTCCACTAGCCTCTGTGGAACGTCTCATACGCCAAGCTGAAGTGAATGAACAGCAGCCTGGCGTATGAGACATTGTTCTCCAGGTGGTCCAGGACGGAGTGAAGGGACAAGGATATAGCATCGTCTGTGGAATGGTTTCTTCTATAGGCAAATTGAAATGGGTCCAGTGTCTGGGAGGTGCACTTTGATACATTTCATCACCAGATGCTCAAAACATTTCATAATGGTCGAGGTCAGTGCCACAGGGCAGTAGTCATTGAGGCCTGTTATTGTCATTCTCTTGAGTACAAGGATATGGTGGCTGTCTTAAACCCTGCGGGAACAATGTTCTGCTGCAATGAGATGTTGAAGATGTCCATGAAGATCTCTGTCAATTGATCTATGCAGTCTTTCAGTACCAAACCAGGTATATTGTCATTCCACCACCTTGTGAAGGTTTGCCTTAGTTAGGGTTCTCAGCTGCTGCTATGTAGGGAACCCCTTGATCAGGGGGACACGGAGTTTTCTTCGGCATCATCCTGTTCTTCTCATCAAACCGAGCATGGAGATGTTCAGTCTGCCTGGAAGGGAGGCATCGCTACCTTTAACTCACAGGTTGACTTGTGATCGGTTCCTTATGAACCTTGTGTCACCAGTGTCGCATAGCTGACTGGATTCTCTGTGCAGACCCCCACTTTGCCTTCCGGATTGCCCAGGAGAGATAAGCCTAGCTGAGGTTAATGCCATCTTGTCCCAACAGAAGCTCTGAGAAGGGTTCGGACCTCTGCATCCAACCATGGCACACCCTGGTTGTAAAACATTTGATCTTAGTGACACCCTCAATGCACTTGCTGATGTAGGCAGTCACTGAGATCGTGTGTTCCTTAATGTTTACATGACTGTTGTAAGTGGCCACCTCCCTGGCTCCTGGTACTAAATTTAAATTTGTCAGAGGGGTTCTACAAACTGACAGGTTATGTCAAACATTAATACAGCCCTGTAAACAGCAAAAAATGATGGAGAATATGATTGCAATGAAAAGTAAGATCAATTAGCACCAAGTAGGGACAGCATGACCATACCGTCATAATGTTCATTCAGGATCCTGGCAGCTGCAGGGAAGGAACTGTCTTTAAGCTTGTCCCAGCCCCAAGTCAAGTCTTTGGAGATATTTATTTGCAAGAACTTTTTTGACTTCAGTGCCATTAATGTGGACAGGGATATTAACTTCAGGAGAGGGAACAGAGTTTATGATAATTTTCTTTGACTTATTGACAATGAAAGGTTGTTATCTTGGCTCCTGGACTATTAATCCCTTTCCCATATTCTGCCTCGTCATTACTTGATTCCTGGCTTACTGCTGCGGTGTTTGTAAAGTTGAAATGGAGTTTGAACAGTATTTGGTTGTACAGTCGTAGGTGTAGAGGGAGTATGGTAGTGGACTGAATACACATCCGTGAGAAGTACCAGTATTGAGTATGGTCATGGATGTTACCAATTTGATTGAAGTCTGTCATACCAGAAGGCAAAGATTTAGTTGCAGTGGGGGGCGGGGGGTAGCAATGAGGCCTAGATCCTGAAGTTTGAGAATGAGTTTGTTCAGGACTATGATATTAAAGCCAGGGCTGTAGTTTGTGAACAGAAGTCTAACGAAGGTGCCCTTGGCACCCAGGTGTTCGAAGGCAGAGTGAAGAGATAGGAAGATGGCATCTGCCATGGATCTGCTTGGCTGGCAAGCAAATTAAAGTGGGGGAAGGCTGGCTAGTAGTTTAGAGTTGATGTGAGCCACAACCAGTCTCTCAAATCACTTCATGATGATGGATGTCAATGCCAAAGATTATTCTGCTTTTCTTCAGAACTTCTCGAAGCTGGTTCTACCTAGTACTGCCAGGAAAAAAATATCCTTGCATCCTCCCTGTCAAGCTATGTAAGAACGTTATGTTTCAATGAGATCAACTTTCCTTCCAATGTTCTGTGGTAGAACAACAAGGTAGAGCTCCTGAAGCAGTGACCATGAAACACCAAATAGCAATGATCTAATTATTTAATTTGTATTTCCAGGAGTTTGCCATACATAAATTTATTGTGATAAATTACACCACTGACTACCATTAAATGCTTTACGATATTCGGAGACATGCAAGTTTTTTTTACCTGACCTCGTTCTGATTTTAAAATCAAAGCTGTATACAATCGCACCTTGACTTAGTTTATCATTTCAATTCTATTACTGATGCTCCTAACATCAGTGTCACGACATGCCATTTCTGTACGATGTGGGATAGACTGTGGTTTTCAGCTCAATTAGTTTTTGTTTAGCATGCAACTTTAATATTCCATGTTTCCCCCCCCCCCCCCCCAGTAAATCTTCCTTTGTTGTCTGTTTTTCTTCGTGCACGATGACTTACTATGATGTGTTTAGATCAAGGTTGATAACTCAATCACTACACTTGCTTGTATTAGTTTGTGGAATAGTTAATATAACTTGACAGTCAAGAGCACAACAGGAGCTGTGTAGTGTGACTGCATCACATAACCTTTAACTACTGGAATTAAAAGTAATTTTATAAACATTCGAGAAAATTGGCACCATTTCCTTACCTCAGGTTACCTAAGAGAATATAAATTGCCAAAGTTTTTTTTTATTTTTACTTAAAAGCTTCAGTATCACTTAATTCTGGCCTCGATACAAAATGTTCTGTTTTCTTACAGTTATAAATAGATTTGCAGATAATAAATCATATAGTGCAGAAGACTGTAGCCTTTAGATATATATTACAAATGAAGCAATTAACTCAAAAAGGAATAAATAGGCTTTTCAACAAAGCTACCAACTGCCCAAATGAATGTTATGTAGATCCATCTTTTAATACAAACTCTAAATGCTTTCAAAGTAGGGCGTGTATAAGAAATATTTTGAGATTAAAAAATAATTTTTTGCTCACTTCAAGTATCTGCAGCAATACAAAGGATACCAGAGACTAATAGTTTGATCATATTGGAAAGCAAAATTGAATTGACACTTCGTACAGGTCTTCACGTCACATCACATCTGGGGAAGCTTTGCTTGCTACCTTGGATTGTGGAAACCAAAAGCAGCAAAGAAGCAATGGGCTTGTGTTCAATCCATTTACTAGTTTAATTTGAGATTCAATATTTAAATGGACCAAATCCAGCTGACTCACAGCTGGTACTCCATTGTGTCTCAGCTTGCTTCTGATTTGTTACAGAGCCCAGAGTTGGAGCACTGCTGTGCTGGAGGGACAAATGAATTAATTCATGTCCAGTTCCTTAGCTTCACACCGGAAATCGGCATATCATCGGCTCCCGATCCTCCCGGAGGACCACCAGTATACTGCATTCGAGACGGATGGCCGCCTCTACCACTTCCTCCGAGGCCCTTTTGGCATCAACAACAGGGTCTCCATCTTCCATTGGGAAATGGATTGCATGGTGGACCACTATAAACTCCAGGCCACCTTCCCATACCCAAATAATGTAACCATCTGCAGCCATGACTTGCAAGATCACGATGCAAATCTCCATAAATTCCTCAGGGCAGCAAAATGCTTGAATCTTATTTATAATGAGGACAAATGTGTGTTCCAATCAGCATGACTAACCATTCTCAGCTGCATGGTCGAGAATGGTGTCATTGGCCTCGACCCTGACCTCATGCATCCATTGCTGGAGCTACCTCTCCCACATACCCTCAAAGCACTGAAGAGATGCCTTGGGTTCTTCTCAATGGGTCCCATCTATGCAGACAAGATTTGCCCAATGGTCAAAACCACCATGTTTCTCCTGCTGGCAGAGGCCCAAGCTGCATTTGACCATATCAAGGATGAGATCACCAAAGCAACCATGCATGTCAGACAAATCCACACCATGAAAATTGATGTGTCTGACTTTGCCCTGGCTGCCACACTCAACCAAGCAGGCAGATCCATCACTTTTTTCTCACGCACTGTCCAGGGCCCTGAAATTCACCACTCCTCCATTGAGGAGATGGCCCAGGCCATGACCACAGCCACAGCTATCAAAGCCTTCTGCAATATATTCACACTTTTTATGTACTCTGCCTTCATCCACAGTGACCAGGGGGCCTCATACATGAGTGACGAGCTGCAGCAGTACCTGCTGGCCAGGGGCATTGCGACAAGCAGAACCACCAACTACAACCCTAGAGGAAATGGCCAAGTGGAAAGGGAGAATGCCAGAGTCTGGAAAACTTCCTCCTGACATTTGCAATCACAAGAAATCCTCCCAGACACACTCCACTCCATCTGGTCATTTTTATGTACAGCCACTAACAACACTCCTCATGAACAGATGTTTGCTTTCCCTCGGAAGCCTGCGTCAGGGACTACTCTGCCCTCTTGGTTGACATCCCCAGGACCAGTCCTGCTTTGGAAGCATGCCAGGCAATCTAAGACTGATCCACTGGCTGAGAGGGTCCGCCTCTTCCAGACTAACCCCCAGTATTCCTTGGTTATCTTCCCTGATGGCCGCAAGGACAGTCTCGATCCAGGATCTGGCACCAGCAGGCACCCATCCAAACACCACTGACCACCAACAGGCACTTACTCCCACATTGCTTAGGAGTCCCTAAGCCTACGGCTGACCACTCCACCCCTGGCTACTATTGTCACCCATGGTGCATCAGCACCACGCTCCGTTACTCTCTCACCCGCTTTCCCCCCCCTCGACACACTGTAACTGGTGATGACAGGCCAACCCCACAAGCTGCTCAGGACACTATGGCAGTGCCCCAACCACTTCCTCCTCGTTCACTGTGGCAAAGCAGACCCCCTGACAGACTTAATCTGTAAAATGTATATACATTTGTCTCATCTTTTTTCCTCACTCCACAGGACTCTTCTTAAAAAGGAGGGGTGAATGTGGTAAACCACTGTTATGCCAACAATGGGCTGCTGCCAGCTGAAACTAATCCTACCCATAGCCTTTTGCATGCTCCCCATTCCACTCTGCCTCAATCAGTCAATGAGGTTGACAGCTGTTCCAGTCTATGGTCAATAAAAGCCTATCAGTTTCACAACTTTAGTCTTTTGTGATTATTGACGGTGCATCAGGAATCACATTTTTCTAAGGAGAACCTCAGTTTGCTTAATTTGTCTTCATGCGGCAAACCTGCCAGGCCAAGAATCACTTTAGTGAACCTTTATTACATTCACAAGTATAGCCAAGCTTAGGTAAGCAAAACTATACATAATGCTGCAGATGCTGTCTCACTAATTAAGTGGAGCAAAATGTTTCTGCATATGTATTCAAATCTTCTAACATTAAGGACAACAAATTAGTTGATTTCCTAATTGCTTGCTCTACCAGCCAATCAGCTTTCAAAAGCTGCAGGAGCTTTCAATGGTGTGTTAGATCCCTTTGAACATCAACATCTTCCTCAAAATGGTCATTGACATATTTGAAGGAACTATTCTACTGCATATCTAGTTATGCCAATTTTTAACTATTTTTTAAAAAATCAGAAGATATTACAAATTCAGTTACTGAGTATAGATCTAGAAAGCAAGGAATACATTTGTGTATAAATAAATCTTCCATGGAACTAAAAAACAAAGCTGCCAATGCTGGAAAGCTGAAATAAAAATAAAAAAATGCTGAAAACTCTCCTCAAGTCAGATAGCACCTGCAGAAAGAGAAATTCAGTTCATGTTTCAGGGTCAAAAAATTATTTCCGTGGATATTGCCTAACCTGTTGATTGTTTCCAATATTTTCTGTTTTATTTCAGAAATGTATTATTGACAATCGAATAACTCCAATTGCATAAATGCTGGTGGAGTTTGGCAGTGACTGGCTGGAACGATCCTTGCATCTCTGCCCTCACAGGCTTAGAAAGAGATCATACCTGTGATAAAATGTACTCCTAATTGTAAAATGTTCCTCCTAATAAATAATCTCATCAATAAAAGATGGTTTTTAAAGAATGGGGATAGATGGATACCCATACTCGACTATGATCTTGCTGTGGATTAGTAAAATTAATACTTAGCAGCGCTATGACAGGACTACGATTCCCAGGAGGCATCGAACTGGCCATGTGACTTCAGGGCGTGATGATGTCAGCACAGGTCGAGCACGTGACTCGGGCTTTTAAAAGATTGCATGGGTGATGAGGAGTAAGTGTGTTTGATTCACTCTAAAAATGCCTCGTGTGGTTATTTCGTCACGTCCACTGCGATCCCAGTGGCCACAATTGGTGACCCTGATGTGATTTGAACACGCAGCCTTAGCGCCACTACAAGTATATTAATTTACTCTTTCACTCAAATTCCTCATTAAAAACCTTCATCTCCACATGTGGCTAATTAGTTGCTCACTTCATTGATCTGATATTAAATGTCAGAATCAGAATCAAGGTTATTATCATGAACATGTGTCACAAAATTTGTTGTTTTGTGGCAGCAGTATTGTGCATTATAGGTCAAAAATGGCTATAAATTACAGTTCAATAAATACAAAATTTAAAAAATAAATAATTTGTGCTAAAAAGTGAAGTAGTGTCTATAGGTTCATTGTCCTTTCATTAATCTGATATCTGATGGAGGAGCTGTTTTTGTAACTTTGGGTATCTGTCTTCATGCTTCTGTACTTCCTTTCTGATGATAGCAGTGAGAAAAGGGCACAGCCTGGTTGGAGAGGGTCCTTATTGATAGAGGCTGCTTTCTTGAGACACCTCCTCTTAAAGATGTTCCATAAACCTTTTGAAGCAGTTTCCCTTTAACAACCACCTTACTTCAGTGTGAAACAATAATCTCACATATTCTGCATTTTTAATCGAAACAAAACTGCTTAAACAGACGTTCACATTTGGCATTAGCTTTGATGGCATTGATACACGATCACAGAATGCAGCATCTCATGTAGAACAGTAGAAACTTTCTTGGCAATTGTTTTCTCAGTAGATGACACAATGCACAACCAACGTGTTTGGATTTTCATTAATTTTAAAACATCCTGTTTTTTGACCCATCATAGCAGGTGCACCATCTGCAGGACAAGACACAATGTTTCCTTTTGGTATTTCATTTTCATCCAAATAATTTTTGAGTGTAGGCATCAACTGCATTAGTGGTTGTTTCTAATGCTTCACAAACAGCATCTCTTCTTGGAACTCTTCCTGATCAATATATCTCATGTATGCCAATAACAGAGCATCACTGTCCTGTACGGTAGATTCATCCAGCTGTATTGAGAACTTTAGTGATTTCAACTTCTCAATAAGCTGTTTTTCAACATCTTGGTCCAGGTCATCTATTCTGTTGCAGACAGACCGATTACTCAATGGCATTGCTCGGACATCTTTGCCATCCTTTTGTAGAACTGTTATTTTCAGGAAAGAGGAATTCGGGATTCGCGGATCGAGTTTTTGCATTTTCTATACCTTGGACTATGGATTTATGTCACACACTTAAGACATTATCACAACATCATCTTCCCTTCCTGCTTCAATCCAGCAACACTGGTTGCTCTTTTAGACTGCCGCTGCTTTGCCTCTGACCTTGGCAGATAAAAGCCAGGTCAGTTCAGACCCCCCCTCCCCCCCAATCCACCTTTGACATTTTCACACAGGTAGATGAAGCACTTGAAAGGTGGATAATACCTGGCTTGAATCCTCTGTTTAAAAGGGGTAACAGATAAACAAAAAAAGATAATGAATGAAAAGATTCCAATTGATATACAAAGCTTTATTATCTCTAGCTCAATAGTAAAACATGTCCAAGACAGAATAAAATGGAGAAAGAGGACCAGAGTCCTGAAAACCTTGAGTCTCATCATCAAGAACACAAAAACAATGGAAGGAGCCAACATCTATACCTCTAAATGTTCACCCCTGCAAGCAGGTTCTATCCCAAATTGGATTATCCGCCACTCCAGAACCCATAGAAATAATTGTCCACCCTGTGGAACTGCCCAAGAATAAACAATGAAGAATAAGAACATTACTTCAGCATATGCTTCAATTTAAAGAAATTAGAATCCAGCGTCTCCTGAGATATTTAAGCAGATCACAACAGCAACATCAACACAGCCATAATTATTGAATAAAATTATACATTCAAAATTAAAATTAAATCATGTAGTTTCCTGGCACAGCTGGCAAGCCTCAATCATATTTAAAGTCTGGTTCAGATTATTGTTGTAAAATGTGTGGGTTGTATAACATTGGGTATATATCTCTTTAAGGACCCTTCCATGTAGCCAACTGATTTCCATACATATACTGTACAACAATATTTTTAGAGAGAGATTTCTAGAAAAACTAACAGCCCACATATTACTCTGCTCATTCTTTTGTCCATGAAAGTACATTATTAGTTTACATTATCAGCTATCTTCAATTATTTTAATGAGTGACGAGATAAAGATATGTATTGATTTGTTTTCTGTTTTTCAGTATTGCGCTATCTGCTGTAAGAGTTGGATTGCCTGGATAGCACTCAAAATAAAACTTTTTATTGTATTACAGTGCATGTGACAATAAATAATTCAGTCCATGCCACCTCTGGGAATACAATCCAGCTGGTTTCCTTCTCCAGCCTTGTTTATTTCCCTCCTGTCTATATAATTTTGCATTGAAGTAATTTATTGCTTCTGTTTTCACCATCTCATAATTTACAAATTCCAGATTATTGCCATTGACAGCATAAGGAAGTCTTTACTGCCTCAGCCAGATTGCTTTCGCAAGCAATTCAATGTGTATCCCCTGGTCTTGTACCATCAGCTTATGGGAACAGATTTTTCTCTGTCTATCTTATCCAAATCTTGATTAAAGATATACACCTCAATCAAATTTCCCCTTTCAAATAAAGCAAGAGTGCTTCTATGTCTATACCTCTCCCACCTACCACATTACACTTTTAAAATGGGAGATGCACCACCAGATTTAGGTCATTACAAATTCCAAGCATTTACTTTCTTGTTTCAGATTTCTAATATCTCTGGGTTACAGTCTGGCTCAGAGGAGTTGCACCTATTTTTTAAATGCTGTGGTTTTCTTTTTTGGCAGTGATAGTTTATGATCCATCATTCTCATACTGTTAACATTAAAGTATTGGCTCGTACACAAATGTTTGAAACTTGAATGGGTGTAGTGAACTAGGATTCACTAGAATTGTGCTGTACTAACAACTGGTCCCGCCTCCCAGCTCCACCCCTGGGGGCCCATTTGTAACCCTGGTTTCCCACCTAAACCCAGAACCACTCTGAAGCCTGTTCATGAACCCTACCTGTGTTGTAAGCTAATAAAAGAGTTAGTTCTCCTAGACACCTCATTGGTAATATGGAAAGGGACCCTCCGGAACTGATAAAGGCGGCCGTTAACCTCAAATGCTGCGTACGGGTAGTCCTCAGAACAGATTGGCAGCTGGTGATAGGCAGTTTTCAGGTCAATGGTCGAACAGACCCGATACTGCGCGATATCATTCACCATATCCGAAATTCAAGGGAGGGGTTATGTATCCAGGAGTACATATCTGTTAATTATTTGGGGATAGTCAATCACTAACTTGGACTTGCTTTCCTTCTTTACTACCACCACTCTCTCCACGGGCTGGTGCTGGGTTTGATGATCTACTCCTCCAGCAGGCGCTGGGTCTCCATCTTTATAAACTCCCTGTCTGCCCCACTGTACCTCCTGCTCTTGATGGCAATGGGCTTACACTCAGCAAACAGGTTTGGGAACAGAAGTGGAGGGGTCAGAGTGGAGAGGCTACAAGTGGGTTCTGCTTTTGAGGGCCCTCCATTCCGAACCGTTACTGGGGGAAGGGGACCAGAAAACTCCAAGGTCACGCTTTTAAGGTGGCACAGGAAGTCCAGACTCAACCATACTGGAGCACACAATTCATCTAAAATGTACATGCAAAATTTACAAAACTACCCCCCCCCACCCCCCAACCCTTCAAATGAAAGATGAACTCTACAATGTTTCTATACATGCGCCAAATGGGGCTGGGACACTAGGAACATTCGGTAATTAGAGGGGTACATTTTTAAGTTATATTTTTGCACTGTCAGTGAATCTATGAAACTTTCTGTGGAACCTGTGTCAATTAGGCACTTGGTCAAATGTCCATTTACCTTCACCATCGAGTTGCTGTGCTGGTGAGGTCTATTCTGGTTGATGACCAGCAATCCCAGGTTTCTGGAGATGTCATATTCTTCCCTAAAGTGGCCCCCTCCGTCCTGAGTCACCCAGCTTAGGTAAGATCGCGCCGACCTCTTGATGATGATGGCGCTGAATTCAAAAATTTGGCTGCAGCAAGATGGCCACTGAGCCTTTTCGCACCATTTTCGTGGCAGCAGGTTGCACAGCAGGCAATCTTGGATGAGTCCCAGGACAGACGGCATGGGGCCATGGATTTCCCCAGACCTCCCTTTGCTCGCAGACCCTCGCCCAATGTTCCTTCTTCCCACAGCTGGAGCATGCAGAGTCTTTGGCTGGGCAGCCGGCACGGCAGTGCTGTCCCTTACTGCAGAAAAAGCACTCCCAAGTTTGGGAAGTAGCAGCCGTTAGATCGGGGGCTGCCAGTCCTTGGAGGTGCTCCAGGTTGTTGTTCTCGAGACTGGCCTGTTCCAGTGATTTGGCCAGCTCGATGTGGGTAGTGAGGTCCTTCCTTCCCGACTTGAGCAGTCGCTGCCTCACATACCTTGAGTGAACCCCTCGACTAAAGTGTCCCGGATGTGTTCATCTTCCTGGACACGGCTGAAGCGGTCTCATACCTGCATTTCTTAGCCAGCATCCATGGAACCAGCAGGTAGCCATCAAATGTCTCTCTGGGCTGTTGGCGGTGTAGGGTGAGTCGGTGCTTCACTAGGACCTTGTTCAGGGCCTTCATGTAGCAGGCCTTCAGCACCTCGATGGCAGCCTCGTACATAGGGCAGTCTCGGACAACTGTGCACCCTTTCATCCCTACCCTTGAGAAGGGTGCTGACCTCCAGAGCTCGTCTGTGTGGAAGTCGTCCCTGGTCGTGTTCACCTAGGCCTGGAAGCAGTCTTGCCAATATGCAAACTCCTCAGCCGCATTGGGGGACTGGGGGTGGGGGTGGGGTCTATCAACAGCATATTTGGCTTAAGCAACGCCTCCATCCTTGTTTGTAAGCTAATTAAAATGTAGCGTAGATAAAAACTCACATTCGACTGGAGAGAGAACTTAACGCTTTTATTAGCTTAGAACACAGGTAGGGTTGATGAACAGGCTTCAGAGAGGTTCTGGGTTTAGGCAGGAAACCAGGGTTTATATACGGGCCCCTGGGGGTGGAGCCAGGAGGCAGGACCAGTCATTAGTACAGAGCACTTCATTGGGCATATTACCTTTGCCTTTAATTGACTATTTCTTGGATCCACGAGTTCCTGTGTTTCCTGCATTGTGACGGTGATGGCACTCTAGTTGTGGTGAAGTGCCTTGGGCTAGCTTAATACTGTGTAAGGTTAAATAGAGAAGGCATTTCTTACCACTGGAAGTGCTTTACCTACCATGCTTCTAAGTGATTGTTCTCATAATTTGAAGCTCTTCTAACTAACTCCATGAGTAGAAATGTAAATCAATTGCTGCACGTGTTATCAGTGCATGGAATCTGATAACGTGACAGGCTCATATTTCACGCAAAATTTACTCTTCCAATCCAATATCCAAAAATTACTCATATAAGTAATTTCCTTCAATTGCATTTGCTTATTAATTGAAATATAATTCTTTAATTGAGAAATGACAGTTGGAATGAATGAAGATTTTAAAAACACAATTTATATTGATTTTTGTTCATCTCTCTTGATTGAGATCAGTAAGTAGCATGTGCGGAATAGAGAATAGCAGGATGTACCATCCCACACCAGAGATAAATAACCAATATACTTTATTTTAACATTAATGTTTCCATTACTGATAAATGAAAAACTGCTGCATCATCTAATGCAACTTTGACTTTTAAGTGCTTTCAAATGAAGTGCAAAATTAAATTGATATCACTTGAGTCCTTTCTTTGCTTTTAAATTATTAAATTGGGAAATCCTACCATAATCGCAGATAAAGTTCCACTTTATATTGCTGACAACCAAGATATGCCTACACAATCAGTATCAGCATGAATTCCAATGTAAGGTTGTATCCTGGTGAAAGTAAATGTAATATTGCTCCTATCATCAGATCCTAGTCCCAACAGTATACTCATTCAAATCCATTGAGATTTTCCATTTGTCTGATGAGTCAATTATAAAGTTGAATTGGTAAGTGATCCCTTCACTGGTTTCTGGGCCAACGTGGAAATACCGCTTAAGCACTTTTTTTTTGGATTACATCATATTTTTGTGTATCCTCAATGCTGTTTGTTTAACTGACCACAAATTAGTAAAATGAAAATAAAACTAAAGGTTCTGATTAAATGAAACAATCATTTTTTTTAAAAAAAGGTACAGCAAGAACCATTCATCTAATTGCATCCATTAGGAATCACACAGTTGAATCTGGTGTCAAAGGTAAAACTCTTAATCATGGCTCCGATAAACAAATACAAATCCTTAATGCAATACAGAAAGCAAGGAATCACAGACTTCCAGTTACTAACACCAATGATGGTGCACTTTGCCTTCTCTCACTGGGTGATTTTTCAATCTAATGCCACCTTCTTATATTCCCAGTCTTTTAAGCTTCCTTAAAACACAGTGTTGGAGGAATATACCAAGGTAGACTGAAAGTTGGTTGACAGGCAAGAAACAGAGAATAAATGGGTCTCTCTCTGAGTAAAAGGCAGTAACTGGGATGTTATGCAAATTAATGCCTGGGCCTCAGTTATTGAAATCTAAGATAATCATCGAGATTTCAGATATTGATTTGTATAATGGAAGCAAAAGTACGATTTCTAAATTTTCAACCATTTGAAAACTTGGTGGCATTGTGAGTTAGCACGAGGATGCAAAGAATTTAAAGGTGACAGGTATATATGGTGGTTGCATTATAATTTGGACAAATGAAAGTATTAAACTCAAAGGGAAAGACAGGCAGAATATTAAATCAATCGTGAAAGACTGGGAAATGTTAATATACAAAGCAAATGTATTCCTTGTACTCCAGTCACTGAAAGTAAATATGCATGTGGAAGATGCATTTGACAAGGAAAATTATAATATTGGCTTTTAGTGCAAGAGATTTTGAATATAGAAGCAATAATGTTTTTACTAGCCTTGAAAAGACCATATTAGAAGGAAAGTATGTAATTTCAATCTCTTTATCCAAGAACAGATAATGCATACATGGGGAGAGAGCAGCAAATCTTCAGACTGATTTCTCAGATCACAAGAGGAGAAACTGAGCTGCCCTTGCCTGCATTCAGGAGTTTAGAAGAAGGAAAGGGAATCTTATGGTAGTCTTGAGAGTTGGATAGATTGGATGCAGGGAGGATGTTTCCCCAATGAGGGTCTAGAATTCTTGTCTCTAAATGCGAGGCAAGAAAGTTAGATGAGAAGAAAACTCTACATTTCCAATGTAATAGCTCGGCATAGAGGAGGCCCATTCACTGCATATCTACAAGAAATAAATAGATTTCTAAACACAAAAGAGATCAAGGGATATAAAGGAGTATTGGGTGAGAGTGGAAATATGGCATTAAGATAAAAGGAAAACCATTAACGTATTCAATGACAAAACATATCAATGCTTATTCTTTATAAGTCTGAGGAGATTTTGCATGTCTTTCAATATTCTATCAAACTTCTACAGGTAAACTGTGGAAAGTACACTGACTGACAATCTCAGCCAGGTTTGGTAAATTCAAGTCTCCAGGAACACAGAAGACTGCATAAAGTAGCAAACATAGCCAAGTCCATCACAGGCTCTAACCTCCTAACAACTAAAGACATTTGCATGAGTCACTGCCTTAAGAAGGCAGACAACATCGTAAAGAACCTTTGTCATTGTGGTCACAACCACTTTTCCCTGCTACCTTCAGAAAAGGTAAAAAAGCCATAAGACCTCTAGGTTCAAGAATAGTTTCTTCCCAACCTATTGAGCCTCCCTGGACTGGGTCAATCATAGATTGCTTTGACACTATAAGTGCAAAAACTTTCCATAGGTCAGTTGTAAGGCAGTGAAGCATTAATAGGAAAACCTCATGGACTAACAATAAACGGATATCTTTTTCAATCTCACTAGCCTGAAAAACAGCTGCTCATACAGAAAGAAACAGTTTTCATTCACATTCTTTCCCCTCCAAGGGCTATTTTTAGGACCAACAATCAAACTGCGCTCTTCATTTTCACAAAGATCTACGACTTCCAGTCACCTTGATACTTTTACTCATGGAGGTCAGGGTCATTAATACAAATCACTTTAATATCACTCCAGGCAGCAGTTGATGATCTTTACTACACGTCACAGTTTACTGCTCATTTCTGCATGATGGAGGTAACCTGACTTGCAAACTCACACCAAGAAGGCTTTAGCTACTCTTCTTTTCGTCCACAGGAACTGGCAAAGAAGTACACAGATTAGCCTGCCTTGTAGGGTGTTCTAAATTGCCAGAATTGATTGAACCTTTGTCGAGATCCTCCCGACAGTAACCTGCCTGAGGCACCTAGTTGTGGCTCAAGAGGTTCTCCATCATCCTTATGCACAAAGACGATGCCAGTTTCCAGCCTGTGAGGCTTTTGATCTGCTGTGAACCCTCTCCACCCTATATTTTTTTTTTTTAAATAATAGTTTCCACTCATCAAGCAACAGAAATCCCTGGAATTGGTGCTGTTCTCATTATTTTAATGTTCTTTTAAGGGCTGGCAGTTGAGGTTGCAGCTGTAAAGCTAGATACCAGCTACCACAAGAACTTGCTGTAGAGCAGAACAATGTCATGTTCAAAGTGAGGCAGTGAAGCTTTAATAGGGAAGTCTAACAGTATTAATGCAGGAACCTTCTAAATGAAGATCACTGTCTTAATGGGACATTCACAAACACCATCAGCATAAACCATAATCTCTGAAATATAATAAACAATCTGTGTCAAATGTTTAAGGGATCAAATAGGAGCTCCTGTTTACAACCCAAAAGAGCAACGTAGTGAAAAATCATTAATGAGTAGAATAACAGATTGAATGAGTCAAATAAAACACAGAAGCTTCAAGACATTTAATCACACTTAAATAGCCAAGGAATTGGAAAATGAAAATAACCTGAAAGGTCATGGAACAAAAAGAATTTTGAATATGAATATGTTCCAGAAATCTGAGATTAATTTTCAGATCAGACCATGGAGGGTTACTTGAGAAAAAAGTTCCTTTTGAGACTTAATTTGAAATTTGTGGGAATTATGTACACGATGGAGCTGATGAAAATGAGGAAGTCAGGGGAAATGGAAAGGGAGTTCAAGTGATAAATAATTTCCATGTATCATGGCAAATCAGTCACCTGGGTACCAGTTGATCTCTCTATACAAGAGAATGATACACTGAATCATAAAAGGAATGAAGGAGGACCATTTTGGGTCAAAGAAATGAGGGAAAATTGTTGAAGTCCGACGCAAGAAATGGAAGCACCGTCACACAATAATCAGTGAAGTGGAGGGGTTTTGGAGGTGACCAGAGTTGGAACTGAACAACTGGGCATACATGGGTGTCCATTGCAGTATTTTCTTTCTAATTTTAAGTAATGGGTGGAATTATAAATGGGATGTTTTTCCATCTGATCTCAAGTTTAATAATTTTTTATGAAATATGGATTGATTGGACCATTGGTCAACAGTAAAATGAAGAGACAGATAAAGGTTCAGGGAGAATATGCTAAAAGAAAAGCATGTAATTACAGGTTAATAACCTGACAATATTAACTTGCTTTTGACGGGAGGATAGGTGGAAGCTGGATTTGGAGAAAGGCCATCAGAGTAAGGAAAAAATTAGATTAATAAAACAGGTACAAGTTGTACAGATGATTCCAATGCAGGTGATATAAAAGGTTAAGTCATGCATAGGAAACACTGAACAGACAAGGGGTTCAGAAAATAAGAAAACAATCTGAGTGGGGTTCTTTGATGTCTGGTGCCATGCTCATGGTTCTCTCTGAAAAACATTGTTTATTCACCCTCTGAAAACTAGGATTGGCTGGCTATGGGTATCTGTGTCTTTTAACAAGTTGACAAAGAGCAATTAAACTTCATTTTGTTGGAGTTTCTACAACAGAAATAGATGGTTACATCATAATCTCTGCTGTGGAAATAGATTGTTTACTACCAGAAATATACATGTTTAGATATTGTGATTTACTAATTCTGTCTGGTAACCAAGTCCATTATCCTTAATATTGGTATCTGCATTCTGTGTGGAGGTTGGCAGCCACTCCTTTACTTTTAGTCACACCCAGTTCTGTAGAATTAGGTTTTCCTGCCATCTGCCCCTGCCTTACGAAGAAACTGCAGCTCAAATGATAGATAAATTATATGTGTCGAGTTAAGTAAACAAAGAGAGAAAATCAAATGTTAATAACCATAGATCAAAGAGCTGTGTAAGACTGCAGGTTGACCAGAGCAGGTGTTTTTTGAACTGCTTCTGTGGATCACAGACTATTCCACCATGTCTCAAAAATTGAGCTACTGATTGCTCCAATGTTTATAACTGAATTATTGCCCGTGGGAGGCAGAGAGTTGTTTTTATCTCCAATAAATGCCGATGGCAAACACATATGTCAGACGTGAGTCAGAGGTAACATTACTACCTCATAGTAAGAAGATTCTTGCCCCATTCAGTTCAGGTTGGTAATCTCAGATAACATTCTACATCTATCATGAGTGGAAATGCTGCCTCTTTGGTGATAGGTTAAAACAAGACTCCTCCTGCTCACTGGTGAACATTGAAGATTCTAGTTTCATATCATTAGTTAAAGCTTAGAAAAAATAAGATAATATAAATGAAAGATCAGGTAGCTGGATAACTAACATATTGGTTTATCACCATTTTTTTTTTTAAAATCATACTTAACATTTCTTATATCCTTTACAGACGTTAGTGGACCTAAATCAAGTCAAAACACATTATTGAAAACTAACAAAATCCATCTTGGAGATGAACCCTAAGAATTACTGCAGTTTTTTTTTGCATCACCAGAAGACAATCTTCTGTTAGTTATGTGAAGGACTGCAAAATTATTAAAATGTTAAGGTTGTCTCTTCCTAAACCACATCTATCAACAAGACAGGAAAAACATGCTTTCATAAACTTAAAACATCTCCCAAAACTTTCACAGCCAATTATTTTTTTATGCTGTAGTCATTGATATACTTCAGATAAACATTGGCAATCTTACCACAAAGAAATAAGGAAATAATGCAGTGTGACACTCCCTCAGTTCAACAAGGATCTGTTAGGCTGGTTATGTTGCCAGATACTGATGTGACTCAAAATGTGACAATTCCTTTTTCTCCACCCCGGATCCCCCCCACCTCTCCACCCCCCTCTCCACCCCGGATCCCCCCCCCTCTCCACCCCGGATCCCCCCCCTCTCCACCCCGGATCCCCCCCCCCCCGGATCCCCCCCCCGGATCCCCCCCCCGGATCCCCCCCCCGGATCCCCCCCCCAGATCCCCCCCCCGGATCCCCCCCCTCTGATCCCCCCCCCGGATCCCCCCCCCAGATCCCCCCCCCGGATCCCCCCCCTCTCCACCCCGGATCCCCCCCCCTCTCCACCCCGGATCCCCCCCCCTCTCCACCCCGGATCCCCCCCCCTCTCCACCCCGGATCCCCCCCCCTCTCCACCCCGGATCCCCCCCCCTCTCCACCCCGGATCCCCCCCCTCTCCACCCCGGATCCCCCCCCTCTCCACCCCGGATCCCCCCCCTCTCCACCCCGGATCCCCCCCCCTCTCCACCCCGGATCCCCCCCCCTCTCCACCCCGGTTCCCCCCCCTCTCCACCCCGGATCTCCCCCCCCTCCACCCCGGATCTCCCCCCCCTCCACCCCGGATCCCCCCCTCTCCACCCCTGATCCCCCCCTCTCCACTCCTGATCCCCCCCCTCTCCACCCCTGATCCCCCCCCTCTCCACCCCTGATCCCCACTTCCATAGACTCTGCTCGACTTCTTGAGTTCCTCCAGCAATTTGAATTTTTTTGCACCAGATTTCAGCCTCAACAGACTCTTGTGTCTCCAGTTATGTTGTCTGGTATCCAGACTGGATATTTATTAAGAAGCCCATTGAATGAGAAGTATGAGAGCTACCACGAAGCCAAAGCTGAGAGCTCAATGTTTGAAAGGATTTAGGGAGTTAATTTAAAGGATTAAGAAGATTGGCTTGTTTTTTTTTTTAAAAAAAGCTTTGCTGGCAAATCTTACTTTGAGATTTTCTCCCGAGTCCCAGTTGTGATAAGGACTCTGATCATTTTGTGAGAGGAACTGAAAAGAGGCAGGTGGATGAAAACACACAGAAGATTGCAGATGAAGAAATCTGAAGGTAAACACAGCCTGGTGGAGGAACTCAGCAGGTTGATTAGCATCTTTCTTTTTCAATCTTTTATTAACATTCAGATTAATAAACACAAGAATGATACAAAGATTAGGATTGAACAGGTTACTTAGCATCAGTGGGAGAAAAAGAATGATTGATGTTTTAAACCAAAACCCTTTATTGAGGCTGGGGATATGGAGAAGGGAAGCCAGTGTAAAGAGGGAAAAATGAGCAATAGCAGCCTTACACCCGCTCCCCTCTATGTGACTCATCTTTCTCCACCTGACACCTTTGTTTATCTTGCCTCTCTCTCCCTTTGCCTGGCATCTGTCAATCCTCTGCCTCTGTCTGTCAGGTTTCACTGCCTGCTGGTCCACCAATCTCACAAAGGGCCTCCTCTCTCCTCCCAACCTTCCGCTTTAACCATCTTCTCTTTCAGTTTTGATTAAAGGATTTTGGTTTGAAGCATCAACTATTCTGGTTGGATAATGGAATTGTTTCCATGTGTGGACAAACCAAAGATAGGAGGGGGGCAGATAGTGTTCAGGAAGCATAGAGTCTGCAGAAAGTCCTAGACAGGTTAGGAGATCGAACAAGGAAATGGCAGATGGAATACAGTGTAGACAAGTGTATGATCATGCACTTTGGTGGAAGGAATAAAAGCCCAGACTATTTTCTAAACTGGCAACAAGTTCAGAATTTGGAGGTGAAGAGGAACTTAGATTATTTCCTAATGGTTACCTTGTAATGTAAGGAGGTAAGAAATGCAAATGTAATATTAGCATTCATTTCCAGCAGGTTAGAATATAAAAGTAGGAAAGTAATGCTGAGGCTTTCTAAGATATTGGCCAGACCACACTTGGAGTATTGTGAGCAGTTTTGGGCTCCGTATCTCAGAAAGGATGTATTGGCATTGGGGAGGATCCATAGAAGGTGCACAAGAATGATCCCAGAATTAAAGGGCATTTGATGGCTCTGGGACTGTACTTGCTGGAGTTTAGAAGAATGAGAGGAGATCTCCTTTGAAACCTATCAAAGAGTGAAAGGACTGGATAGAGAAGATGTGGAAAGGATGTACTCTGTTGTGGGTGGAGTCTGGGCTCAGAGAGCATTGCCACAGAATAGAAAAATGTCCCTTTAGAACAGAGCTGAGGATTTTTTTTTTAATCTGGAAGATGGTGAATCTATGGAATTAATTACAGCAGATGGCTGTGGAGGCCAAATCATTGTGTATGTTTAAGACATGGTTAATGTAGTGATTAGTACAATGCGATTAAGTGCTGGGACCTGGGTTTGAATTTGACACTGTCTGTAAGGAGTTTGTACGTTCTCCCTGTGTCTCCTTGGCTTTCTTCCAGGGGCTTCGGTTTTCTCCCACCTTTCAAAACATACAGAAATTGTAGATTAATTGGAGTATTTTGGTGGCACGGGCACATAGGCCGGAAGGGGCTGTTATGGTACTGTATATTCAAATTTTAAAAAGGTAGATTAAGTTCTTGATTAAGAAATACATCGTTATGGGGAGCATGCAGAAGAATGGGATTGAAAAGGATAGTAATTCAGTCATGATGGAATGGCAAGGCAGACTCAATGGGCCGAATGACTTAATTCCACTCCAATTTCTTATAGTCTCACATTCTTTTTTTCTCTCACTGATGCTGCTTAACCTGCTGAGTTCTTCCACCAGATTGTGTTTGGCTGGATGAAGAGACAGACTCAGAATCCATACAACATCCTTCCATCTGACCACCCTCTGAAAATTAAATACATCATGTTTTTAGTTGATCCACATTGAGCACCCCAGGCCCTGGTCATCAACTGGCCAAGTGAGTGCCCTGAGTGCGCATTGAGCAATCGCTCATCACCATGAAGCGTCACCTGCTCCTCAGTGGAACAAAAGTTAATTACCATGTGAGTAGGTGTACATACAATAAGACATTTTTTTTAATGTTCCTGCCAGTTCAGACAAAATACTTTAGGGCTGTTTTCCTTCATAAATAAAACATTGCATTTGGATTAGAGGAAAGGATTCTGTGTTTTCAGTGTCCTGTAAGTTTCTGCTACAGGCATCACATAATTCAAGGGATTGAAGGTACCCATGGTGCTTCACACACTCCTCCAAACCTCAGCATCTTCACTGTCTGTGCCTGTATCTACTGGGTAATGATACTCCAAGGCATTCATGGCCAAAAGTGGTACCCTTTCCAACAGCAGCCACTTAGCACCACTACAAAGGATCAGAGATAGTGCAGGGTAGAGCTGAGAGAGTCCTAAAGTAGGCTTTAGATTGCTATCAGGCTGAGAGATTTAGAAAACATTGTCAGGTGGCCTTAGAAACCTGTGGTGCCTAACTCTGTCTTGCAGAGATAATTTATTCTGAATGACTTCAAAGAGGAAGATACCCAAGGTCATTTCTGGGGTTTAGCTAAAGGAGATATAGAAGCATGTCTGGGATGCAGGGAACCACTTTCTGCCCTTGTCCCATTGATTTCCTTTCTCCACACCCCGAATAGTCAGGGATTTGCAGACACTCCCCTGCATTTAATAGCCTCATCCCATTCATTCATCCATCTCATCAAAGTCAATCTAAATCTTTCTAAAGAAAACATGCATATCATTTTAAATAAATTGATATAGATTGTGTGTCCAGTAGATTATCGCCACAGTCCTCTTGGCTGATCTTAGCATTTGAGTCCACTTCCTTTTCCTGTATCAATATGCTACTAACCAACTAGTCCTGTAAACACTCAGATCCTAAGCAAATGACACAGAGCTGTAAATTTACCTTGCCTCTGTCCAGAGAGTGAGAGAGTGAGATCAGGCTCAGGAGATGAGACCAAAGCCTGCAAAGAATGCGTACCATGCAATTCTGGCGCCCTTGCCAAGGAAACAATTTCTGGACTCAACCTATCTGCTATTTGGGAAAAAATAAAGTTTTTATCCATTTAAAAGGAACACATGTATGGAAGAAATGTTCAACGAAGTGGAAGAAGTCGTCAACAATGTATTTTGAAATTAAAAGTTTCCAGTATTTTCCGCTTTTACTCCAGACTTCCAACTTTTGAAGTTAATGCCTTTTGATATTTTATATCCTTTTGATTTGTGTGAAGTTTTACTCAGTTGGTAATCAAGTTTACATGACCCACATACGTGGGATTCTAACACATCATACCAAAATTATGCCATCCACCACTGAGGTCAGCAAGGCATGTATACCTTGCATGTGCCCAAGGCCCCACCCAGTGCTATAAACTGTAGTCCAACTTGGAATTCTTACTTTTATTTGTATAGCTGTATTTTGTAGCAAAACTAATGATCTAATATTTCCTTAGCCCTGTGCCCACTTCACTGCAATAGATTCATCAGAAATATGGTGGAAATAAGGTTGGAGCAATAGAACCTTGAGGAAATTATGTCCGCGAGTTGGTCCAGTTAACTGGGTTCTTTGTTTCTTACAAGGGAGTGCTGCTGGACTTGCGGCTCCTCATCACCTCCAGTACTGCCATACCTCAGGATCTTTTGGCTAATGCACTGCCTCATCAGCTTTCCCTTCCCTCCCATACTCCAAACATCAGCAGATCTTTTATAGTATGCAGTAACCCCCAACCCAGTACTTCAAAATGACTGATAACTACAGCTATATCTAATTATATATTAGAGCTTGGGCAACATCTTTGTTCATATCCTGCTTCAGTAATTGATTATTAAATGAAGCAACATAATCAGCATGATACTGCTGCAGTTAAGTGTACTCACAAGATTATAGGTATTCATGGAATAGCGGCAAAAATTCCAGAATGCCTTCTAACTAAAAGCGGAATTTAATTTAATTTCCATAAATTGGTAGGACCGACAATGCTTCGGAGTGAACACTTACATTTTCTACTTCACTAAATTAGTGCCTGCAGTGTGCTTGGACTACATTTCACCCCCACCTGAAAACTCCTGCATGGAGTGCATTTGTTCCATGATCATGAATTAAATAGAAGCAGAGTGTACCCAGAGTTATTTCTAGTCTCTGGGACAAGAGGAAGGATGAAGGCATCAAAGCATTTCTGTGATCTTATTCTGACTGGCTATTTTTAATGTCATGGTTCTGGACTGATGTTAAATTTACCAACAATTTATTGAGGCGTAATTGAAATCCAACAGAGGGAAGCACAGCTTGTCAGCTTCTTAGTTCATGGAGAGAGGAAGTCCGCGGTGGACATGATTGGGACTGAGTGCATGCAACCTGTCAGCACACTCCATGGCTGTCTCTTGTGTCCTATGAGATATATCTGTAAGTGCTCAGTGTAACTATCCCGACACCACAAAAAGTCTGTCTGCACTATTGCCAAATAACTTTGTTTCCACTAGGAAAAATGTGAATATTATCTATTTTTTTTGTATTGTCTCCTTTTAATTCAATTAAGAATTCTATTGTAATTTTTTTTTAAACTTGATTTTGTAGTAAGTAGCTTTTTATTTTTTTCTTTACAAAGTATCTGTTCAGGTGTAGTAAGTAGGAGTTTCAGTGTATATATACATTGTACAATGTTTTTGACAATAAACTCATTATCAAAGCCCACAGCGAACAGATAACAAAAATAAAAGCCGCAGAGGATCTAACAGAGTGGCAACCACCTCCAGTTGCACTGAACTGAAATCATTGGTTCATGACTGAAGTACTCCGATTACCTACAAGTCGTCTTAGATCATGATCCATATGCAAGAACAGTTTCCTGGACAACCAGAGAATTAATGATGTCCATGAATGAGCGTCATCAAATTTAGTGTAGTTGATGGACCTGGTTGTGCCAAGATGTGTCAAGGCTAGAGCCACAAGTTTTACTCAGCGCTGTTTTGGCTGTAATGACATGGAAGAGAGGCAGGGAATAGGAGTAAAGGGAAGACAACCTACTCCTTATCTTGCTGGCCATCATCTTCCATTCTTGGATGGATGCACTTTGTGCCATGAGAGCCAATAGGAAATTTGGGGTTGCAGTGAGCAGAGGTAGACAAGAGACCACTATCTAACTATCCACACAATGACACATCTCACACCTCACAATGAAGAATCATGTTGCAAGAAATACTATGCAAGATGCTTGCATGGTTTCATCTCATTTTAAAATGCCCAATGATATTCTCCACAAGGCTCCTGATGGCTTTATAGCTTTCATGTGGTGGCTGAAATTGTAGGGGTATGTCAAAGACCAGACAGGATGGTCTATCATCTATCCCCCCCAAAATCCACCCCTCAGTGCATTATAACCCCAGAAACATGACCAGCAACGTTGATTGCCCAAGAATAAGAAAATCATTCACACATCCCAACTTGGTGGCCATCAGTGAAACTTGGCTGCAGGAAGGGCATGTTTGACAATATTCCAGGATTCTGTTGTTTTAGGCATGATAGAATGGGGGGGGGGAATAAAAAGGGGGGGAATAAAAAGGGGGAGGAGCTGCATCACTTATTAGAGAGAAAATTACAGCAGTGTTGTGGCAAGATGGTTTGGAGGGATCATCCAGCAAGGCTATTTGGGTAGAATTGAGGAATGGCAGAGGCATGAAAACATTAATGAGAATGTATTATAGATCACCAAATGGGCTGAGTGAATTAAAGGAGCAAATTTGTAAGGAGATTTGTGTGACGGCCCACAATTGCTGAGATTGGGCCGGCACATCGTGAGGCAGCAGACGCAGACAGAGATCGCTAAAGCGACTCCCAGGACAACGAACTGGCAGGGGTAGAAGCTGGGGCAGCATCAGACCAACAGCCCTAAAATGGTGTTGGTCAAGCTGCCCAGCTAAATCAGCAGAAACAGGCTGGGGAAGAAAGGCATTCATATGCATGGACGTTCCCGCCTGCTATTGTTATTCATATGGTGACTCAGTCAATCAGCAAAAATGGCGGGAACTTGAACAGTATAAAAGCAGCCTTTCCAGCCCTAATAAAGGAGTGATCCTAACCTGCCACACTGTGCGTGTGTTTCTTTGTAGCGGTTGGCTACAATTGCGTATATGTGTAATAAACACAAGGTGATAGTTGTGGGAGATTTCAACTTTCCACACATTAACTGGAATGCCCATACAGTAAGAGGGCTGGATGGGTTAGAGTTTGTTAAGTGTGTTCAGGAAAGTTTTCTTAATCAGTACTAAGAAGAACCGACTGAAGAGGGGCCAGCATTGAATCTCCTATTAGGGAACAAGATAGGTCAGGTGACAGAGATTTGTGTTGGGAAAGACTTTGGGTCTAGTGATCATATTGCTATTAGCTTTAGGCTAGTAATGGAAAAGATTAGAGATGGGCTAAAGGTTGAGATTCTTGGTTGGAAGAAAGCAAATTTAGAGGGGGATAAGAAAATATTTGGAGGGTGTGGATTAGGATAAGATATTTTTAGGGAAGGATGTAGCAGATAAATGGAGATTATTCAAAGGAGAAATTTTGAGAGCACAAAGTTGGTATGTTCCCATGAGAAGGAAAGGCTAAAAACTATAGGGAGCCTTGGTTTTCAAAAAATATTGGATACTTGATTCAGAGGAAGAGGGGTGCGTACAACAGGTATAAACAGCAGGGAATGGGCTCACTGACAAAAGGCAAAGGAGGAAAAACCCAACACCCAACCCCAACCAACCAATTTTCCCCTGCAACCGCGTCTGCCTGTCCCGCATCGGACTTGTCAGCCACAAACGAGCCTGCAGCTGACGTGGATATTTACCCCCTCCATAAATCTTCGTCCGCGAAGCCAAGCCAAAGAAGAAGAAAAGGAGAGTTAAAAAAAAATTAAGAAAGAAATTATGAAGCTGCTTTGGCAGGAAAAGTAAAAATAAATCCAAAGGGTTTCTTTAGGTACATTAAAAGTAAAAGAATAGTGAGGGATACAATTGGGCCCATTGAAGAGAAGGGGTAGGCTCCATGAGAAGTCAGAGGAGATGGAGAAATTTTAAATGATTTTTTTTCTTCCGTATTCACTAAGGAAAAGAATATTGAGCCAGATGAAGTGAAAAAATATGATAGGGAGCTCATGGATAATATAAGGATTAATGAGGAGGTAGTGTTGGATATATTAAAAAAGATCAAGGTAGATAAATCTCCAGGTCCTGAAAAAATATTCCATAGGACCCTGAGAGAGGTTAGTGAACAAATAGTTGGAGTATTGACAGAAATATTTAAAATGTTACTGGTGACAGGGAAGGCACCAGAGGACTGGAGGGTGGCTCATCTTGTTCTGCTATTCAAAAAAGGATCTAATAGTAAACCTGGTAATTATAGGCCTGTAAGTCTGAAGTCAGTGGTGGGTAAATTAATGGAAAGTGTTCTTAAAGATGGTATATACAACTATTTGGAAGGACAGGGATTGGTTTGGAGTAGTCAGTATGGTTTTGTATGGGGCAGATCATGTTTAACAAATCTTAGTTTTTTGAGGAGGTTACTAAAAAGGTTGACGATGGGAAGGTGGTGGATGTTGCCTATTTGGTCTGTAGTGAGGCTTTTGACAAAGTTCCCCATAAGAGATATTAGTAAGGAAGGTGAAAGCATTAGTTATTAATAATGAAGAAGTGAAATGGATTCAACAATGGTTGGATGGGAGATACCAGGGAGTAATGGTGGAAAATTGTTTGTCGAATTGACTAATGGAGTGCCTCAGGGATCGGTACTGGGTCCACTGCTGTTTGTCTAGGGTGGCAAATTGGATTAGTAAATTTGCAGATGATACAAAAGTTGTCATCTGGTTGTCCAAGTACAACCCGCTGAAACCTCATTCTCTGATCCTCAGTGCAAAACATGTAGACGTAACACACAAACAGACAAATAATACATATTCAGGACAAGTATTTTATCTATTACATAAATAAATAATGTTTTCTATAAACGAGAGTCTCCGACGGTTAATGTGAGCAGTTCCTTTGGTCATTCAACACTCTCACTCACTGTGGGAAGAAGCTGCTCCTCAGGCTGGTGGTGCTGGCTCTAATACTCCTCTGATTAATGTTTGTCTAGACATTTCTTAAATGTTTTAAGCAACTCCATTTTAGCCACTCATTCAGAACATTGTAGATTCTATGTGTGACAAAGATCCCCCTCATTTTCATCACAAATTTACCTTATAGTTTTATACATCTCTGATTTGCAGAAATGTTTTATGCAGTCCACCCTGGCTATACTCATAATTTAATATACCCCAAATATATTCCTTCTTCTTCTCCTGTGGACCAGAGGGATAATGTATAGCTTCTTCAATCTCTCCTCACAATTAATTGCTCCATCTCACAGGCAATATCCTGGTGAATCTCCTTCACATCTTCACCAGCTCTATTATATCCTTCCTATACCTTGGTGCCCAGGACTGCATGCATTACTCTAGTTTATTGTATTCTAAAAAGTATAGATTTTTCCAATGGATAGGATGAATAAGTCATTCTGTAGATATTTTTGGCAAAATCCTCTTTCAACAATACTATTTGCAGAACATGTAGAGAAATATGGTTCTAAAAAGCCAAATGAAGGAGGTATACAATGGAAAATGCAACATTCATTATTAATTCATGCTTGAAAAATCTAATGGACCAAGGCCAGAATGTCATGAGGCTTTGAATCTATTGGCCAATGAAAATACATCAGAAACTGCTGTTTAAGATCAAGTTGTGTACTTTTTCATAGTCTGCAACCTCTGATATAAATTGATATTGATTAACATTATTAAGCACATTCCAGTAGATTTATTTAAAAGCCTTCTAGTTCTCTGAATGTTCCCAGGGAATATTTGGAACCAACAAACTTTCCCTGGTTCTTCACTGTTAATAAATAATTGCCAGGACAAAATTTCCTGTAAGATATTTCTCTGATATGCACTTCTGAAACTCAAATATTGGAAATTACCTTCCTGTACTTTACACTCCACTGGTCTCAGCATCTTTAGTGTCTGATTATGAACATGAATACTTTCCCAGCAAGAGAAGCAACATTTACTGTAATAAAACCCATTTCCCCAGTTCTGTTATTTTTAGCTCTATGTACTGTCTAAATTAAAGGTAAATAAGTGTAAATTATTTTTAAAAACTTAAATATGAACAATTTAAGTTATGAAATTAAAATCTGATGAACATTTCAAAGGAATAAGATTGAATTTTTAATTTGTAAACTTAATAGCAGTAGAACGAGATTTGTGGGGTGATGGTGGTGCCAATTCTGACATACATTGAGTCGATGGATTTTCAATACAATATCTGATATTGAATATAATTGGTTAGCCCAACTACAATTATATTGCCCATGAATGCCAACATAGGGAAAGTAGATAAGCCTCGATTTCAATCCTCATGCCATAATACTGTAGTGCCAAAATGACTGAATGAGTCTGTTACAACCCAGCTAATATTGTGCATTATTTACTTGGAAGTTAGCACTGGGAAGGAACTACCTCAGTCACTCTAAAGGAATCTCAGTAACTAGCATATTCTGATGAAAGAATAAGTTGTGTACATTGGCTTAAGTTTTATATCTGGACAGCACCGCAGTTTCAGGAAGCCACAATTTATGCACCAGTTCCTTTTGAGTTTGTACAAGTTCAAACCAGATTACGAAGAACCACAAACAGCAATGAGGAAGCATACAGGATGGAGATAGATCAGCTCATTGATTGGTGTAACGACAATAATCTTGCACTCAACATTAGCAAAACAAGGCAATGATTGTAAACTTCAGAAGGAAGGGGAACACGACCCAGTCAGGGGAACACGACCCAGTCAGGGGAACACGACCCAGTCAGGGGAACACGACCCAGTCAGGGGAACACGACCCAGTCAGGGGAACACGACCCAGTCAGGGGAACACGACCCAGTCAGGGGAACACGACCCAGTCAGGGGAACACGACCCAGTCAGGGGAACACGACCCAGTCAGGGGAACACGACCCAGTCATCATCGAGGGCTCAGTAGTGGAGAAGGTCAAGAACTTCAAATTCCTGGGTGTCAGCCTCTCCTAGGATCTGTCCTGGAGCCTCCATGCTGATGGAATTACAAAGAAGGCTCACCAGCAGCTATACTTTGTGAGGTGTCTAAAGAGATTTGGTATGTCACCAAAGACTCTTGTAAACTTCTACAGGTGTACCATGGAGAACATTCTGGCTGGTTGCATCACCGCCTTATGGAGGCACCAACTCTCAGGACAAGAATAAACTCCAAACAGTTGTTAACTCTGCCTGCAATATCACAGCCACCAGATTTCACTCCATCCAGGACACTACATGAGGTGGCGTCTTAAAAAAGCAACTTCTATCCTCAAAGACCCCCACCACGAAGGCCATGCCCTCTTCACTCTGCTACCATTGTAGGTACAGGACCCTAAAGATGAGCACTCAGCGGCACATGGACAGCTTCTTCCCTGCTGCCATCAGATTCCTGAATAATCAATGAAACAAAGACATTGCCTTATTTTTCATACATAACATAACAATTACAGCACGGAAACAGGCCATTAGGCCCTTCTAGTCCGCACCGAACCAAACACCCCTTTCTAGTCCCACCTCCCTGCACAATGCCCATAACCCTCCATCTTCTTCTCATCCATATACCTGTCCAACCTTTTCTTAAATAATACAATTGACTCCGCCGCCACTATTTCTCCCGGAAGCTCATTCCACATGGCTACCACTCTCTGAGTAAAGAAGTTCCCCCTCATGTTACCTCTAAACCTCTGCCCCTTAATTCTTAACTCATGTCCTCTTGTTTTAATCTTTCCTCCTCTTAACGGAAATAGTCTATCCACATCCACTCTGTCTATCCCTTTCATAATCTTAAATACTTCGATCAAATCCCCTCTCAACCTTCTACACTCCAAAGAATAAAGACCTAATCTGTCCAATCTCTCCCTATACTCTAGATGCTTAAACCCAGGTAACATTCTGGTAAACCTTCTCTGCACTCTCTCCACTCTGTTTATATCCTTCCTATAATTAGGCGACCAGAACTGCACACAGAACTCCAAATTAGGCCGCACCAACGTCTTATACAATCTCAACATCACCTCCCAACTCCTATATTCCATGCAATGATTGATAAAGGCCAGCATACTAAAAGCCTTCTTCACCACCCTATTCACGTGAGTTTCTACCTTCAGGGAACGATGTACCGTTACTCCTAAATCTTTCTGCTCTTCTATATTCATCAATGCTCTCCCATTTACCACGTATGTCCTATTCTGATTCTTCTTACCAAAATGAAACACCTCACACTTATCAGCATTAAATTCCATCTGCCATTTTTCAGCCCACTTTTCTAAGCAACCCAAATCCCTCTGCAATCCTTGAAAACCTTCATTATCCACTATTCCACCTATCTTAGTATCGTCTGCATATTTACTAATCCAATTCACCACCCCATCATCTAGATCATTAATATAAATAACGAACAACAATGGGCCCAATACAGAACCTTGAGGCACACCACTGGTCACCGGCCTCCAACCTGACAGACAATTATCCACTACCACTCTCTGGTCTCTCCCTTTCAGCCAATGTTCAATCCATTTGACTATCTTAAAATTTATACCTAAAGACTGCACCTTCCTAACTAACCTTCCATGTGGTACCTTATCGAAGGCCTTACTGAAGTCCATATAGACAACATCCACTGCGCTACCCTCATCCACATTCCTAGTCACCTCTTTAAAAAATTCAATCAGATTGGTCAAACATGTCCTTACTCCCACAAATCCATGTTGAGTGCTCCTGATCAGACCGTGTCTATCCAGATGTTTTTAAGTACTATCTCTAAGAATTTTCTCCATTAATTTACCTACCACAGACGTCAAACTTACAGGCCGATAGTTGCCAGGCTTCCTCCTTGAACCCTTTTTAAATAACGGAACCACATGCGCAATTCGCCAATCCTCCGGCACTATCCCCATATCTAATGACATTTGGAAAATTACCGCCAGAGCCTCTGCTATTTCCTCCTTCACTTCTCTCAATGTCCTGGGGAAGATCCCGTCTGGTCCCGGAGACTTATCCACCTTTATATTCTTCAAAAGCCTTAAAACTACACCTTTTGTAATCTCTATATTCCCCATATTTACCCAATTTGCTTTTTTTAATCTCACATCTCCCAATATCCTTCTCCTTAGTGAATACCGAAGAAAAGAAACTGTTCAATATCTCCCCCATTTCTCTAGGCTCCACACACAGTTTTCCGCTCTGATTTTCTAAGGGACCAATTTTGTCTCTAGCTTTCCTCTTACCATTAACATATTTGTAGAACTCTTTTGGATTAGTTTTCACCCTGCTTGCCATAGTTTCCTCGTACCTTCTTTTAGCTTTCCTAATTCCTCTCTTAAGATTCCTCTTACATTCAATGTATCTTTCAAACATCTCCTTAACTCCATGCTTCTTATATCTAATATACGCCTCCCTTTTTCTTCGAACCAAGTTTCCAATATTCTTTGAAAACCACGGCTCTCTCAAACCTTTTGCCCCTCCTTTTAACCTAACAGGAACATAAAGCTTTTGCACTCTCAAAATCTGATCTTTAAAAGACTTCCATCTCTCTACTACATCCTGCCCATAAAACAAATTGTCCCAATGCACACCCTGCAAGTCCTTTCGCATCTCCTCAAATCTAGCTTTTCCCCCAATCAAAAACCTCAACCCTTGGCCCTGACTTCTCTCTTTCCATAATGACATTGAAGCTGATGGCATTATGATCACTGGACCCGAAGTGCTCGCCAACACTAACCTCCGTCACTTGACCCATCCCATTTGCCAACAGTAGATCTAACACTGCTCCTTCTCTGGTTAGCACCTCTACATATTGTTGTAAAAAACTATCTTGCACACATTTCACAAACTCTAACCCATCCAGCCCTTTCACAGAATGTGTTTCCCAATCTATACGTGGAAAATTAAAATCTCCCATAATTACAACCCTGTGCTTATCACAAATATCTACCATCTCCCTACAGATTTGCTCCTCTAGGTCTCGGTCCCCTCCGGGTGGTCTATAATACACCCCTACAAGTGTAACCTCTCCTTTCCTACTCCTCAGTTCCACCCAAATAGCCTCCGTAGATGTGCCCTCTAATCTATCCTTCCTAGGCACCGCTGTAATATTTTCCCTGACAAGCAATGCAACCCCACCTCCTCTTGCCCCTCCGACTCTATCACACCTAAAACAATGAAACCCAGGGATATTCAGTTGCCAATCACATCCCTCCTGCAACTATGTCTCACTAATTGCTACCACATCATACTTCCAAGTATCAATCCACACCTTCAGCTCATCCACCTTTTTTACAATACTCCTGGCATTAAAATATATGAATTTCAGAGATTTCACAATTTTTAATCCCTGTTTTCCCTCATCTTTAATAACAACATTATTTACTTTTCCTGCCAATTGCCCTTCATCTTCTTCCAGAGCATTTCCCTTCTCTATCACCTGCCCATCCATATTCAAATACTTACTACAAACTTTCTTTGTTTGCATTCTAACCTTCTCCTTACTGCTCTGTACTATTTTGTTCCCTCCCCCCAACCATTCTAGTTTAAAGGATCCTGAGTAGCCCTAGCAAATACCTCTGCCAGGATTCTGGTTCCCCTGGGATTGTTATTTTTATTTTTTTTATAGTCATGTTGTAAGATGGTTATGTTTGCTCTATGATGCTACCGCAAAATACAAATTTCATGACTTGTTCATGACAATAAATCCTGATTCTGACCTTCATGACCATAGGTCTCGACTGTCAGCATGAAGCAGTTTCAACTGAAGACCTGGGAAATATTTCACTTTGGGCTGATAATTGGCAAGGAACACATCCCAAAACAGCAGGAGCCTGAATCTCAGCAATAATATTAATCAAACAGAACTTTAACTGGACAAGACACCCAATTACTATAGAAATTAAAGCAGCAAATGTCCTAAGCCCGGATACACCAAAAGCATGTCTCCATAAAAAAAGTATTTTCTTCTTACCTGGATGAGAGCATTTCCAGCAACACCAGAAATTTGACCCCACCCGGAACAAAATAGCCACTTCAGTAGTACTCTCTCAGCCAGCCACACACCATTTCTATAGTAGAGTATTGCACGAACAAAGACCTGCCAAGTCTTTCTCAATAATATCCGTCAAATCTGCATCATCTTCCTCTTGGAAGCAACAAGTGCATGACAAAACCAGTACCAATAAATGCACTACCAAGTCACACTCTACCCTGACTTGACCTATCCTTCCTTGTTTGCAGCCAAGTCCAAAATCCTGGTAATTCATGACAGCTCTGTGAAACATTTTAAGAAGACAGGCCCCCCCCCCCACCCCCCATCAATTCCTCAAGGATAAGAAGAGTAATCATTAAATGCTGAAATTGGAAGTGCTGTCCAGTTTATATTTTATGTCTCTTCCTTTGCTGATCTTCTCAGATCCACTTATCTACAATTAATGAACACAATGCCAAACTGAACTAACCATACTCACAAATCCAATCGCCAACAAAAAAAACCCCACGAGTGTCAACCAATCAGCATGGTGCATTCTCTTCATAAAAGTCCATAGCTCCCTGAAAATGGCAACACACAGATCACTCCATCACAGAAGTAGGCCCTTCAGCCCATCTAGTCTGTGCTCAGATGGCAACTCATTCTATACTCTCATTACTATCTGCATGAAGAAGCCCCCCCCCAATAATGTTCCCCTTCAACTTTTCACCTTCTATTGAGCTCCTCAAATCCTAGAAACATACTTGCAAATCTTCTCTCCACTCCCCAGTATGGAAATGTCAGAAGTTTTAAGATGTAACAGGCATTTTTCCCCCACAGATAAGTAGCATGTACCTGGAATGGATTATTGGGTGGAAGCAGATATGAAAGCAAGAGTTAACAGGCATTTGGATAGCTGCATGAACAGGCAGGGTATGGAGTGATGCAGACCATGTGCAGAAAGATACAAACTGTTTAAATTGACATAATAGCTCACACTGGCATCAGGGGCTGAAGGGCCTGCTCCTCTGCTGTATTGTTCGAAGTGCTCATCTTTGCCTGCTCTATAGTGCTCCTCAGTGCAGCAGTTCACCACGTAAAGTTTGAAGTTGGCCTGCTCTGAACCAAAATACTGCCTGACTGTGAACAGCAGGAATCAAGGCCAAACAGCTGACAGGCAACAGCATAAGCATTGAGGGGCCAGTGGTAAGAGCACAAATGCTGTCAACCCCAGAGAAAACAACTCTTTCTCTATTCAACAACTATCTATCACGCATTCGAACCCTAGTCACTGGTGCAGTCACAGCACTGTGCAAACCATTACGGTAACTATGTCATAATTAATCCCCGTTAATTTTAAACGCATTATATTTTAACCTAGCATATATTCTGACATATAGAAAAATCCACAAAACTTAAAAATGTCACCTCAAAATTCACTGGGTCTAAAACCCAAATCTTGACAGCGAAGTCTCAACACCACTGCTATATTCCCCCTACCCCTCCAGATCCTATCCCCAACCTGCTGGCTCCGAATCAAGGGTCCCGGTCACATCCTAGGTGGACTACCACCCTCTTCATGCTGACAACCCAACTCACCTCCACACAAGTGGTGACCGCAAAAAGAATGTGCGTGGATTGAGGGGCATTACTAGTTCAGTGGGGCAAATCGATGTGTGTCCAAGGAAGTCTTAGCGCTTCACCATGGTGTCCATCCACCCATTCTTATTTATTTGAATTGTATTCATTTATTGGTTTCCTCTTTTTTTTTGCCGGTTGTTTGAGTTTCCAGTTGACTGAATTCTGGATAAAAGGGTTCTGCGGTATTCTGAAGGACAGGATGATGAAGAGATAGAGCAGTCTTTAAATAGTCATGACCAAAGCTGTCCCAGTTTCAATAATGGAAGTGTTACTGCATTTCTTAGATGGACATTTCCTGATGGTTCAGCAATGAACCCAAGACAGCAGGCCAGAAGATCTCACACCCTGTCTGAGTCAGCAAGTCTGGGTAAAATCATTAACAAAGCTGGAATTTGCTCTTCCACAGTTCATAAATTTCAAGTAAACTGCTAATGCACTAAGCTGTGTAATAATATTGTCCATCAGACATCAACTCTAAGGCAGCTTATCAATAACATTCATTTGGTTTAACTACAGTACAATGAATACTTACTTGTGCAAACTGACATGTGCATCTCACTTTGTAGGAACAGTATTTCAAAAGCACCACATTGACTGTAAAGTGCTTTTGATGGTCTGAGGTCATGATGGTGAATGCAAGTGAAAGGTTTTTTTTCCCTCTCTTGCAGTAATCGATGATAACGGCCCCCATGATCCAAAACCACAAACGGTAAGACATGATGCAACACAAATTGATTCAAATAATTCTAGTCATCAATATTGCATCAGCCAAGCCAATGAGGGATGCAGGGGAGAAATGATTTAAGACCAGTGGCCACCAAGCAATCCTAGACAGTCTACTCAAGCCGACCACCAGATATGGACAAAACTTGCAATTGACTGCATTTATTGACACTGTCAATTGTCAACAATGCAATAAAGTGGCTGCTTTAATTCTGTGAGATTGTAAATGTGATTAAAAGTGATCCATCACATCACAGAATTACGATGGGGTTATCAGACATTAAATATTTTGTTGTGTTTAATTTCTTCACATGGAGGTTTTGTAATTAATGATGTCCAATATTTCACATTAAGTCAAAACCTTGTTGCTATATTTAGCAGATATGGGAGTGAAGGTAGTTAGCAATCCTATGCAAAATATTGTAAAATATTTGACATAAAAGCAATCATTACTTTTATAAACCATGTTCAAAATATGTAATGCCATGAAATATTAAACAAAATCCTCATCACACTCATTTAGTCTGTTAGAAAGTGTAACTATGCTCAAACAATGGGCACAAGTGAAGTTGCTCCCTTAAGTTTGTGCAAATGGTATAGAGCGAGTGAAGGTTGCCACTAGGACCACAAAGAATTCCACTTACGACCCTGCCCCAGATACATGTTCATTTACCAATCACTAGAGAACTAATGTGCTTAAGTCTGATGATATTGACAAAAAAAATGCCAGAAAAAGCATGTTGAATGAACAGTACTCCATAAAATATGCAAGTACATTGTAACCAACTGCTCAGGTAAAATCCTCAAATCAACCCTACATGAAAGGAATTGGACTTATGAATAAATACAGCATCAGGTAAACTGTTACATAAAGGGTCTTCGAACTGTGAAGAAAAATGCCCTTATTCAGTTTTATCTGGTCACCTTTTATTTGGTCACAGTAAGGCACTTTGACTTTTTGTGCAGTATTTTCATTTATGTTTTGTAAGGTGGTTTATAGTATGTTTGCACTGTGATCCTGCCACAAAACAATAAATTTTGATTAAATGTAATGGACGTTTGCAAATTGTAAACCAAGATCTTCCAGGTTTTTCGCAAGACCCTTTGCAACTTATGGGCTGAACTACTGTTATTTCAAATTCAGACCCTCTTCCAGTTTGGTCCTTTCATTCAGTCTGAAATTTAATGCAGAGTCAGAGAAATTCAACACGGAACATGCTCTTTAGTCCAACTCTTCAATGCCAACCAAATTGGCATTCTGGGCTTGTCCAATTTGTTTTCATTTGTCGTAAAAGTACAATGCTGGAGAAACAACAGGTCAAACAGTGTCCTATATTTAGCAAAGATATAGGACCAACATTTCAAGTTTGAGCCCTTCATCAAGGTTTAGAAAAATGTCAGCAGGCGTCCAAACAAAACGACAGGGGAGAGGAGCACATTCCCAAAGGCAGGAGGTCATAGGTGAATAAGGGAGGGAGAGCAGAGCAGCAAGCAGGGGAAGAGGGGATGGCTCAGTGAATAGAGAGAAGGGGTGGAAAGTTAAGAGAAAGAAGACAAGGGGAAAGGGAAAGAAGGGATAATGGAGAGTAGGTTAGCAGAAACTGGAGAAGTCCATAGCTGTGTTTATACTAAGGACACCTCGCATCACCGCGATTTTTTGTCACTCGCATCACTGCGTATTTTTGGACTACCTGAACTGTTTCTACCAAGCGATTGGATGCGGGCCGACCAGGAAGTCCGATGAGCAATTGAAAACCGCAGGTGAAAAATCGCAACTTCTGGTGAATCACCCGTGGTGTTTCCACTGCGAGGTCGTCCCTCACATCACCCCGCATCGACCACCTCAAAAGTTGGACGACGGAGCACCTCGAATCACCGCGCTTTGGCCGCAACTGGATGTGTTTCCAGTGTGGCAAAATTCGAGGTGTTACCGCGCATCACCTCCGCTCACTAGAAACACCCCCAATGTTAATGCCATCCAAATGGAGAGTTCCCCAGACAGAAAATCAAGTGTTGTTCCTCCAATTTAGTGGTAGTCTTGGTAGGATAGTACACGAGGCCATGGACAGACATGTGAGTGGGATGAAGAATTCTTTTTTTTTTGTTTTCATTTGTCCATATCTTTCAAAACCTCTCCTAGCCGTATGTCTATTGAACTTTGTATTTGTACCTGCTTCTGTAGCCATGTGGCAGCTTGTTCCAGATATAATTTATCCTTTGAGTGGAAAAGTTGCTTCTCAGGTCCTGAATGAATGTCTCTCTCACCTATAACCTATGGCTTCTATTCCCCCGGGACTTAGACTGTGAGCATTCACTTTACCCATTTTTTTTTTAAATAAATGATTTTACAGATCTCTATAATGGTCAACCCCCAGTCTCCTATGCTCGATGGATTAAAGGCCCAACCTATTCAACCTCATTCCACCATTCCAGATAGCAACCAGTTTAATTTCTCTGTACCTCTTTCAACTTATTGATATCCTTCCTATTGCTGGGTGATCAAAACTGTACACAGTACTTCATGTGGTGTCATCACTGGCTTGTTCAGCTGTAGACAAGGTCCTAACTTTTGTACTCAATATTCTGCCCAATAAAGGGAAGCATGCCACAAATACCTTTTTTCACTATCCTGTCCACTCAAGTTGTGCCCTTAGATCTTTCTGTTCTACAACACTCATCAGGATCCAGCAAATTACAGTGAATGTCTTATCCTGGTTTGACTTACCAAACAGCAACACCAGACACTTATCAGAATTAAATTCCATTTGCAGTTCCTTGGCCTATCTTCCCAAATGATCTAGATCCTGATAAATAGCCTTCCTTTCTTTCCTCTGCACCACCAATTTGCTGTCGTCTGCAAATTTACTAATCAAGGGAACTACATTGCTATCAAAATCTCTGACATAGATAACAAATGACAGCTGACCAGCGGTACATCGTAGGTCTCCAATCCCCATGGATCCTATGTGATCTCACCTTCCAGACTAACTTGCCATGCAAAACCTTGTTAAGTGCCTTGCTAAGGTTCACACAGTCAAAACTACTTTATAAATGTTTTTCTTTGCTTTAACAATATTTCATGCTTTGTTAAAATCTTTTCCCATTAAACAAAATAGTCCTCCATTTCATTTTACTGTTATTTGTCACAAAAAACTTTATTCCAGACAGATGGCATGTGCCCTCACCTCTGCAATATTCATCTCAGCCCTATGCTCCACCATTCCTACTAACACAGAGCAGAAAACAATTGCTGTAAGTTGGGCATCAATGTAATGTTTCATCCCACTACCTCACAATGAACTTCCAATTCCTCAGCCAACCCATCGGATCAGGCCCTCATCCCACAATGCCCCAACTCTTCCACCATTACCTCAATGCAGGCTCTGTAGCCCCAAGCCTAGGTTCCAACCTGATTGCCAGTATACTCCTCTGGACCCAACCTTCATAAACAGTCCCTTGCCCTGAATCTGACACCTCCCATAGGCCCAAACCCAATCACCCTCAACTGGTTTGATCCTGATCTTTCAACTCACCCACCCTAGTCAGATCCCATTCACCCACTCTGCCACTCTGGATTAAGATTGCAGTTGTCCCTCCCACATCCCCATTGTCAATCACTGATCATCTCTGCTAGACTCAAACATGATCACTGACTGCCAGTCACTTACTGGATGGCTGATCTGGACTGACTGACTGGCCCCAGCCAAATTAAATCTTTAAATTTTCCTCCCTACAGTGTGAACCTGTTTTCAATCCAGAGGGCAAAAAAGTTCAACACTTGCTGGGTAGTGCTTGAGGGCTTATAACAGTGGAGCCAAGACCACCATCTCAAAGGGCTGCAGATATGGAACTGAAGCAGGTTTGCAGCCAGAAAATTGACAACATTGCCAGTGGAACTCAATTCCTATCATAAATCTCTTTATAATGAATGTTAAGATAATTTTGGGTTATTGTTAGGTTTGTAAGAAAGGACAAACTGTGATGTGCCTCAATTGAAGCCTTTCAAACTTCTACTAACAAACTGAATGACCTACCCGTCGAAATATGTAGATGTAGGTCAAGATATATCTCACTGGATCAGCTACTCTTTATGAAAAGATACACATATGGCACTGTGCACAATACTCTGAGGTCATTCAGATATTTGTCTGCAATTGATCTGTAAATAAATCTTTAATCAACGTCAATTTAAATGACAACTGATACCACCTCACATTACTAAATGTTTTATTCTTATAGATCGTTTTGTCAGCATGTTTCTTGAATGGAGCAGTTATACAATTGCTCTTGTGACCTTCCAGAGCTCTCGGAAAATTGTTCCCAGAACTGATAGATTTCATATGGTCTTCGAAAGACAAATCAATTGATAGAAAATCTGGTCAATCGCAAGTTCATTTATGAACAGTAAAATGCACCACAAACACTTTCATCATAAATTTAATAATAAAGATGTGTAGATAATTGACTCGATTGTATTTTTTAAGTATCAATTGTGAATAACCCTATTATGATTACAATGAATCACAAAGTGATATAGTAATGATCCACTGATTATAGTCAAAATACTGCTGTATGTGTATCACAAATCATGAATATGACAAGACAAAAGTAATGGATGGCCCTTAGTTATTTCAAAGGCAAAATCCATTTCTGGTAAATTCAATGGTTTCTGAATAAAAGAGGGGAATTTTAGTATTATAGAAACAAAAAATAAATAGATGTATTGATCTGAACAAACTATAATAATTAGTTTTGTACTTACAATTTTTTTATTTAGTTCTTGAGATAAGGGAATAGCCTCATAGATTTTGAAAGTATTACAATTCATTTTCTGATTGTTTGGAGTTTGGATACAGGGTAACAAAATAAAAAAGGCCAGAAATACACTGATCAAAAAAGTACCTGCATTATGTCAATTTTGATTTTAGAGAAAAATACTTGTGTTAAAACAACTGATTGTGTTATTAAAGCTTGCTTTCAAGGCCCTGAACAAGGTCAAGTGCCCATATTTTGGTCTCAGAGGTAGGCTTTAAAGGGCTTGAAGATGGAAGGAAAGAAAATCCAGAGATCTTTCTTCTAAGTAATACAAGTAGTAAAGAACTAGGCCTCAAACTGGATGAATTGCAAAAAAGATTTATTATGATAGCCTTAGTTGTAGCAAAAAATGTATAATGTCAACTTGGAAATCAGAAGAGAGCCTGAGAATACAGCAATGGTACATGGAAATGAATAAATGTATTCCATTGGAAAAAATAATTTCATTTAAAAAATAAAGTCACATTATTTGAACAAATTTGGAAACCATACATGGAACACAACAGAGAGGGCTTGCCTCAGACCTCCACCCCCTAAAATGATAAAGTGATAAGAAAAAATGACTTGATCCAGTGTGTAAAAGTAGATGACACAATTTTCTTGTTTATTTTTCATTGTGTGATGACATTGTTTAATGGTTTTATTGTATTGTATATGTTGAATGTTTAATGGGCTTGGAAGGGGGTGGGAAGGGGGGAGGGAATGTAGGGGGGAAAAAATGCCACTGTGTATATTTAAGAGGGAATGTTTGTATGTATTTTGATTGATATGGTTCACAGTGTGAAAAATTTAAAAAAAATTAAAAAGATGCAAGGAAAGAGCAGGGAGATGTAATGGAAGACAAGGTTTGGCAATTTCTCGGTCTCCAAAAGCAAAACTTTCTATGATTTATTTATCATACAAAGTTTAGATACTTCTCTGAAAAAGAGACACACATTTCTTTGAAATATAACATCAATTTCAGAAATTGAGCTTTTGTGTAATTATTTTCACAATACAGCAATGAAAAGTGGTCATCCTTTGTCATGGAGTGTCTAAGCCTTGGTACAACTTTTGAGTTTCACAAGGACAAAGGAACAGAAGCGGAAGTTCATGAAAGTTATTCACTACATGAAATGTTAAGGAAGAACTATAATGATGGGGAAAGATGATCAGTAGAATACGTCAAAACAAAATCTTGAGTAACCAAGATCTGTATTAATTAGCAACTGAAAATTAAATGATGCAATTTAAATATGATGATTTTTAAATGATATCCTGCCAAATGGTTCAAAGAATTTGCTGCAAAATCTTTGTTTTTAAACTTTAACTGCTACTGTGACTTTAGGATAGTAAAATGTACATTTGAAATACTAGATTAAATGAAAACTTAAATAATGATGAATCTTAGTCTGTTCACCATTCATTATTTCCATTCTTTCCATTTTCTCGACTGGTTTTAATCTTTCATATTTTTCTAACATAACTAGGATGATTCAAGTCAAATTAATTATTTTTTCATGTCACACAATGTAAAGTAAGCCAAGGCAGTAAGTTTTTAAAAAAAATCCATCCACAATTAAATGTAATGTCATGACATAAAATGCTATAATGATATGACAGATACAGATGCAATATCAATGCTGATAAAATGAATCCCACATTTGAACAATACCTTGAACAGCAGGGTCACTTATACTTTGGTAATGATACTAAATAGATACCATTAGATCAATGACCATTTAAACACACTCCCTATCTTTTTTAACCAAAATTAAATTTTAGACACAACACGATAACAGGCCCTTTCAGCACATGAGCCTGTGCTGGCCAGTAACATCTAATTGACCTACAACTCCTTGATATTTTGAAAGATGGGAAGAAATCAAAGCATCCAGAGGAAAACTATGCAGATATGGTGTATAATCAGAGTCGGATTCAAACCCTGGTCACTGGCGTTGTAAGAGCATTGTGGAAACCACTATGCTAACTGTGCTGCCCCAGGACTCATACTGGGCATTAACAATTTTCCCTGCACACCTCAGTAAAGTTTCATCCATCTGTTCATAAGAACCTCAAATTCATTTATTAGTTCATAGTTTGAACAGAGATCCTCAATAGGGAGAACCACATCTGAAGAGAAATTTGGACAAATCTCTGTTTAAAAAATTCCTGCAAAGTCTTTATCTGCTACCTCAGTAGATTTCACTTTCTCTCATTACCATTGGAAATGGAAACCACATCTTACATTGAGAAAATTGCTTTAATAACACAGTTCTTACACTAGTGGTGAACATGTTAATGCAATGGCAAGGTGATGCAACAGTTAGCACACAGCTCCAAGCACCAACTTTGATCTCTAGTTCCAGCGTGTGAAGTTTTATTTTCTCCCAGAAACTCTGAATTTCTTCCAATGCTCCAGCTTTCTCCCCATTCCAAAACATGTTAAATGATTAGTACAAGTTACCCCTTAATATGAATAGGTGGCAAAAAAAAAATCAAGGGAGTCTCCTTGGGCATATGATAGAAAACAAGTGGAGGATTTGCTTTGGTGGAAAATGGCAAAGACTAATGGGCTAAATGGACTCTTTTGATTGGATTATTATTTTCAGTTAGTGAAAAGCAATCTATAAATCAGAGATTACTGTCATTGGAGCTTGAGGTGGAAACCTTGGTGATCTAATTGTAGGATTTAACAGAGTGGAAGAACAGAAAGACCTTGGGATCCAAATCCATAGCTCTCTCAAGGTTGCTGCACAGACTGATAGGGTAGCTAAGAAAGCCCATGGTATCCTGCCTTCACTAATAGTGAAGTTGCATTCAAGAGTTGTGAGGTAACGTTGCAGTGCTATAAAGCACTAATTAGAACACACTTGGAATATCGTGTTCAGTTCTGGTCACCTCATTACAGAAAGGATGCAGAAGTTATGGAGAGGGTGCAGAGAAGATTTAGAAGGATGACGTCTTGATTGGAGAACATTTCTTAGGTAAGGTTAACAGAGGTAAGGATTTCTCTTTGGAGTGAAGAAGAATGAGAGGTGACTTAATAGAGGTTTACAAGATAATGAGAGGCATAATGAAAGGGTGAACAGCAGGCAGCTTTATCCGGGGAGAGAGTATCAAACAGCAGAGGGCATCGGTACAAGGTGAATGGAGGAAAAGTTTAGGGAGACGTCAGGGGTAAGTTTTTTTTGTACATTCAGAGAGTTGTGGACTTGTTGTATTGCCAGGGATGATGGTGGAGGCTGGTACAATAGAGACATTTAAAAGACTCTTAGTCAAGCACATGGATTCAAAAAGAGTTATTGGTGGGGAGAGGGGTATGAAAGGGTAGGGCAGGGTCAGCATATTAGAGGGCGGCAATAGTGAATTAGAGGAAGACAGGGACTGACCTATTGACAGGGGGAAGTGGTGTTGACAGGATCCAACCTGCCAATGGGGGACAGGTGCTGAAAGGGTCTGACCTGTCAACCAGGGTGTGGGGGGTGCTAACAGGAGCCTACTTGTCATCGAGACCATTCATCCAACATAGGAGAAGAGGGCACTCTTTTTATTATGGCCAAGGGCGGGTGGAGAGTCACTAGCGTGCATCGACATAGTCGCTACTGACGCAGGAGGAAGTGGAGCAGATCTGATGGTGAGGGATGGACGCAACCATATGGGGGTACAGCATCTCATTTGGGGCAATGGCCACAGATGCCTCCCCTTGACATCGACCCTGGGGTAGGGAAGATTTAGTTTGTTGGGTAGGTTGCTCCTGATTGGCAGAATATCACGGGCCGAAGGGCCTATACTGTGCTGTAATGTTCTAATCGGTTGTACCATTAAACAATATTCCACCATGCAGTATGTTGGGTGAGCTATTTGCATCATGTGAAATGACTTTAAATATTGTTTTATCAGCCACTTAAGTGTTCTTTCCTTCAGTAAAGTATGGTTGATAAAAGCTATGTCCTGGTTATTCAGGAATATAGAGTGTAGAATACCAACATTCTTTGCATACCCAGGTCTTTGAAAATGCCATTCATTTACAGAATTTTTGTACATCTATGAATCCTGTTGGCTTGCACTATTTTGGAGAGGCGTTATGCTGATAAAACTAACAGAACACACCATTAATACGAAATAGATTGGACAGCAAATTTTAGAGTCACAATTGGGTCAAGCATAGAAGTTGAAAAGATGTAATCTAAATTATATTTTTTCCCCCAAAGGCTGCACTGTAGATTTAGCAATGAAATCAATGTATGCCATGAAAAGTTAGTGCTGGTATGTTCAGATGCAAATTAGTATTTAAAATTAATGCTGATTAATACAATTTAATATCTTAAATGCAAAGTCACAAGTCTTCAGAAATTTTGGAAATTTTGACAAAGTATGACCAAATTTTGCTTTATATGTTTCATTTCTCTGTCTTCTTTTAAAGACCATCTCCATGCCTCCATTTGCCCTAAACTTTGCTTTCTGTCCATCATTTTAGTCTAATTTAAACTCCTTAATTGATGGGTTGAATGGTCACTAGGAGATTACATAAATGAGTGTGTTGGGCAGTAAGCCCAAAATAATGGATTTCCCCACATACTTGAGTGTCTGTTGGCACTGGTAGGTTCCTCACTGGGAAAGCAAGCTTAGTTTTAGTTAAAGGGTTTAAAATGGATTGCCAAGGCCTGGGAAATCCAGACCCAATGTAATTTCAAAAGCTTCCAGTCTCATTAATGTAGTTACAATGCCTGTACATCTATTCAAGAGATTGGCTGTCAGCCCTTCAACCTACCTCTTTCAGTTTGCCAAGTCAGATTACTTACACAAGTCAATTTTGTAATATAATCCACCAATATGCTTGCCAGCCCATGTGCACTTGGACATTAACATTCCTCCCTGCTCGTCTTAGTATGGTTTCATCAGTCTGCTTGGTGAAGAGCCTCAGCATTTCTTAGTCTGCTCATAGACCCCATATATGATTTGTATAGGAAGGCACTGAGACATGGCAGGAGGATTATTAATGCCAGTCTCTGCTTAAATATCTACTAAATCTTCATAGGTTGCTGTCAGGGTAGAGAATAATAATCACTCTTCTTTCATCATAATTGCAAAGTTAGCTTCATTGGAATACCACAATGACCATATCCTACAATGTGAAATATCTCTTGAAATTCACTCATAGAAATGAAAGCAAACATGCAGAAACCGATGAAGCATAGTACTAGATCTGTACTTTTTAAAAAATATTTAGATCTCTGCATACAATGGAACTATAGTAGGAACCCTAGCAAATATGTGGAAGCACTTTAGGCACCGAGAAAAATACATTGTTGCAGGTTAGTTTGTACATTAATTTAACACTTTACCAATAAATAGTGAAAATACCATTTTCATGTATACTTGGTATTATGTCTCTAGAGTCACTTAGGAGGCTTCTTCAATAACTTAGAGATGCAAAATTCAAATAACAAAAGAGACTTTACTTACTGATGCCTTCAGCCATCTCAGGAAAATGCTCACACATGCCCCACAGTGGTGCACAACAGTTACTACAGTGAGAAGGGTGTATTCTTATGCAGATGCAAAATAGTTCATATTCTCCTGACTACATAACACCTGTATTTTTTTAAAAATACCAATTTAGTTAATTAATCCTTTTGAAGGTAGGCATCAATACAAGTCATCAAGCATTTTGAAGGATTTTGAATCTTTATGGAACAATTTTTATGACTTGTTTATGCAAGTTATTTATTTATCTTCAACAAACATTTTCTCATATTTCTGGAAAAACATTTTCAGATAATTTTTAATACATTACACAACTATAGTAAGGCCCAAATAATGCATCAGTTCCACACAGCACATAATAGCCTGAATACACCTGAGATTGTCTGATCTCAGAAGCTAAGTAGGCTCAGGACTGGTCAACACTTGGAGGGGAGACTGCCTAGGAACACAAGGTGCTGCAGGTTTCTGTGAGGGGCGATGGACAAAGTGGCGACTCTGTCTTCCTTACAGTAGACAAAGTTAAAGAATTTCATGCATGTTACATTCTAAATGTATTACATGACAATAATGGAACCTTTACCTATTGTACACTGAATAATTTAAAATGTAATCACCCTTTTATTTATGTATATTTTTAATTAAAAAATTAACTTAGAACACAGAACAATATAGACCCTTCGGCCCACAATGTTGTGCTGACCTTTAGACCCTGCCTCCCACACAACCCTCCATTTGAAAATTCCTCCTTGTCTGGTTGTCTCTTGAAATTACCACTATACCTGCCTCCACCACTGACCCAGGTAGTGCATTCCACACACCAAACACTCTCTGGGTAAAAAACCTTCCTATAATATCTCCCTTGAACTTCCCACCCATTACCTTAAAGCCATGCTTCCTTGTATTGAGCAGTAGAACCCTGAGAAGGAGGCACTGGCTGTCCACTCTACTCCTCTTAATACCTTGTATTCCTCTATTAGGTCTCCTCTCATCCTCCTTCTCTCCAAAGAGTAAAGCCCTAGCTCCCTTAATCTCTGCTCATAATGCATCCTCTCTAAACCAGATATCACCCTGGTAAATCTCCTCTGGACCCTTTCCAACACTTCCACATCATTCCTATAATAAAGCAACCAGAACTGGACACAGTACTCCAAGAGTGGTCTACCCAGAGCTTTGTAGAGCTACATCATTACCTCATGGTTCTTAAACTTAATCCTTCAACTTATGAAAGCCAAGTAACACTGAATAATCTTTCTTAACCACCCTGCATACCTGTGAGGCAGCATTCAGGGATCTGTGGACATGGATTCCTCTGCTCTTCCATGCTTCTGAGAATCCTGCCATTATCTCTGTACTTTGCCTTGGACTTTATCCTTTAAAAGTGTATCACCTCCATCTGTCACTTCTTACCCCAAATCTGGATCCTATCAATGTCTCTCTGTAATCTTCTACAATCCTCCATACTATCCACCACACCACCAACCTTTGTGTCATCTCCAAACGTGCCAACCTACCCTTCTACCCCCTCATCCATGTCGTTAACAAAAATCACGAAAAGCAGAGGTAATAGAACTGATCATCAAGGGACTTCACTGGACACAACCCTCCAATCCGAATGTACTTTGCTTTCTACAGGCAAGATAATTCTGAATCCACATGGCCAAGCTTCCCTGGATCCCATGCCTTCTGATTTTAAATAAGCCTACCATGTGAAACCTTGTCAAATACCTTACTAAAATCCCCTTAGACCACATTCATTACACTGTCCTCATCAATATGCCTGATCACCTCCTTATCCACCCAAAAGCATTTTAACTGCTCCAATATAATTTGGAACAGGGGTGGGCAAACCTTTTTTAAAAACTCACATTCCACCTTAAGTATTCCCTATGCCAATAGTACTCTGTGATTAGTAAAGAATTACTTAAGGTGGTATATGAGTGGGAAGGGAAGTTTGAGAATCATTGCTCTAGACCCAATTGTTACTGAAATATTTTGCTTGAGAAAAATTGTCATTGGCCCATTTCCTTTGGAGGTGCAAAACCATGTACATAACAAGTCAATTAGGCAAGATTAAAACAGTAGTTTGCAAACTTTTTCTTTCCACTCATATACCACCTTAAGCAATCCCTTACTAATCACAGAGCACTTATAGCATAGGGAACACTTAAAGTGGTACGCAAGTTTTAAAAAAGGTTGCCAAACCCTGCTCTAGGACATTTACCTCAGCCATATTGTCTTCATCGTCATCAAGGTTCCTTTCCTCGGTGAATACTGAAGAAAAGTAGTCATTGAGGACTTCACCCACTTCCACAGCCTCTTCCAACCTTCATCGGTCCTACCTTCATTCCTATCATCCTTCTGTTCTTCATAGATGAAGATGATCTTGGGGGGTTTTTTTTAACCTTACTCGTTAAAGCCTTTTCATGTCCCCTTCCTGCATTCCTCAGCCCCCTCTTAAGCTCCTTGCTGCCTAAACCTCATGTATGTCACCTTCTTCCATCTGACTAGATTTTCTACCTCTCGTCAATCGTGGTTCCTTCACCCTACCATTCTTTCTCTGCCTCACTAGGACAAATTTACCCACAACACCCTGCAAGATATCCTTAAACATTGATCATCTCTCCATAATATTTCCCTGCAAAAATGTCATCCCAATTTATACCTGCAAGTTAAAGCCTTATAACCCCCATAGTTTTCCCTTCCCCAATTAAATATTTTCCTCTCCTCTCTGACTCTATCCTTGTCCATGACAATGCTAAAGTCCAAGGATCAGTGGTCATTGTCCCCCAAATGTTCACCCACTGAGAGATCTGTGACCTGACCTGGTTCATTACCTAATACTAGATCTAATATGACATTCCCCCTAGTTGGCCTGTCAACATGCTGTGACAGGAATCCATCCAGGACACAATTAAACTCTCCTCCATCTAAACCTTTGGCACTAAGCAGGAGCCAGTCAATATTAGGGAAGTTGAAGTCACCCGTGATAACAACCCTTATTTTTGCAATTTTCCAAAATATTCCTTCTAATCAGCTCCTCATATCCCTGCTGGTAGCAGGGGCCTATAGAATATTCCCAGTAGAGTAACTGCTCCCTTTCTGTTCCTGACCTCCACTCACATCAACTCAAAAGAGTCTCCTACTACATTACCCATCCTTTCTGCAACTGTAATAGTATCCCTGATCAGTAATGCCACACCTCCTCCTCTTCTTCCTCCCACCCCTCTTTATCCCTTTTCAAACATTGAAATCCAGGAATATTCAGAATCCATTCCTGCCCTGGTGTCAGCCATGTCTCTGTAATGGTTACTACATCATAGTTCCAGCTATGTATCCAAGCTCTCAGTTCATCACTCCTGATGCATTCATGTACATGCATTTTAGCCCTTCTACCTTACTATTTTTATACCCTAGATTCTGTTTCTCCTTCCTCAAAGCCTCTCTAAATGATGGGTTTGCCTTTACTCCATGAACTTCTTTCACTGACCAGGTCCCATCCCCTTGGCAAACTAGTTTAAACCCTCCTAAACCACACTAGCAAATCTGCCCGCAAGGATATTGCTTCCCCCTCAAGTTCAGGTGTAAACCATCAAATCTGTTCCGGTCTCACCTTCCCCAGAAGAGAACTTCATGATCCAAAAATCTAAAACCCTGATTCCTGCACCAACTCCTCAGCCAGGCATTCATCTGCCATCTCTTCCAATTTTTACTGTCATTATCATGTAGTACTGGCAGCAATTCTGAGAATGCTATCCTTTATGTCCTACATTATGTACAAAATTAAAACCAATTTGTATATTCAGCAGGGGAACGAAAAGATTTGAAATTCTGCTCAAACAGCTTTAAGGGAATTAGTGTAGAAAAATATGTAAGCATTTAAAGGCCACATTTTATTTTCTAAATGGCAAGTACTGAAGATTAAAAATTCCAAATGAAATTTGGAAACTAAAGAACAAAAAAAATTTACAAACTGAATCAGAGTTAATTAACTGATTATTATAAAAGATAAAAAAGAGACTAACCCAAGCATGTACAACATATTTGAAAGTATTCCCAGTTTGCCACCCTCATTCAACTTTTCATAAAATTGAGATCATCCAAGCTATGATGCAACTCATTCAAGCCCTATTCAATCATCACTCCTGCACTTGCAGATATACTTTGGCTCCTGGTTAATCAAAGACCTGATTAAAATTCTTTCCCATCCAGTGTTTCAAATTACTCCATGGCCTCATCTCTGCCTAAACCTCTAACATCATGCAGCCTGAATTTCATTATCCCACCTTCACAACTACAGATTCTAAATTTTGGAAGTCTGTCCTTAAACTTCTCTGGCTTTGTTTGAAACCCACTCTGGGTCTTATCCTTTCCAATATCTCCTGATGTAGCTTAAGATGGAATGTAACTTTCTGTCAAATTACTGTGAAATAGCAATCATTTGAAGCTGCTTTCTCCCTACGAACAAATTGGTATTACTCCACAAATCCCTATCCATCAAGACACGGACACAATTGAATCCCCCCACCCCCCCAATCTAGACAACCCCTGATTCAGCAATCTCAGATGAAAAATGCAGAGGAAAAAAAAAATGTTTAATTTGGGGAAATCTCTAGAAAATTTTCCTCTGACAATGAAGGTCCACTTTGCTGGGTGATAACCCACAAATCTATAAAACATGCACTTACCCTTAAATGTAACTTTATGACTGGAAATTCATTCATTTATCATTAATTTTGTGCAGGCCATTTTGAAGGATTGTAAGAATACTTATATCTACTATCTGCTTTACTTGCTCTAGAAGAATGCAAGCCTTTCTGAAAATAAATTCTTCCTTACATTTACATTTGGCCCAAGGCATCATTTAATGAGAATGTAAATAACCCTTCTTCTCTACCCTCGCTGTCCATCTAAAATCTAATTACTTTTCTATTGCTCCTGCCATACCTCTTGAGGAGTTTCAATTTTTCAGCAGCGACTCCCAATTCTTCCTCTGGTCCATAACCATTAATGGATGCATTAACTTATGCCACAGAGTATCTCAGCACTTTATGCACAGTGAATTATTCTATTCAGGCAAATAATCAGGCCCTATGAAACATGCTTATTTCATCAGTTTTTTCTACATCAAACATTATGGTAACCAATAGATTTCCTCCTTATCATAAGATTAAATAACTTTAGAAGTTGTAAAATACATCTTAAATAGTAACTGGAAAAGTTGAAGTAACTCAAAAATAAATCTGGTGTGATCTTGTGGTACCTAACAAACCTTTCCTGAAAGGCACAGGGTTAAAATGAATAGGGACACTCACCATTCCAACATGCTCCATGTTCCAAAATCAGCTGCTTTAACAGATCCCACCTGCTGCCCAATTGTGAACACTGTTCATTAGTTAATGGGGACTCATCCCTGAGAGCAACTAATAGCCTTTCTCAGAGGAAGAATGAGAACTCATTGGAGCATGCTATTACCTAGAGATTAGAAAATAGATGGTCTGAGCTTGAATCTTACCCCAAAACAAGTTTCTATTTAGTTCTCTTTTGCATATTTTAAGTCTAGCTAATAAATTACATCTAACAGCTAAACATTAGGATCAAAGAACTTCCTTTTTCACTGGTCTGACCATCCTTACAATTCTGACCTCTGTTAACCAACTTCCCAAAAGCTAAGCCTTTTTATTTGTACTTCAAATTCCTCAATATACTTTACAATTAATTAATGATGAAAAACTAGTGAAGTTACTAAACAAGGAAAATAGTCTCTCATCAATGTTGTTATCAAGGTGAGCTCTAAAGGAGAGTTATTTTGGAGTAGTATGATATTTTAACTAATAGTTTCCAATGGAATGAGAAAGAATGATGTAAAATATTTTGATTCAAGATTTCTAGTTTGGATGGAAATAAAGGATTGGATTTTTTTCCATTTTATTTAATTTTCAGTTTCTTGTGACATGGTTTTCATCAAAAGTTCAAACCTTTCTCTGAAAGGCATAAATGTATTCTCCATAGGAGGGAATTTGGCCAGATTTATCTGATAAATTACTGATCTTTACTTTGCAAACTCTTTAAATGTATTGATATTCAAGCAGTTGCTTCCTGGTATAGATCCATTTGGATTCAATTCACTTCCTGAAAGAAATTATTGACCATCTACATCAAACAAGACAACAATGCAATATCATCATCTTCAAACACATGCAGTCCTATCACAGTTGACCAGTCAACTTTCTTTTTAAATTTTTTTTAATTGATTTTAATGGTAAAAACCCTTTATACATGAGTTCAAACTGATTACATAATTAAATTCATAGTATCTACATAACATACATAAATTGTAAATATAAACCATAATTATGAGGCAACATATCTTGCTCAAACCTATGATTCTGATGTTAAACAAAAAATAATAAGATAGAATTTAGAATCCCATTTTGGGGCTCTAGATCTTCATCCTATTCTATAATGTAATCATTATTAATTGTCTATTTGCTGTCAATTGTTCCAAAGAAGCAAAATGATCTTGAATGAAAAGATCCTTGAAACTTTTTATACCTAATCTGTACCACTCCTTAAAACCTGTGCCTATCAAGGAATAGATAGTTGCGGCAGGGTCCATTCTGTCATTTAAGAGAAGGTTGGATGTGTTCATGGATGTGAGGGAGTTGGAGGGTTATGGGCGGAGAGCGGGAGGGTGAAACTAGTGGAGTTGTTCAAGTTGTTAGGTATGAATAGTCTGGTTTTATCTAGAAATAAAAAAAGGAAAAAAAATACCTTCCCTCCCCCACTAATCCTACCCCTTCCACTAAACAAGGTTAATCTGCACTTAGTAAGTAGATATGAACCGAATCCTGACTCTCGGACATCAGACAGGGAATCCTCAGAGCATTCACACAACAAAATCTTCAAGTTGTGATAGTAATCCATGAATTGGCCCCACATCTTTTTGAATTCAACCTTGACATCTTTAATGCTAGATCTAATTTTATCCAAACTTAATTAAGACCAGGGATGGTCACCCATTGTTTATTACCATGATTAATGCAATTAAAATGAACATTTTACCTAAATTTTTGTATCTTTCTCAATCTTTACCAATTTTTGTTCCTAAATCCTTTTTCAATTCATTAGATTTGATAATTTCTTTGCATATATGGCGAGGAAAACAATCTCGAATAAATAATGCTCATCGTCAAAAGACTAAAAGGGGATTATCAGTTCCAAATTTCAGATGGTATTATTCTATATACGTGATTTGTTATTATTATTACATTTTGATAATTTAGTCAATAGTCCTTCATGGGTAGAAATGGAATTGAATTTTTATAAAACCTCATCTATGTTAGGAATTTTATGTTCTTCTTTACCCTTTTTGTTTTCTAAATTAACAGATAATCTGATAACGAGACATAGATTGAGAATATGGGCTCAATTTAGGAAAGTTTTTGGATATCATAATTTTTCTCTTGCCAGCCCTATTATACATGATCATCAGTTTATGACCATATAACTGTTCACAGCATGGAATCAGGCCATGTCAGCCCTTCGAGTCTGCACCGGTTCACTTGAACAACTCCACTAGTTCAACCCTCCCGCTCTCCGCCCATAACCCGCCAACTCCCTCACATCCATGAACACATCCAACCTTCTCTTAAATGACAGAATGGACCCTGCCGCAACTATCTCTTCCTTGATAGGCACAGGTTTTAAGGAGTGGTACAGATTAGGTATAAAAAGTTTCAAGGATCTTTTCATTCAAGATCACTTTGCTTCTTTCGAACAATTGACAGCAAATTTTAAACTTCCTAATAGGCATTTTTTTTTAGGTATTTACAAATTAGGCATTTTGTTCAGTTCAAACTTTCTGGTTTTCCTTAAATTCCTGAAATAAATGTTCTTGATTTACTTTATGATTTGAAGTTTTCCCAAGATAGGTTGATATCAATTATTTTCAATAATTTGATAGACCTGAGAATAGCCTCAGTGACTGGGATCAAGAAGGAATGGGATTTGAATATATTATTTTCAGATGAGGACTGAGACACCATGCTTAATTTGATTAATGAATCTTCATTTTGTGCATGACATTGTCTGTTACAATTCAAGGTGGTGTATAGAATACACATGTCTAAAGTTAAATGATCTTGTTTTTATTCTGATATTGATTCACTAAGTGATAATGTAATATGTTTGAAGCTTCACTAATTCATGTGTTCATGGGACATCCCCAAATTAAAATAAATTTGGGAACAAATTTTCCAAACAATATCAGTGATTCTGAAGATCAAATTAGAGCCATGCCCCTTAAGTTTTTTTGTTTGGTTTCTCTCAAGAAGAGGTTACATCCTTGACTTCAACCCACAAAAAAAGAATCCTCGTTTTTGCCTTATTAATGACCAGATGAGCAATTCTGATGAAATGGAAAGATCATTCCTTCACCTGCTCACAATCAAGCATTCTAACCACTAACACTCATTTGAACTCCTTACCCATAGGTAATAACCAATAATCTTTAGTCTGATTTATTTGACTTATCTTATTGAACTGCCCAATGGGATGTAGCAGCAAAGTTGTTCCAAAGTTGATACTAAACTGACATCTATATGGCAAGATGGAAAGGTGTCCTAATGTGTACTGTCCAGAAAAAAAAACACAAAGCCATAGGGAATTCTTACCACATAATTTGTCTATTCTCAATCATCAGCAAAGTGGTGAATAGATCATAAACTGTGTTACAAAGTGAGCACTTACCTATGGCAAAAGCTGAAAATGCTGAAGACATCCAGTAGATTAGACATCTTCAGTGAAGAGAAACAAAATTAACATTTCAGGCAGAAGATTCATCATAATATTCTTGTGCAACAAGACACTGTGGTGAAACTGAAGTTGATGGATATCAAGGGGAAAGCAATTCAGAGGCTGGAATCCTATTTATTCATTCAAATGATGTGTGCTTCACAGGCTGAGCCAGTGTTTAATTGCCACCCCTAATTGCCCTAATTCTCCCTAAGTCTGTGTGGGTTTTCCCTGGGGGCTCCAATTTCCTCCTGTCATTTGAAATATACTGGGGTGTAGGTTAATGGGTGTAAAATTGGTGCCATGGACTCATAGGGCCGAATTGGCCTGTATGTCTAATAAACACCTGTTGAAGCTTATTCCTTGGTAAATAACACCACATCTTTCCTTTAAAATAAATCATCACTCCTTCATTGTAACTGGGTCTAAGTCCTAGAATTCTCTCCAACATCATTCTACACATTTACATTAGAAGGACTGATGTTATCGTGAATCTAGATCACAACCACCTTCTCAAGATCAATTACAGATGGGCAATAAATGAAACCAATAGCTTCATTACAATAATGATTCAAACATTCCATTCATACTCTATTGTACCATTGCCAGACTTCTGAGTCAGTGTCCCAGAAATGCCTGAAATAGTGTGGATCAGGTTGCTGATCAGTTTGCCCAGAAGCCCTTTCAGCAGATTGAGCTTCCTGGCACAGCACTCAGTCCCTGGGTGGGCGCAGCTTGTGGGGGCGGATCTGGTGCTGGAGTGCAAGTTATACCATCAGTCCTCAGACACTGCATCATGGTTGGCCTTCGGCTCCATGCTGAAAACAGTAGGCTATAAATTCTGTGTAAGGCCGTTCGCCAAGTTGTTGTTGGACCCCACCATGCTGTTTGGCAGTGCGCCCAGACTTTTTTGGCAGGTCTATGAATGTATTCGGCATACCATTTTACTTTCCCATCAGACTTCTTCTACTCACACGGCTCATTACTATGTTCATCTAAACCCACTCTGTCAAAAACAGAATGTCACCTCAGCCCCAGCTATTGTTTCCCCTCCATCAGTCTGCAGAACATGTGTCCAGCATCTCATCAGAAGCAGATTTGTGTCTTCAATATAAGGATATCCTTCAACACACAGGGAATTAATATCTGGACAGCGTCCTTTAGGAGGCAAATGCTAAACCCACAATTCAGGCCTGAGGTCAACATATGTGAAAACTGTAAGCAAAAGATGGGAAAGTGCTGCTAGAGTTTCCTGCCCCACTGAACTGGTATCTGCTGAGACCAACTCTGTTTTGCTCCCCTCCCCCAAGTCCAGTAGCTCCCCATCTATATTGCAATACTTCAGATACTTTCCTTCACTTCAACAACTTCCAGTTCCATGAACTCGACCACCTCATCTTCACTAAGCAGCGTCCCACATACAGAAGGCCTCAAAGCCCTCTTTAGTTCCTCAACAACAGATCCAATCAGTCCCTCTCCGCCATCACCCTCCTCTAACTGACAAAAATTGTTCTCACCCTCAATATTTTCTCCCTTGACTCAGCCCACTTTCTCCAAATCAAAGAGGTTGCCATGAGTACACACAAGGGCCCCAGCTACACCTACCTTTTTGTTGGCAATGTGGAACAATCCATGCTACAAGCCTACACAGGCAAAGCTCCTTAGCTCTTCCTCTGCTACATTGAGGAGTACATTGGTGCTACCTCATGCACCCATGATGAGCTCATCAACTACCTATATCCACTTTGCTGTCAGCTTCCACCCTGACCTTAAATTCACTTGGTCCATCTCCAGAAACACTCTCCCTTATTCGATCTTTCAGTCTAGGGAGTTAAACTCTCGACAGATATTTTTTTTAAAACCACCAACTCCCAGAGTTACCTTGATTACACCTGTTTACACCCTGTCCCCTGTGAGGATTCTTTTCCTTTCTTGCAATTCCTCTGACTCCATCTCATCTACTCTCAGGACAAGGTCTTCTATGTGAGATCATCTGACATGTTATCCTTCTACTACCATCAACTCAGCTTTCACCTGCATATCCTCCATTTTATGCACATCTACCCTGGCCCCCTCCACCTCCAGACACAACAAGGACAGGATTCCCTTTGTCCTTACCTACCCCACTAGCCTTTGCATCCAACGGATTGTCGTCTGCAAATTCCACCACCTACAATGTGATCCCACTGCCAGACACTTTTTCGTCTTCTGCAGGGACCATTTCTTCCTTGAATCCCTCATCAGCTCATCCCTTGCCACCTTCCCCTATATTGGCATGAAGTGTCACAATTGTGCCCACACCATTCCAGGCTTCAAACAGTCTTTCCAAGTGAAGCAACACTTCACTTGTGAATCTGCGGGATTCATCTACTGCATCTAGTGCTCCTACTATGGTCTTCTCGACACCAGAGAGACTGGACACTGACTGAGACCTTCATTTCACTATGAACCCTCACTTTGTCTTTTTTTTTTGGAATATTTTATTTAAAATATTAAACCATGAAACATACAATCAGAAAGCAAATAATACATATGGTCAATGAAAAATACATGGTATATATATATAAACACTCTACACCCCTCCCACCTACCCTCCTCCCATACCAACCCTCCCCCAACCCTATACCTCCTATACCCTGCCCCAAAATCCCTCCTAACCAATAACCTAAACCCTAAAGAAAAAGAAAAGAAAGAAAAAAGAAAGAAAGGATATATAAACCACAATAATGTAATTAATTACCATGGAATAGAGTAACACCACCACAGCATGGCCAGAGAATTCAAAATTTTAAAACCATTTAATCCAAATAAGGGCTCCAAATTTTCCAATAAAAAAATAAATATAGCGTAAATTATATGTTATTTGTTCCAGTGGAATACAAGATCTCAATTCCATATGCCATCTACATATACTCAAATCAGTCTCATTTTTCCAAGTAATCGCTAAACATTTTCTGGCTACAGGCAATGCTAGTGTCAAAAATACAATTTGAAATCTGGTTAATCTTAATTCTAAACTCATCCTTTTAATATTACCGAACAAAAATACTGCTGGATCCAATAAAAATTTAACTTTAAAAATACTTTCTAAATATTCTTTAAGTCACATCCAAAAAGGTTTTACCATATCACATGACCAAGTAGAATGTAAAAAAAAGGGCCTATTTCCTTCTGACATCTCAACCATAAATCTGAAGAAATTAAATTATATCTCTTTAATTTTTATGGCATTAAATATAATTGATGTATTAAATTATAATGAACTAATCGATATCTCACGTTAGTCATACTATCTTTACATAAATTTCTCCAATCATCCTGATTAATAACTATTCCCTAAATCTTTTTTCCCATTTTAACCTAGATTTATGTAAATCTAACTTAGGCATTTTATTCTGTAATAACAAATATATTTCAGGTACAAATCTTTTCTTCCCATCTTCTGTAAGTAAAATTTCAAATTGAAATTGTCTTGGTAACCTTAAAGTATGTCCAAAATTATCCAATAATAAAGCTCTAACTTGATAATAACAAAAAAAGTATTTGATGATATTTCATATTTTTCTTTCATTCTTTGAAAAGAAATAAAATAACCTGCTTCACCACAATCTTGTATGGATTTAATTCCCTTTTGATCCCATAATTTCAAAAACGGATTAAGCATAAAAGGAAAATGTTTATTCTGATATAAACGTGTCCTACTTAAGGGTGAAGTATAGGATTTTGCTTAATGTTGCCTCTTTTCAGGTTTCCTTTGCGATCATCTGGACTGTAATGGGCAGTTGTTGAAGTTGTTCTTGGTTGATTGATGCTGCCTCTGCTGTCCATTTAATAATTTCTTCTCGTTCTGTCTCGGGTAGCAGCATGCGTGATAAGGCATCTGCATAGCTGTTGAGTGTTCCTGGTTTATGTTTTATATCAAAGTTATACACCACTATTTGCACGGCCCATCTTTGAATTCTGGCCGCAGCTAATACTGGTATACATTTGTGTGGCCTCAGGATTAAACTAAGAGGCTTGTTGTCTGTGATCAGGGTGAATTTTTATCGTAACTATATTGGTGGAATTTTTTTTACACCAAAAATTATTGCCAATCCTTCTTTTTCTAGTTGGGCATAATTGTGTTCACTTGTGGTTAATGTTCGCGAAGCATACGCCTCTGGTTGCTCACCTTTTACTGTGATTTGGGATAGTACCGCTCCTACTCCCAGTGGTGAAGCATCCACGGCGAGTGTTACTTCTTTACTAGGGTCATAGTGGATCAGCACCTTATTTGCTGACGTTAGTATTTCCTTTAATTGATCTACTGTTTTTAGTTTCTGTGTTCCAATACCATGTTTGATCTTTCTTGAGTAATTGGTTCAGCGGGCTGCATAGTGTAGACATACTAGGGATATGTTTTCAGTAGTGATTAACAAGTCCTAGGAAGGACTGTAATTTCGATTTGTTGGTTGGGTATGGAGCCTATTGGATTCATTCGCATCCCCCTGTTGTCGATTGTAAACCCAAGATATGCTACTGAGGGGCGCATAAAGACACATTTGCCTTTGCATAATCGTATATTAGCCTGTTGTAGTCTGGTTAAAACCTTTTGTAAGTGTTCACTGTCGTTTAGGCCCGTGATGATGATATCATCGAGGTAACACCCAACTGAGAGTCCATGTAGTAATTTGTCCATCGTTGCTTGAAAAATCACAGGTGTTGCTGAAATTCCGTAAGGCAGGTGTGTAGGTGAATAGTCCCAGATGGGGATTGATGGTCACATATTCCCTTGATTTATTTCTCCAATTCTATCTGTTGATCTTGTGACAAATCTAGTTTTGTGAATTTTTGCTCTCCATTTAGTGCTTGGAACATTTTTTCTGCCTTGGGCATGGGGTGTTTGGGTATTTTGAGTGTTGGATTGATGGTGATTTTTGTAATCACCGCAAATGCGAATTTCACCATCTGCTTTTCATACAGGTATGATGGGCGCTGCCCAATTGCTGTATTGTATTGGTTCTAATATGCCTTCATGTTTTAGTCTTTTAATTCAGCCTCAATTTTCCCTTTCATAGCAATTGGGACTGTTCTGGCTTTGAAGAATTTTAGTTCTGCATTATCTTTTAATTGCAGTTTGGCTTGAACACCTTTGATTTTCCCCAATTCTTATTGAAATCAACTGTGTGGTTGTTGAGGATTTGGTCGAGTTCTGGCTGGGAGGTGTCTGTGTGGTTTACATTTAGTATTGAATCGATTTCCAGCCAGTCTAAGAGACTGTGCTGTAGCCAGTTTCTTCCGAAGAGTGCTGGTCCCTGCGTATCTACGATGTAGAGAGAGAGTGTTTTTCGTTGCTGTTGTTTGTATTGTACTTGGACCGTACTTTTTCCAAACTCTTTGACTCTGTCTCCTGTAACAGATCTTAGAGTTATTTCAGTTGTTTTTACCGGGAGGTGTGGTAGCAAGTGTTCCTTTACAGGTAACGGCACTAGGGATACCTCTGCCCATGTTGAACTGCATCTTCAGGGAGTGACCATTTATTTTTAGCTGTATAAAGATTGCTGTGTTTTCTCTGTTTATTTATCTGATGTATAATATCTCAGGAGCTTGAAGGCCAGTCGTTAGGCTGTTATTATCATCATTGCTAGGTTGCCTCTCTCTCTCTCTGCAATTGTTTTGACTTTAGCTGCCTGTTTATTTGCAGCCACCTGTGCTTTAGAAACAGACATTTAACTTTGAAATGTCCTTCTGTTTTGCAGTGGTTGCATTTAGAATTTTTGAAGAAACAATTTTCTGGTCGGTGGTTTATTGGTTTATTTCCCACAACAGAAGCATTGCTGGTGGGAAGACCTCCCGACCACTAGGTCTGGTTGACCCACACCCTGTTTTTATCTGCCATTTCAGAGCTGCAGGCAGTTCTGTATGCAATCTGTAACATAACGTCTTGATCGATTACTAATAATTCTTGTTTTGCTTGGCAATTTGCCAGCCCCATCACTAATCTGTCTCGCAGTGCCTGATTTAGATACTGCTCAAAATGACAGTGCTCCGCCAGTTTGCGCAATGATGCCAGGTATTCACTTAGTGTTTCTCCTGGTCTTTGTCTCCTTTCATAGAATCGTTGCCTTTCTGCCATAACTGGTGGTTTAAGGCTTAAATGGTTTCTTAGAGCTGTGCATAATTCGTTGAATGTCTTTGTCCCTGGATCCTCTGGGGACATCAAGGTCTTAGGGAGGTTGAATGTCTGAGGAAGAGGGGACATTTGCTGTTTACTGGACCTTCCACAATATTGTGGGCTATGCAGTAGTGGTTAAACTGTTGTATGTAGTTATCCCAACTTTCTTCTTCTTCGTTGAAATCCCTGAACTTTTCCTCCGCCACCTTGTCACATTTTCACCCTGATCTTTTGGCTGAAATTTGTTCACATTGTTAGGTAGTTGTTTTCTACTGTTGTTTTCCTTCTTGGTGCATGTAGGGGTTGTTTCATTCTCGTCACCACTGTTGTGTATGCACTCTCATAATTGAGACTCGGAGACATGATGGTTTCTCATCCTTATTAAACTATTAGACCAACATGGCTATTGACACACAGGGTTATATAAATGGAAGGGTGACATCATAACATGGGCGTCATGATGTCCAGCAGAGGGCAGGCTTATACCCAACATGCAGAGAGATCTGTGGATTAGTTCCATATATGCTTGAATAGGCCATGCAAGAAGATAGGGTGGTAATGCTGTATATTATTGTTGCCTTCATTGGGCAGGATATTAGTATTAAAGTAAGGAAGTCAAACTGCAGCTGTAACAGGTTTGCATAGGGCGTACAAAACGAGATGACTCACGGAATTGTTTTCCAGCATTTATTCTCCTTGTGGAAGGCAAAATAATACAACTATTGACTTTGGTGTTTTCATTCTTTTCTGCCCTTTATCTCCCTTAGCAAGGTAGCGTTATTTTCCTCAATTTCCCACAGATACTTTATTTTAACATTTCAATATGTTCTCAACTCAGTGTGCACGGTATGAGCCAAGAGCATTTAAGATTTGCCTGGAAAACATTCCACACTTTTAAAATCTTTTCAAACTATTAAAAAAAAACTGTATATACAAAGTGAGAACAGTGGCATCTGGTGGGCGAATTAAAAACTGCATAGAGAAACTAACAAGGAAAAATCGTGCTTGTGGAAGGCAAAATAATAAAACCATTGCCTTCAAGGCTTTCATCCTTACCTTTTTCTCCTAAACTTGCAAAATAACAGAATTTACGCTGTGAAATCTCAGCAACATTATGTGAGTCACATGATCAACACATGGTAATGGCACCTAAACACAAGTTAGATAAAAATGCCCATAAAACTTAAATTAATTGTTAAAACAATACAAAACAAACTGTAAAACGTAGTAACATTAGCAAAGAAAAATATACATTAAGACTGATAGTTATAAACATGTGGCAGCTCACCACTAGGCAGGCGAACCGGCCCCACTTGTAAGCCACGCGGCGGGGCAGCTGGCCAAAATGGCGCCGTTGTGGGTTTTCCCTTCCTTCCAGCACGGGGCTCAGAAGCCCGCGCTGGGGGACCATGTGACACCCAGGTGACATCAGCGCCCTTCAGCGTGGTCCTCAGCCAGGTCTGGGCTGGGAGTATAAGTGCAGCCCAGCAGCCTGCAATAAACTAGTCTGCTCACTGAGCTCAATCCGTCTGGTTGTGTGTGTTATTGCAGGTGCAGTGGAGCTGCCGCTACAATTGGTGACCCCGACTGGTTCAAACATCTTTGAACCCATCATGAGTGAGCCTGGGATCAGAACTATAGTCGTGAAACTGCCTGAATTCTGAGTTCAGGAGCTGGAAACCTGGTTTAGCCATGCGGAGGCTCAGTTTCACCTCCGGCAGATTTTGTCCGACACGACCAAATTCTACCATGTGGTCTCTGCCCCAGACCAGGTCACCGCCAGATGCGTGCTGCACCTCGTTCAGCACCCACCCACCGAAGACAAATACGAGACCATCAAGCAAGTGCTTACTGGATCTCTCAGACTATCCAGACACAAGCATGCCGCTTGGATGCTACACCTCAATGCCCTGGGGGACAGGTCCCCGATGGAGCTGATGGACGAGATGCTCATGCTCATGGGTGAGCATACCAACTGCCTACTCTTTGAGCGCATTTTCCTCGAACTTATGCCCGGGGACATCCAGCCGCTGCTGGTCCAGGAGAGCTTCACCGACTCGAGGAAGGTCGCCCAGAGGCCCAAGAGCTATGGCTCGCATGATTCCCGGAGGGCTCAGCAGTCCAGCAGGTCATGAAGCACAGGCATGACCACGCCAAACCCGCACCTAGCACTGCGGTAGAGCATCCGGCCCCTGCAGGTGCCCCCAAGAGCATAACCAAGGCCACAGCATCCGCTCCAGGCCTCTGCTTCTACCACCAGCGCTGGGGAGCCAAGGGTTGGAAGTGTCATCAGCCCTGCTCGTTCCAGGGAAATGATCAGGCCAGCCACTGTTAATGCTGCGGTGGCTGGCCAAGGACACAGCCTCCTCTACCTACAGGACTCAGTCAGCAGCCAGCTGTTCCTTGTTGACACTGGAGCCCAGATCAGCATCATCCCGGCCATGGCCGTCGAGTCCAGGAACTGACCTTGAGGACGTCCCCTCCGTGCGGCCAACGCAAAAGCAATCCGGACGTATGGAGACAAGACAGTCCATTCCAGATCAGCCAACATAATTTCACGTGGAGGTTCACCGTCTCGTCCCTCCCAACTGCCATTCTGGGTGCAGACTTCCTCCTCGCACGCGGGCTTCTGGTGGACATTCGAGGTAGGCGTCTGGTGGACACCCATACCTTCCAGGCAGTTCGCCTCGATGTCTCCTGCTCAGAGCAACCGCAGATGGCCACGATCAGCACGCCCAGAGATGATTTCCAGCGAATCCTGGATGAGTTCCTGACACTCCTCAAGCCACAGTTCTCCGCTGCCTCACTGCGCCATGGAGTGTTCCACCATATCCCTACCCAGGGCCCACCTGTTCATGCCAAGGCACGCTGGCTCCAGCCTGACAAGCTGCACGTAGTGAAGGAGGACTTTTCGCACCTGTTGGAACTGGAGCTGGGAATCATTTGGCGGTCCGACAGCCCATGGGCCTCGCTGCTCCACCTGGTCCTGAAAGCCTCTGGTGGCTGGCGTCCCTGCGGAGACTATCGATGGCTCAACGAGGCAACAGTTCCTGACCGTTACCCCAGCCCTCACATCCAAGATTTTACGGCCAACCTGCAGAGTGCGAGGGTTTTCTCCAAGGTTGACCCAGTGCGCGGATATCACCAGATCCCGGTGCACCCTGACAGCCATCATTACCCCCTTTGGCGTGTTTGAATTCCTGCGCATGCCATTTGGGCTCAAGAACGCCGCTCAGACCTTCCAGCGCCTCATAGACTCTGTGGGCAGGGACTTGGATTTCATCTTTATTTATTTGGACGACACCCTCGTCACCAGCAAGGACTAGGCACAACACAAGGCCCACCTATCCCGGGAGCCGCACATATCATGCAGCCGATATTTGCCCTCATCACAGCCAAGCACAAAATGCTCACTTGGAACCCAGAAGCGTGCACCACAATCGAGGCCATCAAGGACACCCTCACAAAGGAAACCATGCCCGCCCAGCCGCACACCAACCTGCATATGGCACTCTCTGTCGATGCCTCTGCCACAGCCGTCGGTGCCGACCTGGAGCAGTAGGTGAATGGACATTGGAAACTACTGACATTCTTCAGCCGCCTGCTCCGCCCGCTGGAACGCTAGTGCCTTCGACCGCGAGTTACTGGGCATGTACCTGGCGGAAGGCATTTCTGCTATTTTTTGGAGGGGAGGACTTTTACCATCTTCACCGACCACAAACCCCTCACCCAGGCGCTCGCAATGACAAAGGATCCCTGGTCGGCCCACCAGCAGTGTCACCTCTCGTTCATGTCGGAATTTACCACCAACATTCGGCACAAGGCGGGAAGGACAATGTGGTTGCCGATGCACTCTCGCGACCGGCCATCTGCGCGCTGACACCCGGCCTCGACTTCGACAAGCTCGCCCGGGACCAGAAGTCTGATGAGGAGACGAGGGCCTTCGAGACCGCTGTCAAAGGCCTGTGGTTCCGAGATTTCCCGAATCCGAGCGGCGAAGGCACCATACTTTGCGATATCTTCATGGGCACCCCACGACCAGAGGTTCCCCCAGAAGTGGCGCAGGCAGGTCTTCCGTCACATCCACGACCTTTCATGTCCGTCCATCAGTTCCACGGTCCGGATGGTGGCTGAACGGTTTGTATGGCATGGGTTGCGGAAGCAGATTGTGGGCTGGGCCAGGACATGCACCCATTGCCAGGCGTCCAAGGTGCACAGACACACCAGGGCGCCCTTATATGAGTTCAAACACATTCAGGAACGGTTCAGCCATATTCAATTTGACATCTTTGGGCTCTTACCCATTTCCCGGGGCAACCGTTACCTGTTTATGATGGTGGACCGCACCACTCACTGGCCTGAGGCGATCCAAATGCCAGACGCCACTGACTCCTGCATGATTGGGTCGCCCGGTTCGGCGTCCCGGGTCACCTCACCAGTGATCGGGGCGCCCAGTTCACATCTGCGCTCTGGGCACAGCTCGCCCACAGGTTGGGGATCCAGCTACCCCGCACCATGGCCTACCACCCGCCGGCCAATGGACTCATCAAACGTCTGCACTGCCACCTTAAGTTGGCACTCATGGCCAGCCTCACTGGTTCCGACTGGACAGACGAACTGCCTTGGATGCTCCTGGGTATCTGCTCCACTCCCAAGGAAGACCTACAGGCGTCATCAGCTGAGCTGGTCTATGGTGTGCCGCTGACACTAACTGGTGAGTTCGTCAACGCACTTCAGAATCCCCAGCTGTCACCGCACGAACTACTGCTTCACCTCAGGGCACGCTTGGATTCGTTCGAACCCCCACAGCCGCCAAGGCATGGCACCCACCCGTCTCACGTTCCCAGTGAACTGCTTTCTGCGGAGTACGTTTTTGTTCGGCGGGGCCCAACCGCAGCACCTCTGCAGCAACCGTATGAGAGGCCATACAGGGTTGTACAGCGTTCCGGATCTACGTTCATGCTGGACATTGGCGGCAGGCAAGAGCTGTTTACCATGGATAGGCTGAAGCCAGCTCAGATCCCACTGAGCCCATGGTTGTAGCCCAGTCCAAGAAGCGAGGCCGCCCGGTGAAAAAGGACATTGGCGCCGGTTCTGGGGGTGGGCTGTGTGGCGGCTCACCACTAGGCAGGCAAACTGACCCCGCTTGTAAGCCATGCGGCGGGGCAGCCAGCCAAAATGGTGCCGTCATGGGTTTTCCCTTCCTTCTAGCACGGGGCTCAGAAGTGCGTGCTGGGGATTACGTGATGCCCAAGTGACGTCAGCCCCCTCCAGTGTGGTTCTCAGCCAGGTTTGGGCTGGGAGTAAAAATGCAGCCCAACAGCCTGCAATAAACTAGTTTGCTCACTGAGCTCAACCCGTCTGGTTGTGTGTGTTCTTTTAGGAACAAAGTAGCTGCCACTACAAACAATTTATTTTCTAAAGAAACATTAAGATAGCCCAACAATAATCTTTTCTCACATTTACTCTTAGCAAGGTTGCAGGTGGTGTAAGAAACAGGAAGAGAGCAGCTTAGGAGGTGCACAAGAAGTGTGCATCACAAGCTCATTCCCACCAGAAACATTATTAAAATGACATTAAATACAAATACTTCATTGGGATAAAATTCACAAATACAGCTACATGAAACTTTGGTTAAGTCACACTTGGGAATATTGTTTCCAATTTTAGTCATCTCTGCAGGAAGGATGTGGAAACTTTGGAAAGGGTACAGAAAAGATCGATCAGGATGTTGCCTGGATTGAGGGTGTGAGTTGTAAACAGCCAGAATATTTTTTGCAGGGTATAATGTCATATATTGGAGGACATGAATTTAGGTGGAGGGGGAGGGGGTAGTTTAAAAATGTGTGGGGTGTTCTTTTTGAACAGAGAGTCATAGGTGCCTAAAATGGGTGCACATGGGTTTGGGGAGATGCAATAGCAATGTTTATGAGGCTTCTTGAAAGACAGATGAATATGCAGGTAATAGATGGATATGTGGGGGTGTGATCAGTGGAAGAAACACAGCCACCACGTTGAGGTTCGTTAATGACAGTTTTTATTCCAATTCAGCACGTCCCTATAAGGGCAGCATGAGCTCAGTCACCTGGTGGATTGTGACATCATAATTGCTGCCCAGGGTCCGCGCTGGAAGGGATGCTGGAGTCAGAGAGAAACCTCTGACGACGCCATTTCCCCATGGCTGCCCCGCCATGTGGCAATACAAGTGGGGCCGGTTCACCATGAGGATGTGCACCACCACACAAACCCCCCGCAGAATCGGCTACGTGTCCTGTCGCTTTGGCGGCTGGCCCTGGCGCTTGGGCACGGCCGTCTGCGCTGGCTGTGATAAGTCCAGATGGGCCGCCTTCAGGCAGTCCACCGTAAAAAGTTCCTCTCTCCCCCCCAATGTCCAAGGTGAAGGTTCCGATGGACTGGTGGAAGAGTTTGTATGGCCCCTTGTACGGTTGCTATAGTTGTGCACTTCGTGGTCCCCTCCGCATGAAAACAAACTGGGCTGAGTTGAGCTCTTTGGGGAGATGAAACGGCTGGGTGCCGTGGCATGCCAGGGGTGGGGGAGCTAGGGAGGCCAGTCACCTACGTAGGTCCGCCAGCAGGTTTTTGTCGGTGGCCAAGGTGTCAGGGTCTGGGCCGACAAACTTACCTGGCAGGGAAAGCGGTGCGCCATAGATCATCTCTGCTGCTGAAGCCTGCAGGTCCTCCTTGGGTGCCGTCCTAATCTCGAAGAGGACCCAGGGTAGTTCGTCCGCCAAGTCTGGTCCAGAGAGCCTGGCCATAAGCAAAATAGAGAGAGTGCAGAGAAGGTTCATGAGAATGTTGACAGGATTTCAAGGTTTGAGTTACAAGGAAAGGTTGTGCAGACTAGGGCTTTTTTCTCTGGAGCGTAGAAGATTGAGGGGGGACTTGATAGAGGTGTTTAAGATTTTAAAAGGGATATCAGAGTAAATGTAGATAGGCTTTTTCAATTAAGAGTGGGGGAGATTCAAACTAGAGGGCATGGTTTAAGACTGAAGGGGGAAAATTATAAGGGGAACATGAGGAGAAATTTCTTTACGCAAAGGGTGGTACGAATGTGGAATAAGCTTCCGGCAGATGTGGTTGAGGCGGGATCATTGGTTACATTTAAGGATAGACTGGATAGTTACATGGAGAGGAGAAGACTGGAGGGGTATGGACCGGGTGCTGGTCAGTAGGACTAGGAGGGTGGGGATTTGTTATGGCATGGACTAGTAGGGCTGAACTGGCCTGTTCTGTGCTGTAAGTGGTTATTTGGTTATATGGTTAAGCGATGCCTTCAGGTGCCTGTGGAACCACTCCACCAACCTGTTGGACTGCGGGTGGTATGCTTTGGTGTGGTGGAGCTTGACCCCCAGGTGCTTCGCCATCTGAATCCACAGGGCAGATGCGAATTGTGCCCCTCTGTCGCTAGTGATGTGCGTCGGGACTCCAAATCGGGCGATCCATTGGCTGCCCGGAGTCCTGGTGCATGTCTCTGTGGAGGCCTCCTTAATCGGGACGGCCTCCAGCCACCTTGTGGCCTGATCCACCACTGTAAGGAGGTAACGAGCCTCATTAGACCCCAGCAGGGGCCCGACGACATCAACGTAGATGTGTTGGAATCTGCAAACCGCCGGGTCGAAGTTCTGGATGGGGGCTCGCGTGTGTCGCTGGACCTTGGAGGTCTGGCACCTGGTACAGTTCCTGGCCAGTTCCGCCACCTCCTTCAGCCCGAGCCACACAAACCGCTCCACAACCATCTGCACAGTTCTCTTTACCACTGGGTGAGCGAGGTCATGGATCAAACTGAAGATCTTCGTCCTCCATTGCAGCGGGACCACCGGGCACGGCATGCCTGTTGCGATGTCGCAGAGCGATGTGTCCAGGCTGCTGGGCACCTGAACATCCTTGAGTTTGAGGCCCGCAAGGCCTACATCTCCGCATCATTCCTCTGTGCCTGAGCCAGTTGCTTGTATTCCAGGCTGGGTGTGCGAGTGTTGATGGCTGGATGGGAGAGCGCATCCACCACAACATTGTCCTTCCCGGCCCAGTGTCGGATGTCGGTTTTGAACTCAGGCACGTACGAGAAGTGGCGCTGCTGTCTGGCGGACTACGGATCCTTGGCCATCGCCAGTGCTTGAGTAAGGGGCTTGTGATCCGTGAAGGCTGTGAACGGCCTGCCCTCGAGGAAGTAGTGGAAATGGCAGATGGTCAAAAACGGCGCCAGGAGCTCCCAGTCAAAAGCACTGTATTTGAGCTCTGGCAGGCGCAGCTGCTTGTTGAAAAAGGCCAGCGGGCGCTATTGTCCATCGAGCCACTGTTCCACAACTCCCCCCCCCCTCCCCACTGCCGTAGCTGAGGCATCCATGGAGAGCGCCGTGTGCGCCCCTGGCTGCGGGGGCACCAGCAGCTTGGCATTGGCTAGAGCCTCCTTTGTCGCAATGAAAGCCCTGTCAACCTCCTCTGACCACGATAAAGTCTTTTCTTTAGTGGCCATGAGCGTGAACAATGGGCACATGGTGCGCATGGCTCTGGGGATTAAATGATGGTAAAAATTCACCATCCCCATGAACTCTTGGAGGCCTTTCAGGGTGGAGGGTTTGGGGAATTGTTGAACAGCCGCTACCTTCTCCGGCGCTGGCATGGCCCCAGCTGCCGAAATGGTGTGCCCCAGGTTCTGTAGGGACTCCTTGTTGAACACCCCACACATTTTGGCCGCGTTGACCGTGAGGCCGAAGTCCACCAGCCGGGCAAAGAGTTTGCGGAGGTGTGCTTTGTGTTCATTGCGGTTGCGACTGGCAATGAGAATATCGTCCAGGTAAATGCACACAAAGTCCAGGTCTTTTCCAACCATGTCCATGAGGCACTGGAATGTTTGGGCCACATTCTTTAGACCAAAGGGCATACGCAGGAACTCAAAGAGGATGAAAGGGGTGATAATGGCCATCTTACCCATGTCGTCTGGATGCACCGGAATCTGATGGTATCCCCGCAAGAGGTCCACTTTGGAGAAGACCCATGTGTCATTGAGGTTGGCGGAGAATTCCCGTATATGGGGCACTGGGTACCTGTCGGGGGTGGTTGCATCGTTCAACCGAAAGTAGTCCCCACACCGTCTCCAGCCTCCAGACGATTTTGGGACCATATGGAGTGGTGATGCCCAGGCGCTGTCCGAGCGCCAGATGATTCCCAGTTCCTGGAGCCTGGTGGGGCTTCTCGGGCGGCAGCCGTCTGGGTCTAGTGTGCAGCGGGGGGCCCTGTGTGGCGATGTGGTGGAAGACCCCATGCTGGGGCAGGGCGTCGTTGAACTGTGGCTCTAAGATGGTGGGGAATTCGTGGAGGATCTCATCGAACTCATCCCTGGTAGCAGCTACAGTGATGATTTTGGGCCTGCGGGCTTCTGCTGTGTCCAGTTGGGTGGAGTAGAATGTTCGGGCGTGACCAACCTTTTGCCCTTCATGTCAACCAGTAGGCCGTGAGCTCTGAGGAAGTCGGCCCCTAACAGCGCGGTGCCCACGGAGGCTAGGACGAACCTCCAGTGGAACTTCTCCTTCCTGATTTGGATCTGTGCCCTGCGGGTGCCATAGGTCCTAATTGTGGAGCCATTGGCCCTCCGCAGGCTTGGACCTCGAGATCGGGTGCAAGTCTCTAATGCTGTGGGGGGAAGGATGCTGAGCTCAGTCCCTGTGACCACTAGGAATCGGCGACCGGTGGATCTGATCTGTCCATCACATGAAGGAGGCTGTTTGTGTGGCCAGCCATCGCAGCCATCAACAGCGGCTGGTCTGGTCATTTCCCTGAAACCCACAGGGCTGGCAGCATTTATGGACTTGCGCTCCCCAGCGCTGGTGGTAGAAACACCAGGTCATCTGGCCCTCCTCTTGCTTAGTCTTGGGAGTGGCTTGCGGTCGGCTGGCTCCTGGTCATGCTACCTGTTTGAGGGCTGCTTCGTTCTCCCTCTTCTTGCGCCAGAGGGCATCCGCAAAGGCTGCTGCTCTCCTCAGGTCTGAGAAGTCTTCATCTGTGAGGAGCAGCTGGATGTCCTCTGGCATCTGTTCCAGGAATATCTGGGAGAAGAGAAAACAAGGCTTGTGGTCTTCCGCCAGGGCCAGCATTTCGTCCATCAGCGCCGATGGACTACGGTCCCCAAGCCCATCTAGGTGAAGGAGCCTGGAAGCCCATTGCTGGGGAGTTAGCCCGAAAGTTCCAACCAGCAGGTCTTTGAGGCCAGTGTACTTGCCCGTAGCCAGAGGGTGGTGGATGATGTCGTCCACCCTCGCTGCCGTATCTTGGTCCAGAGCGCTCACGACATAATAGAACATCATGGCACCTGAGGAGGTGTTGCGGAGTTGAAATTGTGCTTCCGCCTGCCCGAACCACATTCTTGGTCGGTGGGTCCAAAAGGGGGGAAGCTTGATGGAGACAGCATTAACCTCTGCTGAATCCATGGTGTTTTGAGTCCAGAAAAACTTCTGGGCTCATTGGGGTCACCACTGTGGGGGTGTGATCAGTGGAAGAAACATAGCCACCACACTGAGGGTCATTAATGACAGTTTTTATTCAAATTCAGCACGTCCCTATAAGGGCAGCATGAGCTCAGTCACCTGGTGCATTGTGACATCATAATTGCTGCCAAGGGTCCGCGCTGGAAGGGATGCTGAAGTCAGAGAGAAACCTCTGACGACACCATTTCCCCATGGCTGCCTCACCACGTGGCGATACAAGCGGGGCCGGTTCGCCATGAGGATGTGCGCCGCCACAGATATACTGTATATTATTCTAGAAAGACAGATGAATATGCAGGTAATAGATGGATATACTGTATATTATGTGCAAGCAGCAGATTTTTAGTTTAACTTGGTTATCATGTTTGGTGCAGACAAGGGGATCAAGGGCTTTACAGAAAGCCCTGGAACATCTGGACATCAAATATGCATACATCAGGATACTCTTTATCGACTACAATTCAACAGTCAACACTATCATCCCTTCAAAACTGATCAGAAAACTCAACACCCCATGGTAGAAGATGAATCCTGGATTTCCTCGCCTCCAGACCACAATCAGTGGGGATTGGTAAGAACATCTCTACAATCTCCATCAGTTCCAGAGCTGCATTCTTAGCCCCCTGCTCTACTCGCTTTACACTTATGACTGTGGCTCAGTGCAACAACAACACCATCTACAAATTTGCCAGCAATACCATAGTAGTGGGTTGTATAAAAAGGGTCAATGAGTCATCAAAGACAAGGGAGATTGTAAATTTGGCTGAATGATGCACCAACAACAACCTTGCACTTAATGTCACCAAAACCAAGGAGCTGATTGTTGACTTTAGGGAAAACCAGAAATGTATGATCCAGTGATCATTGGGGAATCAGAGGTAGAGAGTGTGAGCAAATTTAAGCTCTTGGGAGTCACTAACTCAGAGAATCTTTCCTGGACCCAGCACATTAATAACATCATGAAGAAAGCAGGTAAGGAGTTTGTCGAGGTTTGGTTTGACATCAGAATCTCTGGCCAATTTCTACAGATGTGTGGTGGAAAGTGTACTGACTAGCTGCATCACCAGTACCCTTGAACTTAAAACCCTGCAAAAGGTAGTGGACACAATCTGGGACATCACAGGTAAAACTCTCCCCACCATCGAGAACATCTACAGGGAACGCTGCCATCAGGGGGCAGCAGCAATCATCAAAGACCTTCACCGCCCAGCACATGCTCTGTTCTTGCTGCTGCCATCAAGAGAGGGGTATAGGTGACCCAAGACTCGCACCACCCAGTACAGGAACAGCTGCTACCCCTCCACCATCAGACTCCTCAACAACAAACTGAGACTCATTTAAGGACTCTTGCACTGTATTGATTTTTTTTCTCTCTGTATTGCACAACCAGTTTGCTTACATGTACTTATTTATGTACATCTGTACAGTGAGTTTTTTTGCACTACCAATGTGGTAATTCTACCTCACCCACAGGAAAAAAAATCTCAGGGTTGTATGTGATGTCATGTGTGTACTCTAACAATAAATCTGAAATATATTCCTGTGCTGTACTGTTCTATGTTCTATCTGTTCAGATCCCTGAGGATAAAGAATTTTTTTACCTCTTTGCATATCCAGGAACCTGCTGTGCCAATTTTCTTCCTTCCCCATGTCAGGTTCACATGGCCCCCAGAACCTTCTACAACTCTACGAATCTCTGGTGAGATCACACTTAGCATATTGTGTTCAATTCCGGTCACCTCATTTGTAGGAAGGATGTGAAAGCTATGGTGAAGGTGCAGAGGAGATTCACCAGGATGTTTTCTGGATTGGAAAACAAGTCCTATGAGGCAAGGTTAGCAGAGCTGAGACTTACTTTGGAGAGCAGAAGGATGAGAGGAGACTTGATAGAGGTTTACAAGTTTACAAGAGGCATAGATAGGGTGGACAGTCAGCACCTGTTTTCCAGGGCAGCATAAAGCAAACACCGGAGGACATATGTAGAAAGTGAAGGGAGGTAAGTTTAGGAGAGACATCGGGGGTAAGTTTTTTTTAAACACAGAGAGTTGAGGGTGTCTGGTATGCCTTGCCGGGGATGGTGGTGAAAGCTGAAACATTGGGGGCATTAAAGGACTCTTAGATAGACACGTGAATGAAATAAAAATAGAGGGTTATGGGGTAGGGAGGGTTTAGTACTTTTGTTTTGGAAAGGATATATTAGTCAGCACTACATCAAGGGCTGAAGGGCCTGTACTGTGGTGTATTGTTCTATGTTCTGTAAGCATAATGCATTTTCTGCTTGAATAAACACAGGCTAGCCTTCAGAAACGCAAATTAAAGATAAGTGGCTTTTACTGTTCCACACACCCAGAAAACACAGGGTGCACTGACTGTACAATTTACCATATGGAGCAGGCAGCAAGTGGGTAATACATGATATTCAGTGGATGGTGGTTACATTTCCTCTGACTATTTTCAGGCCTGATCGATATAACCCCACTAATTGGCTGCAGGCCAAAGTTCCTTGGAAAAAATTTAAAAAAACAGACAGGTTTGTTCAGAGGGAACTTTGTGACACTACTATTTTGAACGGTATCGCGAGACTTTGTACATAAATCCTATTAGTAGTTCTCTTGCCCGATCACTCATATGTTTCATTTTCAAACTCATTAGCTCTCCTGAACTGTTCTCAAACCTATGTTTTGTGTCTTAGTATTTCTATGCCTATGTGAGCATGTGTGCCAATCTCTTAGTTTCTAGTTAGGTACCTTTAATGAGAATAAAAGTGAAAGGCATGGTAAGGAGAGGAGTAATTGTTTTTAAAAAAATGTAGCGCATGGAAAAGAAAACAGTTCAATTGAAGGATAGTAAAACTATAAACCTGAGATAGTTCAAGATGGAAGGAAACAATTATCGAAGCAAAAGATGAAAGAGCTGGAGGTAGTACACAAAACAATTAGAGTTAATTCCAATTAAGGAGGAAACAAAAACATTGAACATAAAAGAAACAAAGATCAAAAACAAATCCAGAGACGATAAAAAGCATGATAAGTTCAGAAAGGAATAACTATAACAGCTTTACAAAGAAACGCAATAAGCTGACTTCAGCTTCACCAAATTGCTGTTAATAAAATGATAAATGAGCTCAGAACAAGCTGGGTGGACTTGCTGGTTTTCCTCTCCAAATTTGACAATAACTTTTGGATCTCCATATTTCAGAACATGCGTACGCATCTGAGACGATACAAATTTGAAGGCTGATTGCTGGCATTCCAGTCAATGTTAACACAATCCACCCTATTTCCATCTGCATGGTTGCATCTCTACTAAAGCTGCATTAAGACTTGACACAAGTGGACATCTTGGATCAGCCTTATCCTTCTAAAAATCAAAATTATAGTGGTTCCAGCCCAGGCAGAGAAAGGCTGGTAACCTTAGTGTTGTTATCTACCTCTGAAGCTACAAGGAGCAGGTGAAAATCATTATCTACCTCTGTCAACATGCAGCTTGACAAGAGATTAACTAATAATGTTAAAAATTATAATGGAGAAACTCAGTAGGTCAGACAGTATACTTTATATAGCAAAGATAAAGATACATAACCAACGTTTCAGCCTGAGGCCTTCATCAAACGCTCAAGCCAAAATGTTGGTTGTATATTTTTCACTTTGGTGTATAAAGTGCACTGTTTGACCTTCTGAGTTTCTCCAGCATTGTTTTTTTTTAACTTCAATCACGGTGTCTGCAGACTTTCATGTCTAATATTTATTATGGGATCAGTGCAGCTTTTAAAGTGAAGTTTAAGATGATGCCTGAGAAAATTTCAAAAAACTGCAGATGTTGGAAAGTTGAAACAAAACTTGAACATTTCAGAAAATCCCAGCAAGTCAGATAATAATCAAGCAAAGAATGGGTGGGAAGAGTCTGCTGTAATTTAGAACACTACACAGTCATTTGCTGTCTTCCTCAAAAGCTGTGCATTTCTTGCACTTTCTTCATCCGCCTCTCTCTTTGTAACTGTACTCACCCCGAATTTGGGGCAGTTGCTGGATATTTGTCCCTGCCACTCTTGTGCCTAGCTTGTCTGGCTCAGGGCTCCACTTTCCATAGCTAGCCCCCTTACTTCCTGGCTTGCATTTTGTTTCCTGCTTTTTGGATCATACTTTCTGCTTTTCTGCCAGCTTGCTTGGTTATTCTTTTCCTTAGCCTTGGGTGCTCGCAGTCCAGCTGCACCATTCATACAACCGGCACTGATCAAGTCGATACTATGTACGATATCAACAGCCATCAAATACATTAATAGCACTGTAAGTTAAGAAGTTTGACTCTTTTGGCTTCTTGGTCACATACCCAGGAGGTAGTAAATAAAATAAAAGAGAGGGAAGAAGGGGCTACAGGTGTGGGGCAGAGGGAAGAAATGGGTTCAGGTATGGGGCAGAGGGAAGAAGGAGCTGCAAGTATGGGGCAGAGGGAAGAAGTGGGTGCAGGTATAGGGCAAAGGGAAGAAGAGGCTGCAGGTATGGGGCAGAGGGAAGAAGTGGGTGCAGGTATAGGGCAAAGGGAAGAAGAGGCTGCAGGTATGGGGCAGAAGGAAGAAGGGGCTGCAGGTATGGGGCAGAGGGAAGAAGGGGCTTCAGGTATAGGGCAGAGAGAAGAAGGAGCTGCAGGTATGGGCAGAGGGAAGAAATGGGTTCAGGTATGGGGCAGAGGGAAGAAGGGGCTGCAGGTATGGGGCAGAGGGAAGAAGGGGCTTCAGGTATGGGGCAGAGGGAAGAAGGGGCTGCAGGCATGGGCAGAGGGAAGAAGGGGGCTCTGGCCAAAGGCAGAAAGGTGCAAGCATGGAGCAGGGGAAGAGGTGGTGCAGGCATGGAGTGGAGGGAATAGATTTAAGCAAGCTAAATTTGGATGATATTACAAGGGTTGGCAAGAGTTAGCAGGTACTCTGCTGTCTCAGTAGGTCTTTTCAAACTGCTGTGTGAAATGGGGTTAACCGGGCAATTTGCCCGGTTAGTGCTCCAGTTGCGTGGCAGTTAGAAAGGGTTCAACTGGGTCAACCTCATCAGAATCCAACCGGGTCCATGACCTACCTCAGAGGTCTCGTCCATGGCCAATTTGAAAACGGAAATAGCCAACCCGCTTATTCCAGAGACGTCAGTGCTTGTGTGCATGTGTCACTGGGTAGCCAGTATCTGAACATCTGGCAGTATTTCCGGTGAGTGCACAATGCATCATTGTGGGGCAGGATCCCCCTTAAATTGTCGGGTTGGTGACTTAATGTGTCAATCCCCCTGCAATTTGAAAGGTGTGTAACCACAGCACTAGACTGCGTGCCCACCAGCCTACTGCAGGGGCCGACCGCTGTACCTGCAGGAAGACCACCTGGGAGGCTGGCAATCACCGACTTGTATATAGACTTGAGCTGGCCCCTCCTGGGCCAGTAACACATGGAGCCATCGAGACTACTACTGGTGTGCAACAGAGTTGAAGTGGATTAAAGCCTATAATACAATCTTTCTGTTTTTGTGTCTGCTTGCTGCACCACAGTGCATCACAATGTAATCCACTTAAAATTTAAAGACCACGAAGAAGTTCTTCACCATCGGGAGTCTGGAAATCGACTGCCAATACCCGGATGCCCCGGTGTGCTTCGAGATATGGAAGTATGCGATTGAGGCGATCATCCAGATGCTGGCTGAGGTGATTAACATGAACCAAAAGAGACTCATGGTAGGTATTTCACACAGAACTGGGCCGACACACTTTCCAGGCCATCAGAGACTGCTCGGACTACAAACCTGTGATAGCTGTCCTGGAAAGCATGTACGAACATGCTCTATGCCCGGTACCTGGACAGCATCAAGGTGCAGCAACCAGGTGAGATGGCAGATACCTATCTGAGGGCTCTGTGTGAGCTAGCTCGTCCATGCCTGACTGAGACCAGGGTGATCAAATGGGAGGTGGAGTGACTCATCTGAGATGCCTGCATGCGAGGGTTGCGATCGAGGGCCACCCGGTAGAGACTGCTGGAAGAAACTACTGCTCCCCTTACCAGAATCATGGAGGTGGTGTAAGTTTTCTATGCCCAACTCACCCAATCTCCAGCCTGGCCAAGGCCAGTGACTGCTGTCACTGAGGGGCCCTATAGGGAGGAGACAATCCCCGCTGCCACCACATCCTGGCGCTGTAAGTACTGCGGGCCTGGCTGTGGGTTGGACAGGCACTCTCGAAAGAGCTGTTCAGTAAGGAACTCACATTGCTTCTGATGTGGTAAGAAAGGCCAATTCGCTAAGGTGTGCCTCTCTAGACCTGCCGGGTGTGCTGTGGCTCTCCACGATCAGCCGGGAGACCCCGGCCGCAGCCACATGCGAAGACTGGGCAGCACTATAACTCTGCCCGCCACTTCTGCCTGCTTCGCCGAGTCACTTCTGGTCTGGCCACCCACCTGCACCATCGTTTTATGCTCACCACAGGAGCCGCCATCTTTCTCCACCCGACTTTCACCCGCACTGAAGACATCACATCCAGCAGCACCGATGACATCACCTCTGGCCTCACTTCCGGTCAGGTCATCCAACTGCACATGCATCCACCGGGCGCTGCCATGATGGACCTGCCGGCCCCTGACTGCCCCAACTCGCTCACCTCACCAACAGGATGACGCGTTCAATGTGTTCACGCACACAATCATGGAGCCGTGACTGGGACCCTGAGATGGTCCAAGCATCCATCATACTAAAGATTTCTCCGTGGACTCAGGTGCTCAAAGATAGACATCGCTGTCAACAGGAAGGTAACAAAATGCCAGCTTGATAGTAGCAGTACTGAGAGCTTTGTGCACCCAAACGTGGCCTGGACACTGAAATTAAAGGTATACCCCACAAACTTCTCTATCGCCTTTGCTGCCCAGGACCACTCTATCACGGCACTCGGGCACTGCTCAGCAGATCTGACAGTGGGTGGGGAAACATATCAATGATTCAGGAACCTGGTCATGCCCAAGCTCTGTGCCCCAGTCATCTTAGGGCTGGACTACCAGTGCCTCCTCCAAAGTCTCACCCTTGCCTTCGGTGGTCCACTCCCCCCGCTCACCGTCCACTTTTACAACAATAATTTTTTTTTAAATAGCGCATGAAATTTCAAGTAAGGCCAGCATACTATAATCCTTCTGAACTACTCTATCAACCTGTGTGGCTACCTTGAGAGATCTATGGATTTGGACACACTGTTAAGAATCCTACCATTAACCATGCACTCAGTCTTCAAGTTTGTCCTTCCAAAATGCATCACTTCTCACTTATTCAGATTGAACTCCATCAGCTACTTTTCCGTCCAACCCTGCATCTTGTCTATATTTTTTAGTAACCTATGACAACCTCCTACACGAGCCACTAAACCTCCAAACTTCATGTCATCTGCAAACCTACTGACCTATTCGTAAGTTTCTTCTTCATCCAGGTCATTTATAAAAATCACAAAGAGCAGGGATCCCAGAATAGATCTCTGTGGAACTCCACGACATTGACCTCCAAGAAGAATATGTTCCATCTACTACTACCCTCTGCTTTCTGCAGGCAATCCAATTCTGAATCCACACGGTCAAGGTTCCATGGATACCACGCCTTTTTAAAAAAAATTTATTTTTCACACTATGAACCATACTAACCAAAATACACACAAACATTTCCCTCTTGAATATACACAGTGTCATTTTCTCCCCTTTTTCCCCCTCCCCTCCTTTCCCTCCCTCCTTCACCACCCCCCCCCCTCCCCACCCACTCAACTTTCAACCTATATAATATATTAACCCCATTAAACAATATCATCACACAATGAAAATAAGCAAGAAATTTGTGTCTTCTACTTTTACATACTGGGTCAGTTCATTTCGTCTTCTCCTTCTGTCATTTTAGACAGTGGAGGTCCGCGGTAGAACCATGTACGGTTCCCAAATTTGTTCAAATACTGTGATGTTATTTCTTAAATTATATGTTATTTTTTCCAATGGAATACATTTATTCATTACTATGTACCATTCCTGTATTTTCAGGCTATCTTCTAATTTCCAGGTTGACATAATACATTTTTTTGCTATAGCTAAGGCTATCATAATAAATCTTTTTTGTGCTCCATCCAAATCGAGTCCAAGTTCTTTACTTCTTATATTACTTAGAAGAAAGATCTCTGGATTTTTTGGTATGTTGCTTTTTGTGATTTTATTTAATACCTGGTTTAGATCTTCCCAAAACTTTTCCACTTTCTCACATGCCCAAATTGCATGTACAGTTGTTCCCGTTTCCTTCTTACAGTGAAAGCATCTGTCTGATACTGTTGGGTCCCATTTATTTAACTTTTGGGGCGTGGTGTATAGCCTGTGTAACCAATTATATTGTACCATGCGTAACCTCGTGTTTATTGTATTTCTCATAGTTCCGGAGCATAGCCTTTCCCATGTTTCATTCTTTATCTTTATGTTTAGATCTTGTTCCCATTTTTGTTTGGGTTTACAGCTTGTTTCCTCGTTCTCTTTCTCTTGCAGTTTGATGTACATGCTTGTTGTAAATCTTTTAATTATCATTGTGTCTGTAATCACATACTCAAAACTGCTTCCTTCTGGTAACCTCAGTCTGCTTCCCAATTTGTCCTTCAAGTAGGTTTTCAGTTGGTGGTATGCAAACATTTTACCGTGAGTTATACCATATTTTTCCTTCATTTGTTCAAAAGATAATAATTTATTTCCCGAAAAACAATTTTCTATTCTTTCGATCCCTTTTCTCTCTCATTCTCTAAAGGAAAGGTTGTCTATTGTGAAAGGGATTAGTTAATTTTGGTAGTTGATCATTTGTTTTATTCCTTCTACGTGAATCTTCTTCCAAATGTTGAGCAGATGGTGCAGTACTGGTGAATTCCTATGTTGCACCAGCTTTTCATCCCACTTATATATGTTCAGGTACCTTCTCCCCTATTTTATCTGACTCTAATCTGGTCCAATCTGGTTTTCCCTTGTTTGATAAAAATCTGATAGGTATCTTAATTGTGCTGCTCTATAATAATTCTTAAGATTTGGTAGCTGTAAGCCCCCTTGTTTGTACCATTCTGTTAATTTATCTAGCACTATCCTCGGTTTCCCCCCCCCCCCCCTTCCATAAGAATTTCCTTATTATTTTCTTTAGTTCCTTGAAGAATTTCTCTGTTAGGTGAATTGGTAACGATTGAAATAGGTATTGTATCCTTGGGAAGATATTCATTTTAATGTAATTTACCCTTCCTATCAGTGTTAGTGGTAAGTCTTTCCAATGTTCTAAGTCGTCTTGTAATTTCTTCATTAATGGTGATAATTTAGTTTGTATAGATGGCCTAGATTATTATCTAGTTGTATACTTAGGTATCGAATTGCTTGTGTTTGCCATCTAAATGGTGAATCTTTCTTAAACTTTGAGAAATCCGCATTATTCATTGGCATTGCTTCACTTTTATTTGCATTGATCTTGTACCCCGATACTTCTCCATATTCCTTCAATTTCTTATGTAATTCTTTTATTGATATTTCTGGTTCTGTTAAGTATACTATGATGTCATCTGCAAATAGACTGATTTTATATTCCTTCTCTTTTATTTTTATCCCTCTTATTTTATTTTCTGTTCTTATCAGTTCTGCCAGTGGTTCTATAGCTAACGCGAACAGTGAGGGAGATAGTGGACATCCCTGTCTAGTTGATCTGCTTTATTTAAATTGGCTTGATATATATGGATACCATGCCTCATGGGAAACCTTGTCAAATGCCTTACTAAAATCCACATATATTGTAGCTATCAGTCTACTTTCATCAATTTCTTTTGTTATTTGCTCAAAAAATTAAATTAGGCATGTGAAGCGTGACCTACCCCTCACATAGCCTTGTTGACTATCCCTGAGAAGACTATATTTCTTTAAAATATTCATAAATCCTATCTGTAAGGATCCTCTCCAATAATCTGACGACCATTGTGTACTGACAATAACCATACCAGCTGTGCGAGAATAAGACAGCTTTAATAAACTAATATGTACACTAAGAGGTCTTGTCTCTCTGCGAGACGAACCTGGAAGGCTCAACTGTAGCTCTGGACTGCTTTATATACAAGGTCACCGGGATGACCCCTGGTGACCTAGTGGTGTAAATACATATCACCACACACTGATCTAAAATTCCTTGGATTCTCCCTATTGTCTTTTTTAAGCAAGGGTCTACATTTGCCATTGTCCAATTCTTCAGTACCAGCCCTGTGGCCAGGGAGGACACAAAGATCATTACCGAAGCTCCAGCAATCTTTTCCCTCACTTCCTTTAGTAACCTGGGGTATATCTGGTCCAGTCCTGGGGACATCAATCTGAATGATTTTTTCTTTACCTTAACAAGCTTCAGCACATAAGCTTGTCTGTACTGAATTCACGTTGGCCAAGGTCCTTCTCTGTGGTGAACACTGAAATATTAATTTAGGGCCTCCCCTACTGTGATGCACTGCTTCAGCAGTAAGCAGACACAAAACTCGAGAAAGACTGTACCAACAGGCTTTATTCAGTTAAAAGTCTTGCTACAGTGGTAGTTGTAATAGTGACTGGCTCGGGATTATATCCCGGGCGGTTGATTGACAGTCGGCTGGATGGAGTTAGGTCTATTCAGGTCAGCTGATTGACATCTGGCCAGGTGTGGTCTGTCCTCCGGTGATCTTCCAGCAGGTACAGAGATCGCCCCCTACATTAGGCTAGTGGTGTATCACCACACCTACCTTTTCTGTTACCAGGCACATGATGTCTCCTTTATCCTTAAACAGCCCTACCTTCACACTCATGATCCTTCTGATCTTAATGTATCTATAGAATGCCTAAGGGATTTCCTTAATCCTATTTGCCAAGGCCTTCTTGTGGCCTCTTCTTGATCTCCTGAGAACTTTCTTTAATTCCTTCCTGACTACCATACAATTTTCATGAGCCCTTCCTGTCTTGCTTCCTAAATCTCTGTGTGCTTCCTTCTTCTTCTTAACTATCTGTCTCACCTCTTTTGTCAACCATGGTTCCCTTATCCTACTATCTTTTCCATCTCAGTGGGACAAACTTATCTCAAACTCCACACTAATGGTCCCTAAACAGCCTCCAGTTTACTTCTGTGCTTTTCATTGAGAATGTCTGTTTCCAATTTACTCTCCCCGGTTCCTGTCTAATCCCATTGTAATTAGCCCCTCCCCAATTAACACTTTTCTGTTTTGTCTACTCCTATCTGTGTCCATAGCTATGCTAAATGTTAGGGAGTTGTGGTCACTTTCACTGGAATGCTCCCCCACCGATAGGTCTGTCACCTGACAAGATTCATTACCCAGTACTTGATCTAGTAAGGAATGCTTTTTGGACACACCTGACAAATTCTGCACCATCTATCTTCTTGCAGTAAGGAGATGCCAGTCAATATTTGGGAAGATGAAGTCTCCCATAACAAAAACCCTGCTATTTCTGCACTATTCCAAAATTAACTCTTCCCCCCACCCTTCTTTTTACCTTTCTTCCTATCCCTTTTAAAATATCCAAATCCCGGTACCTGCATCAGCTAATCCTGTCCTTCCGTCAGCCAAGTCCCAGTCATGGCCACAACATCATAATCCCATGGAAGGAAAATACAGAAGTTTGCATGGTTATAATTGTCTACCAAGTGTCCTATTCAGCAACTAACCAGTTTCTGCTGCCTTACAGATACAGTATACCTATCTAATGCAAAATGGGTTAACCTTTATTCAACCTCTGTGCTTTGGCAAACGAGGAAATGCTTTGCGATTTTTTTTATACTTTAAAACTTCATATTCAATTATGTTCTTTTGGAGAAAATTAAAACTTTCTTGGGGCCAAAGGTTCTTGAAAATTTGCTCTTAACTAAAATGGGAAGGTAGGCTCTTCAAAGTGCTCCATGAACAATGAAAAAGATTTTAATATAATGTTTATTTTGTAATGTTGGTTCTTGTACTTACTTGAATTTTGCCCTTTTTTTCAATTAGTGAACATGTGCTACCTACAGATCAATTACCCAGTCAAATCCCCGGCAAAATAATTCATGAAATTGATTGAAATACTGTACATTAAAAACAACAACATACCTGTAGCAGTTTACATTCAGAGCTATGCAGTATAACTGGACCTGTACAGTTTCCAGCAGCATTCAGGGTCAATTGAACACAGGCTCCACAATTTGCTACACTGATATCCAAGGGAATTTGGCTTCAAATGCACATTCTGCAGTACATTAAGCCCAACATCAACAACACACATTTTGGCTCTCACGGATGACAAAAGGCTACCAGGAAAAGGTATAGGACCCACAGATTTAGTTAAAGACAGAATGGTAGGAGGTAGATGCAGAGGTGGGAATCCCCTCATAATCAAGCATTGCACAAGTACATTCCATGTTCTCACAGTGAACATAACAGTGAACTTGTGGTCATTGGAATTGCAGTGGACACGACGGAATAACCACAAGGCATTTTTAGAGTGCATCAAATGGATTTACTCTTCATCACCGGTGCAACTTTTTAAATGCCTGAAACATGTGCTCAACACGTGCTGATGTCATCACACACTGAGGACACATGGCTGGTTCGATGCCTTCTGGAAGATGTAGTGCCATAATAGTGTTGCTACATGCCCCACCACCGCCACAACCGGCAGAAAGGTTTGTCTGTCTTTTAAATTGCCGGCCTCTGCTACGAACTGTTGGTTGCTGCAGTGGGGAAGACTTGTCCACATGAGCTGGTTTCAGCCTGTCAATAGTGAAAGACTGTGGCTTCCCTCCAATGTCCAAAATGCAGGTCAACATAGTTTGTCTGAGTTTCCTATAACGTCTTTTGTAGAGGTTCTGTAAAGGTTGACCATGTGTTCCCCTTCGGACGAAGACATATTTGCAGTTTTTGAGGTCTTCAGGCACAAAAAAAGTGTTCTCTATGTGACGATGGTGGTATAGGGGTCAATTTTCCTACGGTCTCACTTCGCCTGCTCAATAATTCCTTAAGATCATTGCTGGTGTTGGAATAGTAGGGGACAAACTCCCCTGAAACCACTAATGGTGCACTGAACACGAGCTCAGCAGATAAAGCTTGGAGGTCCTCATTTGGAGTTGTTCTAGCATGATGTTGAACCAAGCCATGAAAGACCCCAACAATGAAGACGCTGTTTACATCCGGTACCGCACGGATGGCAGTCTCTTCAATCTGAGGCGCCTGCAAGCTCACACCAAGACACAAGAGAAACTTGTCCGTGAACTACTCTTTGCAGACGATGCCGCTTTAGTTGCCCATTCAGAGCCAGCTCTTCAGCGCTTGACGTCCTGCTTTGCGGAAACTGCCAAAATGTTTGGCCTGGAAGTCAGCCTGAAGAAAACTGAGGTCCTCCATCAGCCAGCTCCCCACCATGACTACCAGCCCCCCCACATCTCCATCGGGCACAAGAAACTCAAAACGGTCAACCAGTTTACCTATCTCGGCTGCACCATTTCATCAGATGCAAGGATCGACAATGAGATAGACAACAGACTCGCCAAGGCAAATAGCGCCTTTGGAAGACTACACAAAAGAGTCTGGAAAAACAACCAACTGGAAAACCTCACAAAGATAAGCGTATACAGAGCCGTTGTCATACCCACACTCCTGTTTGGCTCCGAATCATGGGTCCTCTACCGGCATCACCTACGGCTCCTAGAACGCTTCCACCAGCGTTGTCTCCGCTCCATCCTCAACATCCATTGGAGCGCTTTCATCCCTAACGTCGAAGTACTCGAGATGGCAGAGGTCGACAGCATCGAGTCCACGCTGCTGAAGATCCAGCTACGCTGGGTGGGTCACGTCTCCAGAATGGAGGACCATCGCCTTCCCAAGATCGTGTTATATGGCGAGCTCTCCACTGGCCACCGTGACAGAGGTGCACCAAAGAAGAGGTACAAAGACTGCCTAAAGAAATCTCTTGGTGCCTGCCACATTGACCACCGCCAGTGGGCTGATATCGCCTCAAACCGTGCATCTTGGCGCCTCACAGTTTGGCGGGCAGCAACCTCCTTTGAAGAAGACCGCAGAGCCCACCTCACTGACAAAAGGCAAAGGAGGAAAAACCCAACACCCAACCCCAACCAACCAATTTTCCCCTGCAGCCGCTGCAACCGTGTCTGCCTGTCCCGCATCGGACTTGTCAGCCACAAACGAGGCTGCAGCTGACGTGGACCTTTACCCCCTCCATAAATCTTCGTCCGTGAAGCCAAGCCAAAGAAAGAAAAGAAAAGAAAAAAGAACGCCCAGTAATACCCAGGGCAGCTCATCAGCCCAGTTCGGGTCCTCTAACCAAGCCATCAATGCTGACTTGAGATGTTGATGAAATCTTTCCACTATTCCATTGGCCTGGGGATGATAGGCATTCGTATGATAAACTGTTGTATCGAGCAAGTGAGGTAAGGCTATATACAGTGAGGAAATAAATTATGGTCCTCTATTCAAAGTAACTTGCACCGGTAAACCAAAGCAAGACACCCAGGAATGGAAGAACACCGTGCACAAGTGTTTGCAGAAGCAGCTACATAGGCACGGCCTCGGGCCACCACATAAACCTGTCTCTTTCTGTAAAAAGAGAACAGTATCCTCTTGAAACAGGAAGCAGTCCAAAGATGTCCACGTGGATATGAGCAAACTGATGAGTAACTGCTGGGAAGGACTACAGTGGTACCTTAGTATGTCGCTGAACTTTTGCTTTCTGACAGGCAATGCAGGATGTTGCCATTTGTGTAACATCTTTTTTAAGACCGTGCCACGAACCTGACTGAAACCATACAAATGGTCGATCTAATCGATGGATATGAGAGACCACGTACAGAGTCGAATACTCGACATTTCCATGATGCTGAAACTACTGGGCATGGATGTCCCATTAATATATCGCAGAGGAGTAGTTTGCCATGAACTCCAAACTGTACATCTTTCAATTGCAGTACAATAAACATTCGTCTTATGATCATGTTCTTGGGTTGCGGTCAAAGCTGTTTTGTCATTACCTTGATCTACAGATGAAATCTCGAGTGGAGCAGAGCGGGAAAGTGCATCAGCTACTACACTGTCTTTTCCGGAAATATGTAGTATTTTTGTGGAGAACTGTGAAATGAATGATATTTGCCACTGTGGTCAAGCTGACCGTGGCTCTGCGACCTTGGAAAATGCAAATGTTAAGGGCTTGTGGTCAGTGTATATAGTAAATCTCTGCCCTCCAAAAAATAACAGAAGTTTCGAATAGAGAAGTAAATGGCCAAAAGCTCCTTATCAAAAGCACTATATTTCTTCTCTGCTTCACAAAGATGGCGGCTGAAGAATGCTAACAATTTCCATTGCCCCTTGACACCTCCTTTAGCCATACTGGATGTGTCTGTAGAAAGGGCGGTGGCTGCATTTAAAACTGGATAGCTAAGCATAGTGGCATGAGTCAGCAAATCTTTTATCTTCAAGAAGGCATTGTTTCCCTCTTCAGTTCTGGCATTTCCAGACAGTAAATCAAAAAGAGGCTTCATGATATGAGCTGCTTCCAGAAGAAACCAATGGTAAAAATTTACTATTCCCAAGAATTTCTGCAGGCTTTTGACCATAACAGGTTTTGAGTACTTGGTAATGCCTCAACTTTGGATGGCAATGGAGTCACACCTTCCTGATAATCCTATTCCCCAAGAAATCAATAATTTCTTGCCAAAAATGCATTAATCTGGATTGGTGGTCAGTCCAAAATTTTGAAGATGAATAAAAAGTTCATGAAGATGTTCCAAACACTCCTTCTTAGTCCCACTGGCCACTAAAATATCATTTCAGTAAATGAAAACATTGGTCATACCACATCCTAAAGCATCCATCATCCGATGAAATGATTGAGCGACATTCTTTAATCTGAATGGCATTCGTAAAAATTCGAACAACTCAAATGGGGTAATTATTGATGTTTTTGGATTGTCTTCTGGCTTTACTGGTACTCGGTGATAGCCACGCACCGTCTATTTTCGAGAAAATCTTCGTTCCGTGCAAATTAGTTGAGAAATCCTGAATATGAGGTATTGGATAATGATCTGGGATGGTGGCATCATTAAGCCGCCTGTAATCTCCACATGGTCAGCAATCGCCATTGTGCTTCGGGACCATATATAATAGAGATGGCCAGGGACTTTCGAACCTACGAATTATGCCTAGTTTTCCACCTTGTCAAACTCTTTCTTAACTAAGCGCAGCTTCTCTGGAGGCAAGCAACAGGCTTTAGCATGGATAGGAGGGCCCTTAGTACAAATGAGGTGAATTACACCATGCTTTGCAGTGGAGGCAGAAAATTATAGAGTAGTAATCTCAGGGAAATCTTCCCAACAGCTTGGAGAATTCATCTACTGGTTTACTTAATGTTTGAAGGTGCAGAGGAGGGGTATAGGCGTCTGCCAGAGGAATAGTCAGAAAAGTCATTCCATCTATTAGCCAACGTCCTTTTAAGTCGACGAGAAATGAATGAGCCCAAAGAAAATCTGCACCAAGCAAAGGTAGGGATACTGCTGCTATAATAAATGGCTCAGTGTAGAGATGCTTCTCGAATTTGACATTCATCTTCCTGGTGCCAAAGGTCAGAATGTTGGAACTGTTAACTGCTCGTAGTTACAGATCTGGGGTAGGATGGCATGTGTTAAAACCAGTGGGTGGAAATACACTAACTTATGAACCCGTGTCCACCAGAAATTTTCACTGGGACAACTGGTCCCATACATACAGTAGGCTTGCAAGTTTCTAACTGCTGCAGTCCTTACTGGTGGTTGGCTTGGGCATTTCCTGCAAACAGGTAGGGTGGAAGGCACTTGTGGGCATTTACTCCCCAATGCCTGTGGTAATAACACCAAGACAAGGTGTCCACAGGCTGCTTGCTTGCCTTAGGCCATTGCCTGGTTGTAGGGAGTGATGTGCTAAGAGCACTAGAGTGTGACACAGGGTCAATATCAGAGGAGTTAGTTGTGCAGATTTGACTTTCCTTGCTGTGCTTTTTAGCCAGCCTTAAAATGTCTGCCTCTGCCTCTACAGCCCTTGGGTCTTCAAACGAACATTTGGATAACAAGAGCCTAATATCTTCTGGCATTCGATCTAAAAAGAGCTGCTCAAATAACATATTGGGCCTTTCTCCAGATGCCAGGAACAGCATTTCATCCATTAGTTCTGAAGGGGCGCAGTGTCCCAACCCATCGAAATGTAGTTGTTTTGCTGCCCTTTCCCTATGGGACATACCATATACATGTACTAAAACTGCTTGTAAAGCCTCATACTTTCTGATATGTGGTGGATTCCATAGGAAATTGTTGATCCTCTTAGTGACGGCCTGGTCCAGGGCACTGACGAGATGGTATTAACGAGTGGTGTCCAATTTGACTTTGCGAAGGTGAAATTGTGCTTCAGACTGTTGGAACCACAGTTCAGGCTCAGCTGTCCAGAAAGGTGGTAGCTTCACAGCAACAGCAGTGTTCACGATTGTCCAAAAATACATTTTTGGGCTCGTTGGGGTCACCATTTGTGGTCACTGGAATCTCAGTGCCTGTGGTGAGCAGCAAATTGGCCATGATCTGCTGCAGCCAGCTGGCAAGTAAGGGTGGAGTCAGGATGACTTTTATCCAGTGAAGGGAGCTGTCCTTCACTAGATCTTCCCACAATATTTCAAATATAACTGTGATACCTTGGAAAACTTGAGCATGAATATATATATTATTCACTGGTTCGAGTCCCACACTGTCTGTAAGGAGTTTGTATGTTCTTCCTGTGTCTGTGAGGATTTTCTTCTGGGGCTCCAGTTTCCTCCCACCATTCAAAATGAACTGGCGGTGTAGGTTAATGGGGTGTAAATTTGGTGGCGCGGACTCATGGTCTGAAATGGCCTGTTACCGTGCTGTATGTTTAAATATTTAAAAAAATAATTTAAGAGGGAACCAGATAGGAAATTAAGTCTCTGGACAATGATTCAAGGATTATACTGCTAGTTATACATACGAGGTCACTGTTTGTACACAAAAGCTTCAATTTAGATTGGTCAGAGAGGAAATGTGCAGTATATCACTATTAAGATTATTAGGTGCTCAACTGACACCTTAAAAATATCAGGCACATTACGGCAAATTGTACAGGTGGGCCTTGGCTAATTTCTCAATGCCACTGTGAAATAATTACAAGTCTATTATGCATAATCTGTGCTTCGAAGAGGGTGCTAATGGATTCAATTTTTTAGGAAAGAATACCAAATTTACACACAAGACCCACCACAATTATTGTGATAAATAATAGTGGTGGGATTTCTGTATAATTTGGTGGGGTAAGTTAACAGACGTTTCCAAAATTGCCTGGGAAAACTGAAGCTTGTAAAAAATTGTATCACTTTATTGACTCAAACCAAAGATTTCAGCCCAAATAATAGAATTTAAAAGGAGGAGGCCCAGGTGATAAAGGAAATGCAGAGGGGGAAGGCCTGGGCAATAAAGGGAGTGTGTAGGGAACGTCTGGGTGATAAAGGGAGTGAAGAGGGGGAAGGCATGGATGATAAAGGGAGTGCAGATACAGGATTGGTTGTCGAATAGTATTGTTCTCATTTAGTTTGTTGGTTAAGATAGTGATTTTAAAAAGGCGATGGGAAATATGATGTATTGTTGCTCCAATGGGTACAGAGGTATTGCAGAAAACCATTTAATAAAACTAAAAATAATTGATACAAATTGACTTTAAAGCTTGATAAAGATGGCAGAATAGAACTATAGGGTCACACAAACAGAAACCAGCCCTTCAACCAGCGCATCACTTGCCATCAAGGACATAGCTTTATGAATCCCACCACCAGCAATGGTCAATGGCCTTGGTGATTCAAGTGCTAATCCAGACACTTGTTAAATGTTGTGAGATTATCTGTCTCCACCTTCTCAGGAGGTGTATTCCAGACAAAGGAGGTATGTTTTTTGAGCACTTTCTATTTGTCTTCTCTCATCAGTCAGGGCTAATTAACATTCGCATTGCAAGGAGGTACACAGAACATGGAACAGTACAGGATCAGGCCCATTGGCTCATGATGTCTATGCTGAACATGATAACAAATGAAACAAAATCACTACTGCTTGAATATGATATGGTGTGGCTATCACAACACTGTGCAACTTCAATGTCAGTCTGGTCTTAATTGGTGAGGGAGCAGAAAGTGTTACAGTCCAAGTTCAAGTTTATTATCATCTGATTGAATGCATACAATCCGATGAAAAGCACCTCTCCAGATCATGTTGCAAACACAAAAACACAGAATACATTGTATGTCATGATCACATAAATAATCAAAATAAATATAAATAAATATTTGCAATGACTTACACGGTTACAAGATACTATTCATCAGTCTCACAACCTGTGGGAAGAAGCTATTTCCCAGCGTGGCAGTCCTGATTTTGATGTTCCTGCACCACCTTCTTGATGGTAGTGGTTTAAAGATACTGTGCGCTAGATGGAAAGGGTCTTCTATAATTCCTTGAGCCCTATTTAGACAATGCTCCCAGTAAATGTCATCTATAGAGGACAAGAAGATCACAGTGATTTTCTTGGCTGTTTTAATGATCCTCTGTATGGACTTACAGTCTGATGCTATCATATCACACAATGATGCAGCCAGTCAGGACACTTTCAATTATGCTCCTGTGAAAGGCTGTCAAGATGGTAGCTGATAGCCTTGTCCTCCTCAAGGAGCCAATGGGGTTTAATTTTAAAATCTAATGATCGTGGGGCCTGGGCGCAAGATGGTAGTGCCTGTGTTAGGCATTGGCCTCGAGGGGTTGCAGACTCTGGGGGAGCAGAGGACTGGCACAGGACACCAGAAAATAGTGAGAAAACCCCCCTATTTGAGAAGGAGAAGCAGAAGAGATGACTCTATGGGATGGTGTCCACAGTGGTAGTCTAGTGAGGGGCTCTGTGGCAGTAGAACACACAGGCAGTGGGATCATGATGAGTCGAGGCAAGGAACCCACACTGGCTGCTGGTCACTATGCTCAAAGGACTCACACCAGTTTGTAGATTGCTGGAGACTGGCTCTAGATTGGCTGAAGGAGTACCAGGTATCGGAATTGGAGAGAGTGATATGGGTGGGAGGGTCTCTCAATGGGCCTCAGGCACTGAAGCCTTATTGATCCTGTCAGAGGCTTGGATCTGGAGCTCGGATTGCCATTGATTTTGAACTGAGTCAGTGTGGCTGCAGAAGTGCTGGAGTTGAATCCATGGATCCTCAGTAATCTGACGGGACTCCCTTTTGCTTCTCTTTCTCTGATTGTAAGGTGCATCAGGCAATTTCTGCCAATGAATTACATCTGTTTTATTACATGATAATAATATCCAGGATCTTGAAAAACTGAGTGCCAATGCACAAAATACAGAAAGGTAACATACGGGAATAACAAACAACTAGGAAGGCAAACCAGGAAGGAGAGGAGAAGAAAGTTCTTTCCTCTGTTAGTGAAGATATAACAAAATTTTGGGCTGTGATCAATAGAATTCTCAACTGGAATGGAGATTCAGACACACAGAGGTTCCATGGAAAAATAGACTTAAGGTAGACAATCAACCATGATATTATTCAATGATTGGAGCTGGCTGGAGGGGGTTGAGAACTGATTCCTGCTTCTATTTTTAATGTCCTTGTATTGCCTTACTGCATTAGCCTGGATTACGTGCTCAGGTTCTTCTGACTCAGATGACTTCCCGCTGAGCCAATTTGACACATGTAGAAATGGATACACGTCTGGGAAAAAGTGGCTGATGTATCAAAGATACCATGAAAAGGACATGACAAAGACATGGACTAAACATCAAGAAAGAATGTGTATGAGACATTAGCAAAAAAAAGGGGAAGCAGCATAAATAGACAAACAGAATAAAGAAAAAAAGAATTAAACAAAACAAGGGTTGGATTTTGATGTGGTTAGTGGGCAAAACTTGTCAGTACATTAAATAAGCAAAATATGGAAACAGCTAAGTCTTTTACCCCAGACAATTACACTGAACCAATTGCAGAAACAAAGGACAATGCAGAACTGCCACTATATATTCTGTGCATATATAGAGCAATCAACTGAAAATAAATTTATGCCCATGTGAGCTACTAACCTATACTACTGTGCAAGACAGGGTCTGAAGCTTATCAACACACTAATGGCTAAATATGTTGTGTAGTATATTCATTCAATGTGAACTCTGCCTCACTGCTTGAATGCTTACCTCTAGTCAAATGGTTGGGACATTTCTTTTATTGTAATAAAGAAATTCAGGTTCTTTTAAAACAACTATATTTATTAGCTAGAGCACACACAGACAAGACCTAATGGAGGCATCCATTTAGAATCTACCCAAGCTGCAACAGGTCATCTCATGACTCCCTCTAGTGGTCAGGATTAGCACTAGCACTCGTACTAGCCTTCTATCAGTATACCCCTTTCCTTGAGATTTTTAATCTAACAATATGACACAATAATACAATATTCATTTCAATTTAAAGTTCAACACAAGTGTAAACACAAACATCAGCAGCACAAACTTTTTAAGAAACTTTTAAAGTATGCAGTTCTTTTTCTTTTAGAGATTTAGTCTGTTAGATGCTTTGATATCATGTGAATTTTCTTAACACAGATACTTGTGTTGGCTCTGCTGCTCCACTACTGTCTAGCTCTGGTGGTGTTTCCTCTGTTCCTGTGCTGGCTGGATCGACCACATGTCTTTTCCTGCAGCGTCTCTTGTATTTTCAGCAGGCTCTTTCAATTTCTCCTCAGTAATTGACCATCCTCTGTTCTGACAGTGTAGGATCTTGGACTTACTTCCTCCAGAACAGTGGCCTTTTTGTCCAAAGGATTGGAATCTGATCATGATCTCTCTTTATATTGGCATTCAAGTCTTTTGGTCCATGCTCTTGCAGAGGTCACTCTTCTTTTTGACATACACCATTGAATTCACCTATTCTGTGGGCTCCTCCACTTTTTTTATGACCCCCCCTAGTGATGTCATCTGGTTGGGTTCCTGCTTGTGGTTTTCTTTAGTGGCTGGAACCCACTTCGGGGCATGCACTACTGGCTGTGCATCCTCCTTTAACTGTACCTTATAGGTGAATGGTAGAACTCCAAACCCCTTCAAGGTGTCTGGAAATTGATCCAATATTTCCTCTATGCTATTAATGTGGTATCCCTCTCAACCAGACTTAAGTTTTCATATGCTTTGTCACTTAGCAGTGATTCATGTCCATCTGGGACTACTGTGAACCTGAGGTGGTGCTCTTTATCTTTACCTTGAGTTTACATGTACATTTCATGTCGATGCTCTGTCCATTGCATGCACTGAGCAGTACAGAATTTGCATGGATGTCACACTAGATCAAATTGACCTTTGCCCCTGTGTCCAGCTTGAAAGGAATATTTTTTCCATTTGTATGTAATGACATAGTCCACTTATCCTGCTCAACTCTGTTCAAGCTTGGCTGTTCTGTTGGTTTAAAATCTTTCTGCACTACCATGCCAACAAAATGTGTGTCACTGAGAGCAATTTCTTCTTTAGTGTGCACAGTGTCTTCTATAGTGAGTTCACTTTTACTTCTGTTTTGTTTCCCTTTGGAAAAACATTGCTTTGCATAATAATTCTGCCATTTGCACTTATTACAGACTTTTCCATAGGATGGACATTGTTTTGGTGCATGTTGAGTGCAACATTGTTTGCAATTGAATGTCTCTCCATCTTTTTATTGTTTTCTATATCTCACTTTTTGTTTGTATATATCAGTACTGTGGCTACGACTATGCCTCCATTTTCACTGGCTTTTGCACTATCACTGAACTTTGTCGCGTGTGGCAGAGCTAATTCACTGGTGTGGCATATCTTCACAGCTCCAGCTAAGGTAAGCTCTGTTTCTCACAGCAACTTCTCTCTCACCATCTTATCAATAATCCCGAACACAATTTGATCATAGATCGTTGAATCATGCAGCAATCCTTAATTCCATGTTCTTGCTTTTAATTTCAAGTCTGTTAAAAAAAAGTATCAAAGCTCCCTCCCTGCATCTGTGTGCGTGAGTGAAACATGTACCTCTTGAACATTTCATTTTTCTTTGGTGAACAATGACCATCAAACATCTTGATAACCTTGTCGAATTTGCCCTGGTCTTCTGCCTTGGCAAAAACAAATGAATTGAAAATGGTTGAAGGTCCTGCCACGGTAGGTAACAATGCAATCTTCCGTGCATTGGGTCTGCTATCGAGCCCAATCACTTGAAGGTACAGCATGAATCCACTCATAGTCGACATTTCTAGTCCTATTTACAACATCAGGAGTCTTTACACTCTCTGCTGATAATGACTGATACACAATCCTGGTACTATGTGATGTTTCTTTTTGTAATAAAGAAACTCTGGTTCTTTTAAAAGAACTATATTTATTAGCTAGAGGACACAGAGACAAGAGCTTGTGAAGGCATCCATTTTGAATCTACCCAAACTGCAACAGCTCATCTCACAACTCCCTCTAGTGGTCAGGATTAGCACACAATCAGTACAAAATCCAAGGAATTAGACAAATAATCTAGATTGACAGCATTGAATTAGAGCTACAGTGTCAAAGGAGCCATTTCAGATGTGTTAATGCAGCTCCTGCTATCATCAAAACCAATTATTCCTCCACTGAGAACATACAAGAGATTGTAGATGCTGAAATCTGGAACAAAAACAATCTGTTGGAGATTCAGCAATATTAAAGGGAGAAAAAAGAATGACAATAGGTCCATAGAACACTACAGCCCAGAAACAGTCCTTCCGCCCTTCTAGTCCATATCAAAATATTATTCCGCTTAGTACTATTGACCTGCACCTAAACTTATTCCATGCGGCTCCCATCCACTTACCTATCTAATTTATTAAATGTCAAAATCAAACTTGCATTCACCACTTCAACTGATACCTCATTCTACACTCACACCACTGCACAAAGTTCTCCCTGATGTTCCCCTTAAACATTTCATTTTTCACCTTTATCCCATGTCCTCTGGTTCTTGTCTCACCAACCTCAGGGGAAAAAGCCTGCTTGCAGTTATCCTATTTATACACCTGATAATTTAGAATAGCTCTCTCAAATCTCCCCTCATTCTCTGATGCTCCAGTGAATAAAGTCCTAACCGATTCAACCATTCTCTATGATTGGTCTCCTCAAATCCCAGCAACACCTTTGTAAATGTTGTATGCACTCTTTCAATCTTATTGATATACTTCCTGTAGGTAGGTGATCAAAAATGGACTCTACACTCTAAATTTGTCCACACCAATGTGTTATACAATTTCAATATAACATCCAAACTCCTGCACTCAGTATGAAACCCACTGTGCTAAAAACTCTCTTTATTATGCTATTTACCTGTGACGCCATTTTCAAGAAAACATGTATCTATGTTCCCAGATCCCCCTGTTCTACTGCACTCCATAGTGCCCTACTGCAGGTCCTATACTGTTCAACATCTCACACGTCTGCATTAAATTCCAGCTGCCATTTTACAACTCATATTTCCAACTAGACCAGACTCCACTGCACTCTTTGAAAGCCTTCCTTACTGTCCACAGAACCCCCAACCTTAAGGCTTCTTCAGGTGCATTCTCCACCAAGACTGGGCCTGCAGAAGCAGATGCAGACCTGTGGAATGGTCGTTCAGGTGACAGTGCTGAAAGCGCAGCGCTGGCCATCTGAAAGGACAGCTTCACAGGAGGTGCCTCAGAGCGCATTCTGGCTCTTGTCCCTTCAGTCTGACAGGATTGGAAAGGCTGGCTGTCAGAGATGGGACAGCCGGCGTGGGCTGTCAGCATTGCTGGTGGGGACTGATATAGGGCTGTGGGGAGAGAGTGGGGCAGTGGGATCAGCAATGCAGACTCCCCAAGCCAGCACACACAAGAGGGATCACAGGGACACTCTAACTCAGATCCAACCTTACCCTAACACCCCAAAATAACCTAAGCAGGAATCCCACACAAACTGTAGAACCCCAAAGCAGACCCAGCCAGAGAGTGGACGATGCAGAAACCCACCAGAGGAGAAGTAACAAGGCCTAGTAGGAGCTAGAAACAGACACAGTGTAATGAAAACATGGGCCAACCCAAAGTGGTAGTTCAGTGATACAGAATCCCAGAGAGGGGAAACTGGTGAACATAAGGGGGCTGATTATCCCACTGCCTGCATATTGAAAGCGCTGACAGCCCGCCCAGGCCATCCCACAGTGTGGTGACTGATGGGGCTGTGGGGAGAGAGCAGGGAAGTGGGATCAATGTGGGGACAGCCCATGCCAGCTGCCCCAGCGCTGACACCCCGCGCTGACTGCCCCTGCCCTGACGTCCCGTGCCGGGGGGCAGGGCAGGTGGGAGGGGGGCTGTCAGGCACTCGCCAGCTGATTGTCATCCCCTTAGCAGCCACTTTCAGGCGGCAGCATTCATGTGCCGGGGAGGAGGGAGACCTCAGTGCTTAGGCGATTATCCCTCCCTGAGGAGGGTTACAAAGTTTGCCTCGCATGCGCCTCCTGAGCTTTCAAGAGGCCTCCTGACAGCCGCATATGGGCATAATATGTGGCTTTACATCAAGGGATTTTGGCCACCTGAAAGTGCCTTTAGTGTCAGCTGCAAACTTGCTGATCCAGTTTACCACATCATCCAGATCATTGATCTAGATGACAAACATATGAACCCAGCACTGATCCCTGAGACACACCATGAATTACAGGCCTCCAATCAGAGAGGCAATCCTCTACTATGACTTGACTGGCTTTTCTTGCCAAGCCAATATCTAATCCAATTTACTTGAAAACCCAGTGACTAAAACTTTTTGACCAACCTCCCATGCAGGATCTAGTCAAAGGCCTCACTAAAGTCCATGTAGCCTACATCGATAGTCGTTCCTTCATCAACTTTCCTGTTAATTTTCTTTCTCCCACTGATGCTGCTTGACTGACTGAGTTCGCTCAGCGGATTATTTTTTGTTCACTTCCATTGACTTCATCTTCATTTCCCACTGCCTCAGGAAAGCAGCGAACGTGTTACAGGACACATCTCACCCTGGTCACTCTCTTCTGCCCTCTCCTGTCACACAGAAGATACACAGGTTTTAAAACCCTCACCTCCAGATTCAAGGATATTTTCTTTCCTGCTATTATCAGACTCAAATGGACCACCCATCAGTATAAGACGATGCCTTGTACAATATACTTTTCTCTTTAACACTGTACCATGCATTTTTGTCTTATTTGACGTGCTGTTCTCTGTGCCTTTGTTTTTACTCCTGCCCTACCTGTGGACTGGGTATGGCTTAACTTGCTGGATAGCATGCAAAACAAAGCTTTTCAATGTAACCATAAACAATTCAATTCAAACTAAGCTGCTGCACACTTTTTAAGGTGTATGTCAAATATCCCATGGCACTACCCAAAGAGCACAAAGGTGATTTTGCTATAATTCTGAATTAACATTTTTATGACAGATCTTGCCGTTTCTTTCACCTGATTTGCCCAGGATTAGTTGCCATTATTGACAACATTGAATAGTGGCGACACTTCAACATTTGTTGTTGAATGCATTATGATTTTGGGGATATTCATTCATAAAATATGTCATGTAAATGAAAATTCTCTGTCTGAGACAGAGAAAGAAAGAGAGAAAAAAATCATGTTGCAACTCAGAGGCAGACAAGACGGGAAATGTATTATTTATCTCACCACAATCATTTGGTTTTATTGTTACACATTTTTTTTCCCTGACACTTATCCCATCATACATTTTTGATAATACCAGTGTTGCTCTAAAGGTTGGCAGTCTCTAGTTTATACCATAGAGAAACTGCCTGTTTCTGAAACAATGACTTTTCTATACTGTATACATAATCAAGTGAAATCCCTCACTTCTATGACGATAAGTGTTTTGTTCCAATTAATTTGTTGGCAAAAATATATCTAATCTAAGGAAATACTGAGATGCTCCTCACTTGTCCAAATGTTTGGTTCAAAAGTTATATCATTATTATGGTTAAATTCAATATTTAACAACTGTACTTATATTCAGAATTTTAATATACAAAGGAAAGATTGTCTTTTTCAACCATCAGTTCATGCAATAGATGTCAGCATGATTTGTTTATGATAATGCAGGATGATCTGTTCTCACACCACACAGCTATAAATTCATTTTTAAACAAATCTGAGGAAGTGCAGAGTTCATACTTAAGGTATTTATAATGATCCAACAAACATGTGGTCAAATTCTAAGAAACTTCTGTATCATAAACTATGTATATCATTTCTTAAATCTGCTGGTAAAGCATGTCCCAGATAAGCTTGCAATCTTATTTGTTAAAATATTCTGAAACAATGGCGATGCTGCCATGAGATGAAACGAGGTCAGGTTTAATCTCTCAGGTGAACATGACAAGGTTTCAAGACTCAATGAGAAAAGAAAAGGATTGTTATCCCTGTTATCCTAGCCATTGATTATTCCTCAATAAACTATAGAACAGATTATCTGGTTTCTCTTACCTTATTCATTAAAGGATGTTTGCTGTGCCCAATTGGATGCCCAATCTCTTGAAATTCAACAGTAAACACACTTTAAAAAGTACCTCCTTGATTTAAAGATCCTTAACCTCTCTTGAAACAAATCTGGAAACTTCGAAACATACACATGTTTCTTTTTTCTTCCTGGATGAAGTGGCAGTCACTTTAACATTTTAATTTCATTTCTCATATAATGGTTATATGGTTATATCTCAGTGCCCCCGTTACTGATGTTCAATCCTTTGTTTAACTTTTGTGGGATTGGGTGCAGGTATTTTAACAAGACAGTAAACTTCTAGATGCCACCTACACTTGATTTTGTTGTAATTTACTTTCATACAAATTACATTTATATTTAAATTTATTTCGCATGTGTACATATGCATCTTAGTGTCAATTCCATAAATTGGAGCTAACATTTCTAAACAATCTAAACATTAGAGTCACAGTAACAATGTGCTATTTAATTGCTATTAGCAGTGTCATGAACTTGGTATTGATCATTTCCTTTGTTTAAACTACAAATATCATGAAACAAAGAATGTAGGATTAATTTATTTTCCTAAATAAATTAATCCTACATTATTTGTTTTACAATATTTGTAGTTTCCCATCAATTTGCTCATTTTGTAAGTACAAACTAATAATGTACAGAGATTACTTCTTTCTGTGGAGAGCAGGATGTGATGCATTTAGAGATGCTATTTTTGCTGATAACCAGTTGAGCAATTTGGTAATGTAATCTCTGAAGGACAACTGGTAGTATTCCCAGTTATTCTACTTTCCAAGGATAAAGTTAGATCTGTTAATAAATAAGGGTATTTCTTTGTCAAGATATAACGATGAACCAAATCAAATTGATTGTTCTCAATTAAAAGGAAACAAAATATGTTTCTGAGTTTATATATAAATTGAGTTATACATCCTTATATAAGTTTTTTGACTTGGTACCTCGGAGATAATTCTACACTTAAAATTATTTTGTTTGAGTCAAGGTATATAATGTAGAGCTTGAATTACTTATTTGTGACTGGATAGTTTATACATTTCACATGCCTCCCGGGATTACGGAATATCCTTTTCAATATATTTACCACTAAATATTAAATATTGGGAACTAATCGTTTGTTGGCAGAACTCAAAAAAACAAGGTTCTCCAATTGAAAATTGAGCAACTCTGGACATTCGTCTTAGAGTTTTATTAAATCCACATAAAATTTGACTCCTGACCTTCATTTTCCCTCGCACTTTCTTGTCAGTATAGAACTTCATCGATAACAGCTGCTGGAGTATGCTCAATCTGGGAGATTTTTAATTTTAAAAGCCTGAAAATCAAGAGTTCCCAATGACTAAGGCACAAGTTTTACGAATCTTCTTTCCTCAAAATTGTGCTATTTAAAGTACCAACGCACAAACTGCATTCCTTATCCTCACTAAAATCTCTGACCTCAGACACAGCTTCTCACACAAAAAACCTGGGCTCCTTTGTCTGCATGGATTTGAACAAATAATATCGAGCATTACAGCACAAAAACAGGCCCTTTGGCCCACCATGTGTGTGCTGACCATGTATCTCTGTATACCCTGCCAGTTCATGTTCTGCCTGATTGCTTCTTAAATGTTGCTATTTTTCCTTCTTTTATTATTTTCCCTGGCCACATGTTCCAGGCACCCACCATTCTCTGTGTAAAAAATATTGCCTTGCAGACCTCCAGGAAACTTCCCCTTTGGATTAATCCTTTGGATTCTGTGTCTCTTTTTTTCAGTGCAAAAACTCCATGACCTGGCTTTCAGGGACTACCAACAAGTGCATACACTCCGCGTCCACGTTTTCCGGAACTGGTTTTATACCCAACCACAAGATGGTTCATACTGATGCTCGTACTGTAGATTACCCACAGACCCAGACCGAAATATATAATATGAAGGTTAAAAATGGCCTGAGTCCAAAGGGTTAAACCTATAATCTATAATCTTTTTTTCTACTCATAGGTCTGTGGTTACTAATGGATTACATAATGTGGTTTAAGGTGGCATGTGAGTGGTGGGGGGGGTGGGGGGGAAGGCTGAGAACCACTGATCTAGAGCATTTGACATTTCCACTGTGAGGGATTTTTTCCACTATAAACCCTATCTATGCATCTTGTTATTTTATACATTTCTATCAAGTTGCCCCTCAGCCTCTGATGCTGCAGAAAATGCAATCTGAATTTGTCCAAGTTTGTACTCCTTCCCTTTGTCCCTCCCCTCCTCTCCTCTCCTCTGCTCCAAAGCTCTCCAAAGCTTCCACATTCTTCCTGTCACGTGGTGACCAGACTGCACACAATACAACCTAACCGCCTTTTATACAGCTAACACAAAACTTGCCAGCTGTTGTATTCAATTCCCCAAGCATGCCATCTGCCTTTTTTATCTCCCTATCCACTTGTCTTGTCTCTTTCAATGAGCCAGGGATCTACATCCCAAGATCCCTCTGTGCATCAATACACCCAAGGGTCCTGCCATTTACTCTATACTTTCTTCTTACATTTGACCTCCCAAACCACCTCACATTTGTCTGGATTATACTCCATGTGAAATTTCTTTGACAAAATTTCTACCTGATCTGCTGAATGCTTTGACGACTTCACTATCCACAACTCCACAATTTTTCAAGTCATCTGGAAACCACTTACATTTTAATCCAAAGCATTTGTATAACATCTACTGCAAACAAGAGGTCTCAGCACAGACCATTGAAGACATCACATGTCACAGATTTTTAATCAGAAAAATCTCTTCAGCTAACCTCTGTCTTCCACAACCAGACCAATTTTGTATCCAACTTACTAGCTCACCATGGATCCCATGTGACCTTCAATAAAGTAGATTTAGGCTACATCCACTACCCTATGTTCATCAATTACTTTTGTCACAAGCTCAAAACACTCATTCAAATTTATGAGACAGGACCTCCCTGTACAAAGCCATGCTGACCATAATCAGTTCATGCTTTTTCCAAATTCAAGTAAATTCCGCCCTTAAGAACCTTCTCAAATCATTTCTCTACCACTGTTGCACTTCAACTGCCTATTATTTTCTGGATTACCTCTGTTACCCTCTTAAATAAAGGAACTCTACTGGTTAATATCCAGTCTTCTGGGATCTCACCTGTAGCTAATAAGGATACAAAGATCTCAGTCAAGAGTCCAGCAATCTCCTTTTTTTTTTGCCTCCCTCATTGGCAGTGATCCCATCAGGTCATGGAGACTTGTCTACCTTAAATGTTTTTCAATAGATCCAAAACCTTGTCTTCTTAATATCAACATGATTGGAAAGTCAACATGCTTTTCATCAATATGACATTATCCATGTCCTTCTCCTTAGTGAATGTGGAGTACTCATTTAGGATCACTTCTGGCTCTATTGCCCTTAAGTACATTTACCCAAGCTATCCTCTTCCTCCAAATACGTACAATAAAATGTCTTAGGATTTTCCTTGCCAAGGCCATTTCATGTCCCTTTTTACCCCTCACAGTTCTTTGTTTAAATTATTTTATATTTGCTTCATATTACTCAAAGGTCAATTCAGCCCCTAAAATCTTACGTATGTTTCCTTCATCTTTTTTTTGGGGGGGGGGGGTGGGGAATGCTGCTGGAGGAACTCAATGGGTCAGGCAACATCCAAGGATGGAGATGGAAAGTCAACATTTCTAATTGAGACCCTGTTTCAGATTGGAGAAAGGACAGGAATGACAAGTGGTAGAAATGAGGAGAGAGGGAGGAGTCAGGTGGATTAAGGAAGGATGAAAAACAGTTAAATTCAAGTGGATGCAGTTGGGAGGCAGAGGCAGGAGTGTGCGATGAAAGCAGACAAAGGGGAAAGGGGTAAATTGAACTAGGAGGGATGAGCGAGAATGAAATTGGCAGCATCTGCTGAAGAAAGGAGATACGGAACATTACAAGGGAAGGAAGGTAGCTAGATGGCAATAGTGGGGGATGGATGTGTGAGTGGTGGACAGGTGGAGAAGCCAAGGAATCAGAAAAGAACGAGATAACAAGGGATGGGAGGGATTTGGAAAGAAGGGTATGAGCGAGAGGACCAAGGTTTAAAGAGAGTGAAAGGGGCCACAAGGTTTTGTGTTACTTGAAAGAGGAGAATGTTCAGTTGATCAACCAGGCAGATTATGGAGGTGCTGCTTTGCATTTGATCTCACCTTGCCAATGGAGGATGCTGAGGACAGACAGGTCAGTGTGGGAAATGGGGAAGAGGAATTACAGTGGCTGGAAACTGAAATTCCAGCTGGTCTGTAGAGACAGAGAGAATGTGCCTAGCTAACGAGTCATCCAGTCTGTGATGTTCTCACCAAAGTAGAGGAAGCCACATTATGAGTAAATAAGGTTGAAAGAGGTTAATCAGAATCTCTGTCTCACTTGGAAGGCTTGTTGAGGTTGTATGGTAATTAACTTTGCCCCACTTTAGCACTTTCACCCAAGGATCAGTCTTATCCTCATCTATTGTTTTAACTTACTGAATTATGATCGCTGTTCCAAAAATGCTTCCCAACTGAAACTTCATTCACGTAGCCAGGCTTGTACTCCAACACAAGGTGTAGTATGACTTTATGTATAGTTGGACTATCCATTTGTTATTTTGTGAAGCCTGTGTAGATGCACTGAACAAAGTCTAGACCATCTAAGTCCCTGAGACCAAGAGAGCCCCTGTTAATATTGAGAAAGGTATGACAACAACCTATTGTTTTTACATCTTTCTGTGATCTGCATGCATATCTATTCTTCTCTCTCACACAGGCTATTGGGAGGCCTGCAGCAAAATCCCATTATAGGGATGACACCTTTTTTTATTCCCGAGCTCTATCCATACGGTTTTGCTGGAAGAGCTCTCCAAGATCTCCACTTTTAGTGTAACTTGTGACATTCTCTCTAATCAGCAATGTAACTCCTTCACTTCTTTTCTATCTCTATATATATCTATTATGGCTGAAACGTTTAAACTTTGGAACAATGAATGCCACGTTTCTGCAATAGTTACAACATCATAGCTCCGCGGATTAATCCAGTCCTTAAATTCGTCTGCCTTACTCATTATACATCTATAATTAAGATAAATAAAATTCAAACTCTCAGTTCATCAAGGTGGCCCTGATTATACCCCATCATCCAGACAAAAAGCTTCTCCCCTGAAGATTCAGATCTTCATCATGGTGCCTCCAACACTCTGAGAGCACTCTCTACCTCACCACTTCCCCTTTGCCCACTTTCAGTATTGCAACCTCCATTCATTGAATCATAGTTTCATAGAGTTATATAGAAGAGAAACAGGAGAGGGTCACCCAAGGAACCCCATTAATATTCTTCTTTCACCAATGCTGATTAGGTGATCCAAAGAGTTTTAATTAAATGATAAAAATTAGTAATTTCAAGCTCTGAATTTCCAATTATGTTTAGAACAGCTGTTTGTCCTAGGGAAAAGGAGGAAAAGAGAATCAGCACAAGGCATTCCTGATCACCAGGGTTGACTGCAACTAAGGTCACTTTCAGGAAGATTTAGACTTGACTAATTATATTCCTCACACAACACAATAGTTTTAAAGAATGGTAACAAAATGTCCATGTAGGTGATGAGCTGGGGGGTTTCTTGTCCCTCATGTAACTACAGCTAAAAAAAATCACTATTTTTAAAGAAGAGGAAAGAAAAATAGGTAGCTTTAAAAATATATATCTTGTTATATTTGCCAAATAGCTCAAATACCATTGTATATGTGATAGACCTGTACAATATGATGGGTTAAATTTCAAACCTATTGTGGTAATTCAATAAAATAGCAACATTACTTCACAAAACTTGCTTATAAAGAAAACCGCAGTCTAATCCCAGAAGTGGCACCACATGATAAAATAATAATTGAAAACAACATCCTAGATTATTGTAATGCAGTTATTTTCTCAAATCAAGCGAGTTCTGTGCTGAGCTACATTTCATCGTGCTGAGTGGATTATTGCTGATGTCACGGAGTTTTAGCCATCTTATCTGATTTATGTGATATATTAGAATAGTTTTTTACTGAAACTAAAAAGGGCAGCCATTAGTGGAAAGGAGATTCTCCTTCTGATAAGACAAGTGGAAGGGTATATTATTGATTAGGTACTCAAAGAGACAGGATCACTTTTTATTAGACAACCAAGGCTGTATTTCAAAACTATCATAAACCCAATCTGAATTGCACAGTATTCAATTCTCTTACAAATTGTGAAGATCATTTTTAGTTTTGATTTTGCAGAAATAATGTATTCTAACCAAATTAAAGCTGCACATATCTTGTGACAATCTAATGCACATGAAGACAGTGACACAGAAGGAAATTCAACTGCTACAATTTACATTGGGTGAGTGTTCAAAGTGGAAGTAAATAATAAAAATTGGTAGCAATGTGCTATTCCTTGTCAGTTCATGGAATCAGTTCATTGTCAATTCTGGTGGCTGCTAAATGTTAAATCTAAACATTTCTTTGTACTTGTTATCGTTTCCTATTTTTAGGAATGTACTCACTGTAGGATATTACACAGGAGGAGGCCATTTTTCCCATTGACCATGTTGGCTTCCAGGGGAGCAATCTCATTGGACTTACTGCCTCTTTCCTTATTTTCCTGCAGCCTATGATTTTTTTTTCTCTCACACATGCCCATAATCCCCTTTTAATTCTATTTTTTTGCCATTAACCTGCGTGAACGGGAATTTGCGGTAGCCAATTAACCTGCCATCACATCTCTGGACTGTGGGAACAACCCAGGGAAAGCCCACTGAGTCACATGGAGAATGTGCAAACTCTGATCAGACAGCACCTGAAGTCAGGAACAAGGCCGGGTAGTTGGAGCTCTGAGGCAACAACACTAACTGCTGCATCACAGTACAACACAGCTGTTTCATTCCGCCCTCTTTTAAGCAGCACAGAAAATTATAGTCAAGAGGTTTATCACAAAGCACAATGTTTACATGCCATCCTATTGAATTTTATTAGAAAATAAATTATTGAATGTGGTTAGGTATTTAATGCCTCCATGCCAATATTTTGCTTCTTCTTTTCCACATGTGCAATAGGCAAACAACTTGAGGCACATGGACATATACGGCAGCAATCACTGGTCTGTAATTGCTATCAACACAACTTTCACAAAGGTTGCTCACGTGTAGGCACTCCTAACACTCCTGTCCATTCAGCTCAGTTGACTTTCACTGAAAATGTAATTGCAGTCGAGGATGTCTGCCTGAGCATCTATCTACCAGCCCATTGAGTCTGACACTGGACACCAATTATAGCATCAGAGTTATACTGTGCACAACAAGACTTTTGTCTCATCTACTCCATGCTGACCAATAGTATATTCTGGCCTAATTCCATTTGCCTGCTCTTGGTCCATATCCTACCAAACTCCTTTTATCAGTAAAGCTGTCCAAATATCTTTTGAATTCTATTATTATGTCCATTTCTACAGTTTCCCCTAGAAATCAATTCCATACACGGACCACTCTAAGGTTCCTCTTAAATCTTTCCCCTTCCATCTTAAACTTGTGTTTAATTACCCATCTAGAATTACCCATCTTGGGTAAAATACAGTGATCATTCACTTTATATATGATTTTGTAAAAGTCTGTCAGCCTCCTTCGTTCATGGGGAAAAAGACCCAATCTTTCCAACCCCTGTCTACAATTCAACCTGTCCCATCTTGGCAATAAAGTAAGAGTCCATCAGATAAAAGTTTAACCCTTATGGCAAGAAAACCTGAGGTCTACCACCTCATGCCTTGAGCAAATTAAGCAATCAACTCATCTCAATCAGTCACACCTCAAATCAACTTCCAATTCCATTGCACCTTTAAAGCTTGGGCCTTGTGTGCATTAGCACTTGGCAGCAGCAGGAACTTATGTAATAACATTTCAGGTCTTTAAAATAGAATGTTAACAGAATTAACAGGAGAAACTCACACCAAAATAAATAAGATTATAATCGTTAAAGTACGACACTCACTGTACTGAAATTACACTGTAAACTTATTTCATACTGTCAAGTTAGAAGTCATTCCATCAACTCTAATCTCACATTACCATTGACCTTTTTTCACTCTCTATCATGAAAAAAACATGAGACAATCTCAGGCATCTCGCTGCTTTAAACAAAGCAGAATTCTCATGCAGTATCTTTATGAAAATACTATTTTTTTGCTACAAGTGAAGAAATTACTTCCAGTCTATGATGGTCAGGGTAATTTCATTTGGACTGTTTTGCTATACTTCATCTCCAATACACTCCACATAGGCTTTTACAAATTTGGGCTTGTACTCACAACTCACCTGTGTCTTGTACAGTTGTAACACAAGGTCCCAACTCGTGCTTTCAATGACCCAACCAATCAAGACAAGTGTGCCAAATGCCTTCCTCACCATCTGATCCATTTATATCACCACTTTCAGGGAACTATATACATACTTCTAGGTATCTCTCATCACCAATACTCTCCAGAGCTCTACCATTTACTGTGCACATCTTGCCCTGGTTTGACTTAATATTATCTCACACTTATCAGAGGTAAATTCCTTCTGCTATTCCTTGGCCCACATAACTCAGACAACCTTATTCACTGTCACCAATAACACCAATGTTGATGATTCCCAAGATGTTGGTGGTGGGGACACGGAAATGATAATGACGTTGTTGTCTAAGGGAGATGGTGGCTCTCAATTGCTAGTTGTAATCATTGCCTGACTCTGAAGTCATAATCACATGCCATTTATCAGTTCAAATGTTGAATGTTGCTCAGGTCTTACTGCATGCACGGTGGAACTGTACAATATCTGATACCTGTGAAATAGTCTAAGAGCTGCCCCACCAGCAGTGAATGTCCCAAGTTCGTTTCCTTAATAGAGAGGTCAGAAATGAAGATGGCTGTGACTAGGAAACCTACCAGAGGAATTCAATAACTAATGTCCTGGAGCTGAGGATTAACCTCCAACAACCACACCCTTCTTTCTCTGTTTGTCACCTGAAGAATTTTCTACTTGATTCACATTGTGCTTGGTTCAAGGTGCCAGCTATAGGAAAGATACCATGAACCTATAAAGGGTGAAAAAATTCATACAAATGTTGATAATGTTACAGGGTTTGGGTAATAAGAATAGGCTGGATAGGCTGAGACATTTCTCGTTGCAGCATCTGAGAGAAATTCACAAGGTTATAAAATCATGAGGTGATTTCATAACCTCGTGAATTGATAAATAGTCATAGTCCTTTTCCCATGGTAAGAGAGTCTAAATGAAGGGGGCATAGATTTACAGCGAAAGGAAAGATTTAAAAGGGACCTAAAGGTCACTTTTTTTCACACAGAGGGAGCTGGATATGTGGAATGACCTGCCAGAAGTGGTAGAGGCAGGTGCAATTGCAACATTCAAAGGACATTTAGACAGGCAAGTGGATACGTAAATTTTAGAGGACATAGACTCCAAACACAAGCAAGTAGACTAAATTAGATAGACTATTTGGTTGGCAAGGGCATGTTGGAGCAAAAGCGTCTGTTTCTGTGCTGTAAAACATTGTGACTGTGTGACACTGCTGCCCTAAACTCAAATGGACGAGCAGTGTGACTGCAAGAGCAGGCGAGAGGTTGGGTTTCCTGATGTCTCTTATTTCTCATTTCCTGAAACCCTTCCAAACAAGTCAACATGGTTGAATGGGTAGAGATGAGTATAACAAGCAACAAATGTACAGATATTTATCTAGTGCTTGCAATCAAAGAAAAATGGCTACATCAATGTTTTTTATTCACATTCATAAGTATTTATAGGTGTAAGATCAGCAAAAAGAAAATAATATAATAGTTTGTATTTCTTTAGTATCTGATGATGCACATGGAGGACTTAAAGCTCTTACACATTCTTGAAATATAAACTATGGAGCCAAAATTCCATGTTTTTGGGATGAGCTTTCAGGGTGATATTGATGGCCAGAGATAGGACGAAGAAGGAGCCAAGTTCACACATTTACCAACTTCTGTGTTCTTTCAGACTCTAAAGACTTTTGTGGAGTCAACAGTAAATTCTGGAATGTTCCCAGGCCAATAGCTGTGATGACTCCCTGGCAGACCTTCAGAACCAGTGCTGTTTTGAGGAAAATACAGCAGTGGTACATTTTTGAGGTCACAAATAAACTAATGTTGGAAAGAATAACTGCAAAGCATTTTTTTTACTTTTCTTCCCACATTGTCTTTAGACCTTTTGTGCCAACCTGAACAGTTGGAGAATTTCTCAGTTCAATCTTTCAGTACCAAAGTGTTACCCAAGATTAATGTCAATCAGAACTGACTCAGAATCCAGATATTATTAACCAAGCCCAGTTAACAAAGGCCACTATCCAAATGTAAAATGAATGTTCATTTTAAGTCATTCTTTTTGTTCTAAAATTGCATTATTTTGACAAACTAGGAATGTTTGTGACAGGTTACAATAGTTTATAAGGGGTTAATGCATGAGGAAATATTGTTGATTTATGCAATTGATTCTGAAGGTTATGTGGTTAGCATTTCACCACTGTGTTACTGACCTTTAATGTGGGTAATACAGAGCTATATACCAGTTCACTTCTCTGTAATCACCTTGAAACACTGCCAGCTTTCCATCCTCAGCCAAAATCCCCCTCTGTTCAATGAGTACTGAGTTACCTGTATTTTATATACTGCTTTGCTAATTATTAAGAAGGCCAGGATGGAACAAAAACACATTTATTCTGGCAGTCATTTTTTTTTGTTGCTTAGCTTGGCATTTGGAACAGGTTCTCGATATTTGACACCTCAGGAAAGCAAGAGTGAAGCAAACAGGAATTGGACTTGGTTCCAAGATCACTGCACAAGGACTGCTGTGAAAACACCTGGGTGTTGGTGGAGCTGAGGAGAAACAGGCACCAACTAACCAAAAATGTGTTCTGTGTTCAGCTTGCAGGTGGTCCTGCAGTGAACAATGCTCTATTTTATAGTGCAAAATTTGAAAGTTCAGCTCCTGAAGTGAAATGAGCAGCTTTCTCAGTGCGATCCCCTGACTTAATAATTGAATCACAATTAGGGAAAAATGCAGACAGTTAATTACAATCAATTATATTTATGTTAATTGATTCAAGTTTTAAGTGTTCAATTTAACCATGGCCTTTAATTGATTCAATTACACTTTTTTCACTTCTGACTTTTTAGAAGTTGCCAAATACCCAAACAGTTTAGGGTCAGGAGGAACCATCTCCAATGCTTAATTACATCAACAATTTACACAATGATGCAACAAAGAGAAACACTACATTAAAGCTGTGGGTCAGTGAAAGTGCTCACATTTCAGAACTGAAAGGTCAGCTGCAGTCTTCAGTATCCAGCCATAACCAAAACAATACTCCCAGATGCACTATCAATGAAATGATAAACCTAGACTCTATCTGCTCTCTCATTTATATTTAAAATACCCGATAGTATGTTTGAAAGACCTGTATTTTTCTCTCCACTAAGATCACTACAAACAGATTGTTTAGTAGGTATTGGATTGCTGTTCATGAGATCCTGCTATGCACTAGTTGGCTGCCATATTTACCAGAAGATGACAGTGCATCTGAAGGTAGAGTTCTGGCAGAATAACTAGGACTAAACTGGATAAAGGGTGTATTGGAGGTAGACATGTGTAGGCTCTTCAATGAAATTAAAGCCAATTTAAGTCCCAACAACCAAAGTCTCCACTGAGATAGAGATGAGATGAACTCAATGCCTGGTGGAAGGAGCCATCAACTACCTCTTTACTCTGAATCTGTCCTATCTAGGCCAACTTTGCTGTCTCTCCTGACCAATTTTCGAAGATACCAATGCCTTGGGAGAAGATAATGTCCCTGCTGAAATTCTAAAACTTAAGAGTTCAAGATCTTCATTTAAAGAGCAAACAATTACATCACTCACATCTGGAAAGAGACAATATACCAGACAGCCACAGAAGTACAGGAATTGAGACCACCTCAAAGCAGTAGACAAGTATGCCTCTGGTAAATACAGAAGGGTCTTGCCATTGTCTGTCTCAAAGCAAGTCATCACTTGGGACTTCCTCCACAGCCTCCTCACAGTGCCACACATCACACTGTAGATGATCTCCATCCAGAGCAAAAGTGATCATGATCTCCACTCCATTGCCAATTCCAATGAAATCTAGGGAGTCACATCAATCTTAAACATGACATTTTTCAAAGGATGTGCACAAGAAGTTACCTAAGTGGATGAAACTTTCAAAAATAGTTAACTGGCTGTCAAGCTCTTTCCCACATCTTAAGGTCATTAGAAGTTTCTTCATAGACTAAACCTTAAACACAAAATTCCAAGGATTCATGATTCATTGAGGAAATGATTTTCTCCTCATCTCAGTTCTTGGTCCGAAATTACACAAGACTCTACCTTCAAGTTGTGGAATTGGCAGCCCGAGATAACCATTGTACTTCTCGTTCAGCACTTATCCTGCCAATTTCGCAGGATCTTGCACACTTCCCTCACCCCCGTTATTGACCTGGTGAATCAATACTACACTGACTTCAAGTCATGTTTTCCCGCTCCTCAGGTATGAGCAACTATATCCTCCCTTTGGTATTATACATGCAAGGAAATTACAGTGTGATTGCAAAGAATTAATTTTAAGTTAGAGGACTTGCTAAAATGTAATTATAGCTTTACATGCCATTGAGAGCTCACTTAGACTTTATATTACCAAGTGTAAAATGTTTATAGTGTTTTAAAGCATGAATGGATTTGGAGTTTCTGTAGTAATCATTAGATACATGAGCATTCCAAGTTATTTAGCTCTAAATGTGACTACAAATACCAAGGCTATTTTTCTTTAGCTTTCTATTTCAATCCTATTTGTTCTCATGTTCCAAAATTGATTTATTTTAATGTTCAAGATTGTACGTTATTAAATTTACAGATAGATTGTTGCTACAAAAGGCTTTGAACAGGCTAGAGGGTCTCTGATCAACATATTATCCCCATCATCAGACTGACAAAGAAAGCTCTACAAGCACCAGCATGACAAAGACATTCTCAAACCTCCCTTGATAAAGAAATGTAAAATTCTCACCAGCTCCTGAAAATCTCCAGAACAACATCCATTAAAGTGAGGGAGAAGCACTCATGTGTGCATAGCCAATTTCTGCTCCGATACAATCTATAAATTTGCTAAGTTGTTGTAGTCTGAATAACAAGAATCGATGGATCAGAATTTGGAATGGAGATTGAGAATCTGGTTGGGTGCTACCAGAACAACAACAATCTTTCTCTCAGTGTTACCAAGAGCAAGGAACTTACTGTGGATTTCAGGAAGGGGAGGACAATGCACCAGTCCACAATGATGGGACAGAGGTGTAGAGGGTTAGTGCCTGTGAAGGGCCCAGACCGAAAACATTGGTTACCCTTTGTTTCTAACACATTTGTTCATCTGCAGACTTTTTTGTTCAACTCCAAGGAGCTTATTGTTGATTTTAGGAAGGAGAGACCGAAAGATCATACACCTGTCAACTGTCAAAGAGGTGGAAAAGGTTCGTATCTTGAAGTTCCTGTGAGTCCACATATCAGAGGGCCTTTCCTGGAGCCTGCACATCAAAGCAAGATTGAAGAAGGCTCACCAATGCCTTTACTTTCTTAGAGTCCTGAGGAAATTTGGCATGTTTTTCAATACTCCATCAAGCTTCTACAGGTGTATTGTGGAAAGTATCCTGACTGATTGCATCAGAACCTGGTTTGGTAATGTGAGTGCCCATGAATGTAGAAGGCTGCGGAAAATAGCAAATAGAGCAAGGGCCATTCACATGCCTCAACCTCCCATTCATTAAAGTCATCTATGCCTCAGGAAGGCAGCTAACATCATAAAGAACCCCCATCACCCTGATCACAACTATTGCTGCTACCATCGGGAAGAAGGTACAGAACCTCCCCTTTCTACCCTAATCATAAACTACTTTTTCTTTGGCTTGGCTTCGTGGACGAAGATTAATGGAGAGGTAATGTTCACGTCAGCTGCAGGCTCATTCGTGGCTGACAAGTCCGATGCGGGACAGGCAGACACGGATGCTGCGGTTGAAAGGGAAAATTGGTTGGTTGGGGTTGGGTGTTGGGTTTTTTCTCCTTTGTCTTTTGTCAGTGAGGTGGGCTCTGCGGTCTTCTTCAAAGGAGGTTGCTGCCCACCGAACTGTGAGGCGCCAAGATGCACGGTTTGAGGCGATATCAGCCCACTGGCGGTGGTCAATGTGGCAGGCACCAAGAGATTTCTTTAGGCAGTCTTTGTACCTCTTCTTTGGTGCACCTCTGTCACGGTGGCCAGTGGAGAGCTCGCCATATAACACGATCTTGGAAAGGTGATGGTCCTTCCATTCTGGAGACATGACCTACCCAGCGCAGTTGGATCTTCAGCAGCGTGGATTCGATGCTGTCGACCTCTGCCATCTTGAGTACTTCGATGTTGGTGATGAAGTTGCTCCAATGAATGTTGAGGATGGAGTGGAGACAACGCTGGTGGAAGCATTCTAGGAGCCGTAGGTGACCCTATGACCCAACAAAAAGACCTGTCAGCAGTTTTTTAAATACCACACTTATTCTTCTTGCACTAACTGTAACTCGAAATATTATCATCTTTAACATTTATTATCTCTTTCCATTCTGGGATAATTTAATGTACGCTATTACAGTGTTTTTTTAAGCAAAGTACCTGTTTGGTTGCAGCAAGAAAAGAATCGTGTTGCATGTATGCATTGTTCTGATGCGTAAGACAATAAGACCATTATCATTATTCATGAGGCGCTAAGCACTCTGAATGAATAGTGGTCCCTAAAGCTCAGGAACAAGCATCAATGCAAGAATCAAAAGCCCAGCTGCCCCGTCAATCTATTGCAACACAAGACATGTTGAAGTGAGGGAGAAGCTCTCATGTCTGCATTGTCAATCGGAGAGACATCAGGGAGTGCTGTGTCATGTGCTTTACAGAAACATGGCTAAGCGCAAGGAAGGGCTACACCCTCCATCGCCGGTGTCTGAAAATACCTGGGGAGGCAGCTTTTGGGTCATCATCAATTCATTGTGGTGCACAGACGTAATGGTCATGTCCCAGTCCTGCTTCCCTGACCTGGAACATCTAGCCATCAAGTGTCACCCATTCTACTTGCCGAGGGAGTTTACTGTCATCATCCTGGTCGCAATGTACATTCCACCCCAGGCTAACATCAGGCTGGTGCTGGAGGGACTGAGCTCTGTGATAAAAAGCCATGAGACAGCACATCCAGATGCCTTTCCAATCAATGTGGGAGATTTCAGTCAGGCCAACCTGAAGAAGTCTCTGACAACCTACCACCAACACGCCACATGCAAGATGACGGAAACCAACACACTCGACCACTGTTACACCACCATGAAAAATGCATACTGAGCCATACCATGACAACACTGGCAAGGCCAATCACCTGGATCTACTACTTCTACTCCTAGCATACAAGCAAAGACTGAAGACCACAGCACCAATGGTGAAGACGGTGAAGGTATGGTCGAGGGAGGCAGAGGAGAGTCTACAGGACTGCTTTGAATCAGTGGACTAGTCCATATTCAATAAGTCGTCCATAGGCTTGAATGAATGTGCAACAGGTATCACCAACCTCAAGACCTATGTGGATGAGTGTATGCCCACGTGAACACATACCAGGTGTTCTCCAACCAGAAGCCCTGGATGAATCAGAGAATCCGCAACCTGCTGAGGTGAGAACAAAGGCATTTAAGGCCGGGGATCGAGATCTTTACAAGAAGATCAGGTATGATTTGTGGAAGGCCATCTCCAAAGCAAGGTGTCAATTCTGAAGGAAGCTGGAGCCAGAGACAGATACATGCCTGCTATTGCAGGGAGTACAGGCCATTACAGCCTAAAAAGCAATGGTGAACACTATAGATGACTGAGCTGCCTCACTACCCGATGAACTGAACACCTTCTATGCCTGCTTTGAGAAGAAGAGCCAAACAATGCCTATTAGAATCCCTGAAAACGCTGAGGACCCTGTGATATCTGTCTCTGAGGGCGACGTCAGAACATCATTCAAGAAGGTGAACCGTCGCAAGGCATCGGGCCCTGATGGTGTACCTAGCAGGGTACTGAAAATCTGTGCCAACCAACTAGCTAGAGTGTTCATGAATGTTTACAACCTCTCATTGCTACAGCTAGAGGTTTCCACCAGCTTCAAAAGGGCATCAATCAACCTGATACCCAAGAAGAGTCGTGTGAGATGTCTCAATGACTACCACCCAGTAGCACTTACTTCTACTGTGATGAAATGCTCCGAAAGGCTGGTCATGACCAGACTAAACACGTACCTAAGTAAAGATCTGGACCCACTGCAATTCGCCTATCGTCATAATCACTCCACAGAAGATGCAATATCGCTGGTTCTCCACTCAGTTCTGGATCATCTCGAAAACAGCAATTCATACATACGGTTGTTTGTCATAGACTACAGTTCGGCCTTTAATACCATTATTCCCTCAGTGCTGGTCAAAAATCTACAAACTCTAGAACTCTGTACCCCTTTGCAATTGGATCCTTGACTTTCTCATTGGAAGACCACCATTAGTACGAATTGGAAACAACCTCCTCACTGATCATCAACACAGTCGCACCCCTAGGATGTGTGCTTTGCCCACTGCTCTACTCGTTATACATCCATGACTGTGTGGCCAGGCACAATCCAATGCCATCTATAAGTTTTCAATGACATCACAGTTGTCAGCAGAATTACAAACTGAAATGAGGAAGTGTACAGGAGGGAGATAGATCAGCTCGTTGAATGGTGTAACGATAACAACCTTGTGCTCAACATCAGCAAAACCAAGGAGATGATTGTGGATTTCAGGAGGGGGTAAGGTGAATTCAACTCACTCCTCATCAAGGGCTCAGTAGTGGAGAGGGTCAAGAACTTCAAATTCCTAGGTGTCAGCATCTCTGAGGATCTGTCCTGGAGCCTCCACGTAGATGTAATCACCAGCACTGAAGGCTCTTGTAAACTTCTACAAGAACATTCTGGCTGGTTGCATCACCGCCTGGTATGGAGGCACCAACTCTCAGGTCAAGGATAAACTCCAGAGGGTTGTTAACTCAGCCAGCAACATCACAGGCACCAGACCATTCCTTCAAGAACATCTACATGAGGTGGTGTCTTAAAAAAGCAGCCTCTATCCTCAAAGATCTCCACCACCCAGGCCATGCCCTCTTCACTCTGCTACCATCGGGAAAAAAGGTACAGGAGTCTGAAGACAAGCACTCAACAGCATAATGACAGCTTCTTTCCCACTGCCATCAGATTCCTGAATAATCAGTGAACCAAAGACACTGTTTTATTTTTCATCCACTGTTATGGTTATTATCATTTTATTTTTTATAGTAATGTTGTAAGATGGTTATAATATGAATATTTGCCCTGTGACATTGCCGTAAAACACAGAATTTCATGACTTGTTCATGACAATAAATCCTGATTCTGATTTTGATTCAATTCACATGGGATTCATCAATCAACCCAGAATTGTATTGGAAATAAGTTACCTTCCACTGAAAGAGACATTCTAAGGAAAAAAACAACCTGAAAAACATTAATCACATTGGGCCCAGGCCCACAATGTTGGTTATCCTTTACTTCCTGTGGATGCTGCATGACCTGCGGAGTTTCTCCAGCAAATTTGTGGATCACATGTCATTGTCTGTTTCTCCCAAATTCTTGAGATCTTTTTCACTGTTGCAGTGAACTTCCATGGAGGAATTCCAGGTTTCTTGAACTTATCTGCTACTCAGCAGTCTTTATAATCCTCACATAGGAACAGAGAGTGTTCTATTGTACCTGATTAAAAGCACTTCGCAGAAACTGCAACTATCATACACATTTTGTGAACTGCTGCCTTGATCAGCAGAAAATGGCAAGGATGGTTCAAAGGAAAATTTTGACTGGCTGAGAACCATGTCAAAACTCATAATAAATTAGGAACTCTTACAACAAATTAGTAAAGGCTACATAAAGTTTAAGTGATGTCGATGATATATGATGTAGATGATATTTAATGTATATACCTCATGTATCCAGAAGCCTGGGCAATAATAGTTCACAAGATCAATCCATAGGGTTGCCAACACTTGAATATTTTCCTAGTTAACATAAATATTTAAATTGTTGACTCTTCAGATATCATACCTCACTTGAGCAGATTAATAATTTATGACTTTATAATGCTACTTAGGCTACTTACCTCTGAATGTTTGGATAATTATTCCTCCTCCATTCAGTTTGGTTAAGGCCTTGCTGTTCTGAAAGTCACAGGTCGTTTGAATATCCATGAAATTAAAATATAGTCGTTCCAAGAAATGATGAAAATTGCAAATTGATACAGAAATCACACACTCTTTTGATTTCAACCTGATCTTCGTGCATTAATTTAGAAGTACAAGTCTCTTCAACTGGGAGGAGTGTTTTGCTAACTTGAAGAATCCAATGAGGAATTTGTGAAAACCCTTTTTCTTCAGACAGTGATGATAATAATAAGGAAACTGCCACCACATGGGGAAATCCATGCTTGATATTAATAAAACCAGGGATGCATTCAAAAGAGGTTAATTGAGAATGAAGAATACAATGGAAGGATATTTTGATAGAATTATCTGATCTAGTGAAAATAGACCGTATGGAATAATTAGCCTTTTCTTTTCGCAATGGTGACATAACGTCAACACATTTACATCATTCAACACTGCATAAAATGAAGATCACAACATTGGTTGATTTTATCCTCTTCCCTAGCCAAGGACATGGAGATGACAATCCTACTTCCTCTAACTTGCTTGGCTAAGAACAATTAATTCAGTGAAGACTAGGTTTTAAACCTGAAATCATCCTGGCTTTTGTGACTCAGTAGTGCATCATTTCCCCAGTGGATTATCAGGAAAATCTTGCCTTTATTTAATCCCTCCCATGTTTATTGTTAGTCTAGCAAGACATTACTCCCAGATGACATCAATTGGTTATCTTACAAACCACATTCTGTAAACAATTTAATATCAAGATGACATTTTAATATTTTATTGAACATATTGAATGAGCTAGTTTGTGATCCATTATTAGGAACATTGTGATAACATATTTTCAAAATCTAATTCAATATAAAGAGCAGTATAATTAAAGATGGGAGCAGAAATATAAATATGGCCTGATCTTTACAATGACTCACTTTGGATTCTATCTCAGATGTCTGATCCAAACAAAACTTTTAAGATTAAGAATAAGCATTCCAGAAATAACTCATGATCATAACACCCCTCACATCTACCATGGTTAAAAATGGATGTGACAATGGAACCTTTCATTCGTGTAAGTATTTATTTATTAAAGGCAACTTCTTTATTCCCTGACAAAAATCCAAGATAGTCAGGGTATTAGCATTTAGATTCTCCAAGGAATATTAAGTATGCTTTGGTTCTGAGTATTGCATTTCTTGAGCAATCCACACCCATCTCCTCTGCTTCTATTGGCCCCCACTACTGAAACATCCACTTCAAGAAGGCACACACCTGTCTTAAATTTGGTTATTGGCATGCACTTGGTTTGGAGTGGGAGGGCCGAACTATTTTGACAGCCAAGTATCCTTTCAATATAGTTGGAGCACTGCCTGCACAGTACTAGGATATACTGGTTTTGGAGGGGGTCCAGAGGAGGTTCACCAAGTTGATTTCAGAAATGAGGGGTTAGCCTGTGAGGGGAGATTGAGAAGCCTAGATTATACTCATTGGAAGATGGGCTCAGAAGAAGCAGGGAGATATTTTCTACTGAAACTAGAGGGAATTGCCTCAAGATTCAGGAGAATAGATTAATACACATGAAGAGGGATTGCTTTTCCCAGAGAGCAGCAAATCTGTGGGATTCTCTGCCTAACAAAGCAGCAGAGGCTTCCTCATTTATTGTATTGAAGACACACACACAGAATGACTTTATAAGAGTAAGGGAATGAAGGTTATGGCAATGAGGCAGGTAAATGAAACTAAGTCCATGCCAGAGCAGGCTTGACATGCCAGATAGCCGACTCCTGCTTTTTATGTACTATCACTTGCAAGCAGTTGACAAAGAAATTCAGCACTGGAAATTCAGTATGGTGCAGCATTTCAAATGGGGTATCTTGATGATTCAGATGTCATGCTAATAAGATGACCACTCCACTGTCAGAATATGCTGGCTGGTGCATGTACATTCCTAAATAGTGCTGGCTGGTGCATGCACGTTCCTAAATAGTGCCGGCTCGTGCATGCACATTCCTAAATAGTGCCGGCGGGTGCATGCACTTTCCTAAATAATGCCGGCTGGTGCATGCACTTTCCTAAATAATGCCGGCTGGTGCATGCACGTTCCTAAATAGTGCCGGCTGGTGCATGTGCAGTGGGGAGGGGGGGGGGGTGGGGGGGGAAGCATCGACACTGAAATTACAGCTACACTTAAATTACACCTACACTGAAATTACTTCTCTCCCCTCGATGGGGGATGTGACTTCTCCATGCCCACTGGGATGGGGATGGGGTGGGGGATGTGACCTCTCCCTTACCAATGGGATGGGGCCAGGGGACGTGACCTTTCCCTCTCCAGTGGTGCGGGGACGGTAGCCTCTCCCTGTCCAGCGAGACAGGGACAGCAGCCTCTCCCTACACAGTGGAATGAGGATGGGGGATGGGACTTCTCCCTGCTCAGCAGGACGGAGGATGGGGCTGGGGGACATGGCTGGGGGATGCGACCTCTCCCTGCCCAGCGAGATGGGGGACAGGGTGGGGGAGACGACCTCTCCCTGTTAAAACAAAACTCATGGCAGCAGCAGCTGGTGGCATGCAGGATCAATGGCCATCCTCATTACTCATCATTCCTCCATGCAGTTGGAACCGCTCTACGTTTCCTTGGCGTTAATGCTGGCAGAGTGGTTCTAACTGCATGGGGGATTATGGGTAACCAGGACACCCATTGCTCCTGCATTGAGCCATCACATGAGTTTCCAGGGATAGCCCGTGTTAATAGCCCTGATTACATGTAGCCAATTATCACCTTTAATCAGGGTTATTAACACAGACTATCAGTATTACCATAGCACTGCTGCTGTACAAATTACAACACTCCCACACTGTGTAATAACCCTGCTTAAAGGTGATAATTGGATTAGATCACTAACCTTTAAATATAAAACATTAGCCAATTATCACCTTTAAGCAGGGTTATTAACAGACTATCAGTGGAATCTCATAGCTGCTGCACAAAAATAAAAATGAAAATGTTTCTCATAATTCATAGCACATAAAAGCAGGGGCCCTTGAAATTACAGGGCCAGTAGCATTGCTACTCTCACTACTACGTTAATCCAGCCCTGGACCACTCTGATGAGGAAAATGAAAACAGATAACCTTTGGCCCTTAAATCTTAAAAGCAATAGATTAATAAATTACAATTCCTGCTTTCAGAATTCCCTTCCACTGTCCATTTCCCACCGTGACCCATTCACAAAAAAGGGGCGGATTGAAAGGTTTCCTTGTTGATTCACCAAAATAGCCCAGAGTTCAATGGGGCTTGGATTTTCATGGAATGCTAAACTGTAATGCAAATGAAAATGGCATGTTGCAAAAGATCAAAGATATGCGTGTGACTGTTGGAGTCAAGTAAGGTGACAATGTGCTAGTCAGCACTGGATGTAAGAAAAACAAATGGAATAATTTTCTAAATGCTGAGAGACTTGTGAAACAAAAATGTTTAAGAAACTACACAAACCACCAAAACCATGTTGCAAAAACTAAAACGTGTAATGGTGCATTTTGCCGTACATTTCATCAATGCACTGAAGTGTAGAGGATTGACTTGATGCTGCAGATCAAATATTCTGGAGTTTCAGGTTCATTTCTTGGTACCCTAGCTGGAGAATCATTCAGTCAGTAAATTGTCCCGTGCCTATTTTTCTCATTAAGACAATATTCTGAGTCACCCTGACATTCTTTAATTGTCAGTGTTCCCATTAATATGCTGTAAGTCCTTGCATTTGTTAACATGCAAACAGTAACAGCACCCTCGCAATCTATGCTCAGTGAGACATTCCATAATACAAGCAACCCATTCTAAGTGACAAGAGGGTACATTTTAAAAGAATGGATGCTCCAAGATAGAAGACGAACTCCCAGCAGGTTAGAGAAACTCAGGCTGCATAATTTATGAAAAGGTGCCATGGAAGCCCCACAAGTGAGATGTTTCTGATGGAATGTTGCTGGAGAAATCTCTGTAACAACATACATATCTGCACTTGAGGGAAGCCAGTCTTGCAGGCAAATGCCAGCACCCACTCTGACAGCTCCTTCAGGGTGAAGCAAAAATAGATGAATTTGCCTCCCTGGTGAATGGAGTTTGTTGTGTGATTAGGCAGATTCATAGAATGGTCCCAAGGCTAGAAAGCCAAAGGTGACCTTGACCCTGTTCTATAGGCAAAGCAGACAAGGCATATGAGTGAAATTAGATTTTCATTAGTAAGTCACAGATTTCAGGAGAACGCAGATTGAGCCATGAACTAGAACAGAAATGGAGGACACATATAGAGTAAAGTCTGATTGTTCCATGAATAAATTAGATCTCTTGTTTTTCAGACCTGTGAAGTTGAAAATCTTACTGAAAGCAGTATTTCATGTTGCACTACTATTTTGATGTCTTTTGGGGAGGATTCATACTAGAAAAAAAGTGCTTGGAATAAAACAGTCCTGCCAGAAAATATTCCAAGTTACCCAGAAATACAATATGTATAAAATTGCTTTTCTCCAAATTAAATCAAATTTTAACAGCACAACACTTTTGTTGGCAGTTGCATATGTGAATTTCTAGAATAAGCCACAAATAGTATCAACCTTGCATTATTACCCTGAAATTAAGAGGAATTAATATTCTCCTCCTGGATAAATGGGAATAAAGACTTTTCCGGTATTAAATGACAATGCTCTAATTTATCCAGGTGGAGATTTGGACGTTATAAGAGAGGTCATCCAGGAATCATCCTCATGAGAATTAGCATCTATATTTGCATTCTGGGGCTTGGAAAGAAGAAATGATTGTATATTTTTCCTATTTTCGATTGCTCTCCACCGAATATATTGAAATACACACACTTAGGTGGTACAGCAAGATTGATCTGGACTATAATGATATCCAATAATGTGCAAACTGTAACGACTAAACTGGGGGACACAATTTGATTAGCAGGACCAGGATTAGAAGTCCACACTGTCTGTAAGGAGTTGGTGCGTTCTCCGCTTGTCTGCGTGGGCTTTCCCTGAGTGCTCTGGTTTCTTCCCACTGTTTGAAATGTACTGGGGGTGTAGATCAGTTGGGTGTAATTGGGCAGCACGGACTCGTGGGCTGAAAAGGCCTATTACTGTGCATTTTTTAAAAATGTCAGTGATGCTGGGTCAAGCCCTTCGGAAAAAGGAGGGTTAGTAGATAAAATATAGAGAAAATTAAGTACAAATGTAACATTAGTTCCAGTCAACTAACCAGCATTATCTTCAAACTGACAAAAACAAACTAATGTATACTTGAACTAAAATTTGAAAAGCCAAAAATCTAATTTAGAAAATTGATAAGAAGAGTACATTCAAATCAGGGTTTCAACAAGTTGAATTTCAATAGATCTTTTTCATTACAAATAAATATGAAATTATTTTTTACCATCTTCAAAATCTCCGGTTAGTTTAGTTTGTGGCATTGACATTAAACTATTATTTTTTTTATTTAATGTAGTTTTAAAATTTTATTAGTTTTCTGTTTCTTTCCTTTATGTTCAGAGATAACAAAGTTTCAGCCTACCATCAATATTTGTAATAAATTTACAATGGAAAAATCAAATTGAATGATGAATCTTTGCAGTTTTGCCAGCCATGTGACGAGTTCAGTGGTTGCAATTAAACAATACTGCCACCCACTGGTTCTCTCCTTGACCACAACAGAAGGAACAAGGCACAAACAACATTGTGATTGAAGATACTGAACCTCTTTTGAACGTCTCTGCATAATGCATAACATGAAGACATTTTATGTTGCTTTGGGATATAAAATTGATAGTGTTGGGAACAAAGCTTGTTGTGTAGTTTATACAAGTTCGAGTCATGAGAATGATTCGAAGAAACTTAACAATTAAGCAGTCAATCCACTATTCAAACTAATCTGGGATGATGTGCCCTTTATGCACTTGGATAATAAGCAGATACATACTCAGCTTTTATTTTCAATTGACCTAGTCTCAACAGGTTTTTTAGGGACAAAGTTCTAGATTTCAACAATCTTTAATCATGTCTGAATCTTCCATACACAAGCCTCACTGTTCAAACTGTTCACAGCTTAACTATTTTAATCTCAGTTCCATACTGGTGATTGTGCACTAGACTTACTCCAAGAACACTATATCACATTGTTTATGTGTACTTTTGTGGAATTTTGATTGTTTATTTTATATTTATCATTCTTTGATTTTATTGTAAAACAGACAGCAAAAAAAAAATAGATTCAGATGTTTCTTTATTGGAATATGAATGAACGTTCATATATTCAGTGCACTGTAAATTTGCCAGTTGTTTAAAACAGCAATGGAATGACTTCCTGTGGAGATCTGAAGAAGTAAGTCTACTTGGACATGGGAAAATAATGTAAACCTGGAAACAAACAACTCTTGATGATTTTTTTTCTCTCCCTGGAAGTCTACACATCCTGTCTCCACCAAGGTTCTTGCACACAGAGAAAATAATGAATGAGGAAAAGTTGGATCAAAGCTCAATTGTACCTACAAGCCTCCTGGGATCTCTGGAGAACTGAGTCAACTTGCCCTCAGAGAGTGGAGGGCAAGTTTCTCATTGCTGCTACTGTCTAAAAATTGAAGGAACACCATGCACTGAAATAAAGTTATCTATTTGTGGAAAAAAAAGGACTAAGACCATAAATTGGCACAAAGTGAGAAAAGGTGAACTATCCCATTATTTCAGGGCCTTCTTTGGATGTCTGCACTTGGATCTTTCCTCATCCTGAACAAAATACAACAGATGTACAATTCTTGGGAATACTTTGCTGCTTTTGCCATAATGCCACCCTATAATCTTTCAGATTTAACCTTGTTTTATTTTTACAAGAGAAATTCGATGTTCAGAGATGAAATGAGTTTTGTTTATAAACAGTTTATGTGTCTTATTTTATTAGCCTCCTTGAAAATAGCTTCAGTACAGCCTTCCACAAAAAGTAAGAAATTGCATATGTGCAGGGAATTACAAACAGAAAATTTGGCCTCCCGTGGTGTTGAACTCCCCCATAGAAATGAAATGTTGTCTCTCAAGTTAATTAACTGAAGACCACGAGCAAGCACTCCTTAATTATCATAAGCTTTTTCCCTTTGAACAGTATAACAGGCTGTGCTTGGCAGCAGTTAAGAGGTGGTAATTTTAACTCTGGTGTTATTGCCAGTACTGAAGCCGAGCTGTGTTTCAGCTGTGGTACATTTGGAGTTGGAATTTAAGCAGAAAGGGTCTGTAAATCTGGTTCCCGCTCCACTGTAAATTACAACCCTGCATTTTTAATTTCCTCTCCGCATACAATGTTGTTCATTTGATTCCAAAACAAACATGTGGCACAGAAACAGCACAACTTATGAGAACAAACTGTCCTCTTCTCACTGCCTTTTACCTGTCAAAAGCCTGATTAAACATTGACATTCATAATGTCATATATCAAGAGTGGTCGTAGTGCTTGTAAGGCTATGGTTGGCAGATCCAAACTTTTTTTTGAGTCACTGCTACAACATTGATTGTTTTAATTTCTATACATATTATTATGTGTAAACCTTTAACTATCTATGAAATCGTTGAAAAAAGTAAACTTTTGCAACCTTTGAGACTGAAGTATTGAGCTCTGCTAGGAATCCAAGTGTTGAAGTTTTACTAACAATTTAAAATGATTTGGAATAAATAGTTTAATAAAAATCTGAGAATATTTGTAAAGGATCATTAATTTAACCAAATATATTCTTATTTGATTACTTGAACAGGTTTAGAACTGCTGTAAAATCTAGTGAAGAATGATGAATGATAGATTATTTTCTATACCTATGGCAATACTTGTTACCAAATTTTCATCTCACATGGATATAGAGGAAAAGAGGGGCTGTGTGAAGGAAATCACAAGCTGTTTAATAAATGACCCTCTTTCGCATAAAGCGGGTGAACTGCAAGCAATGAATCAACTCATGCATGAGGCTCACTGGCCAGATTTTAATTATTTCCTAACTTGACTTATTTCTTAATTTTTAAATAATCAAAGGTTGAGTTGAGAATGGGGATTGGAGTGGGTCTAGTATAAGGCGAGATGGTGATGGAAATGTAATTTCATATAAAGGTGGTGTGAAAATGGGCTGGCATCAGGGAAATGATCTTTCCATTGACCTAACACATGATCATACAAACATCTGACATCATTAATTTTACGTTGCTGTTATAAATCAAGTGGTAAATGAAAGAAAAAATACATTTGAAAGATACAAGGATAATTTTGGCAATTACACATGATGAACAACTCCCATAGAGCATAATTTCAAACTCATTAGGAAAATCCAGCCAACATATTCTGGTCTTTTGTTTCAGTTATATATTGGGGTCAACAAATTCAACCCACAAAATTTTGAGTTCAACCCACATTGGGAGTTCAATTATTAATCTGCATGTCACTGAATTAAATACATTGAGAGTAATGGCCTCAGTGTATACAAGCCACCTTTTCACAGATAGAATATATTCTTTTTTGTTCTCTCCTTGGATCATAACTCTTTTTTCTGATTTAGCCTTCTCAAGGAGCGATGGATGCCTTGGTTTGTCCCTCTAAGAGCAGTAGATTGTTTGATTCAATGCCAAATATCAATTGGAGGGGCTTCTGGCTGAACTAGCTCCATCCCTTTACTTGTCCAGTGAACCTGGAACATGATCATAAATTGAACTCTACAATTTGAAATTTGTCTCACATATCAGAACCAGCGGTCACAGTTTAAGGATAAGGGGGATTTTTTTTAGGACTGAGATGAGGAAAAATTTCTTCTGTGGAATTCTTTGCCACAGGAAGTAGTTGAGGCCAGTTCCTTGTCAATATTTAAGAGTAGATTAGATTTGGCCCTTATGGCTAAGGTGATCAAGAGGTATGGGGAGAAAGCAGGAACTGGGTACTGATCAGGCATGATCATATTGAATGGTGGTATAGGCTTGAAGGGCCAAATGGCCTACACCTGCACCTATTTTTCTATGTTCTATGTTTCTATATTTAAAATTGCCAGCTATAATTTCATGGCTATTGATAAGGCAAATTACAGGAAGATGTGTATTTTTCACACTAGGATCTCAAAGCAACCTCTTTTGTTCCATTCATCTCCATAATGCCACCAAACAGGATTTAATGTTCATTTTGCCATCTCTGAAACTGTCTATCAAATGCAGATGATCTGCGTGGTATTTGAAGTGTCACATATTAATTCTAGTGCATTATAAAAGATTAATTTCAGTGCCGATGTACTCTGATGTTTGTACTAGATGGTTTTTATAAAAGTATCAGTGGTTCAATGGAAGATGTGTTCAATGGGCATTGTGAAACTCAAATGAAGGTGGAATTCGTCATCAGAATTAAGAAAGTAAATGCAAAGATAATCAAAAAGTAGTGAGTAGATATCTCAAGCTTAAATAACAGTTATCTTGACTGGAGTTTCCTCTCCTCATATTCTCCCCAATTAAATCCTTACAAAGGCAAGAATAGAAAGGAAAGCTTTATGAATAACAGGAGGAGGGAGAGATAAAGTTGAACTCGATCTCTGAATTTGTCAGTGTCTGTGAATGGTGGCCTGTTGAAGGGGATGCAATAAATGGGGCATTTCAATTCTAATGGCTTTGGGAATATGCTGAGTTATTCATTATGTCTGTTCCAGCTGCAAGTCATGGATAAATGATAAAATATCTCAAACTCAGTGTTGCTGAATTTGCAATTAATCTCATTTCCAGAGTTTCTGTTTTCTAATCTTGTTATCACTGTCACAAAGCCATTTTTCCAAATTCTAACCCTCATCAAAGAATGCCAATTTCACGTCAGGGTTTTTGCATACATACAAGGAAACTGATGTAATCTGAATGTCATTAACCATTATTTCTACATATTTATTAGGAAAATATGCCATTCGCTGACTGAAGATCCACAGTTCTCTTCCAGCTGAAGAACAGACCCATGTCCTCTAGTCAAAGTTGTTATGAGCTTACATTTGCATTTTTCTAGGCAGCATCAAGCAATCTGTTTCATATTTATTAGGTTGTCACTCAATATTACAAGCATATTATCACTGATACTAATATTTAGCACAGCTACAGAACTCTGTCCTGTCCAGTAAAAAGAGAGAACTAGAAAGAGCTATTATAATTCAAAAGATTTGGGAGGATTCTTACAACTACAAATGACAAATTACAAAAGACTGCAGAAAACCCACATGACAACCTATTGTTTTTAAGAATAGTTAAAGCCTTCCTTCCATTATATATTCAGGTAAATAACAAGACCACTGTCCGAATCTGCATGTCAATACAGATATTTGGGAAGCTGCTGTGTCTCATGAGTCAGTCATGTGTGTAGATTGGCAGAGGTCGACAGCATCGAGTCCACGCTGCTGAAGATCCAGCTGCGCTGGGTGGGTCACGTCTCCAGAATGGAGGACTATCGCCTTCCCAAGATCGTGTTATATGGCGAGCTCTCCACTGGTGCACCAAAGAAAAGGTACAAGGACTGCCTAAAGAAATCTCTTGGTGCCTGCCACATTGACCACCGCCAGTGGGCTGATATCGCCTCAAACCGTGCATCTTGGCGCCTCACAGTTTGGCGGGCAGCAACCTCCTTTGAAGAAGACCGCAGAGCCCACCTCACTGACAAAAGACAAAGGAGGAAAAACCCAACACTCAACCCCAACCAACCAATTTTCCCCTGCAGCCGCTGCAACCGTGTCTGCCTGTCCCGCATCGGACTTGTCAGCCACAAACGAGCCTGCAGCTGACGTGGACTTTTACCCCCTCCATAAATCTTCGTCCGCAAAGCCAAGCCAAAGAAGAAGAAGAGATTGATCACAGCACTTCCCAAGACCCAGTTTCACTGTAGCTCCAGAGATTGACAAAAGAAATAAAAGGAGTCCTGAACTTCTTAGATCGGACCTCATAGGAAATTGAAAGTCATATTTTAGGAGTCAAGATAAGTTTCATTGATCAATGAAACAGAACCTAGCAAGAACCTCAAGAATCACCGTAATGTTCTGTGTTCTACACAAGGACAAAACCTTGCTGATAGTAAAGGTTGACGTTCACAGAGATGAAGGGACAGAAAGGGCATTCTCTGCACAAAATATGGAACAGCTTCAACCAAAGTTAGGAAAGGAACTGACAAATGAGAGCAGAGTGGTTTCAAAATGCATGTTCATTTACCAAATAAAGACATTTTTTGTCATATTTATTGATGATTTGGTTGAGAATATAAGTGGTATGAGTTGTAATTTTGTGGATAGATGAAAATTTTTCATGAACTCCGCAGTGAAGATTGTTGAAAGTTACAACAGATATCAAGTGGGAAAATGGGGAGGGGAATGACTGATGTTATGTCAACTCAAGACATTTCAAAATCAGCTTATGATCTTTGCATTATCCTTGTCAATGGAAAGATCAAACTTTGTTTGAATGACACAAAAAGACTTCCATGTCCCAGAGCTACACCTGGCTTCTTATCTATTGTCTGCAGGAGTTGCTTTTCACAAGCAATGAGAGCCAAAGATAACTGGGAGAGATCAGGAAATGAAAAAAAGAGGCTGGCAATGGTTAAATGGCGATGGTAAATGATCCATGTGCAAATGGTGATAGAGAGCAAGGGTGAATAAATAAGTAGTAAGCGTTTATTGTTCTATTTATAAATTATAGTTCCAGTTCAAGTTCATTTATCATTCAATTGTAGCAGTTCAACCCAACAAAAGTGTTCTTTGGTCCACAGCAGGGTCGGCATCAGAATGAGTGTTGGGGCAGGGGCATTAGTGTGACTGGGATGGGCACAGTGCAACGTTGGTAAACTTGCTCAGTGGTGGGGGGGGAGGGGGTGAAGAGGTGCGGGTGGATGCTGGTGGTAACTACCTGCTGATGAACATTATAGTCCTCCACCCTTCTGACGAGGCAGATGTAAGCGAATCTTTTATTGCTTGACGCACACTAGTGATGCAGATGGGTCTGATGGTGAGCGATGGCCACGAATGTATGGGGGACACAGCACCTCACTTGGGGGGGGGGGGTCAATGGCCTTGGATGCCTGCCCCACTGGCATCAACCCTAAGTCCACAGTTCAAAACAGTGCAAACACACATACAGACATAACACACCACCCAGACGAATAATATATATACACAAAATCTACATACATATATTAAAGTAAATATTATTAATACATAGTAAAGTGACAGGGGGTTGTTTTTGCAGTCTTAAGGCCCGTGGGGAGAAGCTATTCCTCAGCCTGATGATTCTGGCTCTGAAACTCCTGTATCTCTTCCCTGACAGGAGTAACTGGTAGATGCTGTGTATGGGGTGGAAGGGTTCCTAACAGATTTTTCAAGCCCTCTTTAAATAACGGTGGTGGAGGGAGGCCCCAATAATCATCCCTGCTACTTTTATGGTCTTGTGGATTGACTTACAATATGATCTTCTACAGCAACTGCACCACACTGAGATGCAGCCAGCCATGATGCTCTTGATAGAGCTCCTGTAGAAAGTTGACAGGATGGTGAGTTGACAGGATGGTGGCTGGAAGTCTTGCCCGCCTCAGTTTTCTCAGGAGGTACAGTCACTAGGGGTTTTACACTGCAGACATGTAATGGCACAATCAAGGAATTTTGCTGCTACATGGACCGTCTAAAGAGGAATGTGCAGGAATTTTAAGTCATTTCCTGCACCACAATTTATGCTGCAGGGCCCCAACAACTTTTTGGAGGAAGCCTACAGTGTAAATTGTACCGGAAAAATTCATTGTCGGTCATCTACTCTACTGCTCATCCAACTTGCATTCACGTACTTGTAGTCTAAAAAGGCACCCAGTGTGAATGACCTTAAGGGCGGTAATTATGTTAATTTTTTTCCATGATTTTCCCGATGTTGCAATCTAAAAAACATTACTGTTGCGCCTTCCTGACAAGTGAGGAGATGTTATGTGTAATGTACATAATAGAATGTATGATGTACAGATGCACCAAAATTCTTATTTGCTGCAGTTAAACAGCTGGCCAAAATATGCCAAATGTAATAAAAACAACAAATTATCACAATATGCCGTAACAGAAAAAGGTACTAAATATAAAAGGATCAATGGATAAATATTCACAGTTGCAGTTAGTGGAAGAAAAAAAGATGCAATTTCAATTGTGCAAACAGATCTTTTGGTGGTCCCTGACTATTTTATGATTAGGGTTAGAGTAGTATGTGGAAGTTAAAAAGCTGGTTAGCTTTCTGTTCTTGAACCTGGCGCTGAACTTCACCTATTTTTAGACATACAACATGGCAACAGGCCACTTTGGCCCACAAGACCGTGCTACGAAATTATACCCAATTAACCTACAAATGTTTCGAACAGTGGGAGGTAACTGGAGAAGCCAGAGGCAACCCATGCAGACATGGGGAGAACATACAAATTCCTTGCAGGCAGCATGGGATTCGAACCCTGGTCCCAATAAGTGGCGCTGTAATAACGTTGTGCTAGCTGCTACATTAACGTGCTGCTTGATAAGAGCTTTTGTACCTTCTACCTGATGGTAGCAGCAAGAAAAGGATGTGATCAGAGTGACAGAGGTCCTTGATGGTGTGAGATGCCTTTTTGAAGTAGCATCTCATACAAATGTCTTCAATAGATGGGAAGTCAGTGCCATTTTCTGCAGCCTTATGGTTTCCTGTACGTTTGTGCTACTATCCAGACCATGACTCAACCAGCTTGATAGAGTATTCACTGATATGCTAAATCTCATCAGACTCTTTAGAAAGTCGAAGCATGCCTCTTTCACAGTTGTTTCGACATGCTGGCTCTAGGAGAGATACTCCAATACATGAACTCCCAGGAACTTGAAAGTATGAACTCTCTCCACCACTGTCCTATCAATTAAGACAGGTGCATGTTCATTCAACCACCCCTTCTTAAAATCCACAAAGATCTCCTTGGTCTTTGAGATGTTGAAAGCAAGACTATTGTTCTGGTACCTCCCACCAATTTCTTGATCTCCATTTGTATTCTGACTCATCAATTCCTGTTATTCAGACAACAGTGGTGTCATCAGTGAATTTATAGATTGTGCTGGAATCAAACTTGGATATCCAGTCAGGAGAGTGAAGGGAATAGAGTAAAGGGCTAATTGCGCAGACTTGCAACACCTTTGTGTTGGTGGTCATTGAGGAGGTTGATCCTCACTGGTCTGCCGATGAGGAAATTGAGGATCCAATTGTAAATGGATAAACAGAGTCCCAGGTGCTTAAGTTTGATTACAAGTATTGCTGGTATAAAAGTGTTAAATGACAAGCTGTAGTCAATGAACAGCAGCCTGACGTAGGTGCTCGTATGATCTAATGCAGAGTGGAGGGTCAGTGATGTGGCATCTGCCACTGAAGTCAATGCGCATGTGAAAGAGGATAGGTTATTACAGGGGACGAGTGATGGATTGGCACTAATGATATCACTCTGGGAACTGGCATGGACTCGATAAACCAGAGATCTTCTTCTATAAGATCAGAAAAATGGTCTTGGAAGAATTTATTTAAGTTAGCCTTTTGCTAATACAATGTATAGTGGGGAGCAATTTTCCAGCATCACTGACCAGAAGTGTTCAGTTACATGGTAGATTGAGCATACAATATTAATGGTGTATATTTGCTTCTAACTTTCATGAAACTAACCTGGTAAGTTGAAGGTCTCCAGTGCAGGGTTTCAAATAATATGACCACAAAATAGAAATAGAAGAACTATGGTCAGCAAAATAATGTCCAGATCACTGGCAACATGTTTCATGCAACAGATAACTAAATCATGTGGAAAAACCTTACCTCAAAATTAATGATCAGCATTAGCCTAAGCTAACGAAATGGAGCCCTGCACAATGGCCTGGCTCTTTAACTTCCAAGTTCATTTATCATCCGATTGTACAAGAACATGATAAAACACCATTCTCTACTCCTCAGTGCAAAACACACATACAGACCAGTGATACATAAGCAGAACAAATATATAAATATTGGTTAATAAATAGTAGAGTCTCAGAGGATTAGTGTGAGCAGTTCCTTTGGATGTTCAACATTCTCACTGCCCATGGGAAGAAGCTGATTCTCAGCCTGGTGGTGCTGGCTCAGATATTCCTGTATCTGTTCCCCAATGTAAGCAGCTGAAAGAAGCTGTGTATGGGGTGGTAGGGGACCTTAACAATTTTGTGTGCCCTCTTCAGACAACAATCCTGGTGGATCATGTTGATGGGGTGGTGGGGGAGGGAGACCCCAGTGATCTTATGCCTTAGTGATCTCCTGCTCTTATGGTCCTGTAGATTGACCTCCGATTTAATTTTCTACAGCACCCATTCTGCAAACTTGCTGGCCAGAAAATCTATCTGACACGAACAATCAACACTTCTAGCCAATTTATTGTGAAACCAAGTTGGCAACCAAAGAGCAGATTGCTGTGCTTTGATGTTTCAGTAAACACTAATGTTTCCTCTGACCTTTAACATAATTAGCAGCGGCAAGCTGATCTATCATTACTTGTAACTACTTCTTAGAATCATAGAAAGTTATACAGCATGAAAAAGGTCCTCAGGTTCAACTGGATGTTGTGCGTAAAAACAATGAGGCTTATTTTACAAATTAGCACATCAAAAGTCACATGGAATCAGACAACATATTAAGAATTAATGGTGCACTACTTCAGATGGTACAGATTGCAGCCCTGGTGCACAGGAGTGAAAAAGGAAATAAATATTCTGGTGGTGAATGGGAAGCCAACAAGACAACTGCTTGGGGGCTCAAGAAAATATTAAGCTTTATAAGTTTTGTCAGAGTTGCCTTCAATTGGATAAGTAGAAAATATCCCATCACATCCCTGACTTATACATTGTCATGCTTGAAGGGTTTAAGAGAACCCTGAAGGTGCGTTACTTATTGCTGACCTGCTTTTGTAATCACATATTTAAATGGCTGGTTTGGTTAAGATTCTGTTCACTGATTCCACCGTTATTGATGCCAGATTTGATGAAGGCAATGCTATTGGAAAGATAATTGGACCATCTTTTTTTGGTCAGGATCACTGCCCACATAGTTTTTTCACAATGCAAAATGTTCTGCATGTTTTACAGCATGCGTGCCCAAGTTCTGTCACTGTTAGGATTGGAGTATGGAACTCAATACAAGCGGTTATTTTCCAATAAAATCTGACACTCAAGAGAAGAAAAAAGAAGAGATTTTACAAAAGATGGTCAGTTGCATGGTTGAAAGGATAGATTTCAAGCAGCATCTTAAAATAAGAAAGAGATGAGGAGGATTAAGGAACTTTTTCCAAGTTGCAGTTTTTGGCTGGAAGCATCAGTGCCAATTGTGAATGAATTGGAGTAGAGATTCTCAGGGGATGATAGGGCAGGAGGGAATCATGGTCAAGGGTATAAAGCCATAGATGCATTTATTAACAAGGATACTCAAGATAATGCTAAGTTAACTGATTTCAGATGGGGGAGTGATGGGTTCATGACACTTTCTTGTGCAAATGAGCCTCTATTCCTCTCCCAGGATTTCTTGCAGTTGCCTCATACTGAAATTTCCACTATCAGGTGAGATCAGATTGATCTGATCTATTAAATTCTTCATACATCAACGGTCATTGACTTTTATTTAACATCTCTGTATAAAGTACATTTCAAACAGACAGCCTTTATTTCCAAAAAAATGTATGATGCTTCCAAAAATACCTTCAAACTTTTCACTTTTTAACTACTCTTTGATGCTGTTAGATACCATCCCATAGAAAATTGTCATGGATTAATCATAATTTGCAATAATATTCCACATAGTTTAAAAATAATCATCTAGTCATATCTCTTTTTCGAAGAATAAATATCCAATGGCACTGCACATGTGCCTGTAAGGCTTAAATCTACAACACAAAGAATTCTTGTTGGAAAGTAAGAAAATCCCAAGAATATTGTGTAAAGTTTATGGTCCAAATGTCTACAAGGCATATATATTATCATGGATAATGTGATTTGTCTACTTACAGTGTCAAATAAAATATCCTTTTCTTTTTAAATTATATTTTATTGATTTTAATAAAGAGCATAAAAAATGGTGCAACTCAATAAGATGATATGGATAGTTACACAAACTAAATAAGGCATTCAATATGACAAAAGCATACATAAATTGTAAATCATATCCATAATTCATATTCTAAATGATATGCTGTGTATCTTTTTTATGGAAAAAATTCTAATAAACATAAAAGAAAGAGGAAAATAGTAAAGGGGGAAAACGCAAAACCCTTGCCTAATCATATTGCTAGATGCTACATATGATTATTGTTAAATGTAAATCAAAAGAATGTGGAAAAGATACAAGTCAGACAATTTAATTACATTGAGTGAAATCATAAAATAAGATAGAGAGTCATCAAGACCTCCATAACTTCTGAAATCGTGTATCTGAATTATTAATTGAATAATGAATCTTTTCCATATTTAAACAAGACATGATGTCACACAACCACTGATCATGAGTAGGCGGGGCAGCATCCTTCCACTTAAGTAAAATAGCACTCCTCGACAAAAGAGAGAGTGCGACTCTGAACCGGAGACAAAGAAGAATCATTCCCTCCCGAAGAGGGTCACCCATGGATTCAGTATTAAATCTGTATTAAAAATTTTGACAAAGTATGGAAACTTCTCTCCAGTATTTTTCTAAACTAAGACAAATCCAGAACATTTGAATTAATGACACTTCTCTGCTCTTACGCCTGTCACACCAGAGGCTCACATCGGAATAAAAGCAAAACAATTTAGCCTTAGATAATTGTGCTCTGTGTACCACTTTAAATTGCAATAAACAATGTTGAGCAAATAACAAAGAGCTAATTAACCAACTTAAAAATTGTGTCCCAATCCACATCCAATATAGTCAAATTTAAAACCTGTTCCCAAGCATATTTAATTTTAACTAATGAAGTCTAACTTAAACATAAGACTTTGTCATAAATAATAGATGTTAAACCTTTGTGAGAAGGCATTAGGCTAAAAAAAACTCATCTACAAAATTTGATTCAGACTATTTTGGAAAATCAGATAATTTTGATTTAAGAAAATTTCAGGACTTGCAACTATGTAAAAAAATGAGATTTTGGAAAATTAAATTTTGCAGAAAGCTGCTCAAATAATGCAAAATATCCATCAATGAATGGATCCTTAAAACTTTGAAATACCCTCTCTATACCTACTCCGAAAAATAGCATCATGTCAAGAAGGTTGAGAAAGGTGATTGGATACAATAGGGCTTGAGAGAAAAAAATTATGAAATGCTAAATGTTTTCTAAACTGTGTCCAAATTTTCATAAAATATTTAACAAATGGATTATCTATCTATTAATTAAGTTGAAAATGGAAATGAAGAGGCAAGAAGTGCTAAATTAGAAAATTATGGGGGGGGGTGGTGGAATTCAGCTCCATTGATACCTATAATGGGCAGTTAGACATAAGACTTTGTATATTAATGGCCCAATCGTAAAATCTAAAGTTAGGTAGAGCCATTACATCACCTTTCTTAGATCTCTGAGGAAGAACAGATAAAATGTCCTGAAGCAACATTTGGTGTGATACCATTTTGTATTGTGCAACAAATGCTTGGAAAAGTTAATAAAGAAAAAGTTATTTGGGTTGTCACCCCTGCAGTAACAAGGAAACTTAGGTTACTACACAACAACCCAAACGAGTAACTTCAAACATTAAAACAAAGCTTTGGTTTCCTAGTGAAGAAGTTCATCTATTGGCAGCAAAGTCTCAAACTCACACAATTAGATGCATCGACCCAGTGACACATTGAACCCATCCAGGATAATGTAGATATCACTACACTACAGCAAAATCATCTCTATCACTTCAAAGTCATGGCTTTGCAGCCAACATGAAGTTAAATAAACAGGTAAAATGCAGTTAATACAAAAGGTAGATATACAAAACAAGAAAACAACTTTCAATCAGATTTTCTTCCTTTTTTATAAAGGAACATCTCTCAGGGTCAAACTGCTGCATTCTTGATTGCCTTAATTACCATGATGCCCAGCTTTTAGGCATTGCTTTCCACTGATGATTATCTGATCATGACTCAGGATCATCCATTTACACCGAGCTAGGAACCATTATGCAAGTTAAAGTAAATGACAGGAACTTTATAGATATTTGAAAGGGGTACTCTGAGTCATTGTCCTGGGAACTTGAATTTACAGTTTCCTGTTTCAAACATACTCCCCTAATTGGCCTTGCACTGTCAGCCCGCTGTTTGTGCTGACAATTGTTTATTATACAAGCTTGTTCTGGGACTCAAGGAAGTCCAGTAGAGATTGTTTCACAGATAAATTCACAAACACTGTCTGCCAATGAATTGCTTCCTTCCTGCAAAGAGTAATTGATGGTGATGTAATCTCGATGTTATTACCAGTTCTGATGTCCTGAATCCAAGGCCACTTACGTGATAGCTAGAAGTCAAATTGATAGAAAATAGAAAGGTTTTCTTTCTGAAATTGTTAAGTGCAAATATTTTCTTTTCTACTGAAGTCTTCAATAACTTGTCTATTATAATCAAGAATCAATTATACTCCCCAGCAACTTAAACCTGTGTCCTCTTGTGGCAAACATTTCAGCCCTGGAGAAAAAAGACTCTATTTACATGATCAGTGCCTCATCATCTTAAACATCTCTATCAGGTCCAGTGCTGGATTAACTCAACTGGAGACCCTGGGCTAGGAAACCTTCGGAGGCCCAAACTTAATAGCATCTGATCATGAGAAACAAAACCTCATTCTCTTCTTTACCTACTCAATGAAAGCCATTGATTTAACAGGTAACTGACAACAGTGTATTCGTTAACCTGAATCCTTAAAAAGAAACGTCTTTAATCATAAAGCTCAAAATACTGAATTGCTTCATCCCAGTAACATCCTCCAGCCTTTCCATCACTATCACATCTTTCCTATGGTGTGGTAACCAAAACTGCAGGCATTACTCCAACTGAGGTCTGACCAATCAATTGTAAAGTTGGAGCATAACCTCTGTGTTCTTGTATTCATTGTCCAGACCACTGAAGGCCAGTATCCCATTCTTAATCACATTATCTAACTGTTCCAGCACATTCAGGAATCTTTAGATTTGTATACCAAGTTCCATCGATTCCTCAAAACTCGCATGAACACTACTATTCATGGTATATGTCCTGGGCTCATTGGTACTGCCAAAATGTATCACCTTGCATTTATTAAGATTAAATTCTATCTTAAATTTCACACCCCATTTGATAAATGTATCAATATCAGTCTGTAGCTTAAGACTACTCTCCACACTATCCACAATCCAACAATATTCATGACATATGCGATTATGTCCCCTACATACATATTCAAATCATTAACATAGAACATAGAAAATGTACAGCACAACGAGGCTTTCCCATATCCTTCTATTTTTCTAAGTTCTATGGGCCTATCCAAAAGTCTTTTAAAGGACCCTAACATATCTGCCTCCACTAACGTTGCCAGCAACCTATTTCACGCATCCACCACTCAGCATAAAAAACTTACCCCAACATCTCCTCTGTACCTACTCCCCAGCACCTTAAACCCATGTCCTCTTGTGGCAAACATTTCAGCCCTGGAGAAAAAAGACTCTATTTACATGATCAGTGCCTCATCATCTTAAACACCTCTATCAGGTCCAGTGCTGGATTAACACAACTGGAGGCCCTGGGCTTGGAAACCTTCGGAGGCCCAAACTTAATAGCATCTGATCATGAGAAACAAAACCTCATTCTCTTCTTTATCTACTCAATGAAAGTAGGACATTGCTGAAATTTTAGATTATTTATAAATTTATAACTTTTAATATGTTTATAAAAGTTTGTAATTAATGAAGACATTCACACACATTCATAGCTATGTTTCAACATTAAACAGTTTCTTTCAAGCTTTTTTGGATGCAAACATCAATTATGTCATTAAAATCAGTAAGTCACAGTTAATCATTTTCTATGCAGAGAATGCTCAGATCAGACAACCAATCTTGGGACATTGTTGACTGTAATCCTTTTAACTTTAGAAAATGATCTTTCCCCAGTACAGTTAGTGACCAGTAAAAACAGGAACAATCTGAAAATCATTTCCACATTGAGAAAAGCTGCCTGAATTTTTGCTTGGAATATTATTTGATACATATCTTGGTGGCTGAAATTTTCTTTTTCAGGGTGAGCTTGTTTGATGTACAGGAGGAAGTGTAAGAGCTCATTGACTAGACTAAGGTCAACCTCCTTTGGATACCCTTGCATCAACATCTTGATGGCATTGTGAATCCGTTGCTTGCAGGTTCACCAAAATTGAAACATTGCCAGCTACATTCCTATACATTGTTGCTCCTCTGTCTAGATTGGCTTCAGGAGCATCTATGATGGGAATAAATGAATTTACCCTAAACCTGTCTCTTGGAGAAAGTTTGTCTAAGGCTTTGGGTGCTGTCCCATTATTGTTTTGTTATTTTTTGAATTCTCTTACTTATTTTGACAGTTTTGTATTCTACATCCAGTAGTGTAAGCTTGCTGTTCAATTTTATCAAAATTAGCCTGAGCATTTGATACAAACTGCAAAAATTGAGCTGTAAATGTTTGCACGTGTTCAATGAAATTTGCGATCTTTGGAGGGCCTTGCTAACTTTATAAAATTGGTCTAGCAAATGTGTCCAAAGGTGAATCATGAAAATGAATTCAAATTCATCTATTTTCTGCAGAAAACTTTCAGCCTGTTGTCTAGTATCTCCCTTTCCTGTTTCATCACTGCAAATTTGACTGAGGAATTCAACAACATTAGCATAACTTCCGGTAATAGCTGCAGTAGCTTTGTGTGAGCCTCCCATCTCCTGTCTGATAAATATTCAGGAATATTTGACTCTGGAGGCAAGAAATTTTTTAGTACTACCCATCTTTTTATCGAAGCTGAGATAAAAAAACAATAGAGCTCATTTATTATGCCAAAACAATTCACTGCATCCAGGCACGACTCAACTGTGGTTTGTCCAATTAGATTTAGAGAATGTCCAGCATATGGAATAAACTCTGCAAACTTGTTCCTTTCCAGAATTTTTTTTTTGTTGAACGCTGTTATACTTTCCAGCCATATTGGCTGCTTTGTCAAATGATTGACCTCTACGTTTACTGAAATCAATTTCAAGTTCACTGAAGTAGTTCAGTATCAGCTCAGCCATACTCTCACTGCTGTGATCTTTCAGTTCCAAAAATTTCAGAATGCGTTCAACTGGTAATCCATCACTAGGAGAAACATATCTAACAACGACAGTAAGTTGATCACATGGGAAACATTAGGGGTTGAATCGACTGAAAAACTGCCTGTTTGATGTCACTCAGGATTGCTTTTCGAACTTTATTAGCCATCAACTGGATAAGCTCTTCAAATACAGTTTTGGATAAGTATGATGGCTGACTAGACCCTTTCATTTCTGTGAGGGGTGCTTGACAAAAGTGGCGACTCTCTGTCTTCCTTACGATAGACAATGTTAAATAATTTCATGCATGTTCTAAATGTAGTATTACATGACAATAATGGAACCTTTACCTTTACTTCCATACTGATTTATGTGAGCACACAGGAAGCGATCAAATTTGGCAATCCAAGAAATTTACCATTGTTTAATGAACCAAATGTTTCATCATATCCCCAAATGCCAAGCCATGTTCTGCAATAACTCGCCGAAGTACGCACCTCCAGTCTTCTTGTTCTGCTTTGATTTGGCTCTTTGAGTTTTGATTTGACCATGCTTTCTTGTTAAATATGTTAGCATATTCATATGATTTCTAGAGTTTTTGTGGGTTTGAACAAGATAAGCATAATGCCAATCATCAAATCCAGTAGAAGCTAAAGCTGTAGTTGAGATAGCTTGGTTAGAGAGAACTTGCACACAAAACAGTAGACTTTTCCTTTTGTGGAAGAATACACTAGCCATTCTCAAGAGTAGGTTTCTCCATTTATTTTGGTGGAATGGAATAAATTCTTTGAGCAGAACCGGACTTGTTTTTTGTAGGTTTGCTTCGAATTGGTAAAAGGTTCATCCCAGTATTGACATTCCGATTGACATCTCTCAATCCAGAATGGTTTTTCCTTGTTATTCAATGTGGTCCATAAACCTATGTCATTATTGTCTCTGAAATCACTAACAGCATGAAGAGTTGGTATTTTTGTGTCTGTAATGCTAGGGTTTTCGCTGAGCTCATTTACTTTGCTTTCCAAGTCATTAAAACGGTAATGTCCTTGAACTATCTCGTGGCCTGTTCCTTCAGTGCCTTGGGTTAATTCTTTGGCTCTAGGTCCTGTCACTTCATTGTCACTTTTTTCAGAGGTTTCAATACTTGTAGTGGTTACTGACAACAATTCTCCTTGACGTTCTTGGGAGGTTGTGTTCTGTACATAAACTGGTTGTTCTTGTACATTATTTTGGCCTAGGTATGCCCCTTATTTTTATTGTTACAAACAAAATAAAATTAATGGTCTTTTTTTGGCAAGTGGCCAAGCCCCCCCCCCCCCCCCCCCCCAGATTATGAGGCCCTGGCTGGAACCCGCTCAGTAAATTTGGAACTGATCAAGTCACCTCTCATCCTCTGCCGCTCCAAGGGAGTAAAGGCCAATTGCACTCAACCTGTTTTCATAAGGCATGCACCCTGAACCAGATAACATCCTTGTTTCTATGAGCTCCACATCCTTCCGGTAGCGAGGTGACCAGAACTGAGCACAGTACTCCAAGTGGGGTCTGAAGAGAGTCCTATATAGCTGCAACATTACCTCTTGGCTCCTAAATTCAATTCCATAATTAATGAAAGCCAATACACTGCACACCTTCTTAACCACAAAGTCAACCTGTGCAGCTTCTTTGAGCATCTTATGTACTTGGACCCCAAGATCCCTCTGATCCTCCATATTGCCAAGAGTCTTACCGTTAATACTATATTCTGCCATCATAGTTGACCTACCAAAATGAACCACTTCACACTTATCTGGGTTGAACTCCATCTGCCACTTCTCAGCCCAGTTTTACATCCTATCAGTGTCCCGCTACAACCTCTGACAGCTCTCCACTCTATCCACAACATCCCCCAACCTTTGTGTCATCAGCAAACTTACTAACCCATCCTTCAACTTCCTCATCCAGGTCATTTATTAAAAATAATGAAGTTAGGTTTCCATAACAGATCCATATAACCATATAACCATATAACCACTTACAGCTTAGAACAGGCCAGTTCGGCCTTACTAGTCCATGCCGTAACAAATCCTCACCCTCCTAGTCCCTGACCTGTATGAAGAATATGACTCATCTTCAAGGACTTTTTGATTTCTTTGGGCAAGCTAGTTCCGGACCCACAAAGCAATGCCCCCTTGGATCCCATGCCTCCCTACTTTCTCAATAAGCCTTTCATGGGGTACCTTATCAAATCCATTGCTGAAATCCATATACACTAAATCTGCTGCTCTTCCTTCATCACAACCTCAAAAAATTCAATCAGATTCATAAGGCATGATCTGCCCTTGACAAAGCCAAATTGACTATTCCTAATCATATTGCACCTCTCCAAATATTTATAAATCCTACCTCTCAGGATCTTCTCCATCAACTTACCAATCACTGAAGTAGACTCACTGGTCTATAATTTCCTGGGCTATCTCTACTTCCTTTCGTGAATAAAGGAACAACATCTGCAACCCTCCAATCCTCCAGTACCTCTCCTGTCCCCATTGATGATTCAAAGATCATCACCAGAAGTTCACCCATCTCCTCCCTCACCTCTCACAGTAGCCTGGGGCGCACCTCATCCGGTCCTGGTGACTTAGTCAACCTGATGCTTTCCAAAAGCTCCAGCTCATTCTCTCTCTTTTCAGTCTACTCCAAGTCATCACTACAATCACCAAGATCCTTTTCCATAGTGAAGACTGAAGTAAAGTATTCATTAAGCACCTCTGCTATTTCCTTCGGTTCCATACATAGTTTTCCACTGTCATGCTTGATAGGTCCTATTCATTCATGTCTTATCCTCTTGCTCTTCAAGTACCTTTAGAATGCCTTGGGGGTTTTCTTAATCCTGCCTGTCAAGGCCTTCTCATGGTTCTTTCTTGCCCTCCTAATTTCCATCTTAAGCTCCTTCCTGTCAGCCTTAAAATCTTCTAGATCTCTAACATTACCAAACTCTGAATCTTTTGTAAGCGTTTCTTTTTTTTTGCAATATTTCATCACTTTAAATATATTTAACAATCAACATTTATACCCAATACAAAACAAAAAAACCCTCCCTTCACCCCATCCTCTCTATACAAGTCCTATTAAACAGAGAAAAAGAAAAAAAATCATCCCATTATCAATGCATACAGTAAAACATATGGAGACACAATAATATCACAGTGTTAAAATCTATACAGAGATCTACTGGCAAGTGATTGTAACCCTATGTTGGTGCCAGTGAGGTATCTATATGCTCTAAATAAGGCTGCCACACTTTTAGGAGGGTGTTGAATCCTTCCTGAGATATTATGTGTGATAGTACAGATCTATCACCAATGTATATATAATGTATACAGTATCTAGACTGTGCTTACAGCGATTGGCTGAGAGCTAAGCCATGCCTACTGTCTGGGCCTTAAAGGGTTGTGTCCCTAGCCAGGTCAGATCATTCCGGACTGGTCGGCCAACTCTGAAGAGCTCCTGTCTTTTGCTAATAAAAGCTTTGGTTTGGATCAACAAGTCTTTGATTCTTTCAATGAGCTCTACAGTATGTGACCTTTTCAAGTGGGATACAGCTATTCATCTCCGAAGACCACTTATCCATGAGTAGACAGAAGTTAGAATTCCATGTTATTACTATGTATTTCCTGGCCACACATAAGGTAATTTCTGTGAATTTAATTTAAGAATTAGTTAGTAATCTACCAACAGTGGTAAAATTCCCCAGAAGACAAAGCTCTGGGAAGGTGACTCCTGTAATCTTAATTAGGGTATCACAAAGCTCATACCAGAAGGGCCTCACCTTCATGTAAAACCAGGTAGAATGTAAAAAGGAACCAACCTCTACATCATACCTAAAACACATCTCTGATGATTCAGGTTTATATTGGTGTAATTTCTGTGGGATGAGGTACAGTTGGAGAAAATTATAATGAACTAATCCATACCTGGCATTGATAGTAGCAATCAAACTTCCCGGACACAGATCTGACCAGAGTTGTTTGTCAATTGTTGTGTCTAGGTCTGACTCATCTCACCCTAGATTTATGCAAACCTGGCTTTGGGCTGTCACTCATCAATACAAAATACATTCTATATATAAACATATACATTTCCTTCATGGAGTAGTTTCTCTTTTTCAGTGAGTCCCAGCAGAGTCATTTCAGAGCCTAAATTGACCCTAAGGAAGGTAACTGAAGGTAACAAAAAAAAGGTCTTATTGGACAAGTAATTTTTCTTCTTCAGCTGTTCAAATTACATGAAAAGTCCTTTTTCATAACAATCCTCCAAACATTATATCCCATTATGATACCAGGCTTCCAAAATTTTATTGTTCAAAGTTATGAGTATAAGTTCATTTTGTCTTAAAGGTGTCTTTGGTGACTATCCACTTTTCAATCCAGAGCCTCCACAGGTCTCACCCATATTTTAACCAAGTGTTTTAAAATGGGGTTGTCTGTTCTGTTGGATATAATTTTGGAATTCCATTTATTCATGAAATCATTAAACACCTTCTCTTTTAGAGAGTGCAATCAAATTTTTACCCAGGAGGGGGGTATCACCTTTCTCAAAAAATTAAGAAGTGAATCTCATTTGGGCTGCAAAATAATACTTTCTGAAACTAGGCAACTGGACGCCTCCTCACCTGTAATCCCATATTAACTTTTCCATGGATATTCTAGGTATTTACAGTTCCAAATAAATTGCCCAACATGCTTATTAAGAGTTTTAAAAAAGGATTGATGTAGTGGAATAGGCAAGGACTAGAAAAGATAATGCAATCTTGGCAATATATTCATCTTTACAGAGTACTATTTCGATGGGGAGAAAATTAATCCTCGGAGGTGCAAAGAGACCTGGGCGTCCTTGTGCAGATAAATCGAAAAGTTAATGCCCAGGTGGGATTGGTAGTGAAGAAGGTGAATGCTATGCTAGCATTCATTTCAAGAGGAATAATGTATAAGAGTAGAGAGGTGTTAATGAGACTCTATGGGGCACTGGTGAGACTCCATTTAGAGTACTGTGTACAGTTTTGGTCCCCCTAACTTAGAAAAAAATGTGATGTTGTTGGAGAGGGAGTGCAGAGGAGATTTACTAGGATGATTCCTGAATGCAAGGGCTGGCGTATGAGGAGCGTTTGGCAGCTCTTGGGTTGTATTCGTTGGAGTATAGGAGAATGAGGGGGGATCTCGTAGAGACATTTCAAATATTGAAAGGTTTTGACAGAGTGAATGTGGATAAGATGTTTCCCTTAATGGGTGAATCGAAGACAAGGGGGGTCATAGTCTTAAAATTAGAAGTTATCCAATCAAAACAGAGATGAGGAAGAACTTCTATAGTCAGAGGGTTATGGATCTGTGGAACTCACTGCCACACAAAGCAGTGGAGGCCAGATCACTGGGAGTATTTAAACAGGAAATGGATAAGTATCTCATTAGTAAGGGTATCCTGAGACAGCTTTCATTGGTCCCAGCAGAGCTTGAAAAACTCATGCAGTTTGGCATGCAGAGTTTTGCCGCCAGCCTTCCAGACCTCTGGGGGGATTCCATCCATACCTGCTGGTTTGCCACTTTTCAGTTGTTCAATTACCTTATATGTCTCTTCCCGGGTGAGGACCTCATCCAGCTCTAGCCTTAACGGCTGTTGAGGGAGTTCAGGACCTTCGTGATGCCATCATCATCACCCTGTACAAAAACAAAGACGAGAAATCAGACTGCTCAAACTACAGGGGAATCACGCTGCTCTCCATTGCAGGCAAAATCTTCGCTAGGATTCTCCTAAATAGAATAATACCTAGTGTTGCCGAGAATGTTCTCCCAGAATCACAGTGCGGCTTTCGCGCAAACAGAGGAACTACTGACATGGTCTTTGCCCTCAGACAGCTCCAAGAAAAGTGCAGAGAACAAAACAAAGGACTCTACATGACCTTTGTTGACCTCACCAAAGCCTTCGACACCGTGAGCAGGAAACGGCTTTGGCAAATACTAGAGCGCCTCGGATGCCCCCCAAAGTTCCTCAACATGGTTATCCAACTACACGAAAACCAACAAGGTCGGGTCAAATACAGCAATGAGCTCTCTGAACCCTTCTCCATTAACAATGGCGTGAAGCAAGGCTGCGTTCTCGCACCAACCCTCTTTTCAATCTTTTTCAGCATAATGCTGAAACAAGCCATGAAAGACCTCAACAATGAAGACGCTGTTTACATCCGGTACCGCACGGATGGCAGTCTCTTCAATCTGAGGTGCCTGCAAGCTCACACCAAGACACAAGAGCAACTTATCCGTGAACTACTCTTTGCAGACGATGCCGCTTTAGTTGCCCATTCAGAGCCAGCACTTCAGCGCTTGACGTCCTGTTTTGCGGAAACTGCCAAAATGTTTGGCCTGGAAGTCAGCCTGAAGAAAACTGAGGTCCTCCATCAGCCAGCTCCCCACCATGACTACCAGCCCCCCCACATCTCGATCGGGCACACAAAACTCAAAACGGTCAACCAGTTTACCTATCTCGGCTGCACCATTTCATCGGATGCAAGGATCAACAACGAGATAGACAACAGACTCGCCAAGGCAAATAACGCCTTTGGAAGACTACACAAAAGAGTCTGGAAAACAACCAACTGAAAAACCTCACAAAGGTTAGCGTATACAGAGCCGTTGTCATACCCACACTCCTGTTAGGCTCTGAATCATGGGTCCTTTACCGGCATCACCTACGGCTCCTAGAACGCCTCCACCAGCGTTGTCTCCACTTCATCCTCAACATTCATTGGAGCGACTTCATCTCCAACATCGAAGAATTCGAGATGGCAGAGGCCGACAGCATCGAATCCACGCTGCTGAAGATCAAACTGCACTGGGTAGGTCACATCTCCAGAATGGAGGACCATCGCCTTCCCAAGATCGTGTTATATGGCGAGCTCTCCACTGGTCACCGAGACAAAGGTGCACCAAAGAAGAGGTACAAGGACTGCCTAAAGAAAGCTCTTGGTGCCTGCCACATTGACCACCACCAGTGGGCTGATATCGCCTCAAACCGTGCATCTTGGTGCCTCACAATTCGGCGGGCAGCAACCTCCTTTGAAGAAGACTGCAGAGCCCACATCACTGTCAAAAGACAAAGGAGGAAAACCCAACACCTAACCACAACCAACCAATTTTCCCTTGCAACCGCTGCAACCGTGTCTGCCTGTCCCGCATCGGACTTGTCAGCCACAAACGAGCCTGCAGCTGACGTGGACTTTACCCCTCCATAAATCTTCGTCCATGAAGCCAAGCCAAAGAAAAGTAAAGATATCAAGGTATATGGGGAAAAGGCTGGAAATTGGAACTAGATGTGAGCATAGTTCAGCTTAGTGTAGAGTCATGGAACAGATACAATGGGCCTAGTGGTCTCCTTCTGCTCCTTTATCTTGTGATTTAGTGACCCTGCCAATTAGAGTGATGGGCAAATTCATCCACCTACTCAAATCTTCTTCAATTTTACTACATAGCAGGAGGTAATTGAGTTTGTATAAATTCTGAAGATCGTCATCCACCATTATTCCAAGGTATTAGATGCCACCCGAAGGCCATTTGAATGGACTTGTTCATTTTCTTTTCTTTTCTTCTTGACTAGATTTTGTATAGCCTTTGTACATCACGGTTCCTGTACCCTATCATAACTTCCCTGTCTCATTGGAAAGTACCTAAGAAGAACTTCACACAAATATATTTGCCATCTTTCTTCTGTAATTTCCCTGAGAACATCTGTTCCCAATTTAAGCTTCCCATTTCCTTCCTGATAGCCTCATAATTCGCCTTACTCCAATTAAACATTTTTTTTTAACTTGCTTGTTCCTATCTCTCACCAATGCTATTGTAAAGGAGATAGAATTATGATAGCCATCTCCAAAATGCTCTCTCATTAAGAGATCTGACACCTGACCAGGTCCATTTTCCAAAATCAAATCAAATACAGACTCTCCTCTTGTTGATTTATCTACATATTATGTCAAGAAGCCTTCCTGAACTCACCTAACAAACTCCACCCCATCTAAAGCCATTGGAAATGCCAATTGATATATGGGAAATTAAAATCTCCCATTATGACAACTCTTTTATTACTACACCTTTTAATATAAATTACAAACATATTATTGTCCATAAAAATAATGGACTCTCTGGTCAACCAAGAAAATTTCACACAATTGTGAAAACACATATGCACAAGATATATAGTAGCTATCCCGTTTGAAATAATGCAAGCACTTGAGAGAGACATGAAACCAGAAAATAAGTCAAGGCTAATTCTGGAAATAGCTCTTTAATTCATAGGCAATCCAACTAGTTGAGAAGATCACTCTGGCAAAATACATTTTTCCAAGTTGGTATTCACTTTGGCCAGAGACTGATCCAGCTCTCACTTGAAGGATCCCAGTGAATGGTTGGTGACACCAGTTAGAGACAGCAGTCTATTCAAGAGTCCACTATTCCCTAAAAAGATCCTTATCCAAAACATTAATCCAGGTGACCCAAGTCCAATCTAATGGTGAAAACTATAAATACTATTTTCCCTCATCATATTCTTGACCTCAAACTGATCACGTTTGCTTACATACCTCCAAACTTTAGTTCTTATCTTGATAACTAATATACTCCAAACTGGGGATTAATTTGATGGTCTACTTCTGTCACTCACTTTCAAATCTTCACTGCCAGTCCATCAAAAAAGAGCAAGATTAGCCATAGTGCTTCAAGTAAATTCAATGATTCAGTGGGTAATTTTGAAGAAGTGTTACTTATTTTATAGCCAATTGTACTAACATGCATTTCATCAATCTATTTGCTCTAGCTATTAACAATTAACTTTTTGGAACATGAATAAAACAATACATTTATCATGAATCTTTCTTGACCTCAGGATATCCCAAGCACATTATAGTTGATGAAGCACTTCTGAATTGATGCAATGTGGGAAGCAACAGTGGCCAATTTTTTTTTGTGTTGCATTCTAATTTAAGTTTAGAGGTTGAACCCATTAGTCTCCATTTCCATCGCTGCTGCATCAGAAATATAGGATTGATCTTGATTTTGGATGCTGTCTGTGTGGAGTATGCAAATTCTACCTGTAACTGCATGGGTTTCCATCAAATATTCCAGTTTACGCCCAAAAATGTGTTTGTAGGTTAGCTGGCTACTGAACAATGCCTCCTATGGTGGCAAAGGAACCAAAGGGGTATTGGTGGTCATGTGAAAGAGAATCAATTGGAAGGACATGGAGAACGCAATTGCTCTGCCAGATGAATGCTATCAGCCAAATCATCCTGAGCGGCATAGGTATGACAATGTGCTCAAAGAGTGCAAACATGCAAATTGACCTGGGTTAGATTGCAGTAGTGATTATTTCTGGGAGAAATCACGACCATCAGGAAACTGGCTCAATTGTGCACAATTCATCTTAACACAACTGACAATTTCCCACAGTGAGTTGTGTACCCAATTTAGGTCACAAGTTACACACCACATTTCAACACTCACAAAAGAATCAAGGCACACATTGCATCGAGATCTGCCTGCCCTGTTGCACTGACATCTCGCAAACAGCATATGCCTGCTTACATCATTCACCCTACCATCTCTGCCTCTCTGATCAACCTGCACCATAAGACGTGAGGGCACCTCATGGCATGGGACCTGACCAAATCAGATAATCTCTGGATGCAAACCCATGCACAACAGAAGTTTGGCATGTCCCGTCTTAGTGTTTTCAACCGTTTCCGTGGCAGCCTTTTATGTGGTTGTTCTGATTGCCATGGAGAAGAGTCACCTTAAAATTTCACACACTCCCAGTGAGAATGCAACCAGAACAAGGCAGTTGGGAACTATTCATGTAGCTTCAGATTCCTGTTTTTATGTATAATGATATTTCTGATGTATTTTAGGCAATTGCATTTTTTTTATTTTGTGGGCATGTGATTAGGTCACAACATTTGATATAGCATTTCCACAGTGACTCAAAAACAGGATGAAATCCAACTGCTAGCCATGAATTTTTCTCCCTGAAATGTATATGTATGTTGGACAACAAACTTGCCAAAGTGCTTATCACGGTACATTTGCACAAAGTATACAACTTGCCAGTCATTTTAGAATCTTGCAAATTTGTAGTCATAGAATCTATAAGTGGTCCATTCTTTGAAAATTGAACAACCAATGCTTAGATTATATATTAAATGAGAAAATATGAAATAATGCAGTCTAGCTTATGATCAGTTAAAAAAAATATTTATACTGTAGGTCATCTCAACATACTGAAATTATTAATTTTTAAGAAATGGTTTATAATTTCAAAATTTCTTCCAGTTAACAGATGTTATTATAGTTAAAAGACTATTTTACAAAATATGTTTCTCCTGTGGCATATTTCACTGAACCACAGGATGATTACAACATGGAAGGAGACCATTCAGGAAAACCAATTCAACTAAATTCATTTCTCCCTATAACCGGCAAGCTCTTCCCTTCAGAGAGCCCTGCAAATAAATGACACTGTTCAAGATTCATAGAGATTAATCGGGGGTCTCAAATTGGTGTAACCAGGCATCGTGATTAGGGTTCTTAAGCAATGCTTTTTTAAAATTCTGTCCATGGTAACAGCAGGAGGTGCATACTAGTGAAAGAAAACATTCTCCAGAGAAAAACATAAATGCAACTCTGTTCGCCCTTCTTTAGTACAGTGAATATGGATTTAGAATCCCTCAAAATGGTGAGGGGAGGTGGGGGGGGGGGGGGGAAGAAAGGGTGGAATGGAGAAAGAATGCTGGAAGATAATCTGTGACAAAATATATTGAAATGAAAATAAAAGATTTTATACAAAAATATCAAGAGTTAAAGGATTTTAAAATGGCTCTATTTTTGTAAGTCTTTTGATCTGAAATGTAAATGGAAAAGAAACTTAATTATCATAAAAAGTAAATATCTGGTACTCAAAAGATTAAAATCATTTACCTTCACACATCCTGTAGATTTCTACCTAAATAAAAAGCCAGCTGCATTTCTCATTTCATGTTTAAGAGCATAGTTTGAAAAGCAGAAGGACAACTACTCTTGCATTTGTTACTTCTTGGGTCATGTGCCCTTGAAGATGCCGGTGGGATAAAATGGGACAAAGTCACACATGGGTGGTGGGAATATCAAAAGCTCATCGAATGTAGTTAGACATGAAGACTGGGAACTTGGCATTTGTCAACAGACATTTGTATTTCTTAAATTTGGTTATGATGAAAGATTCTATCTCAGATGGGAAAATAAACATCCCATTCAGCGTCCATATATAACTTTTGGCTTTTAAAGAAGTTTTCATTCACAGAGACAACATTGTGTTCTCTACAAAGCAGAGATGTTAATGAACATCTGCTGAGGCTAAACAAATGGTAGCTGCCCATACTTTTCCAAGACTAGTTCATTTGAATAATTACCATGGGTTCCCAGAAAATCTTTTAACTTCTGCTGCCAGCTAACTTAATTGGAAGCTCAAAAATTCTGGCCAACTAGTCGAATTTCAAATAACACTGGACAACAAAGATTTAGCTTCCTGAATACTTTTGGATGTATTTTATGAATTTTGGACCGTTGATCACAAAAATCACCTTAAAATGATCCTATCATGTCCTTTTTTAAAAGATATAATTTATTTTTTTGATTTCTGTCATATTTTAAGTCTACTAGTATATTGTCCACAAAGAAGGCTGTTTTGTTCAGTCCAAGCATGCCTGGACATGCATTCAGTGCAGATGCTATGTATATGTTGTCTTAGGCCTGAGCCTGCTTGGAAGACATTTAAAGGTGTTATTGAGAATTTTCTTGGCAACTACAGAGAACCAAACTACATCCAGGTGATTAATGACATGTTTCAAGGATACAAAACCATGAAGTGCAGCATGTCATTGAAAATTCATTTTCTGCATTTGCACTTGGACGTCTTCCCTGCTGATCTTGGTGCAGTCAGTGATGAACACGATGAAAGGTTTCACCAGGACATTAGGTATATCAGGACAATTGGAATCCATCAGTGCTGGCTGATTATTGTTGGACATTGACACAAGAGGAATCAGTTGCTGAGTACAAACAAATATCAGCGGAGAAACAGTTTTAGGTCAGTTGAACTAACGCAATGTGTCAGGATCATTATACAATTTAACATGCAAAATTCAATGTTAATTTCATGTTTCTCCAACTTCCTACATGATACAGTAAATCTGAAATTATCTTTGTGTTCAACTTGTCTGTCATAATCCCTAATTTTTTTCTCAGGAAGCAAACCTCTTGAGAAAATGTGTTGTCCAGTGAAATGTGCTGATATTAAGGTAAATTCCCCACATAGGGGTAAATGTCTACATTATTAAGTGTAAATCAGTTCTAGCTGCTTTGGAACATTTAAATTCCAAAGTACATTCACTGTAAATCCAACTCTTCAAAGAATCTACCACTACCACAGACCTAAACTTGAATACTTACAAAGAAACGTGGAATTGCAGATGCTGAAGTCTAGAGCAAGAAATAAACTACTGGAATAACTCAGTGGGTTGAATCGCATCTGTGGAGACAAAGGGATTGTTGATCTTTCAGTTCAAGACCTTGCATTAGGACTGAGGAAATAGAGGGAAGATAGTACAGAAATGAGAGTGAGGCTCAAGGTTAAGGGAAAGGTGGAACCAAATGATGAGGAATGATGGGCAGATGGATCCAGGTAGCAAAGGGGATGAGAAAGGTGAACCAAGTGAGGAGATATGTAGATGATAGATAGAATCAGTTAGGGGAGGGTGCTGAAAGGGGCAGGAATGGAAAATCTGAACAAAAGTAGAGACTCTGGGACTACTGGTTGGAATGGGAAAAGAACACAGGAAGTGGATTACCTGAAATTTGAAAATTCATTGTACAAGCCATTGGGTTTCATGCTACCCCTGTGGAATTGGGTATAGGTATACACCATTTTACGAATACGCATTTTAAGAAAATTTACTTTTCGGAAGAAACCTGTGTTCGCTATCCAAAATAAATTTGAATGGGTTTACAGTTATGAAAATAGGCTTCAATTTTTGCTTTATGCCATTTTGGCTTACAAAAGGTTTCATAGTTGCTTAAAGCACAAAATGAGGTATACCTGTGTACCTGCTTTAGCTCCTCGCTCATTCATAAAACTCCATAAAATATTATTTACTTAGAAATTAGTTAAAAAAGGAACACAAGTTACAATCTTGTTTCAGCAAAAATGAGCTGCTGGGGAAAGTCAGCAGGTCAGGCAACATCCATAGGTAGAAATGACCAATGTCTTGGGTCAGAACCCTTTGACTTGATAAAGTGTCCCGATCCAAAATGTTGACCGATGATTTCTTCCTATGGATACTGCCTGACCCACTGAGTTCTTCCAGCACTCATTGCTTGTTCTAGGTTCCAGCTCCTTTGGTTTTAATGTTCCTCCATTTTTCACAATCTCATGTCATCTCCCTCACTTTCTACCACTGACAACTTACTAATAGGTGCAAAATTGGTAGCTGTCACTTGCAATTTTCCCTTATTACAAAAAAAAACATGTTGGGGTGCTCACTAATTGGAGAGGCCTGGACAGATGGCTGGGGGATGGCGAGGAGCAGTGGGTTGGTACAGGTCAGAGAGGGCTGAAAGGTCAGTTGAAGTCAGTGGGAAAGAAAGTTGTGATTGGTTGCTGAGGCAACAGGGCCAGAAGGGAGACTGAGATTGGGGCTCAGAGACAGATGGTGTCAAATTCAGTGGCTAGGGCAGTGAGTTGGATAATGTCTATGGCAAAGCTTAGGTGCTGTGGTTGGCTCATCTATCTGGCTGGGCTGTAAGCTAAGTTTGGAACATTTGGAAATGTATTGGTGAAAAATAAGCAACTATATTGGGAAAATCTATCCAAGGCATTTTCCTAGTGCTAGACTCCATCGCCTGGGTCATGATCAGCCACAATCCCTTTAGGGTATGACAAAGCATTAAATCCTCACAATGCTCTGAATGCCAGTTTCTCTGGGGTCATTAATAGCTTGCACTATGTGTCCCACATGTGTATAATACAAAATAACACCAAAAATAAAATCTTATTTATAATTTTCCTGTGCACATGCAAAATAATTGTAATGTTTTCCCTCAACAATAATCCCACTTCTGCTGAACCCCTCATTGAGGTGATGCTGTCTGCCATTCTGATCAGCTTGCATCTCACACTAGACAGACATGATCAGGTCACGAGTTTGTGTGGCAGGGCTGACTGCACTGACTGGAGATTTCAACTTCCCCCCCACCACCCTTCTCAGGTTACCCCTCATACTGAGGCTTCCATTTCTGAGGCTGGTCTGTGGCTGCCAAGGTGAGAACTTCTTCATTTCTGCCCTCCTTCCCAGGAGTCAGCACAACATCAAGGACGGAGATTCAAGCTCTACCTTCAGGTCCTGCCCAACTTTGCCATTGTTTAGGAAGATTTAGGTGGGCTTTGCAAGTTTAGCCCACTAATAGAAGGTTAACTCTAATTGTTAGTACATTAGAGGTACAGGAGAAGCAGAGGGAAAAATATCACACTTCATTGAATTTTCACTTGGCTTTATGATTTTCTTTTGCAACTGACTTTTCAGTGAAATAGAATAATGCATCAGACAATAATGTGACACAGTTGGAATTTTATGGAACAAAGATATTTTTCTATCCTAATATAAGTTTGGAACTGCTGAAGAGAAGGAAAGAATTTAATTTGGTAAAACATGCTTGATGGCAAAAAGGCTACAGATTCACTTTGCGGCATCCTGCAAGGACAGAACAAGTTTTTTACAGATCATGTTCCTGCGAAAGAATTTGTTGAAACACTGCCAACTTATCAGCAAGAGGGAGTTTAAAAATGCTTTGATTAATAAAAAGTGTTTTTTTAATTTTTACTTCCTGCATATGCGAGATTGATACATGGTAAACATTCAGAGGGGTTGGACTCACTACTATCGACTCATGTGTGTAACTGTGGCAGATGCCGCATCCCATGAAATCAAGGGGGGGGGGGGGTAATATTGTTTATTATTTAAACAATATTAATGGGGTGCTTTTTGTTATTTTCTCTTTCTTCTTATTTTTGAATATTATAATTGTTATAAAGTTAAACTGATTATGTACAATTCTCCTTTCTTTTTTCCTACCTAGATCTCCGAAGAAGATGTCCCTTAACACGGTAGACAATAAATATTTGATGTGCTGAATACGGGGAGAGAGGTGAAGGGGAATTGTCGCTGAATTAAGATTAAATTACCTATTAATAAATAACATATTGAGCTTTTTAAGTTTAATGTTAACGGGCTAAACAGACCAGTGTTACGAACCCAGAGGATCCCAAAACCCAGCAGCAATAGAAATTCACCAAAACAAATGGTACTTAAACAAAAGTCATTTTTAATTTTCATTAAACATAAAATCAGGATCAAACTTTAATTTATTACTATTAACTTAACCTAATTTACCCCCTTCTAACTTTAAGTGCACGTGTATGTATGTGTATAAGTTCAGAAAAATTTTTTGATTCACTGTCCAATCTCAATTCTTAATCCTCCAAGTTCACCGGTATCAGGCAATTCTTATACTGTACACAGAATTTAACATTTATGAAGTTTCACCAAGCTCTAGTGCTTAAATGGTTACCGCTCAGGAAGGTTCTTGTTGGTCTCAGAGAGAGATTCGTTGCTTGTTGGACACATACAAACTGATTTCCTCCCATCAGTCACTTCAGTGTCTTGCTGAAGAAACTTGTCCCATCAGGCTTTCCTCTTCTTCTGCAGGTCACCACAGAGATCCTCTTATTTCAGGAGAAACACTCTAGCCGGCCATTTCCTCTTGTATGGATCACAAGGGTTTTCAACAGGCTGAACTCAGAACTTGTCTTCAAAATGTGGTTTCAACAAGCTGCCAGCTTGCCATGACTGCAGAAATCAGTTCTCTCTCTCTCTTTCTCTCCACTTGCAAAACCACATGACCTTAGAACAGCAAGCTGCATTCAGACAGATTGTGGCACCAGACCCAATCTTCTAAATCCGTTCATCTGTTGCTTTCAAAACAATAATCCATTATTCCACAGCATGTCCAATTAACACCTACTTGTGAAGACATTTTAGGCATTCTTTAAAGTTTTTGCAAAGGCGCTTAGAGGGATATGTCACAGTTCTTCATTTAATTCAAAAGCAAGGGGAGTGGCAATCCTAATAAATAAAACTCTTACAGTTATGATTTAAAAAATGTAGTGATCAACCCTGTAGATGTTATAGTGCAATGTGAATTTTTTTTTGAGAATTCTGGACCCTTTTGAATGTGTGCTGAATGTGGATGATGAAAAATTTATTCAAGAAATATTTCTTAATCTGGCAGGAGCACATCAGATTTGTCTAGATCCAGTTTTAGATAGATCAACTAGAGCAATAACAAGAGCAAAGTCAGCAAAAGCCACCTTGACATTAATGAAGGACTTGAATTTAATATACATACGGAGAAGAATACACACAAGAGAGAGAGATTATTCTTTTTATTCAGACATGATTCTTATTCAAGGATAGATTTATTTTTAATATTGGCACATTTCCAGGTAGAATTAATCAAGATGATTATAAAGAAAGAATTTTATCTGATCACTCACCTTTATTAATTACACTTACAATGTTAGATAAAGAAAAATTAATTTCTAGATGGAGATTTAACTCGCTGTTATTAAAATCTGCAGATAATATAACTAGATTACTTAGTATAATACATCTAGTACAAAAGAGGGGAGACCTAAGCATGGCAGTGGGTTTGGATGCAGAAAAAGTGTTTAATAAATAAGAATGGGACTTTTTGTTTAAGGTATTTGAAAGATTTAGGACGGGACAGGTATTTGCAAATTGGGTTAGAACCTTATATAATAAATCTAAGACTAAATTTGTTACAAATGAAAAAGGTTTCAGGACCATTTCCATTAACTAGATCTAGTAATAAGGATGTCCATTATCACCTGCTCTATTTATTTTAGCGATTGAACCACTTGCAGAATTGATTCAATCTGATCCTGATAGTAAAGGATTTAAAGTTAATCAAGAGGAATATAAAATTAATTATTTTCTGACAATGTTTTGATCTACTTGACAGAACCATTAGGTTCGCTACACAAATTATATTTAAGGTTAAAGGATATGGGAAAGTATCAGGTGTTATAAAGTAAATTGGGATAAAAGTGAAATTATGCCCCTTACTATAAGAGACTAAACTCAATGTCAACAAGATCTTAATTTAAATGGTCAATAAATGGAATAAAATATTTTGGAATACAGGTTGATAATAACTTAGATAGGGTATATAAATTGAATTATGCACCTTAAGAAAATTGGAGAGGATTTGAACAAGTGGAAGATATTGCCAATGACATTATTGGGTAGGGTTAATTATGTCAAAATGAGTATATTTCCAAGAGTACAATACTTGTTTCAAGCATTACCAATAATGATGCCACAAAAGTTTTTTTCAAGAATTAAATAAATATTGGAGGAGTCACGTGATGGAGTAGTGGCCGGACGGTGAACTCCAGCCCTCTCCAGAAAAGTCGGGAAAAACAAGAGAAAATACAAAGGCACAGAAATACAAGTTAAAGAAAAGTGAGTATAAAGGTGGAAAGAAGATGGAGACAAAAGGAGAAAAATCAAAATCAACGGAAAGAAGAGAGGAAGAGAAGACAACGGAGGAAAAAGGTGAAGGCCTTACCTGTCCGAAGAGGCCCGCTGTGGAGAGAGGGCCCCACTACCTCAGGTCGGTAGAAAAAGAACTACAACAATGGCTCACAGAGCCGAGTAAAAGTGCGCAACCGACGGGAGGGGGGACCAGCTGGGGAGTCGATCTCCACAGCCGGCAACGACAGCTGCAGAACACCTGCAGCAAGAAGAGACCACAGAAGACAATGGAAACAAGAAAGAAGAGGAGGAAAGGGCAGCAAAGAAACAACAGATGGTCAACCCAGAGGAAGAAGAAGAGGAAGAGTACAGTGAAATAGATAAAGGGAAAGGCAAGGTAAAGGATATACTTGCTCTTGTTAGAGGATACATGGAGTCATTTAAAGAATGGCAAACACAGGAATTCAATGATTTAAGAAGAAGAATAAACAACACAGAAGAGAAAATAAATAAAATGGATATGACCTTAACAGAAATGGGGAAAAAAATGGACAAGATGGAAGAGCGGGCAGTAGCAGCAGAAATGGAGGTAGAAGACTTAAAAAAGAAATTGGAGGAATCTAATAAAAAAACTAAAGAGACACAAGAATTACTAGCCCAAAAAATAGATATAATGGAAAATTATAACAGAAGAAATAACATAAAGATAGTGGGCCTTAAGGAAGATGAAGAAGGCAAGAATATGAGGGAGTTTATAAAAGAATGGATCCCTAAGGCCCTAGGATGTCCAGAACTACAGCAAGAAATGGAAATAGAAAGGGCACATAGAGCATTGGCCCCTAAACCACAACCACAACAAAAACCAAGATCTATTGTAGTAAAATTCCTAAGATATACTACAAGAGAAAAGGTACTGGAGAAGACAATGGAAAAAGTAAGAGAGGGCAACAAACCACTGGAGTATAAAGGGCAAAAAATCTTCATTTATCCAGATATAAGCTTTGAACTCCTAAAGAAGAGAAAAGAGTTCAATACAGCAAAAGTGATTTTATGGAAGAAAGGATATAAATTTACACTGAAGCATCCTGCGGTATTGAAAACAGACTATTCTCGGATCCAGAAGAAGCACGAAAATTTGCAGAACAATTACAAAAATAGACTGAGGGATGAAGACGGGTAATGAGAGCAAAAATTATCACGATTGATATGTATGTGGGTAAAGACAAAAATAGACTGAGGGATGAAGAAGGGTAAGGAGGGTAAAAATGACCACGATTGATATGTATGCGGGTAAAGAGGTATAAGAGTGAATAGAGACAATGGGCATATGTGAAAGTATCTGTAATTAGAGGAAAACATAGAGAGTATAGACAAGAATTAATAAGAGAAGGTAATGGAATAGAGAGAATAAGGAGGGAATTAAAAGAGTGACCTTTGTGACATATAAAAAGCAAAATCTTTTCTGGGGGGGGCTGGGTGGGGGAAAAGAGCGGTCACTGCAAAATCAGTTGACGCTTGCGAGTGGATTCGCAAATCCAAATGGAGAGGGGAGATGTGGTTGTCCGACAAGGGATAAAGGGCAACTCAGGAGGGGAAGGGGAGACTGGGGATAAAGAAGATAGAAATAGGAGAATAAGGAAAATGTTGGATGTTGTAGGAATGTTGTCTGGTAAAGAGTTGAAAATAAGAAAACAGAAATGGAAAAGGAGGAAAGGTAATGATGGAAAAACGGAAAGAGAAGATAAACAAAATATAAAATGGCTACGCTGAACTATATGACTCTAAATATTAATGGAATACATAACCAAATTAAAAGGAAGAAACTACTAAATTTACTGAAAAAGGAAAAAATAGATATAGCATTTGTCCAAGAAACACACTTAACTGAATTGGAGCACAAGAAATTAAAGAGAGATTGGGTAGGACATGTAACAGCAGCATCGTATAATTCAAAAGCAAGAGGAGTGGCTATATTAATTAGCAAAAATGTGCCATTTAAAATAGAAGAGGAAATAATAGATCCAGCAGGGAGATATGTTATGATAAAATGTCAGATATATTCAGAACTTTGGAATCTACTTAATATATATTCACCTAACGAAGAAGATCAAAAGTTTATGCAAGATATCTTTTTGAAGGTAGCTAATACGCAAGGGAACATACTAATAGGAGGGGATTTCAATCTGAATTTGGATCCAAATATGGATAAAACGGGGAAAAAAATTAACAGGAAGAACAAAGTAACCAAATTTATAATTAAATCAATGCAAGAAATGAAACTTGTGGACATATGGAGGAAACAAAACCCAAAAGAAAAGGAATACTCATACTACTCGACTAGACATAAAACATACTCAAGGATAGACCTATTCCTGTTATCAGCCCACATTCAAGGGAGAGTTAGGAAAACGGAATATAAAGCTAGACTATTATCGGACCACTCACCCCTGTTATTGGCAATAGAGCTAGAGGACATCCCTCCAAGAATGTATAGATGGAGATTAAACCCCATGCTACTTAAAAGACAGGATTTTAGAGAATTTATTGAAAAACAATTAAAAATGTACTTTGAAGTAAATACGGAATCAGTGGAAGATAAGTTTATACTATGGGACGCAATGAAAGCATTCATTAGAGGGCAAATAATAAGTTATGCAACCAAGATGAAGAAGGACTATAACCAGGAAACAGAGCAGTTGGAAAGGGAAATAATAAACATAGAAAAAAAATTAGCAATAAAGGAAGATACAACCAAAAGAAGAGAATTGGCGGATAAAAAAATAAAATATGAAACATTACAAACATATAAGGTGGAGAAGAATATAATGAAGACAAAACAGAAATATTATGAACTAGGTGAAAAAACACACAAAATCTTAGCATGGCAGCTTAAGACAGAGCAAACTAAGAAAATGGTATTGGCAACAAGGAAAAAAGACAAACAAATTACATATAATCCAAAAGAAATTAAGGAAAACTTCAGAGAATTCTATGAACAATTATACCGAACCGAAAACGAAGGGAAAGAAGGGAAAATAGATGAATTTTTGACTAAAATTGAACTACCAAAACTACAAATAGAGGAACAAAATAAATTAACAGAACCATTTGGAACAGTAGAAATACAAGAGATAATAAAAAATTTACCAAATAATAAGACACCAGGAGAGGATGGACTCCCAATAGAATTCTACAAAACATTTAAAGACCTAATAATACCGCCCCTCCTGGATGTAATCAACCAGATTGATGAGACACAAAACTTACCAGATTCATGTAAAACAGCAATAATTACAGTGATACTAAAACAAGGGAAAGATCCACTCTCACCAGCGTCATATAGACCAATATCTCTGCTAAACACAGATTATAAGATAATAGCTAAACTATTAGCGAACAGATTAGCAGAACAGGTACCGAAAATGGTAAATTTAGACCAAACTGGATTTATCAAAAAAAGACGCACAACAGACAATATTTGTAAATTTATTAACTTAATTCATGCAGTAGAAGGAAATAAAGCACCGGCAGTAGCAGTTGCTTTAGACGCAGAGAAGGCCTTCGACAGAGTAGAATGGAATTACTTGTTCAAAGTATTGCAAAAATTCAGTTTACCGGAGAAGTATATTAATTGGATTAAAGCATTATATAAGGGACCGTTAGCGAAAGTGACAGTAAATGGACATGTATCAAAGCAATTTAACTTAAGCAGGTCAACGCGGCAGGGATGCCCACTATCACCATTATTGTTTGCGCTAGCTATAGAACCACTAGCAGAATCGATAAGAAGAGATAATAATATAAAAGGAATAAAAATAAAAGACAGGGAATATAAAATCAGTCTGTTTGCGGATGATGTGATAGTGTACTTAACAGAACCAGAACTATCAATAAAAGAACTATATAAGAAATTGAAGGAATATGGAGAAGTGTCGGGATACAAGATAAACGTAAATAAAAGTGAAGCAATGCCTATGAATAACGCGGATTTCTCAAAATTTAAGGAGGAATCCCCATTCAGATGGCAAACGCAGGCAATAAGATACCTAGGTGTGCAAATAAACAAAAATCTAGGCCAATTATATAAACTCAATTACAATCCACTAATGAAAAAATTACAGGACGATTTAGAGCATTGGAAAGAGCTACCACTAACACTGATAGGAAGGATAAACTGTATTAAAATGAACATTTTTCCAAGGATACTATACTTATTTCAGGCATTGCCAATACAACTGACAGAAAAATTCTTCAAAGAGTTAAAGAAAATAATAAGGAGATTTTTATGGAGAGGGGGGAAACTGAGGATAGCACTAGATAAATTAACAGAATGGTATAAACAAGGAGGCTTACAATTGCCAAACTTCAAAAATTATTATAGAGCCGCACAATTAAGGTACCTATCAGATTTTTATCAAACAAGGGAAAAACCAGACTGGACGAGACTAGAATTAGATAAAATAGGGGAAAAGATACCTGAACACATATTATATAAATGGGACGAAAAATTGGTACAACATAGAACTTCTCCAGTATTACACCATCTCCTCAATATATGGAAGAAGATTCATGTAGAAAGAAATAAAATAAATTACCAAATACCAAAACTAATATTGACGCAAAATAAGCTACTCCCTTTTACAATAGACAACCTTGCCTTTAGAAAATGGGAAAAAAAAGGGATTAAAAGAATAGAAAATTGTTTTTCAGGAAGTAGATTCTTATCCTTTGAACAAATGAGAGATAAGTACAATATAACTGGAGATACAGCGCTGGCATATTACCAACTGAGATCCTACTTGAAAGATAAATTAGGAAGCAACTTGAGTTTACCAGAGGGAAGTAACCTTGAATATGTGATTACAGATACAATGTTAATCAAAAGATTTATAAAAAATATGTATATTAAACTGCAAGAAAAGGAGAATGAGGAAACAAATGGTAAAACTAAACAAAAATGGGAACAAGATTTAAATATAAAGATAAAAAAGGAAACATGGGAGAAGTTATGCTCTGGAACGATGAGAAATACAATAAATACGAGGCTGCGTATGATACAATATAGTTGGTTACACAGACTATACATTACACCGCAAAAGTTAAATAAATGGGACCCAACAGTATCTGATAGATGTTTTCGATGTAAAAAAGAAAGGGGAACAACAATTCATGCAATCTGGACATGTGAGAGAGTAGAAAAATTTTGGGATGATCTCAATCAGATATTAAATAAAATAACAGAAAACAATATACCAAAGAATCCAGAGATCTTTCTCCTAAGTAACATAAAAAATAAAGAATTTGGAATTGACTTGGAAGATGCACAAAAAAGATTTGTCAAGATAGCCCTAGCCGTAGCAAAAAAATGTATTATGTCAACCTGGAAAATGGAAGATAATTTGAAAATACAACAATGGTATATAGAAATGAATAAATGTATTCCATTAGAAAAAATAACATATAGTTTAAGAAATAATATTGAAATATTCGAACAAGTATGGGAGCCTTACATTAAATACAATAGCGAAAACCTACCGGGAACAAACATTACCTAAGTTGATGGAAGGAGAAGAAAAGAAAAGAATGGACTCAGTAGAATTTCTGGTGTATTTTTGTTGAATGACAACATTGTCTAACTGAATTAATGCAACCTAGATTGTATACCTAAAATGGATGAGAGGGTGGGGGGGTGGGGGGTGGCTTGGGAGGAGGGAGGGGGGAGGGAGAAAAAGTCACTGTAAATGTGTGGAAAAGAAAAAGTGTATATCATGGCTATTGTGATTTATGGTGTGAAAAATAAAAAATTAAAAAAAAAAAAAAAAGAATTAAATAAATATTTAAGACATTTTCTTTGGAAGGGTAAGATGTTGAGAATTTCTTTAGACAAATTGACATGGAATTTTAAGTTAGGAGGTTTACAGCTACTAAATTTTAAAAATTACTATAAGGCAACTCAAATTAGGTTTTTGGCTTAATTTTTTGATGAGAGAGAAGAGCCAGCAAAAATTAAAATAGAAATCGATAAAATAGAAGAGAAAATATCGGAAGAATTTATATATAAATGGGAATTGAAATTAATATCTGGGGAGAGAGAAGCATATTTGTTGAAACATTTGATTATTTGGAATAAGGTAAATATTGAAATTGGAACAAGGAGCGTTGTCCTGTCTAAAATGCCTTTGATACAGCATTGACATTCCATTTTCAATGGATAAGCAATTTTTAAATATTTGGTCTCGGAAAGGAATTAGAAATATAGAAGATTGTTATGAAGGAAGAAATTTAATGTCATTTAAACAATAAATATGGGATACAAAACAATACACTTTGTTATTATCAATTAAGGGCCCAATAATAAATTGAGTCCAATAATGTTATTACTGAAATGTGGTGATGTGGAACTGTTGATACATAATAGATATTTAAAGAAATTTATCTCAGCAATGTACATTTTATTGCAGAAGGGGACTTCCAAACAGGAGATACATAGGTCCAGACAGTCGTGGGAGATGGATCTAAATATTAACATTGATGAACAAAATAGGTCAGATTTATGCTGAGACAGTATGACATATACTATAAATGTTAGATATAGATTTGCTCAATATAAGTTTTTACATCAATTATATCTCATGCTACAGAAGTTAAATTAATTGAAAATAGATTTATCAGATCAATGTTTTAGATGTGGTCAGGTGATAGGTACTTCTTTTTACATTCTACATGGTCCTGTAAGATCTTTTTGGCTAAACTTGGCAATGTTTTAGCACAAGTTATAGGAGTTAAATTCCCACAAAACCCAATGTTATTTTTATTAGGTAATATTGAAGGGAGAAGACCAAAACTGAAATTATCTCTATATCAAAAGGAGTTTGTAAAGATTGCCTTGGCAGTAGCAAGAAAATGTACAGCAGTTACATGGAGATCAGACACCTACCTAGGTATGGAGTGATAGAATGCAGAAATGCATAGCTGCATTCCTCTTGAGAAGATCACATAATCAGAGAAATAATTATGATGTATTTTTGAAAATTTGGTGACCATATTTACAAATTTAGGGAATTAATTTATAGATGTTTTCCCTCAGCTTTGAACCTCGTTAACCTCCTTGGAAATATTAAAAGATACAAATGTGGTGAGGGGTGCCCTCCACCAACCAAGTTTCTACTCTTGTTTTTTTTATCTTTACCTTTCTTTTTCTATGCTTTTTCTTATTTCTATTCTTTTTTTTTCTTGGGCTTTTCTTCAGGGGAGGGGTTTGGGGGATTGGGGTTTATATCAGTACGTGTAATGGATTTGATACTAATGTATTTTGCTTCCGACTATGATTACATGTATGGAAGATTTTTTAAATAGAATGTTCAACAAAAAAAAATGGAATCACACTATACTTGCAGTTCATTTCTTCAGGTCATCCCAGAAACCCGCACTGCTGCTTTTTCATTTGATAAACCTTTTTTTTAATCTCTCCATCCCTTTCTCTATTCTGGACCCAAGGAAACTCCAGGCCTTTACAAAAACAAAGATGCATCTAAACAGATTCTCTTCCTTGAGAACATGACATTTGTCATTCTGGATCTGTGAAAAGGTAGGCAACATACCTAATTGTTTCTACAAGTATGTTAAGAGTAAAAGGTCCCCTAGAAGATCAGAGTGGTCATCTCTGTGTGGAGCCTAACAAGATGGAAAGGATCGTTAACAGTTTTTTTGCATGAGTATTTACTCAGGAAACTGGCAAAGTGTATAAGGAAGGAAGAGAAACAAGCAGTGGTGGCATGGAACACATAGAGATTAAAGAGGGGGAGGTGCTTATGCCTTACAGCGAATAAAGCTAGATAAATCCCTTGGAACTGACATAATATTCCCTCGGTCATTGAGGGAGACTAGTGTAGAGATTGCAGGTGCCCTTGCAAAAATATTTAAAATGTCCTGAGCCACAGGTGGGGTGCCAGCGGATTGGAGGGTAGCTCATGTGGTTCTGTTGTTTAAAAAAATGGCTTAAAAGTAAACCAGAAAATTACAGGCTGGTGAGCCTGATGTCAGTAGTAGGTAAATTATTGGAGGGTGTTCTGAGAGATCAGATATACAAGTATTTGGATAGCTAAGGGCTGATTAAGGATAGTCAACATGGCTTTCTGTGTGGTAGGTCATATTTAACATACCTTATGGAGTTTTTTGAGGAGGTTACCAATAAAGTAGGTTATGGATGTTGTCTAAATGGACATTAGTAAGGCCTTTGACAAGGTCCCACATGGAAGGTTAGTTCAGAAGGTTCAGGCACTAGGTCTCCATGGAGAAGTTGTAAACTGGATTCGAAATTGGCTGAATGGGAGAAGACAGAGAGTGGTAGTAGATGATTGCTTCTCAGATTGGAGGCCTGTGGCTAGTGGTGTGCCTCAGGGATCAGTACTGGGACCATTGTTGTTTGTCATCTATATCAATGACCTGGATGATAATGTGGTAAACTGGATTAGCAAGTTTGCTGATGACACTCAAGATTGGAGGGATTGTGGACAGAGAGGAAGGCTTTCAAAGCTTGCAGAGGGATCTGGACCAACTGAAAAAATGGGCCAGAAAATGACAGATGGAATTTAATGCAGACCAATGTGAGGTGTTGCATTTTGGAAGGACAAACCAAGGTAGGACATAAAGAGTAAACGGTAGGGCAATGAGGAGTGTGGAGGACAAAGGGATCTGGGAATACAGATACATAATTCCCTGAAAGTGGTATCACTGTAATTACACCACTAAGTCACCAGGGGTCATCCCAGTGACCTTGTAAATAAAGCAGTCCAGAGCTACAGTCTAGCCTTCCAGGTTCGTCTTGCAGAGAGACAAGACCTCTTAGTGTACATATTAGTTTATTAAAGCTGTCTTATACTCGCACTGCTGGTGTGGTTATTGTCGGTACAATGTACCCAAATATGCTGAAGATGGGTTGGAGGCATTTTATAACAGTGGCTGCTGATACATCAGAACACAGGATTGTGAAGAAAAACGGGAATATTCATCTATTATGTTTAGGAAATAGACATTTCTATTATTGGACGGGAGCGGTCCAATAATAATAATAATTGAGGTTGAGGCGCTCAAAATGTTTGGTAGCTTTTATCAGGGTGGCTTTGTCTGGCCAGTAAAATTGTGGTTTGCATTCTGCACAGATGGGGCAGCTCTTGTTCACTGACCTCACTTTCTCTACTGAAAATGGGAGGTTTTGGGTTTTAATGAAGTGAAACAGTCTAGCGATCCCCGGGTGGCCCAGCACATTGTGCAAGCTCTGCAACAGGGATGTGTGGTTAAGGATGGCACAAATGCCTCTGGACAGCGCGTCCGGGGGGTCATTGAGTCTCCCGGGGCAGTATAGAATGTCATAGTTAAATGTAGACAATTCTGTCCGCCAGCGCAGGATTTTGTCGTTCTTAATTCTTCCCCTGTTCTGGTTATCGAACATAAAAGCCACAGACCGTTGGTCCATGATGAGGGTGAAGTGTTTGCATGCCAGATAATGTCGCCAGTGCCTTATTGCTTCCACAATGGCTAGGGCCTCCTTCTCTACTGCTGAGTGTCTTACCTCTGACCCCTCTAGGGTTCACGAGAAAAAGGCCACCGGTCATCCGTCTTGGTTTAGGGTGGCTGCCAGAGCCACATAGGATGCATCCATTTCTACTTGAAATGGCATCGACTCATCTATGGACTGCATGGTAGCTTTAGTGATATGGTCCCTAATGTAGGAGTTTAGAAACAGTTATTATTTTAATGGTAGGAGTTCTGAAACAGTTATAGAAGGTAGAAAGAAAAAAAAGCAAGGAAAAAGCTAAAATGTTCTTTGTGTAAAATGGCGCATGAAAAAGCAGAACAAAGTAAACAAGATAACAGAGGAATTTAAGCAGACATAGAAATATGCATGTACACACAAAGAGCTTGTTTAATAGGGGGTGGGGAAAGGAGGTGTGAGCACGGGATAAGAGAAAGTTGAAGTCAGTCAAGAGTCAGACGGATAGGGAAAAGTGCCAAACCAATCCAAGAAGGACAAACATAAGACAAATGTAAGGGGAGGTGAAGTAAAAATTGTATAAAAACAAAGAGGCTTCCCGCCCTCGGGGTACTTTCCCCAGGTAAGGGGAGAGTACCCAACCTTGCAATGTTGTAAATATAAATAAATGTTCTTTGTTCTCAACTTTTGTCTCGAGCATATTTTGTGAACGCGAAGGCACTTCTCACAACTTGGGAGCTCGTCCGGGATCACACTCCTTCCACTGACTGGCGCATGTCTGAAGAGGGGTCAGTGCACCCCGGCTGATTTAGCCGGACTCCTGGTCATCGAGTGTCCGGCCAGTGGACGTAGCGAGTGATATCCGAGAAGAGGCGTTGAGAACAAACAACGGGATAGCCGTATAAGTGACGTGCTGGGAAGGCTGAACAGCCGAGTAAGATCTATTTTTCCACCATGGGTGGGGGAGGGAGCAAAAAGAAAGGTCTGAGAATAGGACTGGTTGACAGAATTCCCCCGGGAAGCCCATTGGGGAGGCAATATTTTTTCCACCATGGGTGGGGGAGGGAGCAAAAAGAAAGGTCTGAGAATAGGACCGGTTGACAGAATTCCCCCAGGAAGCCCATTGGGGAGGCAATATTTTTTCCACCATGGGTGGGGGAGGGAGCAAAACGAAAGGTCTGAGAATAGGACCGGTTGACAGAATTCCCCCGGGAAGCCCATTGGGGAGGCAATTGATGAATTGGGGTGCGGGAAAGACCCGCGGGAAAGATAAAAAGAAAATAATCCAGTACTGTTGCCACGAGTGGCCTGAGAATCCAATTAAGGGGTCTTCAGTATTTTGGCCAAAATACGGTTCGGATGAGGATTGGGTATGTCAGGCTTTATGAAAATAGACCCGATGACTCCAAAAGTAGGGATTACGCTGCCTGTTGGTTATTTGTAGAATCGAATCAAATGGTGATGACTAAAAGGGATCCGGCAAAACCTAAGGAACTGGAGCCTTCAGCTCCTCTTCCTGAAAAATGGGACCCCTTTCAGGCATTACCTCCTCCATATCCCGAGCTGGCTCCTCCGCTGCCCCCTCTTCCTCCCCGCCCACTTTATCCTCCCCTCCCAATGTCATCAACCCCCACACCTTGTTAACGAAAATGAACAGAAGAATGTAGTTAGGACCAAATCACAGGCTAAGCGTCCTTCACCACCCCTTACTCCCCAGGTTGGTGACCCAGATTGTACGGGATTGTCGGAGGAACAGTGTGAAACCCTCCGTGAGGAGGAAGCCGGGGAGTTTGATTTGAGTCCTAGACGACAGAAGGGAGACCCCGGCCTACCAGGGGGTTGGGGATCGGACTCGCACCAGGCGCGAATGTGTCCCCTTCGTGAAGTGCCCCTGAGAGGTCCAGGAGGTGCGATGGGATTTGTTAACGTCCCTCTACAAGTACGGAAGTGAGGAATTTTAAACGAGAAATGAAGTCCTTGATAGAGGATCCCCAGGCCTGTGCAGAACAATTGGATCAGTTTTTGGGGCTAAATATTTACACCTGGGATGAATTGATGTCCATATTTAAGGCTTCTGTTTACTCTGGACGAGAGAGGAATGATTAGACAGGTAGGAATTAGAGTATGGGATCGGGAACACCAAGGAGGTCCAGGAGCTGTGGCGGGAGAAGATAAGTTTCCCTTGTTGAATCCAAATTGGGATAAAGGAACTGCTGAAGGCCGAACTCGAATGGAAGAATATAGGGTTAATTTAATAAAGGGAATGAGAGAGTCGGTACCCAAGGGGCAAAATTTTTAAAAGGCATTTGAAGTCCCTCAGGGCCCAGAGGAGATTCCTTCAGCTTTCTTGACTAGATTGCGGGCGGCAATACAGCAATATGGGGGGTTAGATATAGAGTCACTGGCGGGGGAACAGTTAGTTTTGACAGGATTTGTTACAAATTCAACCCCAGACATAAGAAAGAAACTCCAAAAGACTGAAAATTGGCATGAACAGGGATTATCACAACTTCTACAAATAGCCCAGAGTGCTTACGTTCAGAGAAGTGAGGATAAGCAGAAAGGAAAGGTGAAGATATTAATGCCGGCAGTAAAGGAAGTCGTAGATGGACAGCAGGGAAGTCAAAGACACCGGACCAACAGTCCGGGCGGATGGATGGGAATGAGAGAAAGAGGAGGGCCAGAATTTGAAGGATGGGACGAACCCCAGGGTCCCCGACCACGAACGGGGGCCCCAAGAGGTGGTTCCAATAGAGGATGGCAGACAGGGCCCATGGTTTTTTACTATTGTAAAAGAGAGGGACACTTTAAGAGGGAATGTCCCCAGAGGATTAGGGACACGCGGTCCTATGTTTTGATGGAAGAGGAAGATTAAGGAAGTCAGGGTTCTCCCGTAAAGAGTGCCATGGGGCTGCATGGAGAACCATTGGTAAACTTAAGCATAGGACCCCACGAAGAGGACATGATCTTTATGGTAGACTCAGGAGCAGCTCGTTCTAGTATTCGAACCAAACCCAAAGGAACGGTGCCTAATGGAAAAGTAGTCATTTCGGGAGTCGGGGGATCTAATTTTGAGGTTTCAGAAGTAAGGGGCCTCAGGATACAAATGGGGAGAAAAGTAATAAGGGGAGACATTCTACTGGTTCCCCAGGCAGGAGTCTGCCTGCTGGGACGGGATTTGCAGGATTTATTGGGTATCAGGACCCGGCCTCAAGGAAAGGGAATTGGGGTCCAGTTCTACACATTGACACAAGAAGACCGCAAGTTGGTTGACCCCAGGGTATGGGCAAGGAAAGGAAATAGAGGGGGGCTTGATGTACCTCCTCTTCTGGTCACATTGAAAGATCCCAATCAGATAGTTAGACAAAAGCAGTATCCAATCCCAATGGATGGGAGAAAGGGATTGCAACCCGTAATTGATTAACTATTACTGGACAGATTACTTGAACCCAATACCCAATACTGCAAGTACAAAAACCAGACGGCACTTATCGGCTGGTACAAGACCTACGAGAGTTAAATAAGGTAATTTTGGCCCGATACCCCGTTGTGCCTAATCCATATACTATTATGGGAAAAATAGATCCGAATAGTAAATGGTTTAGTGTGATAAACCTGAAAGACGCCTTTTGGGCTTGCCCTCTGGATGAGGGTAATAGGGATATGTTTGCCTTTGAATGGGAGAACCCGTATACTGGACGAAAGAACCAGTATCGCTGAACAGTTCTTCCGCAAGGCTTTATAGAGTCCGCTAATCTGTTTGGCCAGGTATTAGAACAAGTGTTGGAAGAAGCTCCAAAAAGATCGGATTGTCAGCTTATACAATATGTAGATGACTTATTGATTATGGGGGAAGGACAAGAGTCTGTTAAACAATATACAGTGGATATGTTAAACTTTCTGGGAGAAAAGGGGTTGAGAGTAAGTGAGGCGAAATTGCAATTTGTGCAGCCAGAGGTAAAATACCTGGGCCATCTAATTAGTCAGGGGTGTCGGCGAATAAGCCTGGAGAGAATACGTGGCATTTTGCAGGTCCAACCTCCCAAGGATGCCCGAGAGCTCAGGAAGTTCCTTGGTCTGGTGGGATATTGCCGAATTTGGATAGAAAATTATTCTAGTTTGGGGTAAGGGATGAGTGTTAAGGCTGTGTGTTGTCGGGAGTGCCGGATGTGGGAGGTCCTGGAGTCTTCCAGTCTCCCGGATATCCATATCTGTACTAGGTGTGTCGAGCTGCAGATTCTCAGGGACCGTGTTAGGGAACTAGAGCTGCAGCTCGATGACCTCAGGCTGGTTAGGGAAACAGAGGAAGTCATAGACAGGAGTTACAGTCAGGTGGTCACGCCAGGGCCACAGGAGGATGAAAGGTGGGTAACTGTCAGGAGAGGGACAAAAAACCATAAGATACCAGAGAGGAGCCCTGTGAATGTAATCCTCAGCAATAAGTACGCCTCTTTGAGTACTGTTGAGGGGGACATCAAGGTTGGGGGAGCGACAGTGGCTGTGCCTCTGGCACGAGGTCGGCCCCTGTAGCTCAGAAAGGGAGGGAAAGGAAGAGGAGGGAAATTGTGGTAGGAGACTCCATAGTTAAGAGGACGGATAGGGGATTCTGCGGACGCAGCAAGGAGAACGGATGGTGGTTTGCCTCCCTGGTGCCAGGGTTCGGGATGTTGCTGCTCGTGTCCCAGATATCCTAAAGTGGGAGGGACAGGAGCCAGAGGTCGTGGTACATGTAGGTACCAATGACATAGGGAGAAATAGAGAAGAGGTCCTAAAAAGTGAGTACAGGCAGTTAGGTAGGGAGTTAAAAAGAAGGACCGCAAAGGGGGTAATCTCTGGATTACTCCCTGTGCCACGTGACAGTGTGAATAGAAATAGAATGAGGTGGAGGATTAACACGTGGCTGAAGGGGTGGAGAAAGGGGCAGGGTTTTAAGTTTCTGGATAACTGGGACCTTTTTTGGGGGAGATGTGACCTGTACAGTAAGGACGGGTTACACTTAAATCCCAGGGGGACCAGAATCCTGGCAGAGGTATTTGCTAGGGCTACTCAGGATCCTTTAAACTAGAATAGTTGGGGGGAGGGAACAAAATAGTACAGAGCAGTAAGGAGAAGGTTAGAATGCAAACAAAGAAAGTTTGAGGTAAGTATTTGAATATGGATGGGCAGGTGATAGAGAAGGGAAATGCTCTGGAAGAAGATGAAGGGCAATTGGCAGGAAAAGTAAATAATGTTGTTATTAAAGATGAGGGAAAACAGGGATTAAAAATTGTGAAATCTCTGAAATTCATATATTTTAATGCCAGGAGTATTGTAAAAAAGGTGGATGAGCTGAAGGTGTGGATTGATACTTGGAAGTATGATGTGGTAGCGATTAGTGAGACATGGTTGCAGGAGGGATGTGATTGGCAACTGAATATCCCTGGGTTTCGTTGTTTTAGGTGTGATAGAGTCAGAGGGGCAAGAGGAGGTGGGGTTGCATTGCTTGTCAGGGAAAATATTACAGCGGTGCCTAGGAAGGATAGATTAGAGGGCACATCCATGGAGGCTATTTGGGTGGAAATGAGGAGTAGGAAAGGAGAGGTTACACTTGTAGGGGTGCATTATAGACCACCCGGAGGGGACCGAGACCTAGAGGAGCAAATCTGTAGGGAGATAGTAGATATTTGTGATAAGCACAGGGTTGTAATTATGGGAGATTTTAATTTTCCACATATAGATTGGGGAAACACATTCTGTGAAAGGACTGGATGGGTTAGAGTTTGTGAAATGTGTGCAAGATAGTTTTTTACAATAATATGTAGAGGTGCCAACCAGAGAAGGAGCAGTGTTAGATCTACTGTTGGCAAATGGGATGGGTCAAGTGACGGAGGTTAGTGTTGGCGAGCACTTCGGGTCCAGTGATCATAATGCCATCAGCTTCAATGTCATTATGGAAAGAGAGAAGTCAGCGCCAAGGGTTGAGGTTTTTGATTGGGGAAAAGCTAGATTTGAGGAGATGCGAAAGGACTTGCAGGGTGTGCATTGGGACAATTTGTTTTATGGGCAGGATGTAGTAGAGAGATGGAAGTCTTTTAAAGATCAGATTTTGAGAGTGCAAAAGCTTTATGTTCCTGTTAGGTTAAAAGGAGGGGCAAAGGGTTTGAGAGAGCCGTGGTTTTCAAGGAATATTGGAAACTTGGTTTGAAGAAAAAGGGAGGCGTACATTAGATATAAGAAGCATGGAGTTAAGGAGATGTTTGAAAGATACATTGAATGTAAGAGGAATCTTAAGAGAGGAATTAGGAAAGCTAAAAGAAGGTACGAGGAAACTATGGCAAGCAGGGTGAAAACTAATCCAAAAGAGTTCTACAAATATGTTAATGGTAAGAGGAAAGCTAGAGACAAAATTGGTCCCTTAGAAAATCAGAGCGGAAAACTGTGTGTGGAGCCTAGAGAAATGGGGGAGATATTGAACAGTTTCTTTTCTTCGGTATTCACTAAGGAGAAGGATATTGGGAGATGTGAGATAAAAAAAGCAAATTGGGTAAATATGGGGAATATAGAGATTACAAAAGGTGTAGTTTTAAGGCTTTTGAAGAATATAAAGGTGGATAAGTCTCCGGGACCAGACGGGATCTTCCCCAGGACATTGAGAAAAGTGAAGGAGGAAATAGCAGAGGCTCTGGCGGTAATTTTCCAATTGTCATTAGATATGGGGATTGTGCCGGAGGATTGGCGCATTGCACATGTGGTTCCATTATTTAAAAAGGGTTCAAGGAGGAAGCCTGGCAACTATCGGCCTGTAAGTTTGACGTCTGTGGTAGGTAAATTAATGGAGAAAATTCTTAGAGATAGTACTTATAAACATCTGGATAGACACGGTCTGATCAGGAGCACTCAACATGGATTTGTGGGAGTAAGGTCATGTTTGACCAATCTGATTGAATTTTTTAGGAATGTGGATGAGGGTAGCACAGTGGATGTTGTCTATATGGACTTCAGTAAGGCCTTCGATAAGGTACCACATGGAAGGTTAGTTAGGAAGGTGCAGTCTTTAGGTATAAATTTTAAGATAGTCAAATGGATTGAACATTGGCTGAAAGGGAGAGGCCAGAGAGTGGTAGTGGATAATTGTCTGTCAGGTTGGAGGCTGGTGACCAGTGGTGTGCCTCAAGGATCTGTATTGGGCCCATTGTTGTTCGTTATATACATTAATGATCTAGATGATGGGGTGGTGAATTGGATTAGTAAATATGCAGACGATACTAAGATAGGTGGAATAGTGGATAATGAAGAAGGTTTTCAAGGATTGCAGAGGGATTTGGGCTGCTTAGAAAAGTGGGCTGAAAAATAGCAGATGGAATTTAATGCTGATAAGTGTGAGGTGCTTCATTTTGGTAAGAAGAATCAGAATAGGACATACGTGGTAAATGGGAGAGCATTGAGGAATACAGAAGAGCAGAAAGATTTAGGAGTAACGGTACATCGTTCCCTGAAGGTAGAAACTCATGTGAATAGGGTGGTGAAGAAGGCTTTTAGTATGCTGGCCTTTATCAATCATTGCATGGAATATAGGAGTTTGGAGGTGATGTTGAGATTGTATAAGACGTTGGTGCGGCCTAATTTGGAGTTCTGTGTGCAGTTCTGGTCGCCTAATTATAGGAAGGATATAAACAGAGTGGAGAGAGTGCAGAGAAGGTTTACCAGAATGTTACCTGGGTTTAAGCATCTAGAGTATAGGGAGAGATTGGACAGATTAGGTCTTTATTCTTTGAAGCGTAGAAGGTTGAGAGGGGATTTGATAGAAGTATTTAAGATTATGAAAGGGATAGACAGAGTGGATGTGGATACACTATTTCCGTTAAGAGGAGGAAAGATTAAAACAAGAGGACATGAGTTAAGAATTCAGGGGCAGAGGTTTAGAGGTAACATGAGAGGGAATTTCTTTACTCAGAGAGTGGTAGCCGTGTGGAATGAGCTTCCAGGAGAAATAGTGGCGGCGGAGTCAATTGTATTATTTAAGAAAAGGTTGGACAGGTATATGGATGAGAAGAAGATGGAGGGTTATGGGCATTGTGCAGGGAGGTGGGACTAGAAAGGGGTGTTTGGTTCGGTGCGGACTAGAAGGGCCTAATGGCCTGTTTCCGTGCTGTAATTGTTATGTTATTATGTTATGTTAAAATTTTTGTATGATAAGTTAGCTGGCCTAGATAATTCTCTTGGTGCCTGGACAGAGGAAGAAATAGAGGGATTTAAGAGGATAAAGAGTTGTCTCACCAAGGCTCCAGTGTTGGCATTACCTGATTTGAATAAACCATTTCACTTATTTACTAATGCAAAGGATGGGGCAGCTACGGGTGTATTGACCCAGGAGCGAATGGGGCTCCGGCAACCAGTGGCATTTTTGTCCAAAGTATTGGACCCAGTTTGCCGCGGATGGCCGGAGTGTGTCCAGGCTATTGCTGCCACCGCTGTCCTGGTAGAAGAGGGTCGAAAGATTACCTTTGGCGCACCCATTACTGTCCATACCCCGCACACAGTTAGAACTATTCTGTTACAGCGTGCGGGTAGATGGTTGACTGATTTGATAATTCTAAAATATGAGGCAATTTTGATGGACCGAGATGACTTGACGCTGGTTATTAATCGGGACCAGAATCCAGCAGCATTCTTGGTATCTCCACCAATTGAGCAACTTCTGACCAGTTAGAACATGAATGTTTGGAAGTAATAGATTTGCAGACTAAGATCCGGAGCGATCTAGGGGATGAGCCTCTATGTGAGGTAGAGAGATGGTTTATAGATGGTTCTTCTTGTTGTATAGACGGAACCCGTTACAGTGGATATGGCATAGTGGATGGAAAAGATGGTTCTGTTATCGAAGCTGGTCGCCTCCCCGGTCTCTGGTCGGCTCAGACATGCAAATTATATGCGCTGTGTCGAGCCCTCCAGGGGCTACAGGGAAAGTAGGAACAATTTACACAGATTCTAAATATGCTTTTGGAGTTGTACACACCTTTGGAAAAATTTGGGAGGAACCGGGGTTGATTACAGGAAAGGGCCAAAAACTAGTCCATGAAAATTTAATAATTAAATGCTTGGATGCTTTAATGCTGCCTAAGGAGGTGGCCGTGGTCCATGTCCGGGGACATCAGATAGGGGAAAGCCCCGAAGCCCGAGCTAATAGACAGGCAGATGAGGTCGCAAAGGAAGCATCCATAGGAGAGACTATACAAATGTACGTGTTGTTACCTGTACCCCAGGAGTTACAGAAAAATCCTATTTTTACTGAGGCAGAGCAGAGGCAGATGGAGACACAGGGGATGTATAAAACCTGAGATGGACAACAGGCGGGTTACAAGTATTAAATCTGGTAGTAGCAAGACAGGTTATAACCGGACTCCATCTGCAATCGCATTGGGGAACACAGGCATTGGTTGATGCCTTTAGTAGCCGGTACTATTGCTTTGATATTTATACCCTCGCTAAGGAAAGTGTTCAGGGGTGCCCCCTATGTCAACGGGTAAATAAAGCCTGCATGCGTAAGTCCATGAGTGGAGGTCGTGGCCTGACTGTGCATGCAGGTTGATTTCACTGAATTACCCAGGTCCGGTAATTATAAGTACCTGTTAGTAATGATGGACCACTTTACCCGTTGGGTTGAGGCTTTTCCTACTTCAAATGACCGAGCCAGAACAGATTAATTCTAGAGCAGATAATTCTGCGATACAGAATTATCGAGACCATTGACTCGGATAGAGGACTGCACTTTATGTCCTGTGTGCTGCAGGAGGTCTGTAGATTTTTGGGCGTAGATTGGCAATTACATACCCCATGGCACCCTCAGAGTTCAGGACGGTAGAACGTATGAATCAGACGCTTAAACTTCAGCTCACCCGCCTGTGTGCTGAGACAGGTCTCTCCTGGCTTAAATGTTTACCCCTGGCTTTGATTCGTATTCGTACCGCTCTTATCGTCGTGATATTGCCATCTCCCCGTATGGAAATGATGTTCGGATCTGGGCTCCCATGCAGACCTCCCAATACCAGAGGCAAATGATCAATTTATATCTAAGTATCTGCAGGAACTTTCTGCCACATTGGCTGATCTGAGAAGAAGGGGGATTCTGGCACAGACGCCGCCTTTGGAATTCCCCATACATACCATTCAACCAGGTGACTGGGTATTGATAAAGAGTTGGAAAGATGTTAAGTTGACGCCAACCTGGGATGGTCCTTTTTGTGTCCTTCTAGTTTGAGATACTGCTGTACGAACGCGTGAAAAAGGGTGGACATGTCCAGAGGGTGAAACGTTATTACCAGCCCCTCGAGAATATCTCCACTGACCTAGAAGGCTCATATTGGCAGTCAGAGCGACATCCTAGCGACCTCAAGCTCACCCTGCGACGAAAAATTTGATTTGTGTATAATAATAATGTCCTTGTTTGTATTTTTCTTTATTTTCCCCATTGCTTTTGCCTCCACTCCGTCTTGTTCCCAATGTGTTAAGTCCTTTTGGAAGAGGGGCAGCACTTCGGGTAATGATGTTGAGCTTAGGGAGATTAAGTATTTTGAGAAGTGGACGGGGACGAAGGAGGGTTGTATAGTCCCAAGAAAGAACGACAATTGTTCTTTTGCCTCCGAGACATATACCATTTTTCTAAGTCTAGGAGAGGGTTCTCCCCTAGGTAGGTCAAGAAATAGATTCTTCCTGTCCTGCCCCCCCCCCCCCGGGACCTTTCTGTGCCTCCAAATTAGGCAAACCGGGAGACCCTCTAGTGAAGGAAATGATTTCACTGCGGGCAGGTTCTAAGTATAGTGGTACCAACATGATCACCGTTTCGCCACACGAGTCTCAAAAGAACATACGAGAGGGCAAGAATACAAGCCAATAGGCATAGACTTGGAGATAACCTATGGGTCGATTTACATCAACTTACCGTCCAGGAGCTTGGTGTTCGTAACTGTTGGATTTGTAGCAGCCCAACCCGGGATGGAACTTGGCCATGGAGAGGTGAGCCACTAGATAATCGTACACTAATCGATCAGATGTTCCCTGTGTACCCTTGGTTCCCATTAATAACACATCTGACCTTGCTGACGATGAGTTTTGGAATTGTACCGGTTTCAACCCTTATCAGGCCATTCCTGCACAGACATCCTTCTGGGAAGATTCTAGTTCTTCCGGCTATGTACACAACGGCTTATATTGGATTTGTGGGAATATGGCTTATACATATCTTGAACCCGACTGGAGTGGGACTTGTATTGGTATGATTCAACCACATTTCCATCTTCTTCCTCCAGATTCCGATGAACATATTTCCACTCGATTACATTTCCCCATACAACGCCGTTCAGCTGAGATTGGCAAATGGGGGGATGACTGGCCCCCTGAACGCATAATTTCATACTATGGACCGGCTACGTGGGCACAGGATGGTTCATGGGGGTACCGAACTCTAATTTACATGCTTAATTGTCTAATCCGTTTGCAGGCTGTCAGAACCGGCTAGCCCTGGACTATTTATTGGCTGCAGAAGGTGGTGTGTGTGGCAAGCTGAATCTCTCCAATTGCTGCCTTAAAATTGATAATAATGGACAAGCTGTTAAAGATATTCAGGTATTCGGAAACTCTCCCATGTGCCTGTGCAAACATGGCACCCCGCCGTTTGCTCATGGTTGTCTAAATGATTTAGTGGCTCCTGGTCATGGATACATTCAGCACTTATCTTCATTGCCATTATTTCTTCTTCTTTGGCTTGGCTTCGCAGACGAAGATTTATGAAGGGGTAAATGTCCACGTCAGCTGCAGGCTCGTTTGTGGCTGACAAGTCCGATGCGGGACAGGCAGACACGGTTGCAGCGGTTGCAAGGGAAAATTGGTTGGTTGGGGTTGGGTGTTGGGTTTTTCCTACTTTGTCTTTTGTCAGTGAGGTGGGCTCTGCGGTCTTCTTCAAAGGAAGTTGCTGCCCGCCGAACTGTGAGGCACCAAGATGCACGGTTTGAGGCGATATCAGGCCACTGGCGGTGGTCAATGTGGCAGGCACCAAGAGATTTCTTTAGGCAGTCCTTGTACCTCTTCTTTGGTGCACCTCTGTCACGGTGGCCAGTGGAGAGCTCGCCATATAACACGATCTTGGGAAGGCGATGGTCCTCCATTCTGGAGACGTGACCTACCCAGTGTAGTTGGGTCTTCAGCAGCGTGGATTCGATGCTGTCAGCCTCTGCCATCTCGAGTACTTCGATGTTAGGGATGAAGTCACTCCAATGAATGTTGAGGATGGAGCGGAGACAACGATGGTGGAAGCGTTCTAGGAGCCGTAGGTGATGCCGGTAGAGGACCCATGATTCGGAGCCGAGCAGGAGTGTGGGTATGACAACAGCTCTGTATAAGCTAACCTTTGTGAGGTTTTTCAGTTGGTTGTTTTTCCAGACTCTTTTGTGTAGTCTTCCAAAGGCGCTATTTGCCTTGGCGAGTCTGATCTCTATCTCGTTGTCGATCCTTGCATCCGATGAAATGGTGCAGCCGAGATAGGTAAACTGGTTCACCGTTTTGAGTTTTGTGTGCCCGATGGAGATGTGGGGGGGCTGGTGGTCATGGTGGGGAGCTGGCTGATGGAGGACCTCAGTTTTCTTCAGGGTGACTTCCAGGCCAAACATTTTGGCAGTTTCCGCAAAACAGGACGTCAAGCGCTGAAGAGCTGGCTCTGAATGGGCAACTAAAGCGACATCGTCTGCAAAGAGTAGTTCACGGACAAGTTTCTCTTGTGTCTTGGTGTGAGCTTGCAGGCGCCTCAGATTGAAGAGACTGCCATCCGTGCGATACTGGATGTAAACAGCATCTTCATTGTTGATCTTTCATGGCTTGGTTCAACATTATGCTGAAGAAGATTGAAAAGAGGGTTGGTACGAGAACGCAGCCTTGTTTCACGCCATTGTTAATGGAGAAGGGTTCAGAGAGCTCATTGCTGTATCTGACCTGACCTTGTTGGTTTTCGTGCAGTTGGATAACCATGTTGAGGAACTTTGGGGGGCATCCGAGGCAAATGCTAAAAAAATACTTTGGCAAATTGCCTTTATACTTCTTGCCTTAATACTGATCCCTTGCATCCTTCCTTGCCTCCAGTGTTTGGTTAGACGAGCTGTTCAACAAATCACTCCCATTACGGTTCTGCAACAACAGGATTATGGTGAAGTGGCAGAGAACCTTCTGAAACTATGGGAAAAAGATACCTCAATTATTTAGACAGGTTTGAAAGCGTAGCTCTTTTTAAGGGGTGGATTGTAGGAGTTTAGAAACAGTTATTATTTTAATGGTAGGAGTTCTGAAGCAGTTATAGAAGGTAGAAAGAAAAAAAGCAAGGAAAAAGCTAAAATGTTCTTTGTGTAAAATGGCGCATGAAAAAGCAGAACAAAGTAAACAAGATAACAGAGGAATTTAAGCAGACATAGAAATATGCACGTACACACAAAGAGCTTGTTTAATAGGGGGTGGGGAAAGGAGGTGTGAGCACGGGATAAGAGAAAGTTGGAGTCAGTCAAGAGTCAGACGAATAGGGAAAAGTGCCAAACCAATCCAAGAAGGACAAACGTAAGACAAATGTAAGGGGAGGTGAAGTAAAAATTGTATAAAAACAAAGAGGCTCCTGCCCTTGGGGTACTTTCCCGAGATAAGGGGAGAGTACCCAACCTTGCAATGTTGTAAATATAAATAAATGTTCTTTGTTCTCAACTTTTGTCTCGAGCGTATTTTGTGAACGCGAAGACACTTCTCACACTAATGTCCCTGAATGCTCTGGTGGCTGCTGGGCACAATGGGAAAACTGAGGCTTTTATAAGTGGGCGGGCCCTGTTGGCATAGTTGGGGATCCATTGGACTTAGTAAGCGAACAGTCCCAAACGCCTTTTTTGTGCTTTCAGTGTGTGTGGCACTGGGAGGTCTAGGAGAGGGTGCATACAGGCTGGGTCTGGGGTGATTTCCCCATTCTGCACTATGTAGCCCAGGATTGGCAACTTCCTGGCGCTGAAGACGCATTTGTCCCTGTTGTATGTTAGGTTCCTTTCCTTGGCTGCCTGGAAGAAGCTTTTTAAATTTGTCATGATCCTCCTGAGTGTGGCCACAGATTGTCACATTGTCTAAGTAGGGGAACACTGCTTTCAGTTGGAACTCATCTACTATTCGGCCCATTTCTCTCTGAAACAGGGACACTCCATTGGTGACACCGAAGGGGAGTCGCAGAAATTGATACAGCCTGCCATCTGTCTCAAAAGCTGTGTAAATGCGATCGCTTTTTCTAATGGGCAGTTGGTGGTATACTGCCTTCAGGTCTATGGTGGAGAACACCTTATACTGTGCAATGTTGTTGACCATGTCTGCTATGCGTGCCATCTAGTTGTGTAAATTGTTGATTATCTGGCTGTAATCCACTACCATGCGCAGTATTTCTCCTGACTTTACTACAACCACTTGGGCTCTCCAGGGGCTGGTGTTCTGCTCTATGATGTCCTCCTATAGTAGCCTGCAGACCTCTGTTCTAATGAAGGCTCTGTCCATCGGGCTGTACCTCCTGCTCTTTGTGGCTATTGGTGTGCATTCTGGGGTCAGGTGTGTGAACAGCAGAAGGGGTTCTATGTTCAGGACAGGCTGCAGTGTTGTTTCTTCGTAAGGCATAGTGGGGGGTGAGGCCCGTTGTGCACTATTGTAATGCTTTCTAACTGGCACTGAAAATCTAACCCCAATAGCACTGGGGCACAGAGGTGAGGGAGTACTAGCAATTTGAACCCTTCGTATTTTGTGCCCTGGATTTCTAGAGTAACCCTGCAAAACTGTTTTACCTTAGCTGCAAGGCTACTGGCTGCTAACAGGATCTGGTGCTCAATCAGGTGTGTGAGGAGGGCAAGGCGGTTGACTAACCCCTGGTCAATAAAACTTTTAGTGCTTCCACTATCTATTAAGCAATTTACCCTCACATCATTAATTTTGATGCACACAGTGGCATCAGATAAATTGTGTGGACTCGCCTGATTCATGCGTAGGGAAGCAAGTCTGGTGTGTCCTTCCATCCGATAATACTTGGCGTCATATTCATCTCCTGAAGACTGTCCTCTGCTTTGTAGCATTTGTCCAAGATGGCCGGCTGCACATGACATTCTTCTTCTTCTGTTTGTCTGTGGAGAAAGAAGAGCTTTCCCGCCTCTCATTAGCATGAGAATGGACTTTGGCTGTGGCCTTGGGGCTTCTGCAGACTTTTGCATAATACCCACGTTTTCCACGGTTGGAACAGACATTTTCTCTGGCAGGGCAGAAGGCTCTGGGGTGCTTTCTTTGTTCACAGGAAAAGGACTTGGGGCCCTCAAGGTGTGCTGCTGCTGTGAATTCCTGTGAGGCACTTTTCTTTTCGTGGGGCTAGAGAGTCCAGCAGTGTGACGTTTGTCCCAGCCCCAGGGTCCTGTGAGTACTCCTCCAATTCTTTCCTGATGCTTTCTAAAGCTTCTGCAATAGTCTCTGCCTCCTCTAGCCCCACCATTCCTTACTCCAGAAATCGATGTCTCGTGTCAGTGGACCGTATGCCCGCAACAATTCTGTCTCTAATAAGATCCTCCGCAAACTCCTGAGCTGATACTGCTTTAAAGTTGCAGTCTCTCGCCAGATCTTTCAGAGAGAGTATAAAGTCTCTGGCAGACTCCCCTACTTTTAGTGACCTGGTCATGAGCCTGTACCAGGAGTGGAGTTCACTATGTCCCTTACTGTAATGCCTCTGTAAAGTGCTCATTGCCTCTTGGTAGGACCTGGCATCCTGTATAAGGGAGTGAGGGTGGTCTCCCAACTGTGCTAATAGCAGCATTAATAATTCTTTATCCAATTCCTCAGCACCCTCCACATAATTCAGAAAGCATCTCTACCAGTGGCCGAAGTGCGTGCCGGCTCCAGGATTTCTGGGGTCGAGCTCCAGCTTGTCTTGTCGCAGCACATGGCTAAACCGCATTCTCTGGTCCCTTAGGTGAAGCAAGGGCGGACCCTGGGGTACTCGGAGTTGCTGGTAGAGCCTTAGTGGGGCTTGTGTCTGCTGGAGGAGTAACCTGGGTGCTTGGGGCTGTTGGCTGAGTCTCTGACTTTGGGACATTTGCAGCGAGCTTAGAGGGGATCCCAGCCATATCGTTAGGTCTCCGTGGTACTGGGGAAACTGCTGCTGGGGGAGTGACGGTAGTGGTGTCTGCTTTCCCTGGCTCTGGAGTGGTCGGGAATTCTGCACATACATGGCGATCGGGAACACGACTCGTGGAGATCCTTCCACCCATGCTTGTAGTGGCCCCTTTCTGATTGGACCGGGGTTTATGGTCAGTGGTGCCTGTACTGGCAAACCCACAGGCAGGCAGGGCTCTTGGCTGTTTCTTACCTGTTTCTTACCAGGTGGTCGGGAATGTGCATTGGAGCAGAAGCAGCTTCCATCCTAGTAGCTATTATATTAGTTTATTAAATTGTACTGACAATAACCACGCCAGCAGTGCGAGTATAAGACAGGTTTAATAAACTAATATCAACACTAAGAGGTCTTGACTCTGCAAGATGAACCTGGAAGGCTAGACTGTAGCTCTGGACTGCTTTATATACAAGGTCACCGGGATGACCCCTGGTGACTTAGTGGTGTAATTACATATCACCACAATCACAGGTAGAGAGAGTTGTGAAGAAAACTTTTGGCATCTCGGCCTTCATAAATCAAAGAATTGAGTACAAGAGTTGGGATATTATGGTGATGTTGTATAAGGCATTGGTGAGACCAAATTTGGAGTATTGTGTGCATTTCTGGTCACCAAATTATAGGAAGGATATCAGTAAAATTGAAAAAGTGCAAAGAAGATTTAATAGGATGTTGCTGGGTCTTCAGAAGTTGAGTTACAGGGAAAGATTAAACAGGTTAGGACTTTATTCCTTGGAGCATAGAAAAGTGAGGGCAGATTTGATCGAGGATTACAAAATTATGAGGAGTATAGACAGAGTAAATGTGAGTAGCTCTTTCCATTGAGATCAGGAGAGATAAATACAAGAGGGCATGGCTTTAGGGTTAAAGGGGAAAGGTTTAGAGGGAGCATTAGGGGGAACTTCTTCACTCAGAATGGTGGGAGTAGGTACGAGCTGTCAACTGATGTGGTAAATGTGGGCTCACTCTTAATTTTTAAGAATAAATTGGATAGATACATGGATGGGAGAGGTCTGGATGGTTACGGAATGGGTGCAGGTCAGTGGGGCTAGCAGAATGATGTTTTGACACAGACTAGAAGGGCCAAATGGTCTCTTTTCTGTGCTGTAGTGTTCTATGGTTCTAACAGAGCACATTTGTGGAGGCCAAACCACATCCTTTCAATTTTACCCAAGGCTCACATAATGTTTAGGTGGCAGACCTGTATGATAGTCACAAGATAAAATTTGTCAGTCTTTACTCTCATAACACAGGTCACTGTGGCTGACTGCAGCAGTGAGACATTGAATATGAGACAACTTCTGGCTGATTTAATGTTACATTGTGGGGCACCCAGACTGCAAGGGGAGTTCTCCACACCAATTCTACACCATCCCCTTGATGAAATTTCTTTTAAGAAAATGTGGTATCAACTGACAGTATATTTCATCATCTGTGGTTTATGAAAGTAAAGACTTGGGTTACAGAGCTCTAATAACCTCAGCTCTCTGTAAGCTAACATCTATCCCAGTCCTTTAATCTTCAACTTTCTAAGTGGGGCACTTTCATATTTTTCAGGTGTTTGAAAAGTGATGAAGAAATGCTCATGTAAACTGAAGCAAACTCTCTTGTGGTCTGCAGGCTTCAGTGAGGGAGACCATTACTCCATAGCTTTTTCTAACATCCATCATCTGTTCTGCAGCAAAGCCTTTTTTAAAGAAACATTCAGCTATACCAGTAAAAAAATCAGTATCAAAGGATTATGGCTTTGACTAACAGAATTGTATATAATTTTTTTAAGCTAGGGAAGCAACAGTTTTCACTGTAATTTGTTGTGACTAAATCAATATTCATTATATACATTTCTACAGAACCTGACAAGCTCCTTCAACAATGGTTAAAGCAATTATATTACTGTGGTTTTATATCACTTACTCCCTAATTAGTATCTTTCTGGAATACATAGTAATTTTCATGAAGTAACATGCAGCTTAGTGCTAATATTTAATGTAGTCATTTGTCATAAATCATTGATTTGCAATTTATAAGCAAATTCATAAACAGTACCTGTATATGTTATTCCACAATTTTACAATATATTGTTTTGCAGGAATTATTATACATTATAAACATTAAGCTTTAATGGCCAACCACCCTCAATAACAATATGTTCAAAAGGTAATTATAGTTATATGGAATGCATTGGCTGCACTTAGAAGTTCAATTAGCCAACAACAAATTGGAAGTTCTTCCCCCTGAGTTCCAATAGATTAGAAAATAGATTATATATGAAGTGCAATCATATTTGCCCAATTTAAGAATGAAATTGGCTTTTAACCCTAATAACCAGAACAAGAATGAAATATGCTAAAAGAAACTAAATGGATTCAGATTTCAGACTTATTGTCAGAATACATACATGACATCACATACAACCCTGAGATTCTTTTTTCCCCCATGGGCATGGTAGAATTACTACTTATTGGTAGTGCAAAAAAATCTGTACACAATGTACACATGTAAACAAATAAAGAAATGCAAACAAATGACTGTGCAATACAGAGAGGGAAAAAAAATAAAGTGCAAAAGTTAGAGTCTGTAAATGAGTCCCTGATTGAGTTTGTCATTGAGGAGTCTGATGGTGGAGGGGGAGCAGCTGTTCCTGAACCTGGTGGTGTCAGTCTTGCAGCACCTACACCTCTTTTCTGATGGTAGCAGCGAGAACACAACGTATGCTAGGTGGTGTGGACCCTTGATGATTGCTGCTGCCTTCTGACTACAGCACTCCCCGAAGATTTTCTTGATTTGTCGGGAAAGTTTCGCTTGTGATGTCCTGGGCTGTGTTCACTATCTTTTGGAGGGCTTTACACTCAGGAGTATTGGTGCCCCAATACCAGACCGTGATGCAGCCGGTCTGCACACTTTCCACCACACAACTGTAGAAATTTGCCGAAGTTTCTGATGTCGTACCAAACTTCCGCAAACTTGTGAGGAAGTAGAGAAACTGACGTGCTTTCTTCATGATGCCAGTAGTGTGTTGGGCCAAGAAAAGATTTTCAGAGATAGTGGCTACTAAGAACTTAAATTTGCTCACCCTCTCCACATCTGATCCCCTAATGATCACTGGATTGTATACATCTGGTTTTCCCTTCCTGAAGTCAACAACCAGCTCCTTGGTTTTAGTGACATTGAGTGCAAGATTATTGTTGATGTACCATTCAGCTAAGTTTTCATTTTCCCTCTTGTATGCTGACTCATTGTTCCTTTTTATACAACTCACTGCTGTGGTATCATCAGCGAATTTGTAGATGGTGTTGTACCAAGCGTAAAGAGAGTAGAGGAGGAAGCTGTGGTGCTCTGGTACTGATGGAGATTGTGGAGGAGCGGTTCTTAACATTCCTTACTGATTGTGGTCTGGAGGTGAAGAAATCAAGGATCCAATTACACAGTGGATGTTTCTGGTTGAGTCCTATGTCCTGATCAGTTTTGAGTGGAATAAGATTCCAGGGCTTCGTGTAGAGCCAGTGAGATGGACATGTTGCTATGATAGGCAAATTGGAATGGATCCATGTTGTCGCTCATGAGCGTCTTCTTGTCCCATGTCAAAGGAATGTCTGTAATGACTAGCAACCCCCACCCCCACCCCCGTCGACAGGTTGATCCCTGACCCCCTTAACTTGCTAATGTCCCCCTCTAATATATGTTCAGGCACCAACCTTGGACACCACATTTGTAATCAGGCAGCATTTGAATGTTTCTTGTTGCAGACCTTTCATTAGAAGACAGAAAAAAAGAGAAAGCAAGCAAGTTAGGCTAGGCAGCATAAAAAGGTGGGTTGTAGAACAAAGGAAATTGTTGCCATAGAGTGAAATAATGCAGCCATTCTTTTCTTTCTTCTTTGGCTTGGCTTCGCGGATGAAGATTTATGGAGGGGTAATGTCCACATCAGCTGCAGGCTCGTTTGTGGCTGACAAGTCCAATGCGGGACAGGCAGACATGGTTGCAGCGGTTGCAAGGGAAAATTGGTTGGTTGGGGTTTGGTGTTGGGTTTTTCCTCCTTTGTCTTTTGTCAGTGAGGTGGGCTCTGCGGTCTTCTTCAAAGGAGATTGCTGCCCGCCGAACTGTGAGGCGCCAAGATGCACAGTTTGAGGCGATATCAGCCCACTGGCGGTGGTCAATGTGGCAAGCACCAAGAGATTTCTTTAGGCAGTCCTTGTACCTCTTCTTTGGTGCACCTCTGTCACAGTGGCCAGTGGAGAGCTCGCCATATAACACGATCTTGGGAAGGCGATGGCCATCCATTCTGGAGACGTGACCTACCCAGCGCAGTTTGATCTTCAGCAGCGTGGATTCGATGCTGTCGGCCTCTGCCATCTCGAGTACTTCGATGTTAGGGATGAAATCACTCCAATGAATGTTGAGGATGGAGCGGAGACAACGCTGGTGGAAGCATTCTAGGAGCCGTAGGTGATGCCGGTAGAGGACTCATGATTCGGAGCTGAACAGGAGTGTGGGTATGACAACGGCTCTGTATATGCTAACCTTTGTGAGGTTTTTCAGTTGGTTGTTTTTCCAGTCTTTTTTGTGTAGTCTTCCAAAGGCGCTATTTGCCTTGGCGAGTCTGTTGTCTTTCTCGTTGTCGAAACTTGCATCCGATGAAATGGTGCAGCCGAGATAGGTAAACTGGTTGACCGTTTTGAGTTTTGTGTGCCCGATGGAGATGTGGGGGGGCTGGTGGTCATGGTGGGGAGCTGGCTGATGGAGGACCTCAGTTTTCTTCAGGCTGACTTCCAGGCCAAACATTTTGGCAGTTTCCGCAAAACAGGATGTCAAGCGCTGAAGATTAAATAGGCAGATAATCTCCTTCATCTATGTAAAGCATTATGTAGTTTGGGAAATGTTGTATAGTCTGCCCTATATGGACATGCCCAACAGGCTAGATTACACAGATGAAAGAAAAAAGTAAGTAAAGGCAAGTAAAAATAACCAGTCCTAGTATAAACAGAAATGAGAGTGGTAACTTTCACCCATTTGAGGGGGAACATGGGCATATGCCATGAGATCCTTTGTGCAGAAAAGTGGCAGACTCCTCAAGATTGTTGGAACAAGGTAGATCTGGTTGTAAAGAAGTTTGCAAGAGAGACTCAAAAGTGTTTACGATGCCAAGACCGAAAATATCATGGCATTTCTGGCTTTGAGCCTTAAATTTGCACAGGCTTTAAAATTTTACCCTATGATTTACACCCTTCAAGTGAGACCAATGAGTCTGTTATTTAAGAATGGGACTCATCAGCAAGTGTCAGTCCTGTTCAAGAACTCACTCCCAAAGGGCTCTGGCTGCCTCTTTGTGAGTGACATCCCACCTCCTCGTTGTCGTTGATGTTAGCAAAGTCGTTCTTTTCCAGTGGCTGCTGTATATGTTGGCTCAGTTGCAGAGCTGACTTATGAGAGTATAGCAAAGGTTGTAGTTATTTGGGACACTGTTTTATCTAGATGGAGGGGGAAGCCAGCAGAGCTGACTGAGCAGCAGAATACTCTTTTGTGGACTCTCATGGCATCAATCACTTGTTCAATCCAAGCACATCTTGTTTACCACATGCCCACAGCAACAGCTGAAAGGACCCCAAGCCTGTTAAATACTGGTAGGGAGTTGGTGAGCTAATTTCCTAATGATTTTGGACCAGCTATTTCCTGATTCAATACAGATGTAAATTGATTCCAATAATTCCATACAGCACAAAAATAACAGGAATTTAAATCTAAACCACCAAGCTCTTCACTTTATTAATCTTCTTGCTGATTTTCAGGCTGCATAATGGAAAGGAGTCTGTTGTACTAGTCATCATCAACAATTGTCATCATAATCTGCTTATTACATATCATGAAATGCTGGAATAAACACCAGCTCAATTAACTGTGAATTTAACTATTTCTCAGCAATGTTGCAAAACTACAAGTCTTGGTCTAAAGCCAGACTGGATTCTGGGATTCCCATTGTATTAAATCTGTGCATTATTCTGCAGTCATATACACCAGCTATTACTCCTTACCTCTCTTTATAGTTGAACAGGCATTGTTGATATCTGGATATTTCAAGAGTAAATGCTGTGTGAGTATTTGCCATATGCAGCTGTAGCCGAGTTCAAAAGAAGATGGCATTTTAATTAACAGTCTTTTAATTACTGTATTTTGTTGTAATTATAGTTAAAAAAATGTTATTTAAAATTATAGCAAATGAATGACAGAGTTTGCTGACAATGGAGATTTTGTGGTTATGGATATATATATAGGTTTCAGCCAGACTTCAGATCCCAATTCATTCCACAAAATAAACCAGGAATTAAGAAAGGGAGTAGGAGGGAAGTGGAGAAGTTATGGGTGATTGTGAATACAATGAAAAATGCCATAAGGATCAATACCTATGAAAGATGCTACAGAATTCAGAAATTGTTACTAACCTCCCTATGAATTTGCAAATGGAAAGGAACATTTCAAATAGGATGGAAGTGGCAACCCAAGTACAAATCGATTAGGATCAACTCAGAAGACACAACTGATGATAATGTATACAAATGCTAAGTAATGAGAATACCACAAGAATGGTGACCATGGAGTTGATGGTGGGACTGAAATGTAGCTTGTCATGTCATGAGTTTTAAGATCACTATTATTCTAAATTCTGAAGGATATAAATCTAATTCCTTCCCTCATATTCAGGAATTATTATTGAAACTCTTTTTGACTGCAAGTAGGGCTGGCAAAGCCCTTTTTAAATAAGGTGAGCACCTTTTCAAATGCCTTCTGAAAATTCAAATATGTGATGTCTAAAGTTTCCCTGTATAAACTCTTCTTGTTAAATCTTTAAAGAACTGGGGAAATGTTACACCGTGCAGTAGTGGACATTACACAACTAGCATTCTATATTATTTTCTAAATTACCGAGATTGAAAGAATGGCTGGTAAAATGGAGTTACATGTCATTGACGTGAACAAGGAATCAGTAAAGATGTACTTGTTCCTGCAAGAAGCCTGTGAGCTCACTGGCTCCAGAGACTCTAACACAATAACCTATTTCATTGTAGCAGCTACAGTAGAGAGGAAGGAGTTGCATTGTCAGAGGCCTCAATTTTCTAATGAAACTGAGAACTATCTGGCATGTCAAATGGAGAGAGAAGATTCCAAGACAACATTTTGCAGCAGAGTTATCGCTGGAGCCCTCGCAACATTGATCAGTGTCCCAATGACATTAAAAGCAAATTGTCTGCTTATCATCACATAGCTCTTCATGGGAGCTTGCTGTGCACAAATTGACTGTTCTATATCCCAAACTAGAACATGTTCAATCTGTCAGCTGTAATCTGTTCTTGATGCACTGAAAGGGACATCAATAACAATGTAACTAACCACAACTTCTTTTCTTTCTCACTCTCAGCTTTTTCAGATAATGTTGCTGAGGGTCTACAGATAAAAGAGAAAAATGGGTGGGGCGACATAATAGGAGAATACCCCAGAAATAATATTCATGTATGGGATGGGGAGAACCTTGCAGGGAATTGCATGGAAAAGGTTGAGGCAGTTCCTTTAAGGCGGATGAAAAAGGAACAGGGTTGGGGGAAAATACTGTGATCAAGTGAACACCAGTTGAGAATCTCAATCAAAATCATCATATGATAATTTTTAAAAATTATAAACGACATATCCAACTTTATAAAAATTATAAACAACATATCCAACTTCTCAATCAGCAATGCAGGAGAATTGCACTTTTAGCCATATTACTAGGCTCATAAGCAAAAGTTGTAGTGTTGACTGACAGCTCATGAAAACTGATGGTTAACGGCAGCAGAAATGTCAGAATGTACAGCCAGAAGGAAGATGGGGTTAGAGGAGGAAAGATGTGTGGCTTACATTTAAATGCTTCCTGAGAGAGTCAATGGTTGAAAAAAATATCAGGAAACAAATAAAATGCCTCTTTTATTAATAAAGAAAATCTTAAGTAGGTGTATGATTTTGGAACCAAGCAGATGAAAATTGTTCTAGATTCTTGTAACTTCTCAATATACAGTATTTTGAGGATGAAGAAGGAAGAATCCATACTTGATTATGGTAGTCCTTGAGTCAATGCTAATATCCTCTGAGAAATTTGGAAAATTATGTTGTTGAATATAATGTATGGAGTGGACAAGGACATCACGATGATCTTGTTATGGATATGAATCATGAATGGCTGGTGATCAATTGGTTACATTTCTGAACCCTGAGGTCATAAACGGATAGATACACAGTGTTCCTCAGCAGTCCAAGGCAGCTTGTAAATTAGCTCCAGTTGTTACTTTGGCTTCACAATTAACCAAAGGCCTAAGCGTACAAAGATAAAATTAAGAAAGCTCAAAGCCTCTTAAATAAACATACCAAATACCAGTCTGGTACAGATTCTACATCCTCTTAAAATGTTTTGTACTTCACTTCCAAACGCAAGTGTTCCAATAACCATCCAAGTTCTCAAGTTCAGAAGTGAAAAGTAAGGACAGAAATCTTAGAATAAAATTAAATAATCTGTCGGTTAAAAACTGCCTGTTGCATTTAATAAAAGATGTACCATTTTAAGACAAAGAAAAATTGCAAAAGAATGCTGTTCTGTGATAATACACAAAATATAAAGTCAGCTCCAAATTTCTAATCGCAAAATTCTTGTCATTTTACTACTATAAAGCTTCAAGGCTGAATAGCATCTAACATATGGTAATCAGTCAAATATTTTGATCTCCTTCCAAACCACAGCAGGAAGGTAATTATTAATGGGTTTATCTAAGTGAGTGCTATTGTGGTTTAGACTGGAGCTAGAATTAACCCTGGATCTATTTCGACTGGTAATTAGTTACATCATTGTGTATATAAATGGGTAGCATGTGATTTCACGTGTTTAATTCTGTTTCCTTTTATTTGACACTCATGTTAAACAAACTGATAAAGCAAAGATATTCAATAATTGGGCAAAGTTATTATAAATATAGGCCTCTAATATATTTTTACCATCGACAATGTCAATTGTACTGCCAAAATAAATAAGGAAATATAGTATTTTGAAAGTTTGACTCAGTGCTAACTCAGTCACAATGAATATATGTTCAAAAATACATGGTTACAAACTTGAGCTCCACAACACTTGCTGCTTATGTGCTTCAATTAAAGACTGGGCTGAAATTTTATGCACCATCCCCATGTCCACACATTTAGCTCATATTCCCAATAAAGAGAATATTAATGCCTGAGACATTTCTTAGAGTAGAAAGGCTCCTTGAGCAGTGAATTACAAGACAAGGTGCATAAAGTCTGTTATCTGGAATTCAAGGAACCGGCAAAAAAAATCACAAAAAATCAATGGGTAAAAAACACAGAAGTTTAAAATTGGTATGCCTCGGCGATAGTTCTCCATTCACACAACATGCAGTCTCAAGCAACCATAAAACTCACATCTGGTATCTACAAATCCCCATAGGTGCTGGATACCAGGGGTTTTACTAAATACTGTATTATATTTATAATTGAAATTAAAAATATATTAAAGATAGAGCACAATAACAGGCCCTTCTGGCCCATTACCCGCACTGCTCAACTGCACCCATGTCACTAATGAACCTATTAATCCTGTACATCTTTAGAAGGAAACCAGAGTACCCAGAGAAAACCCACACAATCACTGGGAAATGTACAAACTCCTTAGAGTCGGCAGGGGATTTGAACCCAGGTTGCTGGGTCTGAAGTAGCGTTGAGCTAAAACACTATGCTATCTTGCTGCCCCTTCTGCCTTCAGAGTTGCACAACAGCCTTACACATGGACTTGTGCTAAATAGATTTCTGGCCATAATTCTCATCCTGCCTTCCATTTGTGTCAAAAATGTCAGTGTTTATATGACCACTATCACAGAATACAAGAACCCACCAACATTTTAAACCATATTCAGGTATCCACCTATTGCATAAACATTAACTAATCACTGTGTTGCATTCCCATCTTCTGCATGCTGTTACCTATCTCAGTGTTCTTACAGAGTGGTTCTCCTGTAATCAGAATATGGCTGGTGCAAGGCTAAAGACCTTCAAGGTGTAAAACTGTTGGTGCCCTCAATGTAAAGGTTAAAACCTCGTGTTTAATGATTTTTGTTAATTTCATGACAGTCCCTTTTAAACAAAATGTTGTTTGTAGTGTTACCATAGTTACTATGACATCATATGTCATAATATCCTGGAGTACGGAAAGTATACTTTCATATTTTGAAGAAGAATATTGAGATATTTTTCTTTGAATTCCTCAATTCATCTTATTTTGTTTGTGTCTTTTATATTTGTTTAAAGTTGAATATCATTATTATTATACAATATGCTTTATTACTCATCATTATGAAAATCTCAATGCAAAGTTATGTAAAATGTTTTATCAATGAATTAAAGCTACTTACAGCTGCAAATATAAAGTTTGATTTATTTGAAATATTAAGTTAGTAATTCGGAATATTGTCACTTACATTTCAGTGAAGATAATATATTTTGAAATTGGGACATGTGAGAGATTGGAAAGTGTCATCTATATTATTATTCAAAAAAAAGTAATACAATTATGAACTTTGTTTGGAAGAAAGCCTGAAAGCACTCAACTTTTTACAAGCAGATTTAAAATCCAAAAGCATTTAAGCCTTAAAAGAAACATTTTGTGAGAAGATTCTAGAAGCCTCAGTTAGAACATGTCTGATTGTACAATTTGAACTTGATCTGAAGCCTTGAAAGCTACCTGTTAGGCTTGAGAGCTAACATAGAGAGCTCTGTTTTGCAGAATTGGCAGGAAGCACAGAAAATATTTTGAAAACAACTGATATGGAAGCCAGTGTGTGAAATGCCACAGAACACAGAGAATTCAGCCAAAGGAATCCTCTTAAAGGAACCATGCAAGATACAAATTTGTTTAAAGTTCCCAGGTTGAACCAGGAAGCCAGGAGAAGCCAGGCTGCAGTGTAAAGAATCCAAGATGCATAAGAAGAAGTCTCATCGGGCTAAAGACCTTGAGCAAACAGCTCCTCTCAAAGAACTGTTTGATCGTGAGTTGAGCCAGCATGGCGGATAGACAACGTTTGGCAGGAGATTGGAGCCAGCCACCAGTGAAGAAGCAGCTTCAACTACCAAGCAAGAAGAAGATTCTGAGAAGGCACTGCAGGCCTCATTAGCTGGTTTACAGGTTAGTGGAACTGAAACAGATGAATGTATGTTGCAAAACCCCACTGGTGTTGTATCGAGTGAAATGCTGAAGATAGAGACTCAATCAGCAATATCTGAAAGTTCAGATGTGAATCCTGATGATAGTATTTCCAAGGTTATGAGTGCAGGAAGATCTTCAAAATCTTCAAAGGCATCTAGAGCAAGTACAGCTTCGCGCGTTTCAAGCATATCAGCTATGCATCTCAAGTACCAGCAAACTTGGCTACTATAGAGATACAACGTGAGTGATTGGAGAAAAGAAAAAGATTATTGAAGAGAGAAAATAAAAAAATAGATCTAGAGGAACAATATGCTATGAAGATGGCCAATGTAAAAACATAAGCTCAGGCTTCTGCAAGATCTATCACTCAAAGTTAAATAACCAAAGGGGTATCACCTAACATTCCAGTAGGTCAATGGGTATCGCAGCCACAAGAATCGAGTATACTCGAACAAGGAGTCAGGGGTGGCGCTGCTAGTGCTCGAATGTCAATGACTAACCCTGTGGAAAGAGCTAGAAAGATTCAATCTTTTCTGAGTGCATAATTTATGAATCTTCCCGAAAGGAGAGCATTTCAACCAGGTTCAACCATGTGAGTTGATCATACTCAACAATTGATGTCTCTTCATGTTGCTGAAGAACCAGCGACAAGTCAAGGATCTTAACCAATGCCATCACTTACATACCAAGGATCCCCATTAAAGCTATCAGTTACAAATCAATGTTGTACACCTATGGCACCAGTTCAAATTCCGCTTGCTCCATTCACCATAAGACAACCAGTTGCAAGCCAGGGTGGACAAGACAATATATTATCACTCATAGCAAAACAAAATGATATCTCCGCTACGTTAGCACAGCAACAAGGTTGATATGGTTTACCTAAGAAAGAAATTCCAGTTTTTAAATGGAGATCCATTAAAATATCTGATGGTCATGAAAATCCTTTGAACATCACATTGAAAGTAATACTAAAAACACCAAAGATTATCTGCATTACCTGGAACAGTCTGCACTCTTTCTGAGAGGATGTTGTAATGCAATAGGAAGCAGTATACGTTTGCAAGAGCTGAATTTGCTTGTTAATTAGTTGATTATTGTAAATAAATTACCTTATAAGATGAGGAAATTATGGAAACCAAAGCTGCAGAACTTAAAATGAATTCTGGAAGGGACGCTACCTTTGAGGATGTTGTGCAATTCTTGGAATGGCATGCATATGTTCACACCATAACAGCATTTGGAAATATTAAGGATACTTCAATAGTTCCTAAAGATGTAAAGGAGTCTAAATCATAATCTCAACAGAAACCAAAGGGAAGTACCATTGTTACTGCTCTGTCATATAAGAGCACAAGAAAGAACAAGGAAACAAGGGAAAAAGAAGATCAGACTGTTTATAAAAGCTATTTGTATTGTAAAGCATAACATGCTTTAGAAAAATGTTCACAATCGGAGAAAAAGTCGTATGATGAGAAATTAATCTTTGTAAAGAAGAATGGAATATGTTTTGGTTGATTGTGTGAAGGACACATCCACAAAACTTGTAATAAATGACTCAGTTGTGATATATGCAGTTTAAAGCATCCCAAGTTACTGCATACTTAATGAAGTAAAGTTGAGAAGGATGTCAAACAATCTGAATCCAAGACTAAAGACACAGTCAAAGAGAATGCTTCAGCTTCGGTTCAGACAGTCTTATTGGGGCTGGTGAAAAAGCTCTCCCAATAGTTCCTGTCCAGGTTAAAGCAAAAAAAAGGAAGCTTCATACTGAAGACCTACACATTTCTTGATACAGGAAATACCGCATCGTTTTGTATTTTGAATTGATGAATAACTTAATCTTCATGGTAAAAGATCTCGCTGAAGACAATGAATGATGAAAGGAACATTGAAACTAATATAGTTTCAGATTAACAGATTGCTGGATTAAATAGCAGTGAATTTTGTGATCTTCCAAGTGTATATACTCAAAAGACTATGCCTGTGAATAAAGAGAATATTCCTTATCAAGATGATATCAAACAGTGGGATCATCTAAAAGATGTTTGCTTACCAAAGATTGATACTAAGATTGAGATGTAATTGGATTAGATGTTCCAAAAGCTCTCGCACCTGCAGCAGGCCGTTGACTATACCATGCTCGAAGCAGTGACCTAACACCAGGAGCTCACAGTCTACACCACCGGCCAAGAAGTTGGCGCTCAACTCAGCAGTATGTGACTCCAGCGCCCCACTCCGGTGGACTGACAAGCAGCAGCCAATCGCGTGGAGCTGGGGAAGCTGCCGCACCTGGAGATGAGAGGGGCTCACTGATTGGCTGCTCCTCAGATAGCACTAAATGACTAATCCCAGGAAGTGGATTGTAATGCCACCAGTCGGGTGGTGTGATGTTGTCAGAGATGGGCTTCTGAGCCCTTTATAAGCAAAGCTGCCAGCACAATAAATCAGTGTTGAATGCACTCCCGTAGTGTGTCTCTTCTTTGAGCGTAATCTCTCCAGCAGTAGCAGCTGCTACAGTGGTGACCCTGATTGGTCCAACTGGCATTGTGGACCTGAAGAATAAGTGACCAGCCTGCAATCAGCACAGTCTCTTTGAAGCTGTCCAGCTTCTGGACATCACAGCCATAGTGTGGTTCCAGCAAACTGAGGCGTAGTTCGCCGTATGAAAGATCACCACTGATGACACCCGCTTCTATGTGGTCGGTGTCCTCAAGCAGGACACGGCAGCACGCATTACTGACTTCCTCCAGAAACCTCCGGAACAAAAAAAGTATCAGGACATCAAGGAGCTACTAACCCAAGCTTTCAGGGCACGAGCACACTGCCCGTCTGCTACACATGGACACTTTGGAGGACAGAGCCCCATCTGCCTTCATGAGCAACATGCTTGCCTTGAATGATAGCCATACCCCTTGTGCTCTATTCGAGCAAATTTTCCTGGAGAGGTTACCAGAAGACATCAGGCTACCCATAGCCGATCAGCTCTCAGAAGAAAAAAGGGACACCTGTGTTTCGTTAGACCACGTGACCGCTTCTCGTCAACATTGGCCTACCAGGAGGCTGCTGGACAGTCCGACCAGCAAGTCTGCCTCCAAGCCTGCAAACCCCAGTGAGCCATATTGTTTCTACCATCAGTGATGGGGTGAGGAGGCCCATCGATGCCAATCATCCTGCGGGTTCCCGGGGAACACCATCGCCAGCCGTTGTTAGTGGCTGCAACGGCTGGCCTACACAACGTCCGGGATACAGTGTCAGGCTGATGCTTCCTGTTCGACATTCTCCCCCCTCCACTTCCGACGCACGCCATCGGAAGGTGGAGGTGCAAATTATGGGCTGCCAATTACTCTTCGATATGGACATGGCACCCGTACTATCCTCCTCCATTTCGGCAACCACCGCTTCACTTGGCGATTTGTTTTAGCACACGTCAACCAGCCTCTCCTGGGGGAGACTTCCTGAGAGCCAACTCCTTACTAGTCGATATCAAAGGCCTTGGGGCTAGTACACGCAAAGACCTTTCAGACCCTTGCACTGGGCCTACACTTGGCAAGTCCAGGCAATGAGTTGACCAAGATTCTATCAGAGCACACTGCCTCCCACCAGATAAACTCAACCTTGCCAAAGAGGAGTTTTTAAAATGGAGGAATTTGGCATTGTCCACCGCTCCAACAGCCCCTGGGCTTTCCCCTCTACATGGTCCCTAAGGCATCAAGGTGTTGGACACGATGCGGGGACTACTTCTGGCTAAATGAAGCCACCACTCCAGACAGGTACCCCATCCCACATATTCAAGACTTTTCCGCTAACCTGCAGGGGGCATGGATATTTTCCAAAATTGACTTAATCTGTGGCCGTCACCAGATCCCCATCCACCCTGAGGATATGGCGAAGACTGTCATTATTACACCATTTGGGGTGTTCAAATGCCTCAGAATGCCCTTCAGCCTAAAAAAAACTTTCAAAGGCTTATGGATGCTGTGGGCAGGGATTTGAATTTTGTGTTCATCTACCCCGATGACATTCTGATTGCAAGCCATGATCGTGCCGAACACACTGCTCACATCAGACAGTTGTGCCACAGGTTAAGTGAGTTTGGCCTGACAATTAATCCAGCAAAATGCTAGTTCAGCAAAGACTTGATTGACTTTTTTGGTCACAGGATCAACTCCCAGAGGGCTATACCACTACCCAACAAGATAGAGGCCAGACGAGCATTCATTGAGTAATTGGTTCAGCGGGCTGCATAGTGTAGACATATTAGGGATAATGTTTTCATAGTGATTAACAAGTCCTAGGAAGGACTGTAATTCCAATTTGTTGGTTGGGTATGGGGCCTTGCAAATGGCTTCTGTTCGCATCCCTTCGTTGTCGATTGTAAACCCAATGTATGTTACTGAGGCGCACATGAAGACACATTTGCCCTTTCGTAACCATTTATTAGCTTGTTGTAGTCTGGTTAAAACCTTTTCAAGATTTGTAAGTGTTCACTGTCGTTTCAGCCCGTGATGATGATATCATCTAGGAAACACCCAACTGAGAGTCCATGTAGTAATTTGTCCATCGTTGCCTGAAAAATCACAGGTGTTGCTGAAATTCCGTAAGGCAGGTGCGTAGGTAAATAGTCCCAGATGGGGATTGATGGTCACATATTCCCTTGATTTTTTTGTCCAATTCTATCTGTTGATATGCTTGTGACAAATCTAGTTTTGTGAATTTTTGCCCTCCATTTAGTGCTTGGAACAATTCTTCTGCCTTGGGATTTGGGTGTTCAGGTATTTTGAGTGATGGATTGATGGTGATTTTGTAATCGCTGCAAATGCGAATTTCACCATTTGCTTTTGGTACAGGTACAATGGGATCTGCCCAATCACTGTATTGTATTGATTCTAATATGCCTTCATGTTTTAGTCTGTTTAATTTAGCCTCAATTTTCCCTTTCATAGCAATTGGGACTGTTCTGGCTTTGAAGAATTTTGGTTCTGCATTTTCTTTTAATTGCAGTTTGGCTTGAACACCTTTGATTTTCCCCAATTCTTATTGAAAACAACTGTGTGGTTGTTGAGGATTTGGTCGAGTTCTGGCTGGGAGGTGTCTGTGTGGTTTACATTTAGTATTGAATCAATTTCCAGCCAGTCTGTGTTGTAGCCAGTTTCTTCCGAAGAGAGCTGGTCCCTGGGTATCTACGATGTAGAGAGAGAGTGTTTTTTGTTGCTGTTGTTTGTATTGTACTTGGACCGTATGTTTTCCAAACTCTTTGACTCTGTCTCCTGTAACAGATCTTAGAGTTATTTCAGTTGTTTTTACTGGGAGGTGTGGTAGCAAGCGTCCTTTTACAGGTAACGGCATTAAGGACACCTCTGGCCCTGTGTCTAACTCCATCTTCGGGGGTGACCATTTATTTTTAGCTATATAAAGATTGCTGTATTTCCTCCATTTATTTCTTGGATGTGTAATATCTCAAGAGCTGAAATTTCAGGCACTTAAAGATCAGCCGTTAAGCTGTTATCATCGTTGCTAGGTTGCCTCTCTTCCTCTAAAATTGTTTTGACTTTAGCTGCTTGTTTATTTGTAGGCCCTGTGCCTGGACTGGGGCCGCCGCCTCCCACTCTCTGCCCGGATCGGGGCCTCCGCCTGCCCCACTCGACCAAGGCCGGGGCCGCCGTCTCCCCCTTGCTCCTGCCCGGATCGAGGCCGCCGCCGTCTACCCTTCGCCCGGACTGGGGCCGGGGCCGCTGTTGCTCTCCCTGTGCCTGGACTGGGGCCGCCGCCTCCCACTCCCTGTCCGGACCGGGGCCTCCGCCTGTCTCACTCGACCGAGGCCGGGGCCGCCGTCTCCCCCTTGCTCCTGCCCGTATCGGGGCCGCCGCCGTCTACACTTCGCCCGGTCCGGGCAGTATGGACCGACCTAGGAGGGGAGGCAGGCCCCTCCAGCCCGGGTAAGAAACCTGCATAGGAGAAGGCCACTCCGATATAAAACCTACGACCCAAGGACCTCGCTGCCACGTCCCAGCTTGCTTGGCCACGGCACATGAACCATGGGTGTAAAGGGTGGGGCCAGTACTGCGTGCACTGCACTCCACCTAAAAGCTCCTTTGCGCAGGCCCGAGGACAGGTCCACGTCCTCCCCCTCCACGTCCTCCCCCTCCACGTCCTCCCCCTCCACGTCCTCCCCCTCCACGTCCTCCCCCTCCACGTCCTTCCCCTCCACGTCCTCTCCCTCCACGCCTTCCCCCTCAAAAGATGCTCACAAACTCAAGCTAGCATGCTGGAACATCAGAACCATGCTAGACAAGGCTGACAGCCACCGACCTGAACGTCGGTCTGCCCTCATTGCACATGAACTCCTCAGACTTGACATCGACATAGCCGCTCTCAGTGATGTCCGCCTGGCAGATGTAGGCAGCCTCCAAGAACGCGGCGCGGGCTACACACTCTACTGGTCTGGCAAGCCTTCGGATGAACGACGCCTATCTGGTGTAGGCTTCATGGTCAAGAGCTTCATTGCCTCCAAACTCGAAAACCTTCCGACAGGCCTCTCGGACCGAATCATGTCCATGCGACTCCCCCTTCAGAACAAGCGTCACATCACCCTCATCAGTGTCTATGCTCCAACCCTCCAGGCGGAACCAGCAGAAAAGGACAAGTTCTACACCGACCTGCGCAACCTCATCCAACGCACCCCTACAGCCGACAAGGTTGTCATCCTGGGCGACTTCAACGCTCGTGTCGGCAAAGACTCAGAAACCTGGCCAGGAATCCTGGGCAAGCATGGCGTCGGCAAGTGCAACGACAATGGGCGCCTCCTGTTGGAGCTCTGCGCAGAACAGCGGCTTGTCATTACAAACACCCTTTTTCAGCAGAGGGACAGCCTTAAGACCACCTGGATGCATCCCCGATCCAAACACTGGCACCTCCTGGACTACATCCTGGTGCGAGAAAGTGACAAACGAGATGTGCTCCACACCAGGGTCATGCCTAGCGCGGAATGCCACACTGACCACCGGCTGGTTCGCTGCAAGCTCAACCTTCACTTCAAACCAAAGCCCAGGAACAATAAAGCCCCCAGAAAGAGGTTCAATGTTGGAAACCTGCAGTCAGACGAAGCGAGAGGAAACTTCCAGGCAAACCTCAAAGCAAAGCTCGACGATGCAACCCGCCTCACGGACCCGTCCCCTGAAACCCTCTGGGATCAGTTGAAGACTACCATACTGCAATCCACTGAAGAGGTACTGGGCTTCTCCTCCAGGAAAAACAAGGACTGGTTTGACGAAAACAGCCAGGAAATCCAGGAGCTGCTGGCAAAGAAGCGAGCTGCCCACCAGGCTCACCTTACAAAGCCGTCCTGTCCAGAGAAGAAACAAGCCTTCCGTCGCGCATGCAGCCATCTTCAGCGCAAACTCCGGGAGATCCAAAATGAGTGGTGGACTAGCCTCGCCAAACGAACCCAGCTCAGCGCGGACATTGGCGACTTCAGGGGTTTCTACGAGGCTCTAAAGGCTGTGTACGGCCCCTCACCCCAAGTCCAAAGCCCGCTGCGCAGCTCAGACGGCAAAGTCCTCCTCAGCGACAAGATCTCCATCCTCAACCGATGGTCAGAACACTTCCAATCTCTTTTCAGTGCCAACCGCTCAGTCCAAGATTCCGCCCTGCTCCAGCTCCCTCAACAGCCCCTAAGGCTAGAGCTGGATGAGGTTCCCACCCTGGATGAGACATATAAGGCAATCGAACAACTGAAAAGTGGCAAAGCAGCAGGTATGGATGGAATCCCCCCAGAAGTCTGGAAGGCTGGCGGCAAAACTCTGCATGCCAAACTGCATGAGTTTTTCAAGCTTTGTTGGGACCAAGGTAAACTGCCTCAGGATCTTCGTGATGCCACCATCATCACCCTGTACAAAAAAAAAGGCGAGAAATCAGACTGCTCAAACTACAGGGGAATCACGTTGCTCTCCATTGCAGGCAAAATCTTCGCTAGGATTCTACTAAATAGAATAATACCTAGTGTCGCCGAGAATATTCTCCCAGAATCACAGTGAGGCTTTCGCGCAAACAGAGGAACTACTGACATGGTCTTTGCCCTCAGACAGCTCCAAGAAAAATGCAGAGAACAAAACAAAGGACTCTACGTCACCTTTGTTGACCTCACCAAAGCCTTCGACACCGTGAGCAGGAAAGGGCTTTGGCAAATATTAGAGCGCATCGGATGTCCCCCAAAGTTCCTCAACATGATTATCCAACTGCACGAAAACCAACAAGGTCGGGTCAGATACAGCAATGAGCTCTCTGAACCCTTCTCCATTAACAATGGCGTGAAGCAAGGCTGTGTTCTGGCACCAACCCTCTTTTCAATCTTCTTCAGCATGATGCTGAACCAAGCCATGAAAGACCCCAACAATGAAGACGCTGTTTACATCCGGTACCGCACGGATTGCAGTCTCTTCAATCTGAGGCGCCTGCAAGCTCAAACCAAGACACAAGAGAAACTTGTCTGTGAACTACTCTTTGCAGACGATGCCGCTTTAGTTGCCCATTCAGAGCCAGCTCTTCAGCGCTTGACGTCCTGCTTTGCGGAAACTGCCAAAATGTTTGGCCTGGAAGTCAGCCTGAAGAAAACTGAGGTCCTCCATCAGCCAGCTCCCCACCATGATTACCAGCCCCCCCACATCTCCATCGGGCACACAAAACTCAAAACGGTCAACCAGTTTACCTATCTCGGCTGCACCATTTCATCAGATGCAAGGATCGACAATGAGATAGACAACAGACTCGCCAAGGCAAATAGCGCCTTTGGAAGACTACACAAAAGAGTCTGGAAAAACAACCAACTGAAAAACCTCACAAAGATAAGCGTATACAGAGCCGTTGTCATACCCACACTCCTGTTCGGCTCCGAATCATGGGTCCTCTACCGGCACCACCTACGGCTCCTAGAACGCTTCCACCAGCGTTGTCTCCGCTCCATCCTCAACATCCATTGGAGCGCTTACATCCCTAACGTCGAAGTACTCGAGATGGCAGAGGTCGACAGCATCGAGTCCACGCTGCTGAAGATCCAGCTGCGCTGGATGGGTCACGTCTCCAGAATGGAGGACCATCGCCTTCCCAAGATCATGTTATATGGCGAGCTCTCCACTGGCCACCGTGACAGAGGTGCACCAAAGAAAAGGTACAAGGACTGCCTAAAGAAATCTCTTGGTGCCTGCCACATTGACCACCGCAAGTGGGCTGATATCGCCTCAAACCGTGCATCTTGGCGCCTCACAGTTTGGCAGGCAGCAACCTCCTTTTTTTTTTATTTTTTTATTTTATTTTTTTTAAATTTTTTATTTTTCACACCATAAATCACAATAGCCATGATATACACTTTTTCTTTTCCACACATTTACAGTGACTTTTTCTCCCTCCCCCCTCCCTCCTCCCAAGCCACCCCCCCATCCCCCCCCCTCTCATCCATTTTAGTTATACAATCTAGGTTGCATTAATTCAGTTAGACAATGTTGTCATTCAACCAAAATACACCAGAAATTCTACTGAGTCCATTCTTTTCTTTTCTTCTCCTTCCATCAACTTAGGTAATGTTTGTTCCCGGTAGGTTTTCGCTATTGTATTTAATATAAGGCTCCCATACTTGTTCGAATATTTCAATATTATTTCTTAAACTATATGTTATTTTTTCTAATGGAATACATTTATTCATTTCTATATACCATTGTTGTATTTTCAAATTATCTTCCAATTTCCAGGTTGACATAATACATTTTTTTGCTACAGCTAGGGCTATCTTAACAAATCTTTTTTGTGCATCCTCCAAGTCAATTCCAAATTCTTTATTTTTTATGTTACTTAGGAGAAAGATCTCTGGATTCTTTGGTATATTGTTTTCTGTTATTTTATTTAATATCTGATTGAGATCATCCCAAAATTTTTCTACTCTCTCACATGTCCAGATTGCATGAATTGTTGTTCCCCTTTCTTTTTTACATCGAAAACATCTATCAGATACTGTTGGGTCCCATTTATTTAACTTTTGCGGTGTAATGTATAGTCTGTGTAACCAATTATATTGTATCATACGCAGCCTCGTATTTATTGTATTTCTCATCGTTCCAGAGCATAACTTCTCCCATGTTTCCTTTTTTATCTTTATATTTAAATCTTGTTCCCATTTTTGTTTAGTTTTACCATTTGTTTCCTCATTTTCCTTTTCTTGCAGTTTAATATACATATTTTTTATAAATCTTTTGATTAACATTGTATCTGTAATCACATATTCAAGGTTACTTCCCTCTGGTAAACTCAAGTTGCTTCCTAATTTATCTTTCAAGTAGGATCTCAGTTGGTAATATGCCAGCGCTGTATCTCCCGTTATATTGTACTTATCTCTCATTTGTTCAAAGGATAAGAATCTACTTCCTGAAAAACAATTTTCTATTCTTTTAATCCCTTTTTTTTCCCATTTTCTAAAGGCAAGGTTGTCTATTGTAAAAGGGAGTAGCTTATTTTGCGTCAATATTAGTTTTGGTATTTGGTAATTTATTTTATTTCTTTCTACATGAATCTTCTTCCATATATTGAGGAGATGGTGTAATACTGGAGAAGTTCTATGTTGTACCAATTTTTCGTCCCATTTATATAATATGTGTTCAGGTATCTTTTCCCCTATTTTATCTAATTCTAGTCTCGTCCAGTCTGGTTTTTCCCTTGTTTGATAAAAATCTGATAGGTACCTTAATTGTGCGGCTCTATAATAATTTTTGAAGTTTGGCAATTGTAAGCCTCCTTGTTTATACCATTCTGTTAATTTGTCTAGTGCTATCCTCGGTTTCCCCCCTCTCCATAAAAATCTCCTTATTATTTTCTTTAACTCTTTGAAGAATTTTTCTGTCAGTTGTATTGGCAATGCCTGAAATAAGTATAGTATCCTTGGAAAAATGTTCATTTTAATACAGTTTATCCTTCCTATCAGTGTTAGTGGTAGCTCTTTCCAATGCTCTAAATCGTCCTGTAATTTTTTCATTAGTGGATTGTAATTGAGTTTATATAATTGGCCTAGATTTTTGTTTATTTGCACACCTAGGTATCTTATTGCCTGCGTTTGCCATCTGAATGGGGATTCCTCTTTAAATTTTGAGAAATCCGCGTTATTCATAGGCATTGCTTCACTTTTATTTACGTTTATCTTGTATCCCGACACTTCTCCATATTCCTTCAATTTCTTATATAGTTCTTTTATTGATAGTTCTGGTTCTGTTAAGTACACTATCACATCATCCGCAAACAGACTGATTTTATATTCCCTGTCTTTTATTTTTATTCCTTTTATATTATTATCTCTTCTTATCGATTCTGCTAGTGGTTCTATAGCTAGCGCAAACAATAATGGTGATAGTGGGCATCCCTGCCGCGTTGACCTGCTTAAGTTAAATTGCTTTGATACATGTCCATTTACTGTCACTTTCGCTAACGGTCCCTTATATAATGCTTTAATCCAATTAATATACTTCTCCGGTAAACTGAATTTTTGCAATACTTTGAACAAGTAATTCCATTCTACTCTGTCGAAGGCCTTCTCTGCGTCTAAAGCAACTGCTACTGCCGGTGCTTTATTTCCTTCTACTGCATGAATTAAGTTAATAAATTTACAAATATTGTCTGTTGTGCGTCTTTTTTTGATAAATCCAGTTTGGTCTAAATTTACCATTTTCGGTACCTGTTCTGCTAATCTGTTCGCTAATAGTTTAGCTATTATCTTATAATCTGTGTTTAGCAGAGATATTGGTCTATATGACGCTGGTGAGAGTGGATCTTTCCCTTGTTTTAGTATCACTGTAATTATTGCTGTTTTACATGAATCTGGTAAGTTTTGTGTCTCATCAATCTGGTTGATTACATCCAGGAGGGGCGGTATTATTAGGTCTTTAAATGTTTTGTTGGGAGTCCATCCTCTCCTGGTGTCTTATTATTTGGTAAATTTTTTATTATCTCTTGTATTTCTACTGTTCCAAATGGTTCTGTTAATTTATTTTGTTCCTCTATTTGTAGTTTTGGTAGTTCAATTTTAGTCAAAAATTCATCTATTTTCCCTTCTTTCCCTTCGTTTTCGGTTCGGTATAATTGTTCATAGAATTCTCTGAAGTTTTCCTTAATTTCTTTTGGATTATATGTAATTTGTTTGTCTTTTTTCCTTGTTGCCAATACCATTTTCTTAGTTTGCTCTGTCTTAAGTTGCCATGCTAGGATTTTGTGTGTTTTTTCCCCTAGTTCATAATATTTCTGTTTTGTCTTCATTATATTCTTCTCCACCTTATATGTTTGTAATGTTTCATATTTTATTTTTTTATCCGCCAATTCTCTTCTTTTGGTTGTATCTTCCTTTATTGCTAATTTTTTTTCTATGTTTATTATTTCCCTTTCCAACTGCTCTGTTTCTTGATTATAGTCCTTCTTCATCTTGGTTGCATAACTTATTATTTGCCCTCTAATGAATGCTTTCATTGCGTCCCATAGTATAAACTTATCTTCCACTGATTCCGTATTTACTTCAAAGTACATTTTTAATTGTTTTTCAATAAATTCTCTAAAATCCTGTCTTTTAAGTAGCATGGGGTTTAATCTCCATCTATACATTCTTGGAGGGATGTCTTCTAGCTCTATTGCCAATAACAGGGGTGAGTGGTCCGATAATAGTCTAGCTTTATATTCCGTTTTCCTAACTCTCCCTTGTATGTGGGCTGATAACAGGAATAGGTCTATCCTTGAGTATGTTTTATGTCTAGTCGAGTAGTATGAGTATTCCTTTTCTTTTGGGTTTTGTTTCCTCCATATGTCCACAAGTTTCATTTCTTGCATTGATTTAATTATAAATTTGGTTACTTTGTTCTTCCTGTTAATTTTTTTCCCCGTTTTATCCATATTTGGATCCAAATTCAGATTGAAATCCCCTCCTATTAGTATGTTCCCTTGCGTATTAGCTACCTTCAAAAAGATATCTTGCATAAACTTTTGATCTTCTTCGTTAGGTGAATATATATTAAGTAGATTCCAAAGCTCTGAATATATCTGACATTTTATCATAACATATCTCCCTGCTGGATCTATTATTTCCTCTTCTATTTTAAATGGCACATTTTTGCTAATTAATATAGCCACTCCTCTTGCTTTTGAATTATACGATGCTGCTGTTACATGTCCTACCCAATCTCTCTTTAATTTCTTGTGCTCCAATTCAGTTAAATGTGTTTCTTGGACAAATGCTATATCTATTTTTTCCTTTTTCAGTAAATTTAGTAGTTTCTTCCTTTTAATTTGGTTATGTATTCCATTAATATTTAGAGTCATATAGTTCAGCGTAGCCATTTTATATTTTGTTTATCTTCTCTTTCCGTTTTTCCATCATTACCTTTCCTCCTTTTCCATTTCTGTTTTCTTATTTTCAACTCTTTACCAGACAACATTCCTACAACATCCAACATTTTCCTTATTCTCCTATTTCTATCTTCTTTATTCCCAATCTCCCCTTCCCCTCCTGAGTTGCCCTTTATCCCTTGTCGGACAACCACATCTCCCCTCTCCATTTGGATTTGCGAATCCACTCGCAAGCGTCAACTGATTTTGCAGTGACCGCTCTTTTCCCCCCACCCAGCCCCCCCCAGAAAAGATTTCGTTTTTTATATGTCACAAAGGTCACTCTTTTAGTTCCCTCCTTATTCTCTCTATTCCATTACCTTCCCTTATTAATTCTTGTCTATACTCTCTATGTTTTCCTCTAATTACAGATACTTTCACATATGCCCATTGTCTCTATTCACTCTTATACCTCTTTACCTGCATACATATCAATCGTGGTCATTTTTACCCTCCTTACCCGTCTTCATCCCTCAGTCTATTTTTGTCTTTACCCACATACATATCAATCGTGATAATTTTTGCTCTCATTACCCGTCTTCATCCCTCAGTCTATTTTTGTAATTGTTCTGCAAATTTTCGTGCTTCTTCTGGATCCGAGAATAGTCTGTTTTGTTGTCCTGGAATAAATATTTTCAATACCGCAGGATGCTTCAGTGTAAATTTATATCCTTTCTTCCATAAAATCGCTTTTGCTGCATTGAACTCTTTTCTCTTCTTTAGGAGTTCAAAGCTTATATCTGGATAAATGAAGATTTTTTGCCCTTTATACTCCAGTGGTTTGTTGCCCTCTCTTACTTTTTCCATTGTCTTCTCCAGTACCTTTTCTCTTGTAGTATATCTTAGGAATTTTACTACAATAGATCTTGGTTTTTGTTGTGGTTGTGGTTTAGGGGCCAATGCTCTGTGTGCCCTTTCTATTTCCATTTCTTGCTGTAGTTCTGGACATCCTAGGGCCTTAGGGATCCATTCTTTTATAAACTCCCTCATATTCTTGCCTTCTACATCTTCCTTAAGGCCCACTATCTTTATGTTATTTCTTCTGTTATAATTTTCCATTATATCTATTTTTTGGGCTAGTAATTCTTGTGTCTCTTTAGTTTTTTTATTAGATTCCTCCAATTTCTTTTTTAAGTCTTCTACCTCCATTTCTGCTGCTATTGCCCGTTCTTCCATCTTGTCCATTTTTTTCCCCATTTCTGTTAAGGTCATATCCATTTTATTTATTTTCTTTTCTGTGTTGTTTATTCTTCTTCTTAAATCATTGAATTCCTGTGTTTGCCATTCTTTAAATGACTCCATGTATCCTCTAACAAGAGCAAGTACCTCCTTTACCTTGCCTTTCTTTTCTTCTTCTATTTCCCTGTACTCTTCCTCTTCCTCTTCTTCTTCCTCTAGGTTGACCATCTGTTGTTTCTTTGCTGCCCTTTCCTCCTCTTCTTTCTTGTTTCCATTGTCTTCTGTGGTCTCTTCTTGCTGCAGGTGTTCTGCAGCTGTCGTTGCCGGCTGTGGAGATCGACTCCCCAGCTGGTCCCCCCTCCCGTCGGTGTGTTTTTTTTCATGCGCATCGCGCATGCGCGAGGAGTCGCGCATGCGCGGTTGCGCACTTTTACTCGGCTCTGTGAGCCATTGTTGTAGTTCTCTTTCTACCGACCTGAGGTAGTGGGGTCTTCTCTCCACAGCGGGCCTCTTCGGACAGGTAAGGCCTTCACCTTTTTCCTCCGTTGTCTTCTCTTCCTCTCTTCTTTCCGTTGATTTTGATTTTTCTCTTTTTGTCTCCATCTTCTTTCCACCTTTATATTCACTTTTCTTTAACTTGTATTTCTGTGCCTTTGTATTTTCTCTTGTTTTTCCTGACTTTTCTGGAGAGGGCTGGAGTTCACCGTCCGGCCACTACTCCATCACGTGACTCCTCCCCCAGCAACCTCCTTTGAAGAAGACCGCAGAGCCTACCTCACTGACAAAAGGCAAAGGAGGAAAAACCCAACACCCATCCCCAACCAACCAATTTTCCCCTGCAACCGCTGCAATCGTGTCTGCCTGTCCCGCATCGGACTTGTCAGCCACAAACGAGCCTGCAGCTGACGTGGACTTTTTACCCCCTCCATAAATCTTCGTCCGCGAAGCCAAGCCAAAGAAAGCCAGTATGAATAGGATAAGAATAGATATTAGAATGTAGGAAGTAAAGTTAGTCTGAATAAGATAAGGGTCTTCTAGCCTTAGACAGAATTAGCAAGTTCTGCATGTAAGAAGTTAGTCAGCCCTGAGGGTCAGGAAGGTGTGAATAAGGACAATGACATGATGGGACACCGACAGGATACCCCCTGGTCCTCCAAGTTCACAGAAACAGCACGTAGGCAGACAGGATTGCCTAATGCCAAACTCATCCAGGAGGCAGAAGAATGTAAGGGGGAGGGTACTTCTATACTGAAATAAACTGTATAAAAGTTGGGTGAGCCCCAGTGTATGTGTGTATTCCCAGGGTAAGGGGAAGCACCCAACTTTGCATTGTTGTATAATAAATGTTCTTTGTTCTCAATTTTTGTCTCGAGCAATTTCTGTGAAGGTACTTCTGTTTCTAACAAATGGGGGCTCGTCTGGGATCCCACTCCCTCCACTGACAGAGTGCCCAACGATGGGGGTAGGTGCACCCCAGCTGATTCAGCTGGACTCACGGACGAAGGGTGACTGGTCAGTGGATGAAGCGAGTGATATCCGAGAAGAGGCATTGAGAACAAACAACGAGAGGACGTTAAGGGAGTGCTCTAGAAATAGCTACTGGATCCTGGTATGAGAAATTTTACTTACCTGTTAGTATGGGAGGTGACAGTAGTAAGGAAGAGAATCCTAAGGAAGGATGGGAAGATCAGATAACCAAGCAAAGTCCGTTAGGATTAATGCTATCTGATTGGGGTGCGGGGAGAACCCGTGGGAAAGACAAACTGACCATGGTCAGGTATTGCTGTCTGGAATGGGTTAAAAGTCCGATAAAAGGGAGTTCGGTATATTGGCCAAAGCTCGGATCCGAGGATGACTGGATGTGTCAGGCATTGAACATCTGGCTCTATCAAAACCAAAGAGATAACATTGAGAGCAGGGAATATGCAGCCTGCTGGCTCAGTGGATCGGTTGATCAACTGGTTTTGAATGAAAAGGAATGCAAGGACAAGAAGGATGAGGAACCTTTTGTCCCTGAAACACAAGGATGGGATGTGTTACACCTTATGCTCCTCCTATGCCTATGCCGGCTCCTATCTTTCCCCTCTCTCCTATGCTCTACCCTTCTGCACCTTCCCCTCCCCCCCCCACAGCTAAAGAAAGGAGAAGAAAGTAGGGGTGGTATGATGACCTGTTCACAAAGTACTAGATTACCACCTCAATTGACAAGAGAGGGAGGAGACTTTGATTCAAAACAGTGTGATACCCTCCGGGAGGGAAGGGCAGAACCCTTTGATTCATTTCCCGGAGAGCAGGAATCTAGACATTATAAAGGAGAGGATAAGCCAGAAATTAACTGGATGAGACCTTTACGGGAAGTTCCCATGGGAGGGGGTCTCGGTTTTGTAAATGTGCCCCTGACTAGTACGGAGGTGCGCAATTTTAAGAGAGAATGCCCAATAAACAGAAAGGAAAGGCTAAGATTTTGATGCAGGCAGTCAAGGAAATCATGGAGGGACAGCAAGAAAAGGGTAGGGGCTGTGTGCCAGCTCCTGGACATTGGGAGGAGCTCCGGGAGTGGGAGAGTAGAGACCAGAGCAGGGGCAAGGGTAGAGGGGAATTCCGGGGACGACGACTGTTCCCGGGACCTCGTGGTAATCCCGGTAGGAATTGGGAAACAGGAGCATTAGTTTGCTACCATTGTAAAAGGAGGGACATTTTAAGAGAGAATGCCCAATGCAAGCCAGGGAGACGCGACCTTACGCACTGATGTGTTGGAATATAGGGGTTAATTAATCATAGAAAATATGTAGAATATATGCTTATGTACTATTCATTTTGTATACATGAATCCAGTACTATGTAACAATTTAATATTTACCTCATGGTGAAGGGAAAGAGTAATGTAAGTAAGGGGCAGCCACAGTATGTAGCAAAGTTGGCTGATTACAGTAGGTTTAGAATTGCCTGCTCCCCAAATACAAAAGAGAGAATAGGTATGAAACAATTTAGTAGGAATGTTAAGGCAAAAGGAGGTGTTGATTAGCACACAGAAGGAGGTGTTGAGTAGAACAGAAGAATATGGCCAGATGAGAACAAAGAAATAATTAGAAATATCTGGGGTATGAATTGATTTCTGATCAAAACAACAGGATATTCTGACCTTGAGGATTAAGATGGGAGCTCTACACCCCAGATAACTGCAGAGCAGGAAATTACGTGATAAATCTTATGCAAGAAATCTAGCAAAGAAAGCCAACTTTTGTTCTGTATGATAATGAAATCTAGCAAAGGAAGCCAACTTTTGTTCTGTGTAAGGTTGAGCTATATAAACTGTAGAGACTGGACAGTAGAGGTCAGTCTTGGGGAATAGCTCACTGTGCAGGTGACCTATGAACTAACAACTGAACCAGAGCTCTGTTAAGCTTTATTCTTATGCTGTGTAATAAACTGATTCTCCTATCACTTAATTTAACGAACACGCTGGACTCAGACGACACATAACTAAATTAAGGGAAGGGTAAAGCCAGAGTCCGACAGATGGAAGCAGATTATGAATAGGGTGGGGGGGGGGGGGGGTCACGGTTCTCAGTCAATACACACCGTGGGGCTGCACGGAGAACCATTTGTAAATTTAAGCATAGGACCCCACAGTGACAAGATGGTATACTCGAACCTTGTATGTCACCTTTTAATACCCCAATTTTACCTGTCCAAAAAAACCAGACGGTACCTTTCGATTAGTGGAGGACTTGAGGGAGCTGAACAAAATTATTCTCACCCGTCACCCGGTTGTACCTAATCCCTATACAATAATGGGTAAAATCGATCCGCATAGTAAATGGTTTAGTGTGATTGACCTCAAAGATGCTTTCTGGACCAGTCCGTTAGCAAGAGAGCAGAGACATGTTTGCTTTTGAATGGGAAAATCCTTTTACTGGACGCAAGAATGAATACCGGTGGACGGTCCTTCCCCAGAGCTTTACAGAATCACCAAATTTATTCGGCCAGGTCTTAGAACAAATATTAGATGAGGCTCCTCGGAGAGAGAATTGTCAGTTGATACAATATGTTGATGATTTGTTAATTATGAAAAAAAACGTACAAATTAGTTAAGCAGTATACTGTTGAAGTTTTGAATTTTCTGGAGAATAAGGGTCTCAGGGTGAGCAAATCCAAATTACAATTTGTTCAATCAGATGTTAAATACTTAGGTCATCTGGTAAGTCAGGGAACTAGGAAAATAAGTCCAGAGAGGATACGTGGTATTCTACAGATCCCACCTCCCAAGAATGCCGAAGAACTTAGGAAATTCCTTGGCTTAGTGGGATACTGTAGAATCTGGATTGAAAATTATTCTAGCCTGGTCAGATTTCTCTATGATAAACTCACGATTCTAGGGGACGAAGCTGTTGTCTGGACAAAGGAAGAGATTAAAGATTTTAACTTGGTGAAACAGCGCCTTATTAGTGCCCCATTGTTGGCTTTACCCAACCTAAATAAGCCATTTGACCTATATACCAATGCGAAAGGAGGTGTAGCCACCGGAGTACTAACACAAGAGAGGGCAGGCTGTAGACAGCCTAGTTGCTTTTCTGTCAAAAGTTTTAGACCCTGTTTGTCGTGGTTGGCCAGAATGTGTGCAAGCCATCGCAGCCACTGCTATTTTAGTTGAGGAAGGACGAAAGATTACGTTTGGTGCCCCAATGATAGTTCACACCCCTCACACAGTCCGCAATACTCTCTTACAACGTGCTGGAAGGTGGCTCACAGACTCTAGAATTTTAAAATATGAAGCGATCCTAATGGATAGGGATGATTTGACCCTGATTACGAATAAAGAACACAATCCAGCAGCTTTCTTCGTTTCTCCAAATTCTGATAATACCATAAATGAGTTAGAACATGTATGTTTAGAGGTAATAGATTTACAGACCAAAGTTAGAGAGGATTTAAGCGATGAGCCTTTACAGGAGGGTGAAAGGTGGTTTATTGATGGATCTTCCCGTTGCATTGATGGCACTCGCTATAGCGGGTATAGTGTAGTGGATGGGAAAGAAGGAGTGGTGATTGAAGCCGGTCACCTTCCCGGTCATTGGTCAGCACAATCTTGTGAATTGTATGCCCTCTGTAGAGCTCTCCAGGGTCTAGAGAACAAGGTGGGCACGATCTACACAGACTCAAAGTACGCTTTTGGTGTAGTGCACACCTTTGGGAAGATCTGGAAAGAGCGGGGAATGATAACTGGAAAAGGACAAAAGTTGATCCATGAAAACTTAATTGTCCAATCTCTAGATGCTCTTCCATTACCTGAGGAAATAGCTGTAGTTCATGTACAAAGCCATCATAGTGGTGTCAGTCCTGAAGCACAGGGGAACAGACAGGCAGATGCAGCTGCCAAACAGGCTGCACTCACGGAGAAAATAGACATGCAGCTGTTACTGCCCACCCCTGGAGTATCCTATTCATTCTATTAAACCTGGTGATTGGGTATTGTAAAAGCATGGCAAGATCACCAACTAAAACCTGTCTGGGATGGCCCCTATTGTGTACTTTTGATTACAGACACTGCCGTGCGAACGAAAGAAAAGGGATGGAGCCACATCCAACGAATTAAACGAGCTGCTGAACCACAGACTAACGACATTAATAATCTACCCTGCACCTGGCGTGCAGTCCTTCATCCTTCTGATCTGAAAGTTACACTACGCCGGGAAAAAGTGCTGTAATGTTGTTTTTACCATTTACTGTATTGTTTACTTGTTGGTTCCCAATTTTTGGGACATCACTAAATTACTCACAATGTATTAAGTCCTCCTGGAATAGGGGCAGCAGAGGTGACAATTATTTACCTTTAGAATGTAGACAGGGCATAGATATAAAGTATAGTCATAGTGAGGTATGGGTTAATATAGGATCCCCACATGGACCAGGGGAACAGAACGGCTCTAGAGAAGTAGATTTGATTTGTATTTTGGCCTCTACAGGTATTAAAAAGAGGAGTTTTAAAGGGATAGCACAAAGAAGATGGTGGGACAATGACAGACAGAATGTTAGTCAGGATTGTACATGTAGCAGAGATAGAGTGAATACATATGCTAATGTTCACAGACAGGCTGCAACTCACAGGTTCAGTGATACTTATGCTGATGTTTGCAGACAAGCTGCAACTCACAGGTTAAGTGACAAGAAACACCCCTCCCCAACTTGGTCTCCTGTAAATCATCCTTTGGGTCACACAGACATTCGGAATGTTAAGAACCACCACTGTAAGGGGAGTTCCAGTTGTAAACGATGTAAGCTGCTCCAGAACACCACAGCTGCTTGGCATTTAAATCGTTTAATCAGACTCCAGCCTTGGAGATCATCACCGAACAGACAGTGATGGCCCTGAATTTATGGGCTGAAGAAAGACGACATATACGAGCCACAGTTCAACAAAACCGCCTGGCTCTCGATTACTCGTTGGATGCTGAAGGCAGCATTTGTGAAAGGCTGGTTAATGACAATGCTCACAACGGTCAGGCAGTTAAAGACACTTCTTCAGGAGTTCGAAAATCTTCCCATGCCCAGGTTCAGACTTGGCAACCTTGGTCTGGTGTGGGATGGACTAGACTTTTTATTGGTAACTGGAGTCTGATACCCACAGCCCTTATAGCAGCTGGACTTGCTATTCTGGCCATTATGGTGCTCCCATGCCTAAAGACTTGTGTGCAGTATTTAATTCATCGAACCCCTCGTCAGAACACTATAACCCAAAGGATGTATGTTTCCCTAATTCTGTCTGATGATGCTGAGACTGCAGTTCATTTACTGACTCGCTGGGAAAAAGACCAGGTTTACAAGTAATACATTCCAGTTGAGAATTCACGAAGCATAGCTAAAAGAAAAGTGAGGATTGTGAGAAATGAGTAACACTGATCTAAAAGAAAAGTGAGGATTGTGAGAGATGAGTAAAACTGATATAAAAATATGAAAATGAGGAAACTAGTATAGATATATGTGTAAAGAATAAAACTGAAAAACCTCACAAAGATAAGCGTATACAGAGCCGTTGTCATACCCACACTCCTGTTCGGCTCCGAATCATGGGTCCTCTACCGGCACCACCTACGGCTCCTAGAACGCTTCCACCAGCGTTGTCTCCGCTCCATCCTCAACATCCATTGGAGCGCTCACACCCCTAACGTCGAGGTACTCGAGATGGCAGAGGTCGACAGCATCGAGTCCACGCTGCTGAAGATCCAGCTGCGCTGGATGGGTCACGTCTCCAGAATGGAGGACCATCGCCTTCCCAAGATCGTATTATATGGCGAGCTCTCCACTGGCCACCGTGACAGAGGTGCACCAAAGAAAAGGTACAAGGACTGCCTAAAGAAATCTCTTGGTGCCTGCCACATTGACCACCGCCAGTGGGCTGATAACGCCTCAAACCGTGCATCTTGGCGCCTCACAGTTTGGCGGGCAGCAGCCTCCTTTGAAGAAGACCGCAGAGCCCACCTCACTGACAAAAGGCAAAGGAGGAAAAACCCAACACCCAACCCCAACCAACCAATTTTCCCTTGCAACCGCTGCAATCGTGTCTGCCTGTCCCGCATTGGACTGGTCAGCCACAAACGAGCCTGCAGCTGACGTGGACTTTTTACCCCCTCCATAAATCTCGTCCGCGAAGCCAAGCCAAAGAAAGCCAGTATGAATAGGATAAGAATAGATATTAGAATGTAGGAAGTAAAGTTAGTCTGAATAAGATAAGGGTCTTCTAGCCTTAGACAGAATTAGCAAGTTCTGCATGTAAGAAGTTAGTCAGCCCTGAGGGTCAGGAAGGTGTGAATAAGGACAATGACATGATGGGACACCGACAGGATACCCCCTGGTCCTCCAAGTTCACAGAAACAGCACGTAGGCAGACAGGATTGCCTAATGCCAAACTCATCCAGGAGGCAGAAGAATGTAAGGGGGAGGGTACTTCTATACTGAAATAAACTGTATAAAAGTTGGGTGAGCCCCAGTGTATGTGTGTATTCCCAGGGTAAGGGGAAGCACCCAACTTTGCATTGTTGTATAATAAATGTTCTTTGTTCTCAATTTTTGTCTCGAGCAATTTCTGTGAAGGTACTTCTGTTTCTAACACATACATACAGTAGGTTTGCAGTTTCTCGCTAACCGCTGAATTCATTACTGGCGGTTGGCTTGGGAGTTTTCCACAAATGAGCAGGGTGGAAGGCACTTGCGGGCATTTACTCCCCAATTCCTGTGGTAATAACACCAAGGTGAGGTGTCCACAGGCTGTTTGCTTGTCTTGGGGCATTGCCTGCTGATAGGGAGTGATGAGATAAGAGCACTAGAGTGACACAGGGTCAATATCGGAGGGGTTGGTTGTGCAGACGTCTTTCCTTTCTTTGCTTTTTAGCTAGCTACAGAATCTCTGCCATTGCTGCTATAGCCCTTGGATCTTCAAATTAACCCTTGGATCCCATAAGAAGTCGCCGACCCTCTTAGCAATGGCCTGGTCCAGGGCACTGACAAGATGGTAATAACAAGTGTTTTCCAATTCGACTTTGTGAAGGTGAAATTATGCTTCAGCCTGTTGGAACCACAGTTCAGGCTCAGCCCATGGCAGGTAAGGCAGTAGCTTCACAGCAATGGCTGCAGTGTTCACGTTTGTCCAAAATTACGTTTTTGGACTCGTCAGGGTCACCAATTTTGGCCACTGGAATCACAGTGGACACGACAAAATAACCACATAAGGTGTTCTTAGAGTGAATCAAACGGATTTACTCTTCACCACTCACGCAACCTTTTAATAGCCTGAATCATGTGCTCGGCACGTGCTGATGTCATCACACACTAACATCACATGGCCAGTTCGATGCCTTCTGGGAGTTGTAATGTTGCCATAGTGCTGCAACAAAATGGCCTTTTATTGGAATCCAGGTCCTTGGTGTTGATTCAAACACTACTGGCTCTTTCCAGTTGCTGTAACTATTTTTTTTAAATGAATAGAAGCAAGAATAGATTTTCCTACAGCAGGATTTCTAGCTGCTTCTTTTGCCTTGTTTAACATTCGATGGTTCCTTTTCCTTTTGATTATTGATAAGAGGCCTTGACTAAAATTCTCCCCCTATAAGAAATGTCTTTCTATCCCCCCTCTCTCCAATAAAATTAAATGAAAATCAAAAGCCACAGACTACGGATAAGCAAGCCTTTGGTGCAAAACTTTTAAAGTTAATTTATATTTATCATATTAAAAGTAACTTTTTAAGTAAATGAAATAAAAAGGAAATTGCATACGCATAAGATGTCAGAAAGGAAGTTACATGGTCAGGCGTGGAACGTGCATGTACATGTGACGTTTAACAGAAGTTGTGTTGGGATTGTACACCAGAATAAACCTGAATAAACTGTGCTTACCATTCCTCTGTTGTGAATTGATTCTTAAAGACACATATACAACAGAAATGGATATAAGAAAGTGGCCAACCAAATAGTGGTAGGAAGCATTCATTTGTGTCCGTATGGTATCACAACTGAGACTGGCTTGAGTACAGTTTCAAGGCCGATGCAGCATTTTGTTTTTGATGTCGGATGTCTAGCAGCACTCGGAGGTCTCAGACACTGGATGCCTTTGTGAGTGCTGGCTTTCGTAACTGGAAAATTGCTGTGGAGGAGTGGGAGAAGCATATCAAGACTGGAAAAGACACTTGTCAATGCAGACCAACTACAAAAGAACAGGTTCCCTCTCTCATCGATGTTCTCAGATTTTTGGTGGAAAAATTGCCTTTATAAGGGAAGATAGAGGCTTTTGATAACGTCAGAGTGGGTTAGTGGACTTTTCCTCTCCTTTCTGGACTATATGCTTAAAAAGGACCCTGAATTAGATAAAATTGTGAAAACAATCCCTTGCAATGCCATGTATGCCTGTCATGACATGCAAAATGAACTCATAAGTACACTCAGCAGTGTGGTGACAGAGACTCTAGTGGAGGAAGTTGGTGACTCCGATTACACCTTGAAAGTAGATGGAACCCATGACCCCACCAGCTGTGAAAATTTATCAATTTTCATTTGATTTGTGAATGAGTCATATGCGGTCACAGGGCGCCTGATAAGCATGGCAACAGCTGGCAAAGGTGACGCACAGATGGGGCTGCTCTGATGTCTGGGAAGCATGGTGGCATCCAGAAGTTACTGCAAGGGAAACTAGGCCAGTAGATATCTTATGTACACTGTCTTAATCACCAGCTACTCTTAGTGGTATTGCATGCAATGTCAGCATAGAAAACTGTAGTGGACTTCTTTCATGTGTGTGATGCCCTCTACAAATTCTTCAAGAAGCCCATATTTGCTGTCCACTATAAGGGTGGGGATCTTAAATGCCTTCTGGAACAGAGATGGACAGGACATCTTGCCAGTGCGTCAGTATTTCTAAAATACTTCAATGACATAACATCTCTTTTGACGAGTGTGATTGACTCTGTGCTGGTCTATAGTGCAGAATGGAGGCTGTGGGCCTGCTGTGTGAGATGACTGAGCCAGTTTCTCATTCATTTCCAGTTAGGGATCAACCAAACAAGCTTCTAGAGAAAGAGGACACTGACTTTATGATAGGTTTAAATATTGTGGCTAGTGCAACAGCTTGTGTACGGAATCTCCATTGTGGGAGGAGTTTAATAAGATGCGGGACATGGCCACGGCTGCCAGCACATCACTGAGACCCACGATTGCCAAACGGAGACGCAAAGCAAACATGGTTATGGATGATTATGCTGTTATGGGAATTACAAGGCACAGGAATAATAAAGATAAAACAGAACTTCAGAGACTGTACTACATCACTATTGATTCAGTGCTTGAAGAGTTAGATCACAGATTTAGCAAATGCAACACACAGTTAGTTAGTGCACTTGATGTAAAGGCTGTGAAGCATATTATGGATCTATCACAATCACCTGTAATTGAGATAGAGTGCAAAGTTACTAAACAGTTTTTCAGTTCACAAAAACAAACACAAGCCAAACAAGGGTGATTGCACCATACAGAACACCTCTCAAAGCACCACACACATCTGAGCGGAATGCATACCTTAGCATTTGGCGTCTCCACAGCAATGTGTAAGAATTCATTCTCCACTCTGAGAAACATATTTTTGGACCACAGGAGCTCCACAAAAGATAGGCTCAGTTGGTTCAGCTAGTGGTTGAGAGGTTTTTTTTCTTTGACTTGGCTTCGCGGACGAAGATTTATGGAGGGGGGTAAAAAGTCGGTACTTAACCTGAAAATGCACAATGAGTGGAAGGACACCATTCTTAGGAGATCAACACCAACTCTTCTAAAGCTAAGCCATGCACTTAATTCTCTTTATGATGCCATCCTTGGCTTTCATGATTTTTATGCAAATATTGAATGATTTTTGGGTCTGTCTGCATTTATTCAGTAAGAGTGGAGTATATAGTCTATTTCAAATGACGTTCTAATGATGTGCCCAGTGCAGTGTGTGTGTGAAAGAGAGAGACTTTGCAGCATGTTTTTAAATTGGAACTGGGTTGGTGAGTTGGTTGTTGATGGCAAAGTCTTATTATCAGCAGCTTGTGTGTGGTTAGAAAGGGAGAGTTTCTGGCCAGTTGGACCCACAACTGAGAGCTGAGACCAAGGGGAAGCCCCTCAATCAACAGAATGGTGAGTGAGGACATGATGCCACAGTGGTGGTAATGGTGTAAATAAAAATGAATATAATATGTATAGTGATGGAAATATATGGATACAGAACTTTGAACCATTTTTCTTTTGAATTTATTGTGAATAAGTTTATGTTTGGTTGAGGTTCAATGTTCATCTTATTTATATAATTGAGAAGATGATGAATATTTCTTTGGCTTGGCTTCACGACGAAGATTTATGGAGGGGGTAAATGTCCACGTCAGCTGCAGGCTCGTTTGTGGCTGACAAGTCCGATGCGGGACAGGCAGACACGGTTGCAGCGGATGCAGGGGGAAATTGGTTGGTTGGGAATGGGTGTTGGGTTTTTCCTCCTTTGTCTTTTGTCAGTGAGGTGGGCTCTGCGGTCTTCTTCAAAGGAGGTTGCTGCCCGCCGAACTGTGAGGCGCCAAGATGCACGGTTTGAGGCGAGATCAGCCCACTGGCAGTGGTCAATGTGGCAGGCACCAAGAGATTTCTTTAGGCAGTCCTTGTACCTCTTCTTTGGTGCACCTCTGTCACGGTGGCCAGTGGAGAGCTCGCCATAGAACACGATCTTGGAAGGCGATGGTCCTCCATTCTGGAGACGTGACCTACCCAGCGCAGTTGGATCTTCAGCAGTGTGGATTCGATGCTGTCGGCCTCTGCCATCTCGAGTACTTCGATGTTAGGGATGAAGTCGCTCCAATGAATGTTGAGGATGTAGCGGAGACAATGCTGGTGGAAGCGTTCTAGGAGCCGTAGGTGATGCCGGTAGAGGACCCATGATTCGGAGCCGAACAGGAGTGTGGGTATGACAACGGCTCTGTATACGCTTATCTTTGTGAGGTTTTTCAGTTGGTTGTTTTTCCAGTCTTTTTTGTGTAGCCTTCCAAAGGCGCTATTTGCCTTGGCGAGTCTGTTGTCTATCTCGTTGTTGATCCTTGCATCTGATGAAATGGTGCAGCCGAGATAGGTAAACTGGTTGACCGTTTTGAGTTTTGTGTGCCCGATGGAGATGTTGGGGGGGGCTGGTAGTCATGATGGGAGCTGGCTGATGGAGGACCTCAGTTTTCTTCAGGCTGACTTCCAGGCCAAACATTTTGGAAGTTTCTGCAAAACAGGACGTCAAGCGCTGAAGAGCTGGCTCTGAATGGGCAACTAAAGCGGCATAGTCTGCAAAGAGTAGTTCACGGACAAGTTGCTCTTGTGTCTTGGTGTGAGCTTGCAGGCGCCTCAGATTGAAGAGACTGCCATCCGTGGGGTACCGGATGTAAACAGCGTCTTCATTGTTGAGGTCTGAATCTCAAAATGGTTGTTTGCGAAAATAGCTTGAGAATTAGAGTAAGGTTGAATTTAAGTTGAAGGTCTTTAAGCTGCAGGTCCAAGTGTAAAAACTAGCATCACTAGGGGTTTCAGGTGATGCCATCAGAGGGGGTGTCATGTGGTTTCATCTCCATGTGTGCTTGTTTGAATCGCTGGAGGGAGGGGGGAGTGTAATGGTGGGCCAGACGGAGGATGCCCATGGCAGGTAAGGCATCACCCCACCCCCACTGAATGAGTACTCAAACAGTAGTTTGTGCCTCCCCCCCCCACCACGGTTACCCTAATGCCCCCTGATTAGATCTCTTCTGACCCTGCTCCAGACTCTGGAAATCTAAAAAGACAAAAACAATTCTTGGAAATATTCTGCAGGTCAGGCTACGTCTAAGAATAGAAAAATAAAGTTAACATTTCAGGTTGGATACCCTTCAAGAGATCTGAAAAGATGAACAAAGAACATGTGAAGCAACAGGAGGGTAAGGAGGAGAGATGTCTCTAAAAGTATAAAACTGGGGTGACCATGAAGATAATGCTGTATACAATGTTATAAGGTCAGTGAACAGAGGAGAGCAATTTGAAAGTGAGAACAGAGAAAAAAGAAAGGCAGGGCAGAAATACAAACCCAAACAGGTCAAGCCGTGCATGTCCTCCACTACTAGGTTAAACTTATTGTCATATGTATCCAGAATGCATTGATGGATATTTTATATATATTGACCATATATTGTCATATTCCAGAGCAGCAGGTGTTGGGTCTGGAGGAGCAGAAAAAAAAGGAGAAAAAAAATCAAGATGAGCTAATCAGATAGAGAAATTTAGATATCTAAAGTAGTCAAATTCAACAGCTCGCTTTTATTCCTACCTTTATAATTGATGGTTTATTTTTTTCATTGAGTATACTGGTAGATTACTTTTTTAAAAAGTTTTTTTATTTTCACACTATGAACCATATTAACCAAAATACACACACATTTCCCTCTGAATATACTCAGTGTCATTTTCTCCCTTTTCCCCCTCCCTTCCCTCCCTCCTTCCCACCCCCTCACTACCCACTAAACGTTCAACATATACGATACATTAAACCCATTAAACAATGTCATCACACTGAAAATAAACAAGAAAATTGTGTCATCTACTTTTACACACTGAGTCAGTCATTTCGTCTTCTTCTCATTCTATCATTTTAGGGGGTGGAGGTCCTCAGTAGGCCCTCTCTGTTGTGTTCCATGTACAGTTCCCAAATTTGTTCGAATAATGTGACTTTATTTTTTAAATTATATGTCAGTTTTCCAATGGAATATATTTATTCACTTCTATGTACCATTGCTGTACTGGCTCTCTCTTCTGATTTCCAGGTTGACATTATACATTTTTTTGCTACAGCTAAGGGTATCATAATAAATCTTTTTTGTGCTTCATCCAGTTTGAGGCCTAATTCTTTACTTCTTATATTACTTAGAAGAAAGATCTCTGGATTTTTTGGTATGTTGCTTTTTGTGATTTTATTTAATACCTAATTTAGATCTTCCCAAAACTTTTCCACTTTCTCACATGCCCAAATTGCATGTACTGTTGTTCCCGTTTCCTTCTTACAGCGAAAACATCTGTCTGATACTGTGGGTCCCATTTATTTAACTTTTGGGGCGTGATATAGACTGTGTAACCAATTATATTGTATCATGTGTTTATTGTATTTCTCATAGTTCCGGAGCATAGCTTTTCCCATATTTCATTTTTTATCTTTATGTTTAGATCTTGTTCCCACTTTTGTTTGAGTTTACAACTTATTTCATCATTCTCTTTCTTTGCAGTTTGATGTACATGTTTGTTATAAATCTTTTAATTATCATTGTGCCTGTAATCACATATTCAAAGCTGCTTCCTTCTGGTATCCTCAGCCTGCTTCCCAATTTATCCTTCAAGTAGGTTTTCAGTTGGTGGTATGCAAACATTGTACAGTGAGTTATACCATATTTGTCCTTCATTTGTTCAAAAGATAATAAATAATTTCCCAAAGAACAATTTCTATTCTTTTAATCCTTTTCTCTCCCATTCTCTAAAGGAAAGGTTATTTACTGTGAAAGGGATTAGTTGATTTTGCGTCAATAATAACTTTGGTGGTTGGTAATTTTTTTTTTTTCCTTTCTATGTGAATCTTCTTCCAAATGTTGAGCAGATGGTGCAGTATGTGGCACCAGTTTTTCATCCCAACTATAAAGTATATGTTCTGGTACCTTCTCCCCTATTTTATCTAGCTCTAACCTGGACAATCTGATTTTTTCCCTTGTTTGATAAAAATCTGATAGATATCTTAATTGTGCTGCTCTATAATAATTCTTAAAGTTTGGTAGCTGTAAGCCCCCTTGTTTGTACCATTCTGTTAATTTATCTAGTACTATCCTCGGTTTCCCCCTTTCCATAAGAATTTCCTTATTATTTTCTTTAGCTCATTGAAGAATTTCTCTGTTAAGGGATTGGTAACGATTGAAATAGGTATTGTATCCTTGGGAAGATATTCATTTTAATGCAATTTACCCTTCTATCAGTGTTAGTGGTAAATCTTTCCAATGTTCTAAGTCATTTTGTAATTTCTTCATTAATGGCTGATAATTTAATTTGAATAGATGGCCTAGATTATTATCTAGTCTAATACCTAGGTATCGGATTGCTTGTGTTTGCCATTTAAATGGTGACTCTTAAACTTTGTGAAATCCGCATTATTCATTTTCAATGCTTCACTTTTATTCGGGTTGATCTTGTGCCCCGATATTTCTCCATATTCCTTCAATTTCTTATGTAATCCTTTTATTGATAATTCTGGTTCTGTTAAGTATACTATGATGTCATCTGCAAATAGACTGATTTTATATTCCTTCTCTTTTATTTTTATCCCTTTATTTTATTTTCTGTTCTTGTCAGTTCTGCAAGGGTTCTATAGCTAAAGCAAACAGTGAGGGAGATAGTGGACATCCCTGCCTAGTTGACCTACTTAATTTAAATTGGTTCAATATATGTCCATTTACTGTCACTTTCGCCAATGTCCCTATATAAATACTTTAATCCAATTAATATATTTCTCTGGTAGGTTGAACCTCTGTAGTACTTTAAATAAATAATTACATTCTACCCTGTCAAAGGCTTTCTCTGCATCTAAAACAACTGCCACTGTTGCTGTCTTATTTCTTTGTACTGCATGGATTAAGTTAATGAACTTACAGATATTGTCCGCTGTTCTTCTTTTCTTAATAAATCCAGTTTGATCTAGTTTTACTATTTTGGTACACAGTCGGCCAATCTGTTTCCTAATAGTTTAGCTATTATCTTATAATCTGAGTTAAGTAGAGATATTGGTCTATACGATGCTGGTGTTAGTGGATCTTTCCCCGTCTTTCTGTATTACTGTAATTATTGCTGTTTTACATGAATCTGGCATGTTTTGTGTTTCTTCAATCTGGTTCATTACTTCCAGGAGAGGAGGAATTAGTAACTCTTTAAAATATTTTATAGAATTCTATTGGGAGTCCGTCCTCCCCAGGTATTTATTTGTTCGGTAGCTTTTTTAATATATCTTGTATTTCCTCTATTTCAAATGGTTTTATCAATTTGTTTTGCTCCTCTTGCAATTTTGGTAGTTCAGTTTTTAGCTAGAAACTCATCTATTTTGTCTTCTTTCCCTTCGTTCTCAGTTCGGTATAATTGCTCATAGAATTCCTTGAAGTTTTCATTCATCTCCGTTGGGTTATATGTAATTTGTTTGTCCTTTTTCCTTGATGCCAATACCGTTCTTTTAGCTTGTTCTGTTTTAAGCTGCCAAGCCAGTATTTTGTGCGTTTTTTCTCCTACCTCGTAATACTTCTGCTTTATTTTCATTATATTCTTCTCCACCTTGTACATTTGTAGTGTTTCGTATTTTATTTTTTTGTCTGCCAATTCTCTTCTTTTTGTTGTATCTTCCCTTGTTGCTATTTCTTTTTCTGTACTTTACTATTCCCTTTTCAGCTGTTCTATTTCCCGATTGTAGTCCTTCTTCATCTTAGTTACATAACTTATTATCTGCCCTCTGATGAAGGCTTTATTGCATCCCATAATATAAATTTGTCTTTCACTGATTCCGTATTTATTTCAAAGTACATTTTAATTTGGTGCTCAATAAATTCTCTAAAATTCTGTCTTTTAAGTAGCATGGAGTTTAATCTCCATCTATATGTTCTTGCTGGGATGTCCTCCCTTTCTATTGCTAATAACAGGGGTGAGTGATCAGATAACAATCTAGCTTTATATTCCATTTCCTAACTCTCCCTTGGATATGGGCTGACAACAGGAATATGTCAATCCTTGAGTATGTTTTTATGGCTACTCGAATAATATGAGTATTCCTTCTCCTTTGGGTGTTTTCTTCTCCAGATATCCAAAAGTTGCATTTCCTGCATTGATTTAACCATAAATTTGGCTACTTTGTTCTTTCTGCTAGTCTTTTGTCCAGTTTTATCCATCTTTGAATCCAAATTAAGGTTAAAGTCCCCTCCTATCAATATATTCCCCTGCGTATCTACAATCTTCAAAAAAAATATCTCACATAAATTTTTGATCCTCTTCATTAGGTGCAAATATATTGACTAAATTCCAGAGTTCTGAATGTATCTGACATTTTAACATTACGTATCTCCCTGCTGGATCTATTATTTCCTCCTCTATTTTGATTGGTACATTTTTATTGATTAATATAGCTACTCCTCTGGCTTTTGAGTTATATGATGCTGCCGTTACGTGCCCTACCCAGTCTCTCCTTAATTTATTGTGTTCCACTTCAGTTAGATGCGTTTCCTGCATGAATGCTATATCTATTTTTATTTTTTCAGTAAATTTAATAGCCTCTTCCTTTTGATTTGGTTATGTATTCCATTAATATTTATAGTCATATAGTTCAACATGGCCATTTCATACTTTGTTCACATCTCATTTCCGCTTCCTCACTACCACCTTTCCCCTTTTCTCTCCATTTCCATTCTAAGTTTTCTTTTTTTGAACGCACTGTATGACAACACATCTAAAACATAAAATATTACAACCACTCCCACATCTAAAATTCCCTTAACCCCAAGTGTCCCCCCCCCACCCCACTCTCTGAGTTGCCCCTTGTGCCTTGCCGGGCAACCACAACTCGCCTCTCCATTTGGACTGTGAACCCGTTCGCAAGTTTTAACTGATTTCGCAGTGACTGTTGTCCTCTCCCATCCAACCCCCTTGAGAAAAGACTTTTATCTTCACATTACAACAAAGCTCCCCCTCTTTTCTTCTCCCCCCCATTTATTTATTTATTTATTATTAATGTCTTTTTTTAACCCTTCCTCTTCCCCCCCCCACCCCTTCTCCCTTACTTCCTTTTTCTTCCCTCCTTTAGTTCTGGTAGGTTACTTTTTTGAAGCACCTTAACTAAAGTGGATTTTAATCAGTAGTCTGTCAGTCCAGACATTTCAATTTTACACAACCTTTTCAGAATTGCATGAAAATTAAGAATACACCCACTTTTAAAATATTTAGCCAAGTGATTAAGTCTAATGTATTTGTTTATGTGAACTGGTTGCATTTTGTGTAGTAGGTTGGCCATCTTACAAATTGACTTGCAATTTAAATTCTGTTTTGTGAAAAAAAAATTGAACTGTTATTTAACTTTATATAGAACTTGGATTTTTTGAATGAGTAAATTTCTTAATCTCATGTACAACTGGAATAAAACAGCAGAATTACTCCTTTATTCATTCACAATAACACTGCAAAATTCATGATCAAATTAAAGGACTAAGATTTTGTTAATCCCCACTACACAGGATCTGTAACTTCTCATCAACAGACCCCAATCATTCTGGATTAGCAACATCATCTCCTCCTCACTGATCACAAACGCAAGGCTGCATGTTCAGTCCCCTGCTCTATTCCCTGCAAACACCACTGTGGTTGGCCAAATAACTGGAACTGATGAGTTAGAATACACAATAGAGATCAAGAATCTGGTTAGGTGGTGCTAGAAAAACAATCACTCTCAATGTCACCAAGACCAAAGGGCTTGTTTAGGAGTGGGGGGGGGGGGGGGGGGAGGGCAGAAGAACAATGTACTTGTCCATATTGATGGGACGGAGGTGGGGAGGGTTAGTACCTTCAATTCCCAAGTCTGTATTTCAGAAGACCTCTCCTGCAGCCAGCACATCGAGACAACAAGAAGGCACACCTACACCTCTACTTTCTAAGAAGTCTCAGGAGATTTGGCATGTGGGAGAAGATGTTTGGCATGGACTAGTAGGGCTAAACTGGCCTGTTTCTGTGCTGTAAATAGTTATATGGATATATGTGTGGTGGTACACCACCGCCCAACTGCAGGGGGAAACGTCTGTACCTGCAGGAGTGTAAGGGGACAGAACAACACCTGGCCAGCTGTCAATCAGTCGGCCTGAATGGATCAAGCCCCATCCGGTCGGGTGTCAATCACCTTCCGGGATATAAGCCTGCGCCTCACTCAGAGTTGCTGCAGCCACAGCCAGCCTGGCTCTATGGAAGTCTTTGTGGATTAAAGCCTGTTGTACAGACTTACCTTGTGTGTGTGTGATTCTGGCTAACAGCGCACCACAATTTAATCCACAAAATTTTCCCTCGGCGGCTATAGAAAAACTCCTGTGCGCAGGGAACCTCAAGGTCAACCCCACGCCACCCAGAAGCCCAGACACGCTTCGAGATCTGGCACCACGAGGTCGAGGCAATCATCGAGGCACACAAGGGCGACATCCTGGACTCTGATCGGAAGAGGTTAGTCCTACTCCTGACAAAACTGGGTCCCCGCACCTTCCAGGTAACCAAAGGCTGCTCCACATACAAGAGCACAATGGACACTCTTGAGAACTTGTACACACCCTCCATGAATGTGGTCTGTGCAAGGTACGTCCTCAACACCTGAGCCCAGCAACCCGGGGAGACGCTGAGTCTTACCTGGGACACTTGCAAGAGTTGGCCCAACCGTGTCTGGCTGAACCCGGGTAGGTGTAGAGGAGGTTGAGAGACTGATCTGGGATGCCTTCATCCGAGGGCTATGCTCGAGAGCCATCTGGCAGAAGCTGCTGGAAGACAACATCTATGCCCTAACCAGGACTGTGGAAGTGGTCCAAACCCCGGAAGCAGCAGCTCTGCATGTCAAAGCCATCGATTCCAGGTTCCCCCAGGCTCCCTCATGGCCCTCTCACACTGCAGCTGCAGCCCCATCCCCAGGCCGAGCTGGGGAGGAGAGCGTCGCAGCGGCAAGTGCCCGGCGCCCCTGTAAGTACTGTGGGTCCTGATGTGGGTCAGATCGACGATCGCACCAAAACTGTTCAACTAGGAACTAGTATTGTTCCCGAAGCGGCAAGAAAGGCCATTTTGCAAAAGTGTGCCTCTCTAAACCTGCCAGCAGCTCAGCAGCCCTCTATGACCTCCCCACCTCCCCTGCGGACCCCCCCACGTGCGCATTCTGGGCGGCGCCTTTGTCCCCATGATGACTTCCCCCTTCCCTGACTTTGACCACGCAACATCCGGCCCCACCAGCGACCGTCACAGCATGTGCCCGAGCATCTGCACCAGCCCCCGCCCTTGCTGCTTATTAAGAACTACAGCGAAGTTACTTCCATCTCACGGTGTGACATCACTTCCAGAGGACGTAATGACATCACTGCCGCCATCCGTGATGACATCATTTCCCCCGGTGCAGCGGACAGAGCTGGGGAAGGAGGCCAGCCACGCAGCGACCCCCCATGTGCCGCCGCCATCTTCGGCCAGGCAGCATCCAACACGGAGGGCCCCCGACGATGTTGAGAATGATGTGGTCAACACGGGCAATGACCAGACCACCCTACCGATCTCCCCACACCTCCGGGTGCCATCAACTGCTGCACGCTGCAGTCAACGACCAACGGCAATGTGGTCAACACTAGCAAAACCAGGCTGCCCTATCGACGCTCCCCATCCTTCTGGATAGTGATGACTCCAATTCCAAGATGGTCCTGGCCACCACCACACTGACCAGGGACATCCCACATGATCTTGGGCGCTCGATGATGGACGAGCAAGTCAAAGGACAGGTAACAAACAGCATATTGGACAGTAGCAGCACCGAGAGCTTCATTCACCCGAGCGTGGCCCACTCCCTAAGGTTAAAGGCCCACCCCACCACCTGCTCGATCACCCTCGCCGCGTACTGTTGGTACCCTTGGGCGCTGCTCAGTCGATAGAACATTGGGAGGGGAGACGTACACAGGATTCAGGCTCCTGGTCATGCCCAAACTCTGCACACCACTCCTCCTGGGCCTGGATTTCCAGAGCCACCTGCAGAGTGTCACTCTTGCCTTCTGGGGGCCCCAACCTCCACTCACATTGCACAGCACGCCAACCTACCAGCCCTGGCCAATCTGTGGCCTCTCCACACTGCACATCACCCCACCGGCGCTCTTTCCACAACTTGCGCTAGGCTGCAAGCCGATCACCGCCAGAAGTAGATGCTATTGCGCTGCAGACAGGATTTCATCAAAGTAGAGGAGCGGCGACTCCTGGCGGAAGGCATTATAGACTCCAGTAACAGTCCTTGGAGAGCTCAAGTCCTAGTGGTCAAAGGGGGAAGTAAGCCGAGGATGGTCGTGGATTACAGCCAGACCATTAATCAGTACACCCAACTGGATGCCTACCCCCTGCCGAGGATCACCGACATGGTCAATGAGATAGCCACTACTGGGTTTTCTCCACGATTGACCTGAAGTCGGCGTATCACCAAATCCCTATCCACCCGAAGGACAAGCCCTATACTACCTTTGAGGTGGACGGGCACCTGTACCATTTCCGCCGGGTTCCTTTTGGGGTCACGAACAGGGTCTCCGTCTTCCAGCGGGAGATGGATCGCATGGTAGACCGGCACAAGCTGAAGGCGACGTTCCCATATCTGGATAGCATCACTCTCTGTGGCCATGACGAGCAGGACCACAATGCTAACCTGGAAAAATTCCTCCAGACGGCCGCGGAGCTGAACCTCACTTACAACAAGGAGAAGTGTGTGTTCAGCACCACCCGCCTCACCATCTTGGGGTACATTGTGGCCCATGGAGTCGTCGGCCCAGATCCGGAAAGGATGCGCCCATTAATGGAGTTACCCCTCCCCCCCATGCTAAAGGCCCTCCGCAGGTGCCTGGGCCTGTTCTCTTATTACTCGCAGTGGGTCCCTCGCTTCTCGGACAAGGTCCGCCCTCTGGCCCAAGCCATAACTTTTCCCCTCCCACCTGAGGCGCAGGCAGCCTTCATCTGCATCAGGCAAGACACCGCGGACGCCACAATGCAGGCTGTAGATGAGGACTCCCCCTTCCAGGTGGAGAGCAATGCCTCCGAGGTGGCCCTCGCTGCTACCCTCAACCAAGGGGGGGGGCGCCCCATCGCCTTCTTCTCCAGGACCCTCCACGGCTCTGAGCTAGGGCACTCAGCTATTGAAATGGAGGCCCAGGGATTGTGGAAGCGGTCTGCCACTGGCGCCACTACCTGGCCAGCAGGAGATTCATACTCCTCACAGACCAGCGGGCCATGCCGTTCATGTTTAACACTACCCACGAGCAAGATCAAGAACGACAAGATCGTGTGCTGGAGAGTCGAACTGGTAACCTACAGCTACGACATCCAGTACCGCCCCCGGGAAGTTTAATAACTCCCCCGATGCCCCCCTCTCACACCTGTGCATCTATACATGACGACAGGTTGCAGGCATTGCATGAGTCCCTCTGCCATCCAGGGGTCACCCGGTTGTACCATTTTGTTAAGCCCCGAAATCTGCCGTACACTATCAGGAACGTCAAGGACATGACCGAGGCCTGTCGGCTCTCTGTGGAGTGTAAACCCCATTTCTGTCCCCACCTCAGGCCTACGCTGTAAAGGCTACTCGGCCTTTTGAGCGTCTCGGCATGGACTTCAAATGGCCCCTGCCTTCCATGAACCAAAACGTCTACTTCCTCTTGGTAGTGGACGAGTACACATGCTTCCCATTTGCAATCCCTTGTCCGGACACCTCCACGGCCACCATCATCAGGGCCTTGGGGCAGATTTTCACCATGTTTGGCTACCCCACCTTCATCCACAACGACTAGTTTCATGAGCGATGAGCTGCGCCAGTACCTGACGGCAAGGGGCATCGCGACCAGTCGCATGACAAGCTATAACCCAAGAGGCAACGGGCAAGTGGAACACGAGAATGGGGTGGTCTGGAAGGCAGTCCTCCTGGCTCTCAGGTCTAAAGGGTGGGCCTTTGAGTACCGGCATGATGCCCTGCCTGAGGCGCTCCATGCCATTTGGTTATTGCTGTGCATGGCTACCAACGAGACCCCTGTTCTCATTCCCCAGGAGGTCAGTGACTGGAATGTCACTCCCAGCATGGCTTATGTCCCCAGGACCAGTGCTTCTGCGTAAGCATGTACGGACACAAAAGGCCAAAGCCCTGGTAGAGCAGGTTTTCGACCTTCATGCAAACCATAACTATGCTTATGTTAGGTTCAGCAGTGGCAGGGAGGACACCATCTCAACCAGGGACCTGGCACCAGCAGGAGCACCCACCACACCACGGCACCCTCCAACCAAGGACGACGCTGACCAGGCATAGATCCCCATCCCCAGGCAGTTATGTGGCACACAGGGCCTCCTTGACCATCAGGGGCCTGCTTCAGCCTTAGGAGATGAACCCACCCCCCACCCATCCAATGTGACCCGCATACGTCGACCCCGGCCCCCCTGGTCACCCCTCCGCGCGGCACCACACCAGCCACACATACCCCTGCCGCCAGCCCCCCCACTTCCCCTCTGACCAGTGACCAGGAGCCAGTCCTACGATGGTCACATAGACCCTTCCGGCCTCTGAATTGTCTCAACCTGTAAATATTGTATGTACATAGTGGGTCGATTCCTTGTTACCGCCCCCCCCCACCACTCCGGTACAATTTTAAAGAAGGGGGTGAATGTGATAGTACACCACCGGCCTACTGCAAGGGGCAACCTCTGTACCTGCAGGAGTGTAAGGGGACAGGACAACACCTGACTGGCTGTCAATCATTCGGCTAGAATGGATCAAGCCCCACCCGGTCGGGTGTCAATCACCCTCCGGGATATAAGCCTGCACCGGCCTACCGAGGCCTCACTCAGAGTTGCTGCAGCCACAGCCAGCCTGGCTCTGTGGAAGTCTTGGTGGATTAAACCCTGTTGTTCAGTCTTCATCTGTGAGTGTCTGATTCTGGCTAACAGCGCACCACACTATGTCATCAAAGAATACTATCAATCATCTACAGTTGATCTGTGAAAAATACACTGACTGGTTGTAACACAGCCTGGCTTGGTTGTTCAAGTGCCCAGGAACACAGAAGTTTTCAGAAGGTAGTAAATATAGCCAGGCCCATCATGGGCTCTGGCCTCCATCCACCAAAGACATCTACATGACCCAACATCATAAACAATCCCTCTCAGCGTGATCACAATCTCTTCTCTCTTTTTCCTGAAGCCTAAAGTCTAGCCCTCTAGGTACAAGGACTGACTTTCTCCAGTTACTTTCAGGCTCTTGAACCTCCCCTTACTGCACTAATCATGTACTCTGCCCCTCAAAAGGATTGTACACATTATTAAAGCATCATCTTTTTTTTCTTGTGAAAAACAAGAAAACAGTTTTTTTAACTGAAAATTATCGATTTTTTGTATTTATTATCTTTTTAATTTAATATATTCCATTGTAGTTTTTTTTTGTTGTTTTCATGAAGTACCTGTTGGTTCCAGCAGGAAAGAATTTTGGTGCATTCATACATTGTGCAATGTATACAACAATAAAGCCGTTGTCATTATTTTATTTTATAAATAATTGGTGAATACAACAAGGACATCATGCACAATATCATAAATGGAGCATTACTGTTGATTTAAGCCACTGAATTGGTACAGATGCATCTTTTTAAATACCTGTTGCCCATATTAAATACAAATAATAAACCTAGGCCTTTAAAACAGCTTAAAAACACAAAAATGCTGGAGAAGTCGACAGGTCTCAGTGTCCTTAGGAAGTAAAGATATATATCTTTATGTCCGATGGACGCTGAGACCTGCTGAGCTCCTCCATCATTTCTGTGTTTTTACTCCAATTGTAGCATCTGCAGGTTTTGTGTTTCATTCCTTTAAAACAATTTGATCACATCAATAGAACACGAGGTGGCAGGACCCGATAATATACCTGGTCGGGTACTGAAGGACTGCACAGATCAACTGACAGAGATCTTCATGGACATCTTCAACACCTCATTGCAACAGACCATTGTTCCCGGAGGGTTCATCCCGGTAACAAAGGGGGTGACAATAACAGGCCTCAATGACAACCACCCTGTAGCACTGACCTTCACCATTATGAAATGCTTCGAGCATCTGGAGATGGAATGCATCAAAGCACACCTCCCAACGATGCTGGACCCATTTCATTTCATCTATAGAAGAAACCGTTCCACAGACGATGCTACTACCTTGTTGCTTCATTCCATTCTGGCCCACCTGCAGAATGACCTATCATACGCCAGGCTGCTGTTCATTGACTTCAGCTCAGCATTTAATATGGTCATTTCCCAGAGACTGGTGGAAAAGCTGTCATTGCTGGGACTCAACACCCCTCTTTGTGACTGGATCCTGGACTTCCTAATGGGAAGACCACAGTCTGTCTGGGCTGGCAGTAGAATGTTGAGCTCCATCACACTGAGCACTGATGCACCTCAGGGCTGTGTGCTCAGCCTGCTCCTGCTTACGCTACTGATACACGACTGCATTGCCAGATCCCGCTCCAACTGTGCCATTAAGTTTGCAGATGACACAACAATCAACAATGATAGTCGCATTACAAAGAAGAGGTGAAAAACCTCAGAAAATGTTGCAAAAGGAACAACTTGAGTCTTAACATGGACAAGGTGAAGGAGATGATCATGGATTTCAGAAAGACCAAGAACAACCACTCCACTAAACATCAACAACTCTGTAGCAGAGAGAATGGAGAGCACCAAGTTCCTTAGAGTTCACTTAACTAGTGACCTATTGTGGACACTCAACATCTCCACATTTGTCAGGAAGGTGCAACAGCAAGTGCACTTCATGAGAAAACTGAAGTAGGCAAGGCTATCAGCCACCATTAAGAAAATGGTGGCACACCCACTGCCGCTGGTGCAGACCAACAGGGAGCAAGGAGTGAAAATATAGTGCTCCTGTGGGGTCCAACATCCAGTTAACTACCCTCAGCTCCGCATAGGCTATGAATGGCTCATTAAAGCAGCCAACGGCAGTTTTATTTAAAATTCTGCAACTACAGGGTCTGCACCCAAGATGGCGGTGCCTCCGACTGGCAGCAGCCATGAGGGGTTGTAGACTCCAGGGGAGTGGAGGACTGGCACAGGGCACCAGAAAACAGGGAGACCACCTCTGTCTCAGAAGAAGAAGCAGAGATTACCCACATGACCATGGCGGTGGGCCAGTGAGGGGTTTCTGTGACTGAGGGACTAGTGCATGCCGCGAGCTGCTGGCGACTTGAGGTGAGAAATTATGGAGGCTGTGGGCTGTTGACTTACACCAGGCTGCAGACTGCTGGAGACTGGCTTGAAACTGGCTGAAGGGGTACCAGGTATCGGAACCGGGATCTGAGGTGGTGCTGAAGGGTTTTTGACTGTGTCAGAAGTTCAAATTTGGAGTACAGGTTTCCAGTGGTTTGGACTGGATTCTTTGTGGTTGTGGAGGCTGTGGAAGAGCTGGAGGCAAATCTACGGACACAGTGACTCTGGAGGGTGGGGTGGGGGGGGATCTCCTTTGTTTCTCTTTCTTGAACTGGAAGAGGCACTTAGGCAATTTCTGCCGATGGCGAATCTTTCTGCTAATGGCGAATCTGTCTGCCTTACAGCAGGCAAAAGCAAATTTCATGTAATATGACACTCTTATTACAATGACAATATATTGAATCTTGAATCTATAGGAGCCCTATCGAGAGCTTCCTAGCCGGCTGCATCAGAAATGGATTGGAGGTCAATCCACAGGACCATAAGAGTGGCACATAGGATCACTGGAGTCTCCCTCCCCCCATCAATGTGATCTACTGGGATCATTGCCTGAAGAGGGTGCTCAAAATCATTTAGGATCCTTTTCACCCTGCACACATCTTTTATCTCTCCCGCTGGGGAAGAGATAGAGGAATATTAGAGCCAACACCACAAGTATTCTTCCCACGGACAGCGAGAATACTGAACGACCAAAGGAACTACTCCCACTATCCATCAGAGACTCTCATATGTACAAAAGAAGATTTATTTGTATAGATGAAATACTTGTTCTGCATCAGTATTGTTTGTCTGTATGGGTGTTATGTCTGGTTGTGTTTTGCACAAAGGACTGGGAACACATTTTGTCTGTGCAATAAACTTGACTTTTCTTGACCATACACAGCAAGCCTTAAATTGGCACTTGTATATTCTGGAAGATGAATACAATAACCCATTTTGTACTCTCATTACAACAATCAATGAATTTAACACATTTTGAAACATTTCAATTCAATTAATAATGGTCTTTAAGGATTTTTTTTGCTGGTCTGATGAAAGGAAAAGATAGGCATTCCAGTGCATAGAGATAAAATTCTTGTCATTATCTCACATCCTGTTCCCAGATATTTTTCCAGAACTAGTAACAACACAACACTATTAGGAACAAGTTAAACATTTACAGGAGAAAACCTTTACACAGATGACAACTAATCTTTATTTCTTCTCATTGCTGAGCTCAGACTCCACCTCTCCCCCCCCCCCCCCTCACCCCCACCAACCTCCACCCTTTACATTGCACAACATCTGGTGATGGTGGTTGGTAAATGACACTTTGCATCTTCTGTTGATGAAAAGCCAAATGTGAGAGCAGCCTCGGGCTGATGCCTCATGATTTCTGTTCATTTTTACAGTGATTCTATTGATCAGCCCTGCTGAGTTTCCAAATTCAATTTGTGGGGATAGACGCAAATCCAGATTCTAATAACCTAAACAGTGTGGAACCTCTGGCCTTGGCAAACATTTCATCGATCATTGGGCAGATACTAATACTAATGTTTCAATGTGGCTACATACCTTGCAAATGTTGAGATTGGTTAATTATAAATCATTTTATTATTACTAATAAAAATAGGTTCAACCTCAGGGCTTGTGTAAATTGTACTGCAAAGATGTTTTTCTCAGCATTTATTGTTACTGACAAAAGTAAATATAAACCAGCAACATTCTACAAAAATTTGTAGAATTAAATTTATGCAATAATAGAGAAGAGGATTGGGGAGGCTTTGGGAAGGAGTTTTATAATTTAGTGCCTGAGCTGTCAAAGGGGTGATTAAAACATGGAGAGCTAAAGGTACAACTTGAGGATATCTGCAGGTCAACCAGTGAATTTTATATAGCACAGTTAAAGATACGTAACTAATGCTTTATGCTTGAGATCCTCATCAAGATATGGAAAAATCTCAGCAGGCAACCGAACAAAAAGGTAAGGGGGGAGGGATGTGGGGCGAAGCACAATCCCAAAGGTAAGTAAGGGAGATTAGAAAGTGGGGTTAACCAAAATCAGAGAAGTCGATGTTAATGTTACTCAGCTGGAAAATGTCCTCTGTAAATTGGAGGAACAACACTTGATTTTCAATATGTGCACACTCCAGTGGGAGAGCATTAACATCAACTTCTCTGGTTTCTGCTGACCTACTCTCCTTTCTCCCAGCTCTCCACCCCTTCCCTCTATTCACCCAGCCATCACTCCTCACCCTGCTTGCTGCTGTGCCCTCCCTCCCTTCTCCATCTATTCCCTCCTGCCTTTGGGACCATGCTCCTTCCCCCTGCCCCTCCCCCTTACCTTTTTATGCAGATGCATGCTGGCATTTTTCCATACCTTGATGAAGGGATCAAGCCCGAGACATTGGTTATGTTTCTTTATTTTTTATGGTATTTAGACTGCAGATATGTAACGGCACAGTCCGTCTAACAAGGAATGTGCAGCAATTTTGAGCCAATTCCTGCCCTGCGATTTATCCTGCAGGACCCCTACAACTTTATGGAGGAAGCCTGCAATATAAATTGTACCAGAAAAATTAGTTGACGGTCATCCACTCTAGTGCACGTCCAACTATCGGGACTGTTGAGCTCAGGTATTTGCAGTCTAAAAAGGCGCCCAGTGTGAACGATCACATGGGCAGTAATTATGTTATTTTTTTACGCAATTTTCCCGACATTGCAGTCTAAAAACCATAAATGCTATATAAAGGACACTGTTTGGCTTGCTGTTTCTCCAGCACTGTGATTTTAGTTCAACCACGGTGTCTGCAGATTTTCGTGTTTTACTTCCAACCTGAGGATATGCTTTGCCATTTAATCATTTAATCAGATGCAAGGATCGACAACGAGATAGACAACAGACTCGCCAAGGCAAATAGCACCTTTGGAAGACTACACAAAAGAGTCTGGAAAAACAACCAACTGAAAAACCTCACAAAGATAAGCGTATACAGAGCCGTTGTCATACCCACACTCCTGTTAGGCTCCTAATCATGGGTCCTCTACCAGCATCACCTACGACTCCTAGAACGCTTCCACCAGCGTTGTCTCCATTCCATCCTCAACATTCATTGGAGCGACTTCATCCTTAACATCGAAGGATTCGAGATGGCAGAGGCCAACAGCATCGAATCCACGCTGCTGAAGATCCAACTGCGCTGGGTAGGTCACGTCTCCAGAATGGAGGACGATCACCTTCCCAAGATCGTGTTATATGGCAAGCTCTCCACTGGCCACTGAGACAGAGGTGCACCAAAGAAGAGGTACAAGGACTGCCTAAAGAAATCTCTTGGTGCCTGCCACATTGACCACTGCCAGTGGGCTGATATCGCCTCAAACCATGCATCTTAGCGCCTCACAGTTCGGCGGCCAGCAACCTCCTTTGAAGAAGACCGCAGAGCCCACCTCACTGACAAAAGACAAAGGAGGAAAAACCCAACACCCATTCCCAACCAACCAATTTTCCCCTGCAACCGCTGCAACCGTGTCTGCCTGTCCCACATTGGACTTGTCAGCCACAAACGAGCCTGCAGCTGACGTGGACATTTACCCCTCCATAAATCTTCGTCCGTGAAGCCAAGCCAAAGAAGATAAATTTTGGAAAAAGCTACATTCACCAGAATTCCTCATTGTGGCATTATCCCAAAGAGGTGGACAAGAAATTCACCCATCTGTTTATTGAAGAAATGAAGATCAGGCATACTCAGCTCTGACTTATAAATTGTATCACATGTATTCTTTAACCCATCAACACCAAAGTGGACCAGTTACTTTTGCTCAATGTAAATAACATTTTTCTCTCTCAGGAACAATCATACACCAAAGCCAGAATTCAAGGAACTGGCAGAAAAATCTTGGAAAATAAATTTTAAAAATGAAAATAAGTAAGAATAAAATAATAGGTAAAAATATGTAAGTTTTACATTGTAAAAGTAAATATTCTCTGCATTAACACATGACCTTTGGTGAAGACAGAAGCAAATATTCAGCCAGTGGTGTGCCTTAGTCATGCTTTGCATGTAGCAGATGTTTGAATAAAGTTGTGCGAAACAGCAATGGATGAAGAGATGGTGATGCTGGTCACCATTGGGGCGACTCTCTTAAAATGTCTCCTTATCCCTGCTTAGTAAGTGTTGCCCTGTTCAGAGGCTTTATGTGTAAAATTGGCAGGTGGGGGGGCGGGGTTTAATTATCTACAATGTTAATGTTTGTCTTTCAGGCAGCTCCATGGAAGGGGAGAAACCTGTTGATGCAGCGACAGTTAAATGTTTTTAAAGAATGTGACTGAAAATAAAGTAAAATGCTTTATATATTAATGAAAGTGATTTGTTCAGTGTAAGTGCAGCATAGTATTTTTATTTATAAACTGTTTATTCTTAATGCAGGTGTATGAGTTAGGCATTGTAAGGTAAGTTGCAAGTAAAACATGAAAATACTTATCCAGCATTTACCAATTCCCATAGGTGCTGGATACCAGGGGTATTATGCTATTTTGATTTGAGAATTTTAATTTACAAAACTACCTGAAGAAAATATTAGAATTTGCTTTTTAAAACCCCACCCCTCAACATGGAGAGAAACTAAATGTTCTAAAACATAATTATCTTTAACAAATTATTTCCATATAAACTTCCATTAATAACATGTCAACTTTAAGTACTAACTAAAGCCAGCACAATATAATTAAACATAGGACATTTATTAAGTTTTTGCTCAAAATATTTTAGAATTAATAGAGAACTCTTTCAAACTATTTTTAATTGTTATTTGATACCCAGTGTGAATGACACTAATTTAATTCGGACAAACTGGCATCAGCCTAAATACAAAATCCTTCATGGTATAAGGAAAACAACCAAACTGGCAGTAAAAGCAAATTCAATATGGCTTCATGTACATGACCTTTCAGACTCAGGCCCTTACCAAATGAGAGAAGCAGAAAAGCAAATAGAGTTTCTGGAAAATTGAAAATAAACTGCAGATGCTTGAAACCTGAAGCAAAATAGAAATTGGTGGAAGCACTCAACAGGCCAGGCAGTACTGCATATAAGGAAAGAGAAACAGAGTTAATGTTTAGGGCCAAAGAAACTTTGCCAAAAGGTTCTGTTGCAGAAGTCTTCAGCCTAAAATGTTAAATCAGCTTCTTTCTCCACAGATGTTGTCTAATTTGGTGTGTTTCCAGCATTTTCTGCAAAATGTTTTCTTTGGTGAAAGTGCAGTGAATGTTCTCTTTATGCTACTACATTTAAGATTTGTACAAAATAGTCAAATCCACATCAATTATGAAATTACATTATAACTTGGGTCTCCCATTCAGACATGTAAACATTCCATGTTGCTATCTTATTTTGACCTTGCACAACATGGACTGCGATTTCAGACACATAATTTCTTGAAAATTTACTGCTTTGTGAAGAACTATTTAAATATTTTGAGAAAGCTAACCATGTATGGCCAAAGACTCAATGTCATACATATATCAGAAGGGTTCCCTCCCCATAAGCCAATCACTCCAGGTGACTTCCAGAGCACTGAATACACAATGCTACAGAACAAGATGACATCCTTGTTGTGGTATCAAAGCCCTGTGATTAAATATTCCAGTACAGATTACTTCCTCCACCCCCCATATTGTGGGGTGTGGGGAGGGGTAGGGGGATGCAATTTGAATTTATAAAAAATGGTCAGAATGAGAGTTTAGTAATTCTGTGGCAAGTGATTCAACTCATGACTCCCAAAGCCATTTCACCATCAACAATCAAATATATGATGCATTTCCTGGCGAAGTGCAGCTAGAAAAATTTGTAAGAACCTTAACACCAAGAAAGGCAATGCAGCACCTTTGGTTTGATTACCACCCCAAACTACCACCTTAACCTTTATCCTGTCAACAGTCGACAGTGGCTGCAGTGTGATTCATCTACAAATTGAATGCAATTACTTGCCAATGCCACTCCAACAGTATTTCCCTAATCAATGATCATTAACCACCAAGGAGAACAAGGGGATGGAAACACCACTGCAAGCTCCCCTCCAAGTTTCACACTATTCTTGCATGGACATACAGTGCCCTTCATAATGTTTGGGACAAATAAACTTTTTATCTTTATTTGCCTTTGTGTTCCACAGTTCTAAATTTGAAATCAAATTTGTAATTAAATTTGTAATCACATGTTATTAAAGTACACATTCCAGATTTTATTCAAGGTTACTTGTAAATATTTTGGTTTGACTGTGTAGAAATTACAGCTCTTTTTTATACTCCTGTCATTTCAGGACACCATAATGTTTGGGATATTTGATTTCACAAGTGTTTGTGAGTACTCAGGCATGCTTAATTGCTTCATTGGTGCAGGTATAAAAGAGTTAGGCTTGCTTCTAAGCTTTTGATCACTTTTGGTGTCTGTCGCTGCCATTTCTCTACATTAATGTTTGCATTCCAGAATTCTGTAGGCTCTTTTAAGTACTTCCTGGCAAACTCTAATCTGGCCATCCTTCCTGTGGCTAACTAGTGGTTAATATCTTGCAGGGCCGCCTCTGTATTTCTGTTCATGAAGTCTTCTGTGGTCAATAGTCATTGATACGTCCACACCTGCCTCCTGAAGAGTGTTTCTGATCTGTCGGACAAACGTTTGGGGATTTTTCTTCATTATGATGAAAATTCTTCTGTCATCAGCTGTGGAGGTCTTCCTTGGAATACCAGTTCTTTTGTAATTACTGAGCTCACCAGTACGCTCTTTCTTTTTAATGATGTTCCAAACTGTTGATTTAGGTAATCCTAAGGTTTGGGTAATGTTTCCCTTATGGTTTTATTCTTGTTTTTCAGCCTCATAATGGCTTCTTTGACTTTCATTGGCACAACTCTGGTCCTCACGTTTAAAAAAGGCAACTACAGATCAAAAGCTGAGAAGCAAACTGAGCTCTCTTATACCTGCACCAATGAAGCAAAACATACCTCACAAACACTTGTGTCGCCAAATGCCCCAAACATTACGGTATCCTGAAATGAGGGGGCTATCCATAAAAAATGCTGTCATTTCTACATGATTAACCTAAAATGTATACAAATAACTTTGAATAAATCTGGAATATTCACTTTAACTACATGTGAATTGTTTGATTACAAATGTAAAACTGTGGAGCACAGGGGCAAATAAAAGAATAAAACGTCTTTGTCCCAAACATTATGGATGGCACTGTGCATTTCTGGTGTCTTATTATTGCTGGGTCTGAATTCTGGACCCCCTGCCCCCCCCCACCCGCACCCAATAGCACCATGAGAGTACCTTCCCCAGAACGACTGCAGCAAGTTTGGAGCAATTAGAGATGGTCAGTGATGGTTCTACCAATGATGCTCAGTTCCCCAAAAGTGAAGACATTTTAATAAAATCATACATTCATATGGGTTTCTTGCTGATGCTCCTCAGTGCCAACAAATAGGTGGTTGAGTTGCAGTGTACATGGACATTGATATTTCATCACTTTGAAATGCCAATTTTTTGGTTAGATGCAGCCCAACTGCAATCAATGAATTTGGCACAAACTACCACCCAATTAGTGTTTTGGCAGTAACTGTGGAAGATTAAATCCTCACAATCTTAGGAGAGTAGAACGTGTTGCAACATCAAATTCCCAACCTGCATTTACTATTCACGTAACATTAAGCAGGCCAACTCAATGACATGGTCTGCCTAATTTTTTGAAATACTTACTCAACATGCTAGTGAAGCAAGAGTCCACTAAATTAAAGGTCTGATTTTTACCCCTTTATTGATATCAAGGCTTTAGCTAAAATTACCCTTTTTCCTTTTAAGTTTCTGTGCAATCATAGATGTCAGTTGCATCCTCAATGTAAACCAAGCTGCTTTTACAGCCAAGATAGTTGTGTCACAAAACACATCTTGTTCTAATCCATGGCCTTCTTTGCTAGCTGTCTTCCAAAGGTTCCATATGAAAACTGGCAACTATGATTCATAGTTTGGCTCCACACAACATTGACACCAACTTACTTGAGTAGTATGAAGTGCACACATGTATGAAGATATTAAGACAGGTCTTCACCAGCTGTCTAATTATTGGCAGCAAAACTGTAGCTAAAAAAAAATACACAGTAATGATACACTGAACTGATTTACTGAGGAGGGCAGAGGAAAGTCAACTCCAGAAATTCATTGCGCAATGCAGGAGAGCCGGCGCTGCGTTTTGCTTGGGCAACGTGCCTGGCTAGAGTAAAAAACTATCAGTTAATTTTAGTAATTAATTTCTTCTTGTATCAGTGAGTTTTATTGCATTGGTTGCACCTATTAAGCTAAAAGCAAGCACTTTAAAAGTCATTCGCATTTTAGGGATCACATGAATCACCAGCTCCATGTTAGATGAGCACAATGCCATATGTTTCAAATCCCCAGTGTGGTAATATGTATTTACACCACTAGGTCACCAGGGGTCATCCTGGTGAATACAGTCTAGTCTTACAGGTTCGTCTTGCAGAGAGACAAGACCTCTTAGTGTACATATTAGTTTATTAATATCTAGAGGGGAACTGGCAACATTTAGAGCCTGGAATCCTTCATTAAAACTGGGAAAGCAAGAGATGCCAATTTTCAGTAGGATAAAAGCATTTATCTTTCTATTGCATTATTAATTGAAAGTATATTTTTAATCCTTCAACTCAACTAATTTGAAATAAACATATTCTAACCATGTTAGCACAGGGGAAAGATTACAGCCCAAACAAAAACCTCACGTACTATTGGCTACATGGAACAGACCTTATTCCAAGCTTCTCTGATACCACCCCCAACCCTTTCCATGTCACATTAATGACTGCATGGGTGCTGCTTCCTGCACCCATGCAGAATTCATTAGTTTTATCACCCTCTGTCCTATTTTCCACCCTGCTCTCAAATTCACTTGCACCATTTCAGCACCTCTCCATTTCCACTTACTCTAAACCCGCCGGCACCCCGTTACCTAACTACACCTCTTCCTACCTGATTCCTGTAAGAATTATCCCTTTCTCTCAGTTTTGCCATCTTCACCACATTTGCTCCCAAGATGAGGCCTTCCATTCCAGGACATGTGAAATGATATTTTTTCAGGAACCCGACCACAAATATTTTGGAGTGGTACCTATTTCTGCTTTCTGAAGCCTGGATTCTTGCTTTCCAGCCATAGTCCGGTCCCTGGTTAAATGATATTGCCTACTTGTTAACATACTACTTGGAAATCAAGAGACACTTCAAGAAGTTAATGGAAATGATATCAGTAAAATATGCAACGTCTCTTGAGAACAGGCAAAAAATCTTTGGTTAGATCTTGGTGACTAGGGATGGTAACACTGTGAAACACTATTCAAACAAGGTCATATTCCAACGAACTTTGAAGACGAAGCTCACCCTGGCTGTGATAGGAAAAAATGATATTGACAATGATTATTTTATTCTCAGTGAATTCTGCAAAACATTTTTCCGATGGTAACGTTAGGGATAGTTCTGAACATTTCAGGTGAAAATTCTGATTTCTTTCTACAAAAACTTGTTTTTATATGGGACCTTTGACATATTTCACAGGTGCAGGGAATAGGAATTTGACACTCAGCCAAAAGAAAGAGACGATAGGACTTACAATTACGGTTTGATAAAAGATACACACGAAGAAGAGAGAAGTGCAGAGGGAAACTTCAGACCTTACTTGCAATTGAAGGCATGTGGTGGAGCAATGGAAATAAAGGTGACACAAAAGAATGAGAGGAATAAAAGAATGCCAGGAAAATCTCAGGAATTTGGTCATGTGAGAAATTTTAATCAAAGCATTAGTAGAATGGAAATTAATGGAGGTGAATAACAACATTCAGTGATAACATAATGTTCTTGGAGAAAGAGGAAAGGATAAGTGGAAAATGGCAGAAAATGGAGCAAGCATGGTCAAGGGCCTTGTCAATTACAATGGACAGAAGTTCTTGGTTAAGCCAAAGAGAAAGGTACATCCAGTGACATGGGGATATGAGAGTGAAGTGGGTCGAGGATCAGCATTGGTGGATCTATACAGTGAAGGATTAGTCCACTTCTGCTACTTCTGTTCCTCACATTCTTTTATGTAAATTCTTTTCCATCAACAGATCAGGTGTGCAACAGCTTGTCCTGGAAAATTCAGTCACTGGAATTGGTCCTTTGGGAAGACAGTACAAAATCAAAAGTCATTCCTAATATATTATCAAGAATGACAAAATTTTTAAAAACTGATGTAGTTGGCTAATTGTTTGTAAATCTGAATCTGACCACTTACTGCTCAGCCTTCCCAGCTGATGAAGGGAGAAGGAAGTGCTATGTCAAACATTGTTAAAGTTGATAAATGAAGTGTCATACCACCCATGATAATAAAAAGAAAAGTTCCAGTAACAAAGCAAACAATGTTATTGCTGCCTATAATCTATGAATAAATATGACGAACGCCATTCCAGGAAATAGCATATTCTTTAGCGTTTACATATTTTTGACATGTATACTTAATCGTACCAATGATGTTCATTTAAGCTAAATCAATGAGACATTATTGCTTTCCTGGCCTCTCACTCAGTCTGGGATAATGGGAAATAATTTGTATATCAAATAAACATGGAAATTTTGCGTCAGGGTAGAAAGCAAATTAACAGTCATGGTTTATGCTTGTAATAACTCAAAGACTCATATCATTAAGTAAATATACCATTTATTTTGGCATACAAGTCAAGTCGTGAAACCCTAAAAATTTCTCGGTGGGTGGGGGGGGGGGTAGACTTTTATGCTAGATATACTGTTGAGGCCTTAAATTCACCAAAAAACCAGATTGACATCAATTTGGCATATGTCAATGTTGGAAGCACCTCCCCACCGCCAGCATTGCCGCTCCCTGACCCCTCCCCACCACTGGGCGCCATCATAACCTCTCCCACCTGAGACTCTGAGGTTGCCGTCGCTGCTGTTGCCTGGTAAGCCAAGGTTCCTGCTCCCGCCAGGAGCACGATGTCACCGCTCCAGCTCTGTGGGCTGTCGGTGTTGCTGCCTGGTAGGTTGAGATTTTTTTTTAATTACTTAATTTACAGCTTTGTACTTGCAATTAGAGTGTTTTAAAAATTTTTGGGTTGCTCTCTAGATTATCAGACAGCCTTAAAAAATGGGGTCGACTTGTATGCTGGATATAACATAAAACCATTAAAATTAGGCTGAAAAAAGGGGGGGAGGTTGATCTATCTACTGATCGACTTGCATGCCGAAATGTATGGTATTTGTATCTGTCCTGAACATCACATCACATTGAAGTAGTACATTTGATAATATGAATAAGTCATTATTATTATTAAACACATGATATAAATGGAGGAATATATGAGAATTTATTATTAGATAGATGAAAAATGAACATTAATATTCTTATGTTGACATCTTCAAAGTTTTAACCTCAGAAGTCTCTGGTATAGTTTCTTTTCTTCCTCATTTATTATTTTCTGCAATAATTACGCAAAAATCATGCAAAAATACAATTCAGTGATGTTCATAGAATTGCATTTCTTCTAGGTTGCAGTGTTTCTCCTTTCTTCAGCTACAAGCTCCCTACTCCACAATTTCCTTCTCTTGGTCCTTCTTCAATAAGTTTGTTGATTTCAAAATAATATGTAACTGTATGTTTTCTTCAGTCACAGGATGAGACAGGGTATTCCAATAGAATCACTGACACATCCTCTAAGTATGACCTAAATATAAAAACATAAATGAAAATCAGAGACTTACAGCATGGATTGCATTGTTCTTTTCAGTTTCATAGGAACATAGGAAGTAGGAACAGGAGTAGGCCAAAAATGGCCCATCGAGCCTGCTCCGCCATTCAATACGATCATGGCTGATCTAATTTATGACCTAACTCCACCTACCTGCCTTCTCCCCATATTCCCTAATTCCTCTATCATGTAAAAATTTATCTAACCGAATTTTAAATATGTTTAATGAAGCAGCCTCAACCACTTTCCTGGTTAGAGAATTCCAAACATTCACTACTCTCTGGGAAAAACTATTTTTCCTCATCTCTGTCCTAAATCTACTCCCCCGAATCTTGAGACTGTGTCCTCTCGTTTTAGTTTCCCCGGCCAGCTCAAAAAACCTCCCTACATCTATCCTATCCATACCCTTCATAATCCTATATGTTTCTATAAGATCTCCTCTCATTCTTCTGAACTCGAGCGAATACAATCCTAGACAATTTAATCTTTCATCATAAATCAACCCCTTCATCCCAGGGATCAACCTAGTAAACCTCCTCTGGACTGTCTCCAAAGCCAGTGTATCCTTCCTCAAATATGGACACCAGAACTGGACACAGTACTCCAGGTGCAGTCTCACCAGTACCTTATACAGTTGCAACATTACCTCCCTACTCCTGAATTCAATTCCTCTAGCGATGAAGGCCAACATTCCATTTGCCTTCTTAATAACCAGGTGCACCTACAACCTAACTTTTCGCGATTCATGCACAAGCACTCCCAAGTCCCTCTGCACAACAGCATGGTTTTTCACACTTTAAATAATATTCAGCTCTTTTATTTTTCTTGCCAAAGTGGATAACCTCACACTTACTAACACTGTACTCCATTTGCCAGACCTTTGCCCACTCATCCAGCTTAACTATATCCCTCTGCAGACTCTCCACATCCTCATTACAATTTGCTCTTCCACTCAATTTGGTGTCATCCGCAAACTTGGCTACACCACATTTTGTCCCCTCCTCCAAGTCATCAATGTAAATGATGAACAGTTGTGGGCCTAACACAGACCCCTGCGGCACCCCACTTACCACTCTCTGCCAACCTGAAACTCCCATTTATCCCGACTCTCTGCCTCCTGTCAGACAACCAATTTTCAATCCAAGCCAATATACTTCCCCGGACTCCACTTTCCTGTAACTTACTGAGAAGTCTCTTGTGCGGCACCTTATCAAACAGTTTCTGGAAATCCAAATATACAACATCAACCTGTTCCCCTCTATCCACCGCACCCAATATATCCTCAAAGAATCCTAACAAGTTTGTCAAACAAGATCTTCCCTTTCTAAAACCATGCAGCGTCTGCCTGATTGAACCCTTACGTTCCAAAAGTTTCACTATTTCATCTTTAATGACAGCTTCAAGCATTTTTCCAACCACAGACGTCAAGCTAATTGGCCGATAATTTCCAGTCTTCTGCCTACATCCCTTCTTAAAAAGTGGCATGACATTTGCTGTCTTCCAGTCTGCCGGGATCTGCTCAGAATCCAAGGAATTTTGGTATATGACCACCAATGCATCAACTATAACTTCTGCCATTTCCTTCAGAACCCTTGGATGCATATCATCAGGTTCAGGTGATTTGTCTGGCTTTAGTCCCATTAGTTTCTCCATCACTACTTCCTTTGTAACAACTATTTTATCAAGGCCCTCCCCAACATTCGCATCCTTAACTCCGCACTTGAGCATGCTGGACGTGTCTTCCACCGTGAAGACTGACACAAAATATTTGTTTAATGCCTCGGCCATTTCCTCATTTTTTGCTACCAGTTTTCCTTTCTCATCCTCCAAGGGTCCTATGTTAACTCTGGCCACACTCTTCTGTTTTATATATTTATAAAATTTTTTGCTTTCTGTTTTTATATTTTGTGCCAATTTACTTTCATAATCCTTTTTCCCATATCTTATTACCTGCTTTGTAACCCCTTGTTGTCTCTTAAAATTATCCCAATCTTCCAGTTTCCCACTGCTCTTTGCAGCTTTGTACACCTGCGCTTTCAATTTTATATTCTCCTTTATTTCCTTTGTTAACCACAGTTGATTTTTTCCTCCCTTGCTGTCCTTTTTCCTGACCGGAATATATTTTTGTTGAGCATTACAAAATATTTCTTTGAAAATCTTCCACTGTTCCTCAATTGTTTCATCAATTAGCCTGTGCTCCCAGTCTACTCTGCCCAATTCTTCCCTCATCCTATGGTAGTCACTCCTGTTTAAGCATAATATATTAGTTTTAGATCTAACTATTTCCCCTTCCATCTGAATGAGAAATTCAATCATACTATGATCGCTATTTCCCAGATGGTCTCTGACTATTACATCATTTACTCTACCTATCTCATTGCACAACACTAGATCCATGAGAACATTTTCTCTTGTGGATTCCTTAACATGCTGCTCAAGAAAGGTATCGTGGATGCATTCTATGAAGTCCTCTTCCAGACTCCCATGACCAACTTGATTTTCCCAATCTATGTGGAAGTTAAAGTCCCCCATGACGACTGCCGTATCATTATTACATGCCTCACTTATCTCTCTATTTATTTCTTGTGCCACTAAACTATTGTTATATGGTGGGCAATAGATAACACCCACCAATAATTTTTTTCCCTTTGTTATTCTTTATCTCTACCCAAATGGACTCAACATCATGCTCTTTAGATCTTGTATCATTCCTCACTGCCTGGAGCTCATCTTTGATTAAGAATGCAACTCCACCTCCCTTACCATCCTGTCTATCTCTTTGCACCACCTGATACCCTTGAAAGTTTAATTCCCATTTAGGGTCACCTTGTAGCCATGTTTCTGTGATGGCTACCAAATCATAGGCATGGGTACCGATTTGCGCCTCAAGTTCACTAACCTTATTTCTAATACTGCGGGCATTCAGATAAAGTGCCCTTATGCTCTTTGTCCTTTTAATATCTAGTGACTTCTGTAACCTTTTCTTTTGATTTTTCTGCCCACTATTTTTCTTTGTAATTTTCTTAACACTATCATTGACCCGAAAACTCACTGCACCATCTGCTTTTTTACTTTCTCCTCCCAACATTACTTTTCCTATTTTACTTTTCATGGCCATTACTTTATCTTCCCTACCCTTTTTCCTATCATTCTGGTTCCCATACCCTTGTCAAATTAGTTTAAACCTTGCCCCACTGCTGTACCAAACATACTTGCCAAAATTTTGACACCTTTTGGATTTAGGTGCAACCCGTCCCTTTTGTAAAGATCATGCCTTCCCCAAAAGAGATCCCAATGATCCAAGAAGCCAAATCCTTGCCTTGTACACCAGCACGTCAGCCACACATTCATTTTCCTTATCCTTACATTCTTTTCATCACTTGCATTTGGAACAGGTAATAATCCTGAGATCACCACCCTAGCGTTCCTGTCTTTCAGCTTTCGTCCCAGCTCACTGTAATCCCTTTTCATTACCTCCTCCCTTTTCTTGTCAATGTCGTTTGTACCCACATGTACCAAGACATCAGGCTGCTCTCCCTCTCCTCTCAAAATATTTTGGACCCGATTTGTGATATCTCGTACCCTTGCACCAGGGAGGCAGCACACCATGTGGGTATACTTATCTGGCTCACAGAACCTCCTGTCTGTACCCCTGACAATGGAGTCCCCAATAACTACTGCATTTCTCCTTTTCCTTTTCTTTTGCACCACTCTGCCAGGTTCATTGCCATTGATCTGGTGCCCGTGGTCATCTTCTGTCCAGTCATCTCCCTCAACAGAATCCAACACAACATAACTGTTGATAGTCACTGGTGTGCTCTCCATTTTTCTCGCTTTTTTCTTTCCCCCCCCTGACGGTTTCCCACTTACCTGACACAGGTTCTGGAGTATTTATCGCCCTGAAACTTGAGTCGATTAACTCCTCACTCTCCCTTACAAGCCTTCTTGCATCAGCTGTGTAGCACATGGAGGATCCTGGATGCAAACACCAACATCCAACGATACACACTTTGTTGTGCTTGGAAGAGTATTCCGTTTGGTAGGTTCACAGGGAAAGAAGTCTGACCACAAGTGTTACAATCACACGTAACTTTAATGAATACACAGAACATCAAATGATACTCAATTACTATATTACTAAACACTATATAGACATTTACATCAGACCCAGGTTGGACTCAGATTCTAGTCGCCACCTATACTTTACACACTCACACATATGTACACACTCTACAGACAGGGACTTTCGCACACACTCCCTGTTCCCTGTACCAATGGGGGAGGGGAGGTGCAACTCTCTGCAACCGCTGATCTATCACAGCACCATGGCTCAGCTTAAGTGTAGTGCACACCTTACCTGCGACACTTCCAGCGATATCCACAGTGAAACGATGTCGGGGGTTTGGACCATGAGGCAGAGAGTAAGAACAAGCTATGCATTGATGTTTTATACAGTTCTGACCTCTGGTGATTTAAATTAACCAACAGCAATGTGTGCACTAAGGGGTGGCCAGAGTCCAAACTTGATTGACAGGTGATGTGACTTCAGAATAAGTTTCAGATAGGGAGAACACGAGACCACCCTCAATCCACAATATTCTAGACAGGGAGGTCGGCCACGTGTTTCTCTACAATCCACATATAACATACTTCCACAATATTCTTTCTTACTAGAGAAGCCCATGCCTTTCACAAGCATTTCTAGAGAGAGGGTTTCAAAGAACATATGAGATCTGCCTAACTATGTAACTTAAAAGGAAACTAATGAATGAGTCCATTTTAAGTTAGTTTCTTACTCAGTCACCTTCAGACTCTTTCCTACTTCATCTATGGGATGATCCACAAGTTTGCAAATCTTTCTCCACCAGATTTCCCCCATCCACTAATCACGCAAAATCTTATCCACCCATGCCAACTGGTGATAATGACACCATGACCCACTGACCATCACTTTATCTAGTGTTTGCAGGCACCACCTCCACACCATCACCAACAATCAAAGCAACCAATACTAAACCTGGCTCACATTTCCAATCCAAATCTTGTGGAATTTTAGCTCCTAATTTTTTAAATGTTATAATGCACCCCCTTTTCTTAACTTTACATTAATTATTTTTCTTTGGCTTGGCTTCGCAGACGAAGATTTATGGAGGGGGTAAATGTCCACGTCAGCTGCAGGCTCATTTGTGGCTGACAAGTCCGATGCGGGACAGGCAGACACGGTTGCAGCAGTTGCAGGGGAAAATTGGTTGGTTGGGGTTCGGTGTTGGGTTTTTCCTCCTTTGCCTTTTGTCAGTGAGGTGGGCTCTGCGGTCTTCTTCAAAGGAGGTTGCTGCCCGCCGAACTGTGAGGCGCCAAGATGTACGGTTTGAGGCGATATCAGCCCACTGGCGGTGGTCAATGTGGCAGGCACCAAGAGATTTCTTTAGGCAGTCCTTGTACCTCTTCTTTGGTGCACCTCTGTCTCAGTGGCCAGTGGAGAGCTCGCCATATAACACGATCTTGGGAAGGCGATGGTCCTCCATTCTGGAGACGTGACCCACCCAGCGCAGCTGGATCTTCAGCAGCGTGGACTCGATGCTGTCGGCCTCTGCCATCTCGAGTACTTCGATGTTAGGGATGAAGTCGCTCCAATGAATGTTGAGGATGGAGCGGATACAACGCGGAAGCGTTCTAGGAGCCGTAGGTGATGCCAGTAGAGGACCCATGATTCGGAGCCGAACAGGAGTGTGGGTATGACAACGGCTCTGTATACGCTAATCTTTGTGAGGTTTTTCAGTTGGTTGTTTTTCCAGACTCTTTTGTGTAGTCTTCCAAAGGCGCTATTTGCCTTGGCGAGTCTGTTGTCTATCTCGTTGTCGATCCTTGCATCTGATGAAATGATGCAGCCGAGATAGGTAAACTGGTTGACTGTTTTGAGTTTTGTGTGCCCGATGGAGATGTGGGGGGGCTGGTAGTCATGGTGGGGAGCTGGCTGATGATTAGTGCTAGTATATGTACACCGTTTACTTCAAGCACCAAATTTGACTATATTTCTGTTTCATTTTATTCTGAAATACTGGTGTCTAGAAATTAGATTTCAATCATCTGTTGTGCTAAATGTATGTTAAGCTTATCTTATTCATCCATATGACATATAAGGAATCAATTTGGCCAGTTGAGTCTCTGCCAGCTCACAGAGCAATCGCATTCATCCTTCAACTCCATCCTGTCAATTTTGCATCACGTTATGGAATAGAATATTCCTCATCTGTTTGATGCTTGTAAAACATATTACATTTAATCTTTGCCCCAATGAGCATGAGCAATTCAGCAGGGCAGATGCAAAGTGACCTCTATAACAGCATACCCTTCTTTATCAATCTCTGAACATATTTTTGTACCACCATCATCTTCCTAGTTTATACGTGTGTAAGCATTTATATTTGTATGAGCACTCCTATGACTTCAACTTAAAATTGTATGTTTTGAGCTGGACTGACGATTCTGCCCTCAATACTTTTGTGCACACATTGTGACAAGGCTTTCCATGATCATTTAGTATGTCATCAAGTTTTTGTTGAACCGAGAGCATGTGGTCACATTTATAACAATATATGTTCTCATCTTTATTGACAGAAATACCCCAAATCTCAGTAGAGGATGTGGAATTGCCACTCGAGTTGAACTATTCTTGGATGTATCTTTCCTCCAAAACCCACTTGAGAGGGTAACCATTGCTCACCTCACAGATATTGCCTTCTCTTGTCAAATGGAAAAACAACAGGCTCCTTGTCACTTGAATAGATTATTTTGTCATCCTCCCCTGAACTCCAATATTTTTATTATTAGTATGTAAAAATATTCTAAGTAGATGGAAAAAAAACTTTTAATTCATAAGGGATATAATTGTGACTATTGACATGGAATATTGTGATTATCCTTTACATTCAAATATGTCGATATTCAAAAGGCTAAGTACACAATATAGTTATTTTAAAACAATATCTACTTTGAAAATACATCCCAGGGACTTCTAACTGTAAAACAGAAACCATCTATTGCATTTAGTGCCAGAGATTGGGAGTGAATTTCTATTATTGCATTTTACATATTATTGCAACACCTCAACTCTACTCTGAGACAGGAAACTCGAGGCTTTTGTTTTAATTTATGAGAGGGAAAAGACTTAAATTAATCAGCTCACCTTTTGTATAGCAAGCCATCAGCATACTCATATTTTGAACACTTGAATTCTGATGAAGGGTAGCAGGCATTGATTGTTTCTGTTTCATAAGACGTTGCCTAATCTGCTAAGTTTTTCCATCATTTTCTGTTCCATTGGATTAATAATAGAGACATGGCAACTGGCAAAAAATTTCAAGGACAACAAACAAACAAACAAATAAATAAATAATAAGAACAAATAAAAGTTTAAAATTGTAAAAAATAAATCTTCCCTGAAGTAATACATAAACCCTTGGTGAAACTGGGAGCAAATATTCAACAAGAGGAGCGCCTTGATTGTGCTTTGCTCACAGCAGCTGATTGAATAAATGTTGAGAAAAGTTGTTTTTGAATAAAATGGTGTTACCCAGGATGAAGAGCAGGTTAATGCCACTTGCCATTGGGACAACTCTCTTAAAGTGTCTCCTTATCCCTGCTGAGTAAGAGTCTTTATTTTTATTAGTATATTGTTAAGTATATTAGTAAGGCTTTATCTGTAAACTTGGAGGAGGGGGTATTAATTTTGATGACATTGTTCATCTTTCACATGGCTCCATAGAGGGGGAGGAACTTGCAGATGTAGTGACTGTTACATGTTTTCAAAGAATGTGATTAAAAATATAGTAAAATGCTTTAAGGTTTATAAATTCATGGATGTAAAGTTTGTTCAGCATAAGTACAGTGCAGTATTTTTGTCTTTTAAACTTTATTTTTAATACAGATGTATTAGTTAGGCATTGTAAGTGTGAGTCTCAATCAACTGTCAAACTGCTTATCTGACCAATCCCCATAGGTGCTGGATACCAGGGATGTGTTACTATATCAGAAAAAGTCTAACGCTTTCTCACTTGCATTTTTGCAATGATTCCCCTTAAATGTGTCAAAGTACAGTGTATTCCTCTTTGAACTCTACTTTAGTCGTCAAAAACCATACAAGTGTATTTCATTGCAAAATTAAAAGGTACAACTTCAAAGGTCCTGTCTCAAATGTTGCATTCAAGAATCAACCCTTCATCGTGACGATACAAGAATCAAAGAATCGAACACAGTGCACCATGCTCCTTATTTCACAGAATCATATCGCTCCTGATTTGGAGTCCCCAACAATACTTTTCGATATTATCAATAATGAGCTGAAAGGAGAACCTGGCACGGTCCAATTCCACAGCAGCATGAGATTTTCAAGCTTTGCTGGGACCAAGGAAAACTGCCTCAGGACCTTCGTGATGCCATCATCATCACCCTGTATAAAAACAAAGGCAAGAAATCAGACTGCTCAAACTACAGGGGAATCACGCTGCTCTCCATTGCAGGCAAAATCTTCGCTAGGATTCTCCTAAATAGAATAATACCTAGTGACACCGAGAATATTCTCCCAGAATCACAGTGCGACTTTCGCGCAAACAGAGGAACTACTGACATGGTCTTTGCCCTCAGACAGCTCCAAGAAAAGTGCAGAGAACAAAACAAAGGACTCTACATCACCTTTGTTGACCTCACCAAAGCCTTCGACACAGTGAGCAGGAAAGGGCTTTGGCAAATACTAGAGCGCCTCGGATGCCCCCCAAAGTTCCTCAACATGGTTATCCAACTGCAAGAAAACCAACAAGGTCGGGTCAGATACAGCAATGAGCTCTCTGAACCCTTCTCCATAAACAATGGCATGAAGCAAGGCTGCATTCTCGCACCAACCCTCTTTTCAATCTTCTTCAGCATGATGCTGAACCAAGCCATAAAAGACCTCAACAATGAAGACGCTGTTTACATCCGGTACCGCACGGATTGCAGTCTCTTCAATCTGACGCGCCTGAAAGCTCACACCAAGATACAAGAGCAACTTGCATGTGAACTACTCTTTGCAGACGATGCCGCTTTAGTTGCCCATTCAGATCCAGCTCTTCAGCGCTTGACGTCCTGTTTTGCGGAAACTGCCAAAATGTTTGGTCTGGAAGTCAGCCTGAAGAAAACTGAGGTCCTCCATCAGCCAGCTCCCCACCATGACTACCAGCCCCCCCACATCTCTATTGGGCACACAAAACTCAAAACCGTCAACCAGTTTACCTATCTCGGCTGCACCATTTCATCGGATGCAAGGATCGACAATGAGATAGACAACAGACTCGCCAAGGCAAATAGCGCCTTTGGAAAACTACACAAAAGAGTCTGGAAAAACAACCAACTGAAAAACCTCACAAAGATAAGCGTATACAGAGCCGTTGTCATACCCACACTCCTGTTCGGCTCCGAATCATGGGTCCTCTATCGGCATCACCTACGGCTCCTAGAACGCTTCCACCAGCATTGTCTCCGCTCCATCCTCAACATTCATTGGAGCGACTTCATCCCTAACATCGAAGTACTCGAGATGGCAGAGGTCGACAGCATCGAGTCCACGCTGCTGAAGATCCAGCTGCGCTGGGTGGGTCACGTCTCCAGAATGGAGGACCATCGCCTTCCCAAGATCGTGTCATATGGCGAGCTCTCCACTGGCCATCGTGTCAGAGGTGCACCAAAGAAGAGGTACAAGGACTGCCTAAAGAAATCTCTTGGTGCCTGCCACATTGACCACCGCCAGTGGGCTGATATCGCCTCAAACCGTGCATCTTGGCGCCTCACAGTTCGGCAGGCAGTAACCTCCTTTGAAGAAGACCGCAGAGCCCACCTCACTGACAAAAGACAAAGGAGGAAAGACCCAACACGCAACCCCAACCAACCAATTTTCCCCTGCAACCGCTGCAACCGTGTCTGCCTGTCCCGCATTGGACTTGTCAGCCACAAACGAGCCTGCAGCTGACGTGGACATTTTACCCCTCCATAAATCTTCGTCCGCGAAGCCAAGCCAAAGAAGATAGCTCAGATAGCAATAATTCAGATAAAAATAGGCCTAAAGCCCATGCAGGCCTGCTAAATACTAATTGTTGTGTCAATCTGTGGCAGATATGCATGTGATTCTCTGGAAAGAAGTAAGATTGGTTCACTGCCCATGGTATGTAAGCAATATTGAAATGATTACATTCAGCTGTTATTGTACATGAACGTGCTCTATCCCTTAAGATTGATTAAAGTGATAATGGGAAATTGTGTGGTCAATAAACATTTGGTACAATTTAACTCTGAATAGCATCGATTTTTCATTAAATTCAAATTCAGGGGGGCGTGGCAAGATGGCGTAGGGAGCGGACGTGCATTCCCGGTCTCCCCCAGGCAGTTATATAAATACCCGTTTTAAGAATATTTCTTTTCTGTTAAAAGTCTTTATTTTGTTTATCAATTGTTTTTAGTTTAAAATGGCAACAAAGATTAAGGAAAATAGAGTTCAAATACAGAACAAAACTACACTCTCCGACTTTGGAAGAAACTCGGCCTACTTGCTCAGACAGAACCACAGAGTCAAGGCTGGAATTTTCTTAAGAACGGAGCTCATTAATTGGACTGTTGGATAACCTTGGACACCCCTCTGAAAGATGTTTAAAATGGCAACAAAGATTAAGGAAAATAGAGTTCAAATACAGAACAAAACTACACTCTCCGACTTTGGAAGAAACTCGGCCTACTTGCCCAGACAGAACCACGGAGTCAAGGCTGGAATTTTCTTAAGAACAGAGCTCATTAATTGGACTGTCGGATAAGCTGGTCTTGGACACCCCTCTGAAAGATGGTGATGAATATTGATTTGAAATGTTTTATGAAGATAAATTGCAGTAATTGGCATTGGTTGCCCGTGAGTTTTAAAAATCCAGATAACATTAAAGTTTATTAGTGATTTTTTTTGGATGGAATATCGGAAGGATGAATTTATTATCTATAAATACAGAACAAAATTACATTCTTTTACTTTGGAAGAAATTTGACCTATTTGCCCAGACAGAGCCGGAGTTGGTGCTGGAATTTTCTCAAGAACAGAACTTATTAAAGTTGATTTCGGACTCCTTTTTGAAAGATGGCGACGAATGTTGATTTGAAATATTTGAAATATTTTCTGAAGATTAACATATATATGGAACTCCTTGACCTGCAATAAGGTTTATCAGTGATTTTTTTTTGGATGGAATATTGGAAGAGTGAATTTATTATCTGTGAGTATGCATACATTGCAAACAGATTTTAATAGTTTTGAAAATGTTTTTTTTAAACTAAACAACAAGATCAGTTTAATATTGAGAAAATTGGAAAAAACGGAAACTTTATTATTAAATTTGGAAATTCAGTAGAAAGAAACTATGAACAAGATTGATGATTTATAAAATTAAAGTTGAAGGAGCAATGTCCAAGAAGAGTTAAAAATTTTGAATAAGTTTTTCTTGAAAATAAACAATAATTTCAACTTAATATTGAGAAGATTGACAAAGTGGAAAATTTGGTATTAAATTGGGAAACACAGAAGAAAGAACTTATGAATAACATTGATGCTTTAGAAGATCAAGACCGAAGGAATTATGTTCAAGAAAATTTTAAAAGATTTGAAAAAAACTTTTTTTTGAAAGTAAGTTACAAATTCAACTTGAGACTGAGAAGAATGGAAGATTCAGTGTTGAACTGGGATGTTCAGAGGTGTTTTAATTCAGTGGATGAAATTCAGGAAGACTTGAAAAAAAAATTAAAAAAAAACTTTTATTGATTGTAAACAATGTTTAACTCAGTGTTGGGAGGGTGGAAAGGGTGCAAAATTTAATATTAAGTTTGGATTTAAAAAAAAAAGAGTTTATGAATAAGATTGGTTAAATTGATGGACCGGGGTTTTATGGATATAAGAAATGATGATTTTTCGGTTTATACGTGTATTTTGTCTGCCTGGGGGGTGGGGGAGGGAGTGGTACTTCTGCTCCCGAAAGTCATATGCCACTTGTGGTTTATACCACACCCATTTGGGTTTTTGGGAATTAACCACCACAAGGTGGTTTCCTAAGGGGTTAGGGGAGGTGGGGGGGGGGTGAAAATTTGAAAATTATTTAGTATCTATTATGTAATATTATATTAAGTCAATTTGAAATGAATGTATGGAGATACTATAAATAAATTTTTTTTTTAAATTCAAATTCAAGTCTATAGTCACACGTAGCAAGGTTCATTGCAGCAAAAAGGTTTGTTTAGCACAAGATCCAGCAAGTCAACACATTCATAAGTACAGCAAATAAAACACAGTAGTGCAGAGTTACAGAGAGAAATCAGTTAGAACTGAACAAGGACAACATTATTTGAGTACAAACAAGTGCTGAAGAAACTCAGCGGGTCACACAACATCCAAATGAAATAAAAGGCAGTTGATGTTTTGGACCTGAGCCCTTCATCAGGTTGTCAAAAACCTAGTAGAGGTCTGCCTGATTTTTAGCACTCCCGATGAAGGATAAAGTCTGAAACGTCAACTGCCAATCGATTCTGTGTGACCTGCCAAGTATCCCCAGCACTTTTGTATATTGCATTTAACCACAGCATCTGCAGATTTTCTTGTTTACCCACATTATTTTACTTGTATGAGGTTTGCTCAGGAATCTAACAGCAGCAGAACATAAACTGTTCCTAAATTTAGTGATGGACAATCTCACACTCGTGAACCTTCTTATCAATGGGAGAAGAGAGAAGAGAGTCTGGCTGGGATGAGATGGGTCCTTTACTATGTTGATTCTTTTTCCAATGCAGTGAAAAGTGTAGATGGAGTTGATACAAGGGAAAGGGTTTTGCTGGATGGTCTGAGCTGTGTTCACAACTCTCTTCATTTTCTTGCCGTTTTGGGAAGCGCAGTTCCCAATTTAGGGAGGACATTACCATATATTACTATATACAGTGTGTTTGCATTTAAATGAAATTAAATGGTATTGCAAAAACAACAAATGCAAATACACAGTATAATATGTGTGTGCAGTAATATATGGTAGCCTATGACCATGTCACCCTTTGGAATGGCCACCCTAGTTCTCATATTGTGCAGTGGTGGTTCCTGACAAGGTATTTTTGAATATGCATACATTAAAATTATTAAAGGTCGCAGGAGAAATGCTGAATTTCTTCATGCTTTCGAGGAAATAAATGTCTTGGTGTGCTTTCTTGGAAGTCGCATTGATATATTGCAGTATTCTAATTCTAATGTAATTTGCTACAACTCAAGCAACTGCTTTTTTTTAACTTCGTGCACAATTATTTTTTACTAATGTACATTTAATTGTTCTGCTTAAAAAGAAAGTTGTATCAAGTGTGTAAAAAAAATTAAAAGCGTAGACAATGGTAGTGCACATTTGGCTGCCAATTCATTTTTACTAACGATTAGAATTGTAAATTTGTTTGGTTGTGAGACAGCCAATATCTTGCCTGGTGGCCCACACGTAAGTTTGATTAGAAAACCAATGAGGTTCTGAGACAGATGTTATTTGAATGGCATATCTCTGGTCCCTTATTTACTGGCCAAGAAGTTATCATCACAAATATTATCAATAAAAATGGAAGTCACAATGTTTGCTCTTTGTGGACAGTTGATGCATTGACCTTAGACATTCCATCTTCTATACTTGAGAGGAGCTTTTATGATTGATCCTTGCAGTATAAATCGGAGGAATGCTACATTTCAGGAACGAGTTCAAGCTCAGAGCATAAGTTATAGTGTGATATCTAATAGATGGATAAATTATCAATAAAGAATTTTAAATGTGGCAATGCGGTTATTAATTATTTATCGTAACAAAAATTGTGGGGTAAGAATTCCTTTGAATAATTTGTTTGCAATATATTTTGATCGTGATTTCCTTCTTTTATTACTGGAGATGATTTAAAATAAAATGTTCACATGCATATCTATTATACTGTAACTGGATGTGTTTATTTGCAATTTGAACTGTAAACAACTGCAAATGCACCATATAAATTATTGTTTACCACTAAAAACTATACGTCTTGAATGTTTTTTTTCCCATTTAGGTTTTCACAGAAACTTATTTTCAAAATAATCAATACAATCTGGCAGCAAGTTCAAACTATGGACTTCAATTTTTTGCATTAAAATATTTCATTATACTTTACAGGGGGGTAGCCATGTCCAATTTTATTAATGACAGTGAAAATGGATTAATCATAAAACAGATATTTTTATAACCTGCTTTTAACTAATTGAAACCAACTTAAAGAACATGCAGAACCATTTACCAGCCAGAGTGCTTTAAATCATTCAATTCTGAGAATCATTTGATGTACCAAAAATTAGTAGCAACTGAACATGGTAATCCAGGCTAATAGGGAGTGGGAGCAGGTGCATCAAGTATTCAGGATGGGACCTGCATCCAAATATGTTTTGAAAATTGGTGTACAGAAATCACAGAACCTCAATTTCCAATGAATTTAATTTGTGCTTAATAATTTAGGATCTTATGTGCATTGCGGACAAATTTGTATAAATTATATTGATATTTTATCTGACAAATCCAATGGAAACTCTGGCCCTATTTCCCATAAGCTATTTTTAAAAGAAATTCAATGAAGAAAATTGACGTTATAAAAAAGTCACTTGTGACACAATTTAAACTTTGCACAGTACTGATATCTTAATGCAATGACTAACCAGTTTTATTAACTTTTTTATTTATAGTGAAACATTTCTAAGTATAAGAGGAATAGATCAAGTGAAGACAAAGTATTTTATCCAGAGTTAGGGAATCGGTATCCGAAGGACGCAGGTTTCAAGTGAGGGGAGACATCTAACAGGAACTTGAGGGCTAACATAGGGTGGTATGGAACAAGCTGCAAGAGGACATAATTGAGGCAGGTATCCTTATCACTAAGCAAAGCATGGAAGAATATCAGAGAATGGTAAGGTTCGTCTTCAATCCTGACACCTAGGCAATGTTGTGAGGAGGAAGTGACAACCTGTTAATTTCATAGGATCATTGTATCAACCAACATGAAATGGAGTTGGACAAGTTGAAGGTTGTGTGGTGAGTTATATTAATCTTGTGAAAAAAAATGATAAAATTGTGGACTGTAAAGTATAATAATGTGACCTAGGAATAGGTTTTGGGTCCATTGCAGCTCCCTGATATATCATGATGTGAATATCCTGTGCAGAACTTTTATAGTTTGCAGGTGGACTAGAAACCTGAAGTTTTTAAAAAAATTAAATTTAAAATAAATTTAAACCATAAGTGTAGTTAACAGTAATGTGGCTATTAACAATCTTTGGAAAGTAATGGAGAGGAGCAAGCCAGATGAAAACTGTATTATGGTAGGAAGATAAGGAAACATGATATAGACTAAAATTAAACATTTTAATATCAGTGAAAGACAGAATATTTTGGTGAAGTGTATAAATTTTTGAAGGTTACAGAACAGGTGTAGAATATACAAGCCTTATCCATCTGCAGCTTAAATCTTGCAACAATTATGTATCTTGGAGAGTAAAGTTCCATACTTCTCTAGGAAATTCCAAGTCAATCCAGCTGTTTCTAAGGTCCAACATATGGCTTCTATTGGTTAGCCAGATTTATTTCAGAACATTGATCTTTGACCCTAGGCATTCCACTTTCTTTACTTGAGGGGAGCTTTTATGATTGATATTTGTATATCAGAGGAACACTACATTTGAGGAATGACTTCAAGCTCATAGCACAATTTATGGGATGATATCTTATACATGGATAAATTATCAATAAAAAATTAAAAATATGGCAATGTGGTTATTAATTCTTCATAAGGTAACAAAAATGGTGGGGTAAGAATTCCTTTGAATGATTTGTATGCAATATATTTTTATTGTGATTTCCTTCTTTTGTTATTGGGAATGATTTAAAATGCTCACATGCATAACTATAAACACAGGATGTGTTCATCTTTGCAATTTTAACTGTAATCAACTCTTTAATGACAACACCCTATTTACCAACCAAATAAATCAGTATTATTACTGAAAGTCCAAAACTGAAACCAAGAGGAATATTGAAATGCACAACTTTGGAAATAAAAACAGTGCGCAAGCTGAACAGACCACAGCCTAACAAACAATCCCAGGCACACCTAATGTCTGCATGAGAGAAGCAAGATCCAATCCCCACACCTCTCCTCACCCATTACCCAATCTCAGGCTTCATTTCCATAGGTCCTGAAACCTGTGCAGTGCTGTTAATGTTGCAGTGATCTGAAAGTTAGTGAGGAAAGGCAGATAATTGGGTGTTAAGGTAGGTAATGCAGCAGCTATCCAGGATTGGGTTGTAGCAGTGGGCAGATTAGATAAGTAGTGATGGACAGGCATTTCTATGGCCAGTTTTCTGTGGCATTTTAACTTTGGAAGTGCACTCTGTTCCAAATGGCAGCAGATGACCTTCCTGCTAGTTAAGGCCATGTGTTCAATGTGAGCATGAAGCAGGTTAAGCTTTGGACATTTGAAATCAACGTTAGGTTCTATAAAATACATATACTAATTGTAATGAATTATTCTGCAATTTAAATATCACCAGTATACACTCCTGCTGACAGTCCATCCACCTTAACTAACATTGAAACCACATTCTTATGAGCAGAAATGTCTGCTCACTTTGTGCTTGCTAGACTGGGAGTGTGGTGCACCACTCGATGCTCTAAAACAGGTAATGCATGGTCAAATTTCCAAGCCATAAACTTTAATTAAAATGGCATCAATCATATTGTGGTTTCAAGGGTTTTAAATCATGAAATTTGAGAACTTTACTCCATAGGTAATCATACTGGTTTAAGCTGCTGTCAGCACCTCTTCCATCTGATAGAAAGCATTTCCCATATTGCTTCCTAAAATGAGCTAAAACAGACCACAAAACAAAAATGTGTTCTCCTTCAATGTGCCTTCAAATTTGTAATTCAGGATACACTGTATAGCAAAATGTAAGACCTAAAAATTGAAAGACAAAAATATCATAGATTAAATCTTCTTCTTTGGCTTGGCTTCGTGGACGAAGATTTATGGAGGGGTAATGTCCACGTCAGCTGCAGGCTCGTTTGTGGCTGACAAGTCCGATGTGGGACAGGCAGACACGGTTGCAGCGGTTGCAAGGGAAAATTGGTTGGTTGGGGTTGGGTGTTGGGTTTTTCCTCCTTTGTCTTTTGTCAGTGAGGTGGGCTCTGCGGTCTTCTTCAAAGGAGGTTGCTGCCCGCCGAACTGTGAGGTGCCAAGATGCACGGTTTGAGGCGATATCAGCCCACTGGCGGTGGTCAATGTGGAAGACACCAAGAGATTTCTTTAGGCAGTCCTTGTACCTCTTCTTTGGTGCACCTCTGTCACGGTGGCCAGTGGAGAGCTCGCCATATAACACGATCTTGGGAAGGCGATGGTCCTCCATTCTGGAGACATGACCAACCCAGCGCAGTTGGATCTTCAGCAGCGTGGATTCGATGCTGTCGGCCTTGAGTACTTCGATGTTAGGGTTGAAGTCTCTCCAATGAATGTTGAGGATGGAGCGGAGACAACGCTGGTGGAAGCGTTTTAGGAGCCGTAGGTGATGCCGGTAGAGGACCCATGATTCGGAGCCGAACAGGAGTGTGGGTATGACAACGGCTCTGTATACACTAATCTTTGTGAGGTTTTTCAGTTGGTTGTTTTTCCAGACTCTTTTGTGTAGTCTTCCCAAGGCGCTATTTGCCCTGGCGAGTCTGTTGTCTATCTCGTTGTCGATCCTTGCATCCGATGAAATGGTGCAGCCGAGATAGGTAAACTGGTTGACCGTTTTGAGTTTTGTGTGCCCGAAGGAGATGTGGGGGGGCTGGTAGTCATGGTGGGGAGCTGGCTGATGGAGGACCTCAGTTTTCTTAAGGCTGACTTCCAGGCCAAACATTGTGGCAGTTTCCGCAAAACAGGACGTCATGCGCTGAAGAGCTGGCTCTGAACGGGCAACTATATATAGAATAAATATGTAACAGATTTTTGTGAATTGAATGCACAAATACATTTTAGAATTGAGCTTAAATATAGAATTACACATTCGGAACCAATGAAACTGTGGACCATGGATAACTCTGGACAACTAAGAATTTGTTTCCTGAATCCTTTGGGGTGTATTTTTTGGATTTTTGGCTGCTGGATCACAGAAATCACATTAAAATTTTCCTATCACTTGCCAGTTTTTAGATATAATCTATTTTTGTGATTTCTTGACTACTTAAACCATACAAAACCATGAAGTGTAACGTGATTGAAAATTCATTTTCAATGATTTGTTGCATTTTATGGTTTTGCAGACTTGGACTTTTTCCCTGCTGATCTTGGTGAAATCAATGACAAATATGGTAAAAAGTTTCACCAGGACATTGTGATCATGGAAAAGTGGTATCAGAGCAACTGGAATCCATCAATGCTAGCTGACTATTGTTGAACATTGACACAAGAGACATCAGATGCTGGTTACAAATGAAAATCAGCCGCAAAATATTTTTAGGTCAGTTGAATTAATGCAATGTGTCAGCATCATTATGCAATTAAGCACGATAAATTAAATAAAAGTTCACTTGATGTTTCTCCAACATCCTATGTGATACAGCAAACCTGAAATTATCTTTGCGTTCAGCTTTAAATAGTCTATCATAACCTCCAATTTTTTTTTCAGGAAGCAAACATTTTGAAAAAAATTGTTGTCCAGTTTAATCAAAGTGTTTTCAACCATTCTTCAAGGCCAAATGATGACAACAAAAACGTTGAGCCAAGGTAATGTCTAGGGGTTCATTCAATATCTTCAGTGATTGTTGGATTCTATAAGCTGCTCTTTTACAATTTTCACAATGAAAGTTCTGCTTTATGTATTTGTTCATTGTTGAAATGACAACCTTAGTAATCATCCACATCAATGATTATTAACGGGTTTATCTCATTAAACCTGAAGCATTCACATGAGAAAAAAATAGTGTTTTAGTTGTAATTTGTAAAATGACAGCAAATAGTTTCTTACTTTCTGCTCTAGTCCCCAGGATTCACTACTCAGTGGTCATAAGAAAGTACTTTGATCAAAAGAACGGCAGGACTTCAAGACAGTGACTATATTTACTGACCTGTTTTGCAACACAGATGCATTAATGAACAATGAAATACCTAGAGAGGCCATCTTTGGTTACTACCTTTCATCTGTTCAAATATTACATACCAGATGTTCAACAACTTCAAAAATATGTGCTGTGAAACTAAAAATCAGGTGAACTTTGAAGAGACAACTACCTCTAGGAGAATGAGGGTTGATTAGAAAATTTGGCACGGTTTTTAATGGAACTTTCATTTACTCTAGCACTTTGTTTCCAGCATAAAATTTCCCTGTGTGATCTCAACAGATTCAAACAAAACCAACCTCCTCCCTCTGCTCCTAAAGTACCAACATATAAACTATATTCATGAACATCTCTGATCTCTTGCAGCCCCACACAAAGTCTGACATGTTTGCTTTGACTACTTTAGCTCTGGAGGTCAGGGTCACATTCACTTTCAACATTTTAGCCTCGGGACATGGCCTGCTGGTGGTGATCTCTGTTGAATTGCGCAGTTTACTCCATCAGGCAGCTCACCAAGCTTCACACTCAAGTAGGGATGACCAGATACTTTTTCTTCAGCCTATTGGAGCTAGCAAAGTGGGGACACAGACCATGCTGCAGGATCCCCAAAATGCAAGAGACCTCCTGGATATTTAGGCTGTTTATTCAAAGGGTCTCTGCGTGCCAAGAAAGAGTAGTTTTTTAATATTTTAATTTTTCCAAGACTCATATAGAACACTGTTCTATACATCATATAAATAGTATTTTAAAATTAGTTTCCCAAATCTCACCCCCTCCCCCAGAACTGCTAATATTTAAAAAAAAACAATTGTCCAAAAAGGAAGGGGTGTTTGGACATGCCTTCATTAATTAGTCCATTGTTAGGAATTCAACATTATTAACCTAATTATATTATTTAAACCTTTTAGGGAAAGTTAATTCAAGCCAGTATAATTCAAATAAGGTTGCTACATTTTAACTAACATGATATATTTCTTTCTAAGATTATAAGTTACCTTTTCTAAGGGGCACAACTTGGCATTTCCATATTCCAGTGAGTAATAACTAGGGGAGAGTTGAACTTCCATGTAACAGCTGTACATTTCCTGGCAACCGCTAGTGCAATCCTCGCAAACTGTACTTGATATTTTGATAGTTTTTCCCAATAAATAAAGTTCTGATTTCAATGGAAAATCCACATCTATAATTTTTGTCAAAATTTCTGCCAAGTCAGACCAAAACGATCTTACTTTTACACATATCCAAGTTGAATGTATAAATGTTCCAGTTTTAAACCATATAATTTTTACGATGTATAATTTGTGCATAAAATTGTATTGTTATCAATCTATATCTTACATTAATAAATTATGTCATTTATCAGAGCAAAAATTTGGCCAATTTTGTTTTTAAATCCTTTTCCCAAAATCTGACTCCCACTTCTCACCTCTGACCTGAAGTAAGACTGTGATCATTAGTGCCAAATTCGCCCATTAAAAGAAAACATCATCTCTAGATCTACCATGTCAAGCTTCTTAAGAATTTCAATAAGACCACTTATCATTTTATCATCTTTAAATTTATTTAATCTCTACTGTAAGACAAACTCACTATCCCAGGAACTGTTTCCTCTACCACAAGTATGACCTTAGGGCGGGATGGTTAGCATAGCAGTTAGCGCAATACTGTTAGAGTGCCAGCAACCAGGGTCGAATCCGGCGCTATCTATAAGGAGTTTGTACATTCTCCCTGTGTCTGTGTAGGTCTGCTCCAAGATTTCCTGTTTCCTCCCACCATTCTAAACATACAGGAGTTGTAGGACAATAGGATGTAATTGGGCAGCACGGGTTGAAAAGGCCTGTTACCGTGATGAGAGTTTAAATTAAAATTTTAAAAATTAACTAGGCAGGGAGTCTAGACCTGTACACAATATTGCATGTGTCATATCACTAGGGCTCCACATAATTGCAGTAAGGTATCTTTGGTCTTGCACCCAGAATCATTTGCAATGCAGGCCAATGTAACTCAAACACTTACTACCTACTGCAACAGTTTTTTGAAAAGGTAATGGAGGATCATTGAGGACAGGGGAGTGGACATTGTCCCTATGGACTTTAGCAATGCCTTTGATAAGGTTCCACACAGTAAACTAACTTGGAAGGTTAGATCACCTGGGATCCAGAATAAGCTGCAAATTGAATTCAAAATTAGTTTCGTAGAATAAGTCAGAGGGTGATGGTGGAAGGTTATTTTTCAGATTGAAGGCCTATAATCAATGGTGTGCTGCAACTATCAGTGCTGGACCCACTGTATTTTATATATGTTAACTATCTGACTTGTTAGTAAGATTGCAGATATCACAAAAATTGGTGGCAATGTGGAAAGTGGAGAGGTGGACTGAAATTACACAGAATCTTGGCCAGCCATTCTCACTGGGAGACCTACAGGCCCCTAGTACCAAAGCACATTTAAGTAAAACCCTTGCTTTGTTTTATCTCATGTAACATAAACATTTTAATTTTTTTTGTGCAATTGGTAGGAAGGAAGTGTGGAAGAAATCAAAACTGACTGCTTCAAATGGAGTCCTAAAAGATCCGTCTCCCAAAGAAAAGTTGGGAATGGTTGATCTAGATGAACTGGGAAAGTGGGCGAAGGAATAGCAGATGAAATTTAACTTGGACATATTCAAGCTGTTGCACTTTGGTGGGGTGCTGGGGGAGGGGAGGGGTCAGAATGGGTAAAACAAGGGCAGGGCTTACATAGTGAATGATACGCCCTTGGAAAGAGTTTCAGAACAGAGATTTAGTAGTACTAGTATGTAGTTCCATGAAATGACCACCCACATATACAGAGGGGTGAAGAACATGTTTGGGATGCTTGCCTTCATTGGTCAGGACACTGAGTACAGACAGGAGCAGGGATGTCATGTTACAAGTGAACAATACATTCATGAAACCATGCTTGTGTGCACACATATAGTCATAGAATCATACAACATGGATACAGACCCTTCAGCCCAACTTGCCTATGCTGACTAAAGTATCCCACCCATACTAGTCTCACTTCCTTCTGTTCGGCCTATGTCCATCCAAACCGATCCTATCCATCCAAATGTTTTTTAAACATTGTAATAGTACCTGTCTCAACTCCTGTAACCTGTTCTATATACCCACCACCCTTGTGTAAAAAATATACCTCTCAGGTTCCTATTAAATCTCTCCCCCTCACCTTAAACCTATGTCCTCTGGTTCCCCTACTCTGGGCAGAAGACTCTATGTTTTCACTCCATCTATTCCTCCTATGACTTGTATTCCTCTGTTAGATCACCTTGAATCCTCGTAAAGTCCTCACCAGTTTTGGTTACCCATCTATAGGAAAGATTATTAAGCTCGAAAGGGTGTAGAAAATATTCATGAGAACGTTACTGGGGCTGGTGATCTTGCATTACAAGGAGAGATAGGCTGGGACTTTACTCCCTGAAACAGGAGACCATGTGGGGCTTAAAAAGGCTTATACCATCATGAGCAGCATAAATTAGTTGGATTTTCAGAAGGCCTTTGACATGGTGCCATAGATGAAGCTTCCAAACAAGATAGGAGCCCATTGTATTACAGGAAAGATAAACATAGATAGAAGATTGGCTGATGGCTGAAGGCAATGAGTGGGAATAAAGGGGGCCTTTTCTGCCTGGTTGCCAGTGATTTTTAGTATTTTGCAGGGGTCATTGTTGGGTCTGCTACTTTTCACATTGTATGTTAATAATTTGGACGACAGAACCGATAGTTTTGTGGCCAAGTTTGTGGATGATACAAAGATTGGTGGAGGGTCATGTAATGTTGATGAAGCAGGGAGTCTGTAGAGGTTTGTGGACAGGTTGGGAGAATGGAGAAAGAAGTGGCAGTTGGAATACAGCATAGGGAAAGATATTGTTTTGCATTTTATTAGAAGGAATAAAGATGTAGATTATTTTCTGTATGAGGAGAGAATTCAAAATTTAGAGATCCAAAGTGTATGATTCCCTAAAGGTTAAGTTGCATGTTAAGCCAGTACTAAGGAAGGCAAATACAATGTCAGCATTTATTTTGAGAGGACTAGAATTCAAAGGCAAATATGTAATGCTAAAGCTGTATAAGGCATTGGTTAGATTACATTTGGAGTATTGCGAATCGTTTTGGGCCCCACTTCTAAGGATGGATGTTTTGGCATTGGAGAGGATCCAGAGGAGGATTATGAGAATGATACAGGGGCCGAAATTTTTAAATTTAAATTTAATTAAAATAAAATTAAGTTAAATTTAAAATTTAGACTACAGCACAGTAATAGGGCCATTTCGGTCCATGAGTCCATGCCGCCCAATTAACCTACACCCCCCAGTACGTTTCAAATGATAGGAGGAAACCAGAGCCCTCGAAGAAAACCCACATACATATGGAGAGAATATACAAACTCCTTACAGACAGCACAGGATTCGAGCCTCGGTCCTGAATGCTGACACATCCTCAAAATAGAAGGCTATCCTTTTAGAACAGAGATGAGCAGAAATTTCTTCAGTCAGAGAGTGGTGAATCTGTGAAATTCTTTACTACATAAGGCTGGAGGGATCAAATAATTGGGTACATGTAAAGTGGAGGTTGACAGGTTTTTGATTAGTAAGGGCATCAATGGTTATGGGGAGAAGTCAGGAGAATGAGGTTGAGAGGGAAAATTCATCAGCCATGATTTGAAACGTTGAGCAAACTTGATGGGACAAGTGGCCTGATTCTGCTCCGACCTCCTCTGGTCTTATGATTAGTAAGTTGTCATCGTCTTTTCCCCTGGGTAGGTGAATCTAAAACTGGACGCATGATTTATAATGGTGAGACGGGACATTTAAAAAAGAACTGAGGGCCTTTTTTTCACAGAGTATAGTGGGTATGTGGAACTAGTTGCCAGAGAGGGTAGAGGAGGCACAATTGTGATGTTTAAAATATATTTAGACAGGTTCTTGTTTAGGAAAGATTTAGAGGGATATGGACCAAACACAAGCAAATGGGACTGGTGTGAATGGACAACCTGGTCAGAAAAGATGAATTTGACAGAAGGACCTGTTTCAATGTGCTATAGCTCTATGACTCTATGCACTTAACTTTCAGTAATACACGTACAATACAATAATGTTAAGCATCTCCCCCCACCCCCCCACCCCCAAACAGCAACACTCTTCAGTCTCTCACCATTTAAAAAGTACAAAATCTTTCTATTTTTCTCATCATGGTAGATGATCTTGTATTTTTCCACATCACAATCCATCTGCAATGCCCTCATCCTTACACTTAACCTGTCCGTATTACTTAAAGCTTCTCAGAAACATCCTCTTGATCCACACTACCACCCAGCATGGTATCATCAACAAACCTGGATATAACACTATTAGTGTCCTTTCCCAAAACACTGATACAGATTATAAACATCAGGCAGCCACCAATCCCTGCGGCACCCCAATCGTCACAGACGCTCAAATCAAAAATACCCATTTATTCATATTCTCAGTCTTCTGTTCGTTGAACAATCCTCAATCTACATCAATTTATAATCCCTAATGTGCTCAGGTTTTATTTGATAGCCTGTTATGTGGCACCTCATTAAAGACTTTCTGGAAGATAAACTGCACCTCATCTTATCAATTTTGCTAGCTTCCGTCTCAAAAGATTTGTCAAGTGTGATTGCATTTTCATAATTTCATTGTGATCCACCCATTCCTGTTACGATTTTATTTATGCCCTGCTGCCACATCCTTAGTCATATATTCTTACATTTTCCCTACTATTGTGCTGGCGTATCCCCTTCCCTTGCAGTGCGCACCAGGGCGACTTAACGAGTAAGATCTATGGTCTTTGGTTGCATTCTCCAAGGATCCCAAAGGAAATTTTTTGGAGTTGGATGACCTTTATAATTTATGATGTGGGCCATTAGTTAGGGAACAAAGCAATATTCCAAGTGTTTAAGGTTGGTCCACAATATGGTTGTTTATATTGAAAGAAAGCAATTTAAAAAATCATGGTTGTAAAATCATAAAAATCTGTGAGGGCTGCTTTTGTTTTTTTTTGACTGGGCAGTTAAAGTGAATGGGTTGCCAGAATTCATTCAGATGCATCTTTTACCAACCTCACACAGGAGCTGCTACAAGCTAGCAACTCTTATTCTCATTACCAAATATCATAATGGTTAGTGAGCTGCCTGAAACCTGCCAAATGTTAGGAAAGGATTAAGGCTTACAACCTTCTAACGACTGGAAGGTCTTCTCCAGTATGATCTAGGATTCAGTAAATTATCACATTTAAGTGATAGAAAAAGAAAGGGTGGGAGAAAATGACAGACAAGGTGTCAAAATTGTTTCATTTGGATGAATTTTAAAACATCTCCTTTCCATTACTTTGTCTTATATAATTTGCTGAATTTATTTAAAAGGAAATAACTTGAATGAAACATGACACAATAATGTACACATTTGTTTATCTTATAGAAATTAAGTGTTGGGATTATGCCATTAGCCATCGCTAGAATTTCTGATGGCTCAAGTTATGGCTAGAAAAAGGGATCAGAAGAAGGGTTTGAATTTTTCGGTTTATGTTTGTGACCACACTAAATTGTTTATTTGGATATTATTTTACAAAATAACCAGATGTACCAACTTTCAGTAAATTGCAACTAAATTATTAATGATAATTGCTCATTCAAAGTTGTTCATTGCCATCTGCATTTTTATTATTTTGAGTATTTTTTTTTACCAATTTACTTAATCACTGACAGCATCTGACATGGTTGGAAACAAATATGATTTGCCAAGAATATATACTTTTATTTAATAAATAAGTGTTAAAGCAAAATCCATGGTTAACTTTATAAATGATATTGTCAACACAAGAATTTTAACAGTGTAAAAAAAAATCAATTGAATTTCTTGAGTAAGTCTTCTGGAGTACTTACCATTAAGAAATTCAAGTCCTGGCCATAAATTAAAATGCTGATGAGGCCAACTGGGGCCTTGAGAAGGTACACAGCCCCATTTAGCACAAGAAGCATCCAAAAGAAAGAGAAACTTGCAGATGGTTCATTAACAGTCTGACTGTGAATTAAGTTGCTGGGCAGAGATCAGTGAAGGGTGCGAATGCCAATTTGCTGGATAAATATTTCATTAAATGATTTCATCTGACATGAAAGAGTGAATAGAATGAAGAAGTTATCTTTTGGGGTTGGACTTGCTATCAAATTCATACTGTACTTTCATTGTTCACCCTGCTATAAACAGACTGTACTTTGAGACATGAGACATTTTAGAAAACCATTTTTGACTAAACATCACCATCACAGGAAAGATCTAAAAACGTCACCTAAAATCGTTGTTCGAGATTTTATCAGAGTCAGTGGGAGAAAAGAAGTTTATAGTCAGGTGATCTTGCTGGTAGGAATGGGAGCCAAGGCAAAGAAACTAGGTGCTGCAAGAAAGAAGAAGGAAAGGATAGCAGCAAAGTTTTCTTCGCCCCTTCAGTACCACATAACCATATAACCATATAACCATTTACAGCACGGAAACAGGCCACGTCGGCCCTTCAAGTCCGTACCGGTTCACTTGAACAACTCCATTAGCTCCTCCGCAAACTCCTGAGGAAGTAGATCCAAAAACCTTTGAGTATCATTCTGAAACGTTTCACCCTAAGTCAACCTGCAATTAAAATGGATATGTATACTTGCTTCACGAACACTACCAAAGATTTATTTTAGTACCTGCTGGGACATTTATGTCATTCATGTTATGGTAATCAGTAATTAACAGGCAAAATCATAGGCAGGAATCAGACTTTCAAACAGTAAAATGTAGAACAGAGGCAGTTTGGGAGCCACACAGGAGACTGCAGATACTTAAATCTGGACCACCAAAAATCTGCTGGAGGTACTCTCCGGGTCAAGTAACATCAGTGAGAGAAAAAAGAATGGTCCACATTTCAGGCTGGAACCCTTGGCCCAAAATATAAACAATTATTTTCCTCCCTTTCCAGGAGATTGTTAGTAGCACTTCTTCCATTTATTGGGTAAGTCCTGCCCTAGTTTGATATACCAAAGTGTTATACCTCAGAGTTAAATTCCATTTGCTACTTCTTGGTAAACATTCCCAACTGATCTAAATCCTAATGCTAATGTAGGTATCCTTCTTCACTGTTCAATACACAGGACATTCTTAATGAGGGGGGTGGGGGGGCTTACCTCCCACCGGCACCCACCTCCTCCTCTCCAGCCCATTCTGGGGAGCCACTTCACACTTAAAGGGACTGAAATCATAAAATAATTTTTATAGTTTTCATGTAGTCTGAAAGAGCTAAGTTTCGATGGAACCAACTAAACTTGTCTGCTTCACTGGACAGAGGCCCATAAACTTTTGAGCAGAGTCTTAAGGGGGGGGGGGGGTAATAGCCAAAAAAAAGGTTGAGAATGGCTGTACCACACCACTAAGATTCAAGATTCCTTTTATTGCTTACAAATTAATACAAAAAAAGTAATATACATGAGATACTTCAATGTTTGCTTGCTGTAAGGTAAACAAAGAGTCGCTATCAGCATTGCCCAGCACCCCTAACCACAAGAGATAGAAAAGCAAAAGAGAATCCTGAATCTTGAAATCCTTCCGAGTGAGTTTTGAAGACAATTAGCCAGCTCATCTTGGATCTATCCTTCCAGACAAATGTGCCTTGTGGGATCATGACAAAAGGCCTTGCTCATGTCCAAAAGACATTGCCTACTGCCCTGCCCCTCATTAATTCTCTTGATCACCTCTTCAAAAATACAATATCAGATTGAAAGATACAATTTTCCATGCACAAGTCCATGCTACCTATAATCAGTCCCTGCCTATTCAAACACTGGTAGATCCTGTCTCTCATTTTCATTTCCATTCTGCCTACTGCCATTCTCCAGTTTATTTCACATGGAAGTTACTGCAAGAAGTAAACAGTGATATCCTTTCAATTTTGTGATAACTACCAATGTATTGCCATATTTGTTTTGTCAGAACTTTCATTTTAAATTATGAAATAATACATTTACAGAGATTTGAAACAAAATTTGTTTTCTCTTTTAAATCTTTTTATCTTCCTAAGCTATTTTTGACCTTAATTCACCTCCTTACTTGATTGTGCCTGTTTCTTTTTCAACCCTGATCAGTAAAAAAGTTGCGTAGTTGCCCCCTGTTATTATGCAAGAAACCAGATGCTCTACTTCCCCTATTAACAGCTTGAAGCACATTACAGTGAAAGTTTTATGGGAGCTAAATATAATGGAGGACAGCATGTTTTATCACTATTCTTTCAGTGACTGCCTCAGTGGAATGTAGTGGGATCTTGAAACTCCACCAGGAAACCAATTATAGCAAAGAGATACAGGGCCAATAGTGGAGCATTTTGATAACATGCAATGTGCCTATTAAACCACGAAATTATTTTGTTTATTGTTGAGGGAAATAGAAGTATCCGTCTGATGTGGTAGGTGCTTGGAACGCATCATCAGTGGAGATAGTAGAGGCAGATACAGAGTAACATTTAAGAATCATCTAGTCTAGACAGACACATGAAAAAGCAGGAAATAGAGGGATACTGATCAAATGTAAGTGAATAGGATTAGCTTAATGTGGATTCATGGATGATGGAAAGGTGGTGGGTGAGATAGGTGTGTTCCTCTGGTGTACCTTTCAAGCACATGTTCATTTTTTATAATCATCTGACTATATATGCAACCAGATGAAACAATGTTTCCCCAGCACACATACACATAATACATAGCAGATAATAATCACATATATACATAAAATAAAATATAAAATATAAATGAATATGTATAACTATTTTGGAATAATGTACATAATTCAGAATAATTTATTTGTTTTCAGAACAATTTTATATGTTATATGGCATTAGTATTTCTTAGCATTGGTGTGGCCCAATTGTTCAATTGCAATGAGGAAACTGTCATGAGTTGCTCATTTTACTGCAGGTAGCCCCAAAAGTAATGTTCTCTTCTACCTGGGATTTCCAGTAAGAGCTACTTTCATTCACAAAAGGCACTTGTGTTTCATTTCTATAAATGACTCATGCCAGGGGATGCAGTAAAGTCATGACAGAATTAAGCACATATTTTTGTATGTATGAGGATTTCCTTGCTAATAAAGGAGAAAAACTCTTGTATATACTATCACTGTTACAACTTATCTGCATTACCCAAACTCACCTGAGGATACACAGTTTGGCGGGCAGCAACCTCCTTTGAAGAAGACCGCAGAGCCCACCTCACTGACAAAAGGCAAAGGAGGAAAAACCCAACACCCAACCCCAACCAACCAATTTTCCCCTGCAGCCGCTGCAACCGTGTCTGCCTGTCCCGCATCGGACTTGTCAGCCACAAACGAGCCTGCAGCTGACGTGGACTTTTACCCCCTCCATAAATCTTCGTCCACGAAGCCAAGCCAAAGAAAGAAAGGAGAAAAACTCTTGTATATACTATCACTGTTACAACTTATCTGCATTACCCAAACTCACCTGAGGATACAATAAAATTGGAAAAGCAGTAGGTTGGAATTAACAGTCAATGTGTCAGAAAAGCCAAAAGAGTCAAAATGATAAAATAAATTACATGTCGTTCCCCACCACCTGGCATGCAAGTTCAATCAATTGGGGTGCCCAGCATCCAGCAAGGATAGGGATAGACAAAGAAAGGCAGAGACATGATGCAGACTGGAGGTCAATACTTGATTTTAAAGGTAAAACAACCAATTATTTTAAGACAAATTAAAACTATGTGGTTAGTAAAAGCAGCAAATCGTGCCACAGGCTGAGAATAAAAGTGGGAGTCTTGAATACTATAACAACTTTTTGGTGTTTTGGTGGGAAGGGAAAGAAAATGAAGCTCAAACCCAACCTGAAATCTCATGGGCACTCTGGAGGTGCATAGTAAGATGTATGGATCATTCATATCCTATATGGGAGGTAAGGAATGTTTTTCCACAATCAATGATATTCTTGACTTGGAAGAAAATACTGAAAACACCATAGTATTGAATGCTGCATTGAGAGAGCAGGAAAAAAAACTACCACTTCTGGAAATTGGTTGTTAGTCGTTCTGCTGGAATCTAATGCTTTCTCATTTACAGAGGGAGTTCAGAAGTTTGAAGCAGATCTCAATCCACAGCAGCTTGAAAGAGTGGAGAGCTCTCAATTTAGAATATACACCCCAAAACTGAGAGAAACTGTCATTACATCATTCCACTCAAAGACATATCGAGGTATTTTAGCTTTGCAGAATTTTTTGTATAACGCAATTAGAGACAGGTTCGTGTGTGGTCCAAGAGTCAAAACAATCAATTTAAAGCTGTTAGGTACAAAAAGCTTTTAGGTGCTGAAATCTGAAACAAAAACAGAAAATGCCAGACACACATAATAGGTCAGGTAGCATCAGTGGGGAGAGAAAAAGAGAACAAGACCCATCAGTAAAACTGGATAAGGGAAGAAAACTGTGTTAAATTGCAGAGAAGAGGAGTGGTGAAAAGAAAAAAGGAATGTCTTTTTTTAAACTTTTATTTCGATATGCAGTCATATTATGTGAGCACCCAAACCAAATACATAGATCACATAACAGAGGCATGCAGCACATCAGTCTATCCTATTCAAGTTTTGTTCATAGAAGCATCACAGATTTAGACACCCAATTAACCTCATTCTAACCAATATGCAGTCACCTATATTTTTAAACATACACCTCTTCCTATGCACATTGTGATACTGTCGAGATTAAAGAGGAGCGGGTCAGAGTAAATCTTATTGAAATTAACACGGTGTCATCATTATATATGCACTTGTATACAATCACAATCTCATCTCTGTACATTACTCCAATTACACATAGAGTGCACCGGTCAAACTCCTCCCCACCACTGAGAATACGGAGAGGTTATATCATTAATCAGGCTCGGTAATTGTAGTATTAATGGTGACCACTTGATGTTGAAAACATCAGTCCTTAGTTGGAGTTTAGGTGTTATGCTTTGCATCAAATATAGACTTTTTAATCTTCCCCTCTGTTGTTGGACAGTTGGTGGTTTTACATTTCTCCATAATACTGTAATCATCTTCTTTGCGATCATAGTTACTTTTACACCCTTTTTTGTTCCTTTTTCTTACTATATCTGGTCTTCTATGTGGTCCAGGTATGGCTCCCAGACCTTTACAACCCTGTTATTTCTTATTCTACTTGATATTTCAATCTTTTACCCCTTTAGCGGCATCCCACAAGATGGATGGTGTAACTTCACCATTATGATTGATATCAATATACTTCTCCATACACTATTTAATTTCTTGAGTAAGTAAAGGGTCAGTCAATAGAGAAATGCTTTCTCTCCAATATTTAAAACACTTTTATATTTCTAAATCCTTGGTGAGGATTATAGGTGCATGGTCACTTTTTGTTGAGTTTATTTTACAATCTACTACTTTATACATATATTGTTTAGGAACACTAAACATTTCCCTGCATGAATAACTCCCATGTGCATTAGAGAAGAAACTAAAGTCGCTCCCCTTTGGGTTTCTGGGTCTCCATGTGTCTACTAACCTCAGCTCTCCTAACATGTTATTCAACATTTTAGATCTTTTTGATTGCTTGTGTACTATCGGTGATCTAACCAGTCTCCCATCCAGAACAGCATTAAAATCTCAACCAACAGTTATCATACCTTTCGCATTATTTGCAATTATGTTCAGAATGTCTCCAAAGGAAGAGGAATCATCTTCCATGAGATCATAAATATTCACTATTTTCCCATTTATTGTACCAATTACCATGAAATGTCTCCCCAGTGTATCTTGTATCACTTTTTCTGCAGAGAAGACAACACTCCTATTGAATAAGATGACCACCCCTCTCCTTTTCCCATAGGAGGCACTAAATACCTGGCCCACCCATTCCCTCCTGAGCTTTTTATGCTCAACGTCCACCAAATGGGTTTCCTGTATCATTGCCAGCCCACATCCAAGACTTTTAAGTTGGCTTTGAATTTTTCTCCTCTTTATTGGGTGATTTAGTCCATGAAAATTATAGCTTATTATCTTTAAATGAATCATTATCCAAAAAAGTGTATTCTAAAATTAACTCTATATGCCATTTATGTTTCTTGTTTTAGTTGGCCTGTATATGACTCCGATACCTCAGACAAAATTTGTAGGACCGTGTTGCTGTGATATTGCTCCATGTATAAGAAATTATTTGCAAAACAAGCTAATGTAAGAAAATAAGAAATATAAGAGAGAAAAAAAGAAAGAAAAAAGGGTACTTCCTCCCTAACTGACCCAAATGGACACCCAGAACAAATTGGTGAGCCAGCTCCTTGTACAGAGGAGAAGAGCTGTAACTAGAATCTCTCCTGGGAGACCCCACTTTTTATGTGGTTGCATCTAAATGAAGAATTTTTGAAATTTTTAATTTAGTTTTTGCAGAATCTAATAAACAAAATCTAATAAACAAATCCATTCATGCACATATGGATACCCAAAGTTTGTATTTGTCCCAACCCCTCCCCTCCCCTCACCCAACTAAATAAAGTAGCTCAAAATCCCTCTTTGCGAATCCTAACAGTTATAAAGTATCAGGTATAATCCCCTTCTCTGAGAAAACCATCTCCACTCCCTCTCTTAGATATTACTTATTACATAACCAGCCTCATTGTGTATTTTTAAACATGACATAGCTAATTTTCTTTAAAACAACAAAAAATATATATAATATTCTTTCTTTTTCTTTGGCTTGGCTTCGCGGACGAAGATTTATGGAGGGGGTAAATATATAATATAGTATATAAATAAATAAATAGATTTTTTATATATATATACATTTTTTCCTTGTCTGCTCAATAATGACATTAGCCTTTTATTTCATTTTCCATTCAACCCTCATTTCAGAATTTGTTTCAAACCTGTCTATAGTTCTTCTCCTGTGGTGCCAAGGATCTTCCTCTAACAGAGTTGATGATCCTCTCGGCCCCTAGTTCCTCTACTGACAACTGACTATTGATCCTGTAGCAATTCTCTATACACCTTCTCTCTGGGATCCGTTCTGATGAGGATCCCTATCTTCTCCAGTGTGAGCGCTGCCTTGGTCAGTGTCTTGAAAGCCTTGACTCCAGAGAAAAGTTCTGATCTGTGTTGGAAATGGAGACTTGGTTTTGATGTTTTTCTCCTGCAGTTGTTTAATCACCGGTTTTACCTCCTTGCACTTTCTCTGAATTTCTGGAGAGTAGTCTTGGTCAAAATACACTCTGTCCCCTTCATATGTTACCTGCCGCTGTTTCCAAGCCTGCTCCAACATGCCATTTTTCGTGTAATAGTCTAAAAATCTGACTACAATAGGTCATGGTGGGGCTTGCTCCATTCTTGGTTTGTCTGCAAGGGACCTATGTGCTCTCTCTATACCAATATTTAGGTCTTCTGGCAGTTCTAGCAATTTCTTTAAGATTTCAGTCATATACCGTCTATGTCATTTTATTTTTCCTTTTCCCTCTGCAGCTCTGTAAATCCGCAGGTTCTTACATCTCGACCTATTTACCAGATCTGAACTTTTCTCCGCCAGGTTAGCCTCTCTGTGTAATACGTACTTGATAACCCTTTCATGTCACATTCCTCTGCCTTACATTTCCTTCAGTTTCCCCTCCAGCTTTTCAATTTGAGCAGTTAAATCTTTCATATTATCTTCCACTCTCACTAGCCTCTGTTTATTATCTTCTGAGGCCACTTTGCGTTCTCTTCTCAGTTTGTGGATCTCAGAGAGAATTAATGATTCTTCCTTTATCAGATTTACCACCATCATGTAGGGGATGGTTGAGTGCCTTCGCCATCTGTTCTTGTTTGTCACTCCCTCCCCTTCCTCCGCACTCATTAACCCTATGTCAGCTCATCATAAATACTTGAATTATAGCATAATACCTCAGTATTTATTTTATATATGGCTGGTTTAAAGAGGTTTCTCAACGAGCAAGTCAACAACAGAGCTGCCACTTTCATGACGTCACCAAAGTCAAACAGAGGGATGTTTGTGATAGTTGTCAACGTGTTGATTACAATAAAACCCCTGGCATTTGGCACCTATTGGAATTGATAGATGCTGGATAAGTGAATCGCTTGAGATTGCGTGTTGCATGATTGGGGAACTAACGGCAAGTGTGTCAATTTTAAACTGCTGTATTTTTGCTCTATTTATTTTCCACGATTTTCTTGCTGATTGCTTGAGGATACTGGCTCTTTGAATTCCGGAAACAGGGGTTTTACTGTATATTAAAAACCAGCAGTTGGAGACAGAATAAAAGAAAACAATTTTAAAACATAAACATATACAGAGATGAGAAAAAGAGGTTACCGGAAATTGTTAAATTCACCATTAATTTCCAAAGGCTGCGATGCATCCCGATGGAAGATGTTGATTCACTTTATGTTTTTATACGATTGAATGCACTAATGTGAAAGAAAATTTATCCAACAAGCAATCTTGTGGCAAGATCAAAAAGACAGGAGCACAATGGTAGAAAATATTTGCACCAAATTCTGTGATGATTGACAATGAAAGAATTAGTCCCAAATACACAGAGCCTTCTATGCACTCTCCAGTTGATGGCATGGTGAGCGATTGACAGATATCTCAGAAATTAGACTGGCTTGGCATTCTATCATTGTTAAAGTTCCATATCTGACAAAATTTGTATGGTTCAAAAATTACATTTAAATTTGACATTGCAATTCAAAAGCTGAGAAAAGACTTTCAAGTAAGGTGGCCAATCAAAAGCCAACACTTTTCACTCCACTGCATCTATTTCCAAGCTATCATGTATATCAGATTAAAGATATGTTACTCACACATCCATCTGTAACATATCTGACCTTGATGCTGATATATCTTTCATTTGTGGTTGAGCAAAGCCTCAGTATGAGTTATAGCTCAATTAATTCTCCTTTAGATTCAGAACATTGTGAATCTTTGGGCCCATTCAGAGATTTGAATGCAAATGTCTAGGCAGCACTCTCTAGTGTAGTGCACAAATTGTGTTACACTATTGAAGTTACTATTGCCCTTTCCTTCTATCACTTCGTTCTTTTTATTCACATTTCTTCCCCTTTCTATCTGTATTTATTCTCACCTACATATCCTCCATTACCTGCACATCATCCCTAGCCCCCTTCACTGCCATACACAAGGACAGGATTGCTCTTGTCCTCACCTAGCACTCTCCACCCCCACCAGGCTCCACATCCAACATTTCCGCTACTATCTGATCCCACCACCAGTCTCATCTTCCCTGCTCCTCCCTCTCCATCTTCTGCAGGGACCGCTCCTTCCGTGACTCCCTTGTCCACTCCTCACTTCCCACCAATCGCTCCCTTCCTTGGCACTTATCCCTGTGACCGCAGGAGGTGCTCCACTTGCAACACTTTACTTGTGAATCTGCAGGGGTCATATACTGCATCCAGTGCTCCTGTTGTGGTCTCCTCCACATTGGAGAGTCAGCATGCAGGCTGGGAGATTGCTTCATTGAGCATCTCACCTCTGTCTGCTGTAATAGCAGGGATCTCTCAGTGCCCAATTCCCTCTCCCATTCAATTTCTGACATGTCTGTCCATGGTCTCAATTCTCCCCTTTCCTTTCTCCTGTTCTCCTAGCCACAACCAATTATCACTTTTTGTCTATTCATCTGTGATCCTCCCTCTGCCCATTCTTCCCTTGGACCCAGCCTTTTAAGTCAGACTCTTGTCTGTTTTTTACTCATACCTTGAAGAAAGGCTCTGGCTTGAAATGTTGGTTATATATATTTACGTATTATGGACTATGAGTTCTTCTATCATTTCTCTGTTTTCAGCTGCCAACCCAAGCTCCTCCCCTCTCCCCACTCTTTTATCTGGGCCTCTGCCCATTTCTTGCTATTCCTGATGAAGGGTTCCAGCTAGAAATGTTGACTATCTCTTGCCTTCCAAGGTTAACAGTCCTGTTAACTTTCTCCAGCATGTGTTGCTCCAGTTTGTCAGCATCTGCGATCATCTTGCTTACATTATTGGAATTATTGTGTTTCTTAAGAAACATCCTGAATCAGGTTTGCTCCAAATAAACAAAAAAAAATAGCTTCGAACCATTTCAGAGAGTAATCTTTGATGTCACAGGAAAAAAATCAACCAAATTCCTAAGAATTCCTACGAAAGATTTAGTTGGTGAAAATAAAAATAAACATGCAGATTTTGGAAATCTAAAATAAAAGCAGCAAATGCTGGAAATACTCAGCAGATCAGGCTGCATCTGTGAGAAAATAAACAGTCTTTTTATCAAAGTGGATTGTTCATACAAAGATTTTGGTAGAGCATACTCTCGTGCGGAATGACCTCTACATTGTGCAGCAGTGAGTAATGTCTCTTGAGGGACTTAGCTATTGAGTTGCTGAGCACAGGAACAGGCCCTTTGGTCCACATGTCCATGCCCATCCTCAAGTATTCATCTATATTAATCATAGTTTCTTGTTCTGATATTAACTCTATCTTTGAGTGACATCAACCCTGAAGAAGTTCACCTTTACTCTCCGAAGGGAGTTCTGTAATCCCTGCTGTTCTCGAGCTCTGTGACCTTGTACTCACTCAGATTCGATTCCACACCCACAAGGCCTTCCTTGCTACTTGCCTCCACTGCCATCTTGTGCCTCGCGGTGTCCAGCTCTGATTCTAAACCTTGCAGTTTTGACCCGCAAGGATCTCAGGTACCTACACAGCATTGGCTCCTGCTCTCTCTGCTTCTCCCTAAGACTCCTATGCACCACCCTTGCCTCGATGCAGAGATACCAGTGGCAACTCGCCCTCTCACTGCCATAGTATCTCACTGGCCATGGCCTGCAGTGGACCCCTCCTGTATTTCATCTTCCGCCAGATCCATGCATTCAACCACTGGCTCTACACCCGTCTAGTGTCCATCAAAGATTGTAATCTCGCCTCCCATGAGACTGCAGCCTCTGTGACCCTTAACGCGGGTCCTCATGCCTGCCCTCTGGAGCTACCTACGTTTCTGCTGCTAACTCCAACTGGTGCCCTATCCGCCCCTCCCATCGGATCCTCAGCTTTGGCTGCCAACTCCAGCCCTGGCCCCAGCCACTGACTCAATGGAGCTCCAGATGCCATGGCTGCTGACCCGTACCCTGCCCCTAGCTTCCAAATCACTGGAGCTCCTGATGCCATGGCTACTGACCCAAACCCTGCCCATAGCTTCCAAATCACCAGAGCTCCTGATGCCATGGCTACCAACCCAAACCCTGCCCCTAGCTTCCAAATCACCGGAGCTCCTGATGCCATGGGCGATGACCTGAAACCTGGCCCCACTAACTCACTGGAGCTTCAGACGCTCCAGCTACTAACACTATGGAGCTCCCAACACCCCAGCCACTGACTCAAACCCTGGCTCTAGCTGCCAAATCACTGGAGCTCCCGGTGCCACGACTTCTGACCTGAACCCTGGCTCTGGCCACCAACTCACTGGCCTCAGACCCAAACCTTGGCCCCTTCCGCCTATCTCTGGAGTTCCCAATGCTTTGGCTGCAAACTCCAACTGACCACCTACTCACCTGAGCTTCCAATGTTTTGACCGCCGACTCCTTCATTGACCCAGTCCGCTTTCCTGCAGGAGGTCCCAATGCTGATGCAGCCGACCGTCACCTGGTAGCAGACAAACAGAAACCTGGAGAAATCTACCTCATATCGATATGAGCACAAAACCTTGACTTTGAATATGTTTGAAATGTTAAAGTACATAAGGGTTAGGACAATTGGTCAAATATGTCATCCTCTTTTCTATCCTTGTAATTTAAATCCTCTCTACATTTCCAATGCATTGCAATCACTGGCAGTAAATGCACTTAATTGGTAGAAGGCTTTTGTACACCTGTGGATGCCTAGACAAATCATACTGAAAGCAAACAAATGGCATGAAAGAGTAGACTTCGTATTAAAGTCCCATTAGACAAATCCTTTGAGTAAATATGACCATCTACTCCTGACATTTCGTTCAACACTGGTTGCACATAACACTCCCTAATAAGGTAAGTGCAGTTAAATAAGCAACTAGGGTGGTTGCCATAATGTGAAACTATTATCCTTTAGTTCCTTTACTTTAGAATGTCTTGGAATCTGGCCATCTTGGTTTGGCAGGGCGATTAGGTGCTAGGATTTCCAGATAATTTAAACTGTCACTTAATTTTAAACAAGCAGGCACATTTCAACTTTCACATATCTGAATACCAGATACTGCTGAGGTTTGAAAATCAGTGCACATGAGGCAGAACAACTTAGTTTGTTGTATTGATTTTCTAATCCTCCAAAGCTGTGGTATCCCCTTGTGGTTAATAGTTCTGCTTGGATTTAAAGCTATTAACATATTCACAGTTAAAATACAATCTTTATTTTATGATCCCAGTCTGCTGAAAGGAGTCTGCCTGCTGCCATTGTTATAAGAAGATAAGAAAGGCTGTGAGAAAAGTCCTTAACCTAGATCTGTTATCGACACCTCCCTGGACATCAACTCATACACATCTATTTCTGCATGCATGATATCAACATTGCTTTACCTTTATGAATGGGACTGGAACGTGTTCCTCATTCTTTCTGACAATGGACTAAGGATGAAGGGAAATGGTTCAAATTATTAATCTACATTATTCCTCACTGGTGTCACCAGAATGGACAACATTTCAAACTAGAAAAGCACAAAAACTGCAGATACTTGAATCTTGAGGAAACAATGAGAAACTGGAGGAGCACTGCATCCACGTGTAATGGATCTGTATTAATATTAATCCTTAGTTTAATGTTAAAACTATATTCTATCTAGATGTGGTTTGATAAGTTAGTTTTGAATGGTGAGGGAAACAGAGACACATGGTTCTTTGCAGCTGGTAGTTGGGTTCAGCAGCATCAAATGCATTTGCGTTGTAAACACCATTGACCACAGAAGCCAGTTTGAAAGACGGAAAGGCTGCTGATTGCAGTTGAAGCAAGAGATAAAAGGATTTATGATGGTTCTTGAGATACTGAAAGCAATTGGTGTTATTCCAGAAGCACCTGTATAAATGCACGGCCATGTTGGCTCTCACGTGAAATGACATCAGAGAGGCATAAGTGGACTTAGATAGTTTTAGAACATCCATGTGAAAAGACAAATTATGACATATACCTTGCGCCATGAGAGATTTGCCAGAAATATATTATTGAAATCTGAAACAAAGGCGTCAGTTTAAGGAAACTCACTGTCTTGTGCAGACAGGACTGAAAGCAACAATATTTCCTACAGAGGGGGAAAATTCTGCCTATGTATTACTCCTAAAATAGGGGGACACAGAATAAGTGACTATGAATTAAATAAGCCCACTTTCCAGCTGTTCTTTTAAGAAAATAAAGAGGAGAGCCTCATTGTGGAAGGAAACTCCATGACTCTTAAGAAGACAGAAAATTTGACCTCCCCTGGAAAGACAGGGCTTGTATTATCCTATTCACAGGAGAAACAACATAAGCGGCTTTTAAATCAGTAAGACCACTTCTCATTTGTGCCCAGAAAATGGTCACCCCTGTTTGAAGAATATCTCTGGAAGACAGGTCATCAAAACATGTGAGTTTAAAGTGATCTGAAAATATAATGTTTAAAAGTGCTTCATAATTACTTCTGAACTGCATTTTAAAAGGATCCTGAAGTCAACAAGATTTTTGAAACTGGACTTTTAAAAGTGACTTTTCAGAATTGAGTTTAAACTGTGATGGTTTTGGACTTTAATACATACACATTTACATTTTCACATAGAGGGGTTAAATTTAGAGTTAAGTTTAGAGATAAGTAAGAAATTTTATGTTATTAATAGTTTAATTAAAAACTATTATTTTGAATTGACCATTGTCTGGTGAATTTTCCTTTGCTGTGTCTTCGTTAGTACTAATAAGGGTTTATTAGTTCATGACACACAGAAAGAAATGGTTAGTGTTTTGGAACTAGAACTATATAACACAGCACAGAAACAGGCCTTTTGGCCTATCTAGTTTGTGCCATATTATTATGCTGCCTTGTCCTATTGACTTGCACCTAGCCCATAGCCCTCCATGCCCATCTACCATTTATGTGCCTATCCAAATTTTTCTTAAATGTCAAAATTAAGCCTGCATTCAGCACTTCAGCTGGCAACTTGTTCCACACTCCCACCACACTCTGTGAGGAGGAAGGAATGATATAAAGTACATCAAGGTGGAAAGAAATAGTTCTTAGATATCCCTGACATAATATTAAAATTGCAAATAGTTAAAAAAAATTAATTAAAAATTAAAAAAAAGTTTAAAATATTGATGGAAGACATCATATAAATATAGTAAAACCCCTGGTTTTGTGCACTTATGGGATTGGTAGACACGGGAATGTGATAGTACAGATTCTATCACCAATGTGTATATGTACATATGCACAGATGGTAGTGTAGGATGACTGTGATTGGCTGAGAGTGTAGCCACATTTATTGGCAGGTCTTAAAGGATTGCTCCTAGCCAGACCAGGTCATTCTGGACTGGTCGACCTACTTGTGATATGCTCCAGTCTTTTAGTTAATAAAAGCCTTGGTTTGGATCAACAAGTCTTTGGTTCTTTCGACGCGCATTACAGGGATAAGTTCATTTTCCGGTTGCTTGAGACTTACTCTTAACACTGCACCTGCATTAAGAATAAACAGATCAAAAGATAAAAATATTACCCTGTACTTACACTGAACAAACATCACTTGCATGAATATACAAACCTTAAAGCATTATACTTTATTTTCAACCACATTCTTTGAAAACATTTAACTGTCACTTCATCTGCTGGTTCCTCCCCTTCCATGGAGCTGCCCAAAAGATGAACAATAACATTATAGATAATTAACATCCCCCCCAAACAAGTTTACAGATAAAGCCTCTGACTGGGGTGACTCTTACTAAGCAGGGATAAGGAGACACTTCAAGAGAGTCACCCCAACATTGAGCAGCACCAACCTGCTCTTCATCCTGGGTGACGTCATTACTGTTTCACACAACTTTATTCAAACAGCTGTTATGAGCAAAGCATGGTCATGGAACTCCACTGGCTGAATATTTACTCTCATCTTCACCAAAGGTTTATGTGTTACTTTTACAATTTTAAACTTACATATTTTTACTTTTTATTTTATTCTTAATTATCTTAATTTTATAAAATTTATTTTCATCAATTTTTTTTGCCGGCTGCTTGAGGCTGCCGATTGCTTGAATTCTGGATACCAAGGGTTTTACTGCATCACTAAAAATTGAAATAAAGTTATTTTTTCAGGGATAACTTAAGATGCCTATTCTGTTGGCTGAGAATCCCCTTTCTGATATATGTCAGGTTTGATCTAGTATGGGATTGAAGAGGCAGTGTGCCCAGCCTAATGTTGAGGAATCCCAGTAAGCACCATTCAGCTCTTCCTTTGGACTCCATGTGGAGCCTGCCACTCTGTTTTCACAATTAGTCTGTTTGCCAAACTTACAATGGGTTCACATTAAGTCCTGCACATACTGCATTGCAAATGGCTAAAAGCCAATGGTTTCCTTTGGAATCTTTGCCATAGATTCTTAAAGGTTACAATAGCCACAGTTCTTAAGGGATAAAATATATATTTAGGAACTGGATCTGTGTCAGCCTTAACTACTTGTGGAGTTTTAAAATCCAAATCATTTGAAGTGAGAACAGAAATATATAATTTTTATGATATTACTCTGCAGCAATAATCCTTGAATCAAGTTTTTCAGCCCATTACAAAATAATTGTATCCCTCAGTACAAACATAAGGAAGTGTTGGTTATTTTGACCAGATGCATTGAAAAAATCATGCCCACTTCAATCCTATCTAACATGTGGCCTATGAATTTTAAAAACATCAACTGATCTTTGTTCTTTTTTACTTCATCTGCAGATTTTAGTGAATTCCTGCCTTGTCCACTTCCTCCTTAAGCCTGTATTTTGTTTCTATTTTTCCTTAAGAGACAACAACTCTGAGTCCCTTTTTTTAAACTCTTCATTTCCTCACAGGCGAAACTCTGAATTTTCACGATAATCACTTTCAAATGCTAGAGTAGAACTTCTCTCCTTCAATGGAATGTACTCATTTTGTTTAATTTGAGTCAGTTGAACTGGAGACAGAGAACAAAAAATTAATGTTAATTCAATCTAAAATCGCTCACCATAAAGCAAACATTAAAAAAACCAGACAAATTTAAAAAAATAAATGATCAAGACCACCGAGTCAACTTCTAACCAGCACCACTACACAATGCTTGGTGCCTTTCTGACTCTGAATGGGAGCCAATAAAGCTTGTCCTGGTATTCTTCATGTCAAGCATTAGCCGTAGTTGTTCTCAGAGGGAATTGTTATTTTCCTTTTTGTGTATCACTTAGTGTCACAATGCACAGGACTCTGTCTTATATAGGCCAGCTTTTACATTTCCCATGCTTTTGATTTTGGGTGTTTTATGTGGATGCCATAGTTTTTGTGTTTGCAGACATGGGTCTTTAAAAGTTGTTTTGGTTCTTGTTAGGGAAAAATAAATTTACAGTTTCTGGGTAACTGCCAAGGGAAGCAACTCCTGCCTCAGGCACCATCCTTTCAATATAAAACCAGTCTTGGAGTTTGTGTCTGCAGACTTTCATGTTTAACTTGGAGTTTATTCCTTACTTCTCTGGTGGAGTTCCTACATTGAGAAACAATTCAAAAATGCTAAATTTACATTAATTAAGTTTGTCACTTTGTGGAGCAATTAAAAACAAACTGCATGATGAACTTGAGTTGAGCAACATTTAAGAAGGCAAAGGAATGGTCGAAGTTTGGGGTCCAAAACGACACAGATGTCTCAATGCACATCTCAATTCGAAACGTCAACTATCCTTTTGCCTCCTCAGATGTTACTTGACCCACTGAATTCTTCCAGCAGTTTGTATCATAGAACACCATCAGAGAATTAGAAACACAGCAGAGCTACCCAAGCTAAAGATTATTATATTGAACGACAAAAACTTTTAAAATACTGGTATAGTCAAGATTTCTTTATTTTCATGTAATAGTACAGAAAATGTATAGTACACAAAGTTGCCTTCAGCCTTTCGTAAGGCAGTCAAAGAGTCGCCATCAGTATTGCCCAGCACCCCTTGCAATGAGAGAAAAAGAGAGACCCTTCAGAGTCACTGAGTGCCCATGGATTTGTCTCCAGCCCTCCCGCAGCTTCTGCTGGCACACAAACTCCTGTTCAATACATCGGCCACCTGAGTTCCAGATCCAAACCTCTGACATGATCAGGAAGACTTCTCTTCCCGAGGCCTTTTGGGAACCCATCTTGCTCTCAGCACCCTCTTGAATCCTGGCTCCAATACCTGGTTTCCATGAGCCAGTCTCCAGCAACCCTTAGCCTGTGCGGGTCCTCTGACTGCAAGTTGCCTAGTTGTGTAACAGTTAGCACAATTCCTTTACAATACTAGCAATCAGGACACGGGTTCAAATCCTGCACTGTCTTTAAGGAGGTTGTACATTCTCTCTATACCTGTATGGGTTTTTCCCGGGGTGCTATTCAAAACATACCAGAGGTTTAGGTTAATTAGATATAAATTGGTAGACAAGGACTCGTGGGCTGAAATGGCCTGTTACCGTGCTCTATATCTAAATTTTAAAAAAATTGAAACTGTGAAGGACCCTCAGCCACTGAGCTTCTCTCTGGTCCGCTGCTCTCCAGAGACTGCAACCCCTTGCTGCCGAACATCTTGGGCAAAGACCTTCACAGTTGCAAAATTTGACTTACTAACACTGTTGGCTCCTTTAACAGGCCGTTTAAAGCCTGTACAGAGCTGCTAGCATTAGGAGCACCACTGTGTCTCCGCTCTCCCATGTCTGCACAGGGGTAGCTCTGCCATTATACCAACTCCAACAGCACTGCCTTTTTTATAATCAATTAAATTAGAAATGGAACTATCACAATACTGGGAGTGTACCCAATGGAACATTTCTGTATGTTCTAACAGCAAGAAGTTATTTAAAGGATTAAAAAAAAACATTTACATATCTATTAGATTTTCAACTTATCAAAAGGACTATGTGGTGGAAGCCATGGGTGATTTTAACATGCATGTTGATTGAAAGAATCAAGTTGAGACTGGATCCCAAGAATGAGAATTTGTAGAATGTACAAGGTGGCTTTTTAGAGCTGCCTGTTGATGAGCCCACTAGGGGATTGCTGCACATCCCATAATACATCAGAGGTGATTAGAGAACTTAGGGTAAAGAACCATTAGGAGGCAGTGATCACATTATGATCATGTACAATTTGAGATTTAACAAGGAGAAACTTGTGGTGAAACCTCTATTGTGTATGTAAATGATATGACCTTTTATGTTTGACCCTGCTCTCATTGGCCGGCTCATGACTCCTCTCCTTTATCTCCCATAAAGGCTGTCTTGCCACAACCCTGCCCCAGTTTGAGCCCGGGTCAGTGTGAGCCAGCAATACGAGGGATGCTGTCCATCTTTTGGTAATAAACGCCTTCAGTTCCAGTAGCTTCAGTCTTTGGGTATTTGATCGTGCATCAATTTTATTAGCAAGACTTTGTTTCTTTGGAACATGGACAGATATTTGAAGCTGGACCTAGAGATTGACCCAAGAGAACCTGAAGCAGCCAACAAATTCATGCTCTGGCGTGATACCCATACAGGTATCAAATAACAAGCTCCATCTGCTATTTTCGTACATCGGGCACCGAATCTACCAGATGGTCTGGGATTGTCAGACCTATGGAGATGTCATGGACATCCAGTACAAGGTACAGGTGACCTGGCGAAACATTCAATGAGACACCTCATGAGAGATTCTTTACATTCCCCAGGAGATCAGTGTCGGGAACTACCTTACCCACTTGACTGACATTCCCTGGGCCCATCCTACTTCACAAGCATGCAAGGACCCAAAAGTCTGAACCTCTGGTCGAGAGGGTCCAGCTGCTCCACGCTAACCCACAGTACGCCTACGTGGCATTCCCGGATGGACATGAGGACACAGTATCCATCTGGGACCGGGCGCACACGGGAGCATCTGGAACCCCCCCCCCTTCAACCAGCTAACAGGTACGCTCCCCCCCCATCCCAGCTCTCCAGGGCCTCAGATCCCTACCGCCACCCCTTCGGCCAAACTGCCAGCCAACACATACCCGCCCCCCCCCCCCCCCCAGTTTAACCAAGCACCCTGGCTGGGCCAGCCACAGCCGATGGAGATCACCACAGACTCCCAAATGGGAGCACACCAGTCACAATGCCAAAGGAGGCCGCTGAACTTATGAGGGCACCTGACTGCACCACAACCTCATGGGACTTTTTAAAAAGAGGAGGTGAACGTGGTGAAATCACTTGTGTATGTAAATAATATGACCATTTATGTTCGACCCTGCTCTCACTGGCTGGCACATGACTCCTCCCCTTTATTCCCCATAAAGGCTGTCATGCCACAACCCTGCCCCCAGTTCGAGCCCAGGTCAGTGTGAGCCAACAACACAAGGGATGCTGTCCATCTCTTGCTAATAAAAGCCTTCAGTTCCAGTATCTTCAGTCTTTGCATAATTGATCTTGCATCAAAACTAAAGTCAGATATGTTGGTATCTGAATGGATAAAAGGAATTACATTGGTGTGAGAGAGGAAATGGCCAAAGCGGATTGGAAGGGGGACTAGTAGGGAGGACGGCAGAGCAGCAATGGATGGGGTTTCTGCAGCAAATGAGGAAGGTGGAGGATAGATACATTAAAAAAAGAGAAAATATTTGAATGGAAATTGTCACAACTGTAAATGACAAGAGGAGCCAAAGCCATCACCAAATAAATTGTGGGAAGTTTTTAAAAACTTGCAGAAGGCAAATAAAAAAACTCATAAGGAGGGAAACGATAAAGTATGAATGCTAGCTAACAAATAATATTGAAGAGGATACATAAAGCTTATTCAAATATATAAGGAATAAAAGAGAGGTGTGAATAGATATAAGACCACTAGAAAATGATTCTGTAAAAATAATAATGGTAGACAAGAAGATGGAAGACATTACATGCATGCTGGAAGCCCAAGGGTATCAGCAAAGAGAAATTACAAGGGAGAAGGAGAATGGTCTAAGGTGGATAAGTCTCCCAGACCAGATGGGTTGCACCCTTGGGTTCTGAAAGAAGTAGTATTAGAGATTGTGAAGGCATTAGTCATGATTTTTCAGGAATCAGTAGATTCTGGAATGTTCTGGAGAAATGGAAATTCACCAATACCATTCCACTATTTAAGAAGGGAGGGAGGCAGCAGAAAAGAAATTAAACACCAGTCAGCCAGACATAGTGGTTGGGAAGATGGTGGAGTTGACTGTCCATGTTGAGTTTGCAGAGTACTTGATGGCACATGACAAAATGGGTCAAAGTCAGCATGGTTTCCTCAAGTGAAATCCTGCTTGACAAACTTATTGGAATTCTTAAAGTAGCAAGCAGCCTAGATAAAGGAGTTATTGTGTATTTAGATTTTTAGAAGGCCTTTGACAAGGTGCTGCACACAAAACTACTTAACAAGTGCCCATATATAACAGGAAACATGTTAGCATAAGTAGAGCATTGGCTGATGGGCAAGAAGCAGAGAGTTGGGAAAAAAGGATCATATTCTGATTGGCTGCCAGTGCTATTGGTGTTTCACAGGGGTCAGTGTTGGGGCTGCTTCTTTTTATGCTTATATTAATTACTTAGATTATAGAATGAATGGCTTTGTGGCCAAGTTTTCAGATGATACGAAGAAAAGCAGAGATGCAGGTAGTATTGAGGAAACATGGAGGCTGCAGTAGGACTTAGACAGATTAGGAGAATGAGCAGAGATGTGGGAAATGAAATATCCACAAAATGACCCACGACTGCAATGCCAGATCCTGCCTCAACAAAGTTTCCAGATGACACGACAGTAGTTGGCCTCATCAGCAACAACGATGTTGAAATACAAAGAAGGGTGGAAAATCTCATAAAATGCTGGAAGAATAAAAACCTGAGTCTCAATGTGGACAAGACTAAGGAGATGATTATAGACTTCAGGAGGACCAAGACGACCACCTGCCACTATAGATCACTAAGTATGTTATGTCTATAATAGAGACAGTGGAGAGCACCAGGTTTCTCAGAGTTCACTTTAGCAAGTGACCTATTCTGGACACACATCTCCTCACTTGTCAGGAAGGCTGAACAACAACTGTACCTCCTTAGAAGGCAATGTTGGCAAGGCTATCGTCCACCTGTCAACATTCTATAGGAGCTCTATTGAGAGCATCTTGGCCAGCTGTTGTAGAGCAGTGGTTGCAAAGATTTTTCAGGCTGCCAACCCCTTGGCTCCCAGGCCACATCCCAAGTGTCCCTCCCCCCACCCCCCATCATCCCCACACACATACAATGAACACACAGCTCTCTCTTGGTATTAGGTTTACTGCAAATTTAAACCAATAACTAATCTAACACTATAAACAAATGTTTGTATTTCACAGAAAAAAATCTTATAGTAAACCAAATTTATAGTAAACCAATCACCATCCTGGAGAGTCACCATTCCGAAGAGTCACCGTCCCAGGCAGTCGTTTGTTGTCCTGAGTGTTTGCCATCCCATGCCATCTTTAGTGATCCCGTCCTGGTCAATCATCGTCCCCAGCCATCACCGTCCCCAGCAGTCACCATCCCAGGCAGTCACCTCCATCCTCTCCTCACCTGACGTATAGTGCACGATGAGCATTGTGGGCCAAGTTTTCTGGAAACATTCAGATTGCCCTCTTTTTTCTCACCTCCCCTTTCGATCTTTCCACTGCTTCCAAGGGGCAGCATCACCCAGTTTGGGAATGACTGCTGTAGAGCATCAGATCCAAGGTACTATGAAAGTGGCAGAGAGGATCACTGGGGTTTCCCTGCCCCCTCCCCATCAATGAGATATATTGGGATCATTGTATAAAGAGAGCTCTCAAAATCAGGGAGGACCCTTCCACTCAGCATGCAGTGTCTTCCAGCTGCCTCCATTGGGAAAAAGTTAGACAAGTATTAGAGTCAGAATTACCAGGCTGAGGAACAAACACCTTTTTCCCTTGTGCAATTCTCCGTAACTCTACTATCTATTAATAATATTTATTTCAATATATGTACATATGCACATGTATCATTTGTCTCTATATATGTTATGTCTGTATGCATGTTTTGCACTGTTCTGCACCATGGACCAGAGAATGCTGTTGCATTAGTTTGAATAACAAATAAACTTGAACTTGAACTCAATCCACAAAATAAAATGTCAGAAAGTGTACGGACATGCACTTTGGTAGAAGAAATAAATAGTAGACTGTTTTCTAAATGGGGAGAAAATTGAAAATTTCCAGATGCAAAGGGACCTAGGGGTCCTTGTGAAGGATACCCTGAAGGTAAACTTACAGGTTGAATCAGTGATGAAAAGGAAAAATACAATGCTGGCATTCATTTCAAGAGGAATAGAATATAATCAGTCCTCATTGAGGGCTCCACAGTGGAGAGGGTCAAGAACTTCAAATTCTTGGGTATCAACATCTCCGAGGATCTATTCTGGAGCCTCTATGTTGATGCAATCACAAAGAAGACTCGCCAGCGGCTATACTTATGAAGTGTCTGAGGAGATTTGGTATGTCACAGAATTATCTTGAAAACTTCTTCCAGTGTACCGTGGAGAGCATTCTGGCTGGTTGTATCAATGCCTGGTATGGAGACGCCAACTCTCAGGACAAGAATAACCTCCAGAGGGTTGTTAACTCAGCCTGCGATATCACAGGCACCAAGGACATCTATATGAGGCGGAGTCTTTTAAAAGCATCCTCCATCCTAAAAGACCCCCACCACCTAGGCCATGCTCTTTTCACTCTGCTACCTTCAGGAAAAAGGCACAGGACCCTAAAGATGAGTACTCAATGGCACAAGGACAGCTTCTTCCCTGCTGCCCTCAGATTCCTAATAATCAATGAACCAAAGGCACTGCCTCACTTGTCGTGCACTATTATATTTTTATATGGTAATGTTGTAAGATGGTTATTATTTAAATGTTTGCTCTATGATAATGCTGCAAAACTGAATTTCATGACTTATTCATGACAATAAATTCTGATTCTGATTAGAGTAGCAATGTGATGTTGAGGCTTTCTAAGGCACTGGTGAGATCTCACTTGGAGTATTGTCAGCAATATCGAGCTCCTCATTTAAGAAAGGATGTGCTGACATTAGAATAGGTTCACAAGGGTGTTTCCGGGAATGAAAGGAAATATGAGGAATGTGGACGAATAGATGTAGAAAGGTTATTTTCCATGGTGGCTAGGACAAGTGGGCATAACTTCAGGATTGAAGGGGATCCACTTATATCAGAGATGTGGGGAAGTTTGTTAAACCAGAGGGTGGTGACTCTGTGGAATGCATTCCTAAAACTCAGGTCCCTCTGAGAGAAGAAAATGCCTCATCAATATTTTAATTAGTTATCTTTTTTATTTTTAAACTGTAATCTTAGTATTAGATTCTCCCATAAAAAGAAACATCCCCTCCAAACCATCATGACCCATCTGAATCTTATACACTTCAATCAAGTTCCCTTGCACATTTCTGGACTCTGCCAGATACAAGCCCAACCCATCCCATGTTCCCTCATAAAATAACTCACCTATTCTTGTTGTGAGAAAATATTCTCTGAATTGTTTCTGAGATCCTGCATCTTTCATGTAGTCTGTGAAAGTCCCAACAGTCAACGTTTTTGAAGACAGCACCATTGATCTTACTTAATTTGCTCTTGAAGGTGGTCGCCCACACATATACTTATTTTAAAAGAATTGCTGTAGGGACTCGATAGTTCCATCTTAGAATCTTCAGCACCAGGTGTAATTTATGCTTATTGCAGACATGTAGATTTCAAGATAAGAAATATCCCTCAGGTGCACTTTGTGCTGAATGTAGTATGTCCATTTATCATTGATAGATTTATCCACCAAAGAATTTCAAACTCTGGTGAGAGAGTTTTGTGCTCAGATTTTTTGTTTGTTAATAGTTTGGAATATCCATTCTGAAAGGTGGTGGAAACAGATTCAATAAAGCCTCCAAGGAGAGATGAACAATTTCAAAGAGCTGACAGGAGCTCATGTCTTTCAATGTTATTTTTAAATATTGGTAGCTAATGCATCTCTTGTGAATTTGATCCTTGAACTGATTTATTTTAAGAGGAATTTCTTCCACAATTTTGTTTCTTGTCTCATTTTCTGATTTCTTTTTTGCATCAATCTTTCTGTTTCACTCTCCCTTTGCCTTTCTTGTCACTACCATTTTATGGATGCTAATGCAATTTTTGGAGCAGATTTTTATCTTCATGTCGGTGAAACAGCAGTTTTTTTGACTGGCACTGTGTGAGTTGGTACATCACTTGATCCGTTCCAGGATAGCCATCTGACATGCCATTCTAAGCAACCAGGAGATTCAATATTGGGATTCAGCATGGAGCAGTGTCATATTTCAGCTACAGCCATAATACACACCAAGTCTCCAACACACTAAATGGAAACTTCCAAGCAAGAATGCTCAGATGTGTCTTACAGCAGTATGGACATCGATTTTAAAACTTTTATTTTGATAGTTGGCACATATTCTGTATTCCATTAGCTTTGAAGCCAGTATATTTAGTATGTTCTTATCCAAGCTGTGCTAATCCATGGAATGGGACTGAAGAACAGCTCTAGAGCATATGTGTTGATGTAGTCCTCCAATTCATATGTTTGGAAGAGAGATTTGAAGAGATGTCATGCAAGCCCCCAGCAAATGGTTGAAGAGATAAGACAAGATAATGAGTTTATTGTCAAACATATACAGATACTGAAATCCTTACGTGCTGAACCCAAACAGGAACTTTGTGAAAAAAACCCAACTATGATAATATACATTACCTATCATATGGAAGCCTTCATTCATAAACCCTACAAGGAATCCTGGAAAAACTCCATTACTCAGAGAACAGTGAGAATGTTGAACGTTACCACAAAGAGGAATTGGGGCATACACAAGAGATGCTTTTGTGAGGAAACTAATTAAGTATATAGAAGAAAAATGAATGGAATGTTATTTTATAAGAGATGAAATAAATAGAGTGAGAAGAAGCTTATGAGTTCAAGTTTGTTTATTATCATCTGACTGTACATACAACCCAATGAAACAGCATCTCTCCAGGCCATGATGCACGTGCAAAAATACACAACACACAATACAGAAAGATCACATAAATAATCAAAATAAAGATATATAAATATTTGGGATGATTGTCACTGTTACAGGATACTGTACATCAGTCTCACAGCCTGTGGGAAGAAGCTTTTTCCCAGCCTGGCCATTCTGATTTTGGTGTTCCTGTACCTTCTTCATCTTTGCATAGCATCAATCCACAAAATGTTGACTTGAAACCATCAGGTGCATGGCTGTGCTAAACTAAGGAATAGTGCTGTAGAATAAGACAGAAGGAAGTCTTTTTTTCATAGATAACTTTTGTAGAATGAATTCAACTTAAACAGGTCTGAGCAAATCTGCAGCAAAGTGAAGGGGCCAAGAAATTATACTGTATTGGTAAAGGCATATCAGAAGTCTGGAGCATGATGGGCCATTAAATATTGTGATTGAAAGCTCTTCCCTGCAAACATCCACAGCATGCAAGGACCAAGGTATGCCATTGATCAGGCTTCATCACTTCTTCATTAGCTCTGCCATCTCATAGTGCATAGGATTGTGAGTCAGGGTTGAGTAGGGTTTTCATATGGAGTTATGTGGGAGTCATGCCGAAGAGGAGTTGGACGGGAGAACATTAGGGGAACAGGGGAAAGACTAACAAAGATAAATGAGAGAGTGTATTGGAAGCTTGACAGGTGGAAATGAGATGATGGGAGGGAATTATGGGCAAAGATCAAGCTGGAAATTGGAGGGATGAGCAAATCTGAATGTGGGGGACTCATGATTGAGGTGGATGGATGAAGCTGGAGAGTCTGAGGAAAGGTCACTGTGATGATTGAGGGCTTAATTACAAAGGACAATCATGAGGCTGGTACACGGCTCCTGATTCCACCAACACTGTTCTCTTTACCTCATGATAAAGCACATAGTGAAGCACAGAACTGGCCTCCAAGCAATGGCCCTGTCTGCCATAGGAAGCCATTGAAGTTATCAAGTGTCTGATTGACTTGAATCAATGTCATGGGTAACTCATGGTGTTAACAATTTTCTTTCCCTTCCAACTGATATTTTGTTAATTGAAATTGATATTTGTTATGAAGAATAAACTATGTGATCCAATTTCTTGATCAATAAGTGTTATTCTGCTTTGCTCTGGGCTGAAAATTCCTGCCTACAGACTCTGAATTTATTCTCAACAATATCCCACCATTGTCCATTTATCTCCCTCTGGCCACTTGCTCAATTTCCCTCTGCCCCAATTTACTTCCTAATCTTTCTTTGACTCCCCAAATTAATTGTCATCAATGCTTCCATTGCAAAGTAAAGGCAGCCTCTTTATGTGGTGCGTATCACTCAGTTCCTATTTTCCATCACAAGTAGTGCAATATTCTAAACTATAAATCAAGAAGCTTACAAATGAGTCAAAAATTATTCATAGTATATCTTTGCCTGCTTACGTTATCTAATGCTTTCTAATTCACTGGATACCTATTGGGCTCAATTGAAAGACACACTGAGTTTACAGAATAAAAAGAAATAAATCAACTATGTTTGAAGCTATTTACAGATAATTGGACAATTATAAACCATCATATGAGCTGCTTTCACACCATCAGTCAAGTAACTGAAGACTATTTTCCAGCTAAAATATAAAAAAATGCTAAATTTCACAAATAGTTTCCTGAGTAGGTTGGTCAAAGGAGATATGTTATAAGGTTGTGAGGCTTCAGGGAGACTGATAGAAAATCTGTTGCCATAACATATTACACCATATCCTTGAACCATCTTAATTTCAGTAATATGTAATCTTAATGAATTGCACACCTTTGTGTTTTCTCTTCCAAATGCTTTATTCTTTAATCTAATCATTCATCTAATAACCACTTTCAGTATTTAAACACTTAATATAAATCTTCCATGCTTATGTTCTGTTTACAGTAAAAACAATAGCTTCATTTAATGCAATGATTAAAAATAACTTCCTGTTGCTGAGTAGCCACACAGAAACTTGTATGCAATAACACCACAAATAGGATATATTATTGATTAACTCATTCATTGGTTGCTTTTAACATGCAGATGGATTTGGCGATAAAAGCAGATTTCAATATTAAGATTAAAATTCCAAAAATGATTTATCTCACAAACAACAGTAATGATTTTAAATTACTAACTTTGTTAATATTCAGTGATCAATTTTTAGAGATGAAGGGGAAACTTACAATTCTCACGCACAAATAGTAAAGGTCTGAAATACTATAAAAGAGGAAATGCTGTAAAAGAACCAACAACTAGGTATCTTTCTCCTGTAAAAATATGGAAATGCTGGAAGAACTCAATAGATCTCAGTGTCCATTGGAGGTAAAGATATATAGCCAACGTTTAGATCCTGAGTTCTTCTTCAATGTATGAGTGAACATCAGGAAAGGAGCCTATATTAGAAAAGGGAAGAATGGGAGGGGGAGGAGTACAGACAATCAGACAAAAGGCATTAATTTGGATTTAATAAGAGGGCAGGAGAGAGGAAGGGTGAGAGTTGATAGAGGAATGTTAGTTTTTGTGTCTGTGAAAGAAGACAGAGAGAAAAGGTAAAGAGAGAAAGAGACAGAGCTGGTGGAAAGATGGAAAAGATGGGGGGGGCGGGGTAACAGAAATTGGGGAAGTCCAATTTAATGCCAACTAGTTGGAGGGTGTCAAGACAGAATATGGGGTGGTGTTCCTCCAACTTGCAAGTGGTCTCAGACTGGCAGACCATGAACAGACATGTCGGCAAGTGAATGGGGGTGGGGAACTGAAATGATCACTGCCACCACAATAGCAGGGATCTTCCAGTGCCCAATTCCCTGCCTCATTCCTCTTCCTACTAGTCTGTCCATGGTCTCATGCACTGCTAGACTGAGACCATCCACAATTTAGAGGAATAAATCCAACCGGATGGCATTAACACTGACCTCCGATTTCCATTACCTCCCCCATCTTTTTCTTGTCTCCTTTCCTCTAGCTTTGTCTCTTTCTCTCTTCCTTTTTCTCTGCGTCTCCTTTCACAGAGATAAAAACTATCCCCATCCTCCTATCAATTCTCCCCTTTCCTCACTCCTGCCCTCTTATCATATCCAATTAACACCTTTGTCTGTTGGTATGTTCTCCTCCCCCTCTCATTTTTACCTTTACACAATTTTTTTTAAAATATAGGCTCCTTTTCTACTTTTTTCTCATACCTTGAAGAAGGGCTCAGTCCTGAAACATTTGTAATATATCTTTACCTCCTATGGACGCTGTGAGACCGGCTGAGTTCCTCCAGCATTTCTGTGTTTTACTACAATCATAACACATTTCGTGTTTTACGTCTTTCTCATGTCATCTACTGCAGAAGGGTAACTGATTTACTGGGTCAGAGATCCACAATTACCTCACTTGGGGGGGGATACTGAAGAAGAAGTGACCTCACAACCATTTCTATACATTCAATGGGTGAGCAGTCAATAAATATTCATTTCATGAAACAAAGTGACACAATCAGAAAATTGCACTGACTCATTCTTCTGAATATTAAAACAAGCAGGTGTAGTAGAATAAAACAACCTAATTAGGAATCATGTATGCATCATAGAAATGTTGCATGAGTAGTTTACTGTTTTACTGTTTTTTAATTTTCTGTTTTACTGTTTTTTAATTTTCTTTTTCTCCTATTCAAGATGCAAAAAGGAACGCTAATGATAGAGGAGTAATAATCCCAGCTAAAGAAGGAAATACGAGTAGAAGCCTCCAAAAAGTAGGTTTTATGGAGCCTTGAAAATGAAGAAGAGAAAGGTGCAGAGATGATGGGGTTGAGAGAAAAAAATACATGCAAGTTGAGACTTGGGCATCAATGTTAGATGAAGGGAAGAAAAATGCGTAAGAGATTTATAGCATTTCTAGAGTTGTGGGCTGGATTATTTATTCACATTTGAAGGGTAGTGAAGATTGGGAGACACAAATAGGAAAGGTAGGAATTATAAATAAGTACAATTTGGTATAGGTTAGAAGACTGGTTGCAGAATTTTTGGATGGAATATAATTCACAGGGACTAGAGGACGCAAGTCCACCAGGAGAGCAAAGTAATAGTTGAATCCGGTGTTAAGAAAAGGACACCTAAGGGTTTCAGTAGCTGATGAGCTGTGGCAGGGCAGTCGGCATTGGCCAGCAGTTACAGATAGGAAAGCTTGATCATGGAGTACTAAGGGGATGGAAGCTCAATTCTGGATCAGATGTGATCCTAAAGTTGGATCTCTCTTCAGCCTAAAGAATGACTGGGCAGGGTTTGGAATGATGACAAGGATACAAATTTATAATCGGAGTTGAAGGTGGTGCCTTTGGCCTTCTAGGTGTTTGACTCCAGAGAATTCCTGTTCTAAAACAGATTCAGACTAGCATTCTGACAATAAGGATAGGTAGGGAAAGATAGAACTGGATGGAATCAGAATACTTGTGCAACTGATCATGATGTTCTTGTAGCTGCAGAGACACCAATTTGGAATTGAAGAAAGTTTGTGAAAGTAGATGCAATTTGTATATTCATTGAATAAATTTGAAAAGCATCTTCCAACAGGAATCCAGGTAAAATAATCTAATGTGGACATCTTACAGTCAACCTAGTATTCTGATGTTTGTTAAAATGAAAAATGAGATGATAAATGTTACTAATTACTAATTTTTGGTACATTCAATAATGTATCAGTTGTCCTCTGCAGTAGATCAGTGGCTCTGCAGTAGACCCGGCTTTATCCCCATAACTCTTGATGCCTTGGTTGATTTACTTTGCTTTGTGACAAAGGAGAGATTCTCTATTATGGGGACATTACAGTTATTGTCCATTTTGGTACATTGAACTACACTTTAACCTTTCTCGTTAACTTTCTAAATTTCCCCTCATTTTCCTTTGCCCCAATATTTTTTTAAAATCATATTTATTGTCTTGATTTTCTCATTTCACTTTGACATCATTCCTCATGGAACATCTCCCTCTTTCCTTGTATGTAAACCAGTGTTCAATGAATAAAAAACATTTCTTCCTCATCAGTCTTTCAGCCACACCTTTAATTATCTGACCTTATCACAGAAAAGTGACCCTGCTGACTAATGCCCATTATTGAGGGAGCATGTAGCCATCTAGGACGGTTTCAATATTTGGAAGACTGAAGCTATTCCATGTCCCCGTAACTAGTAAACTCCATTGTAAACTTCTGCACACCCCATTATGGCACAGATACAAAGTATGTTAAAGCCATAGTCATAGCTCAGAAACAGGCCCTTTGGCACAACTCATGCACACTGACCAAAGTGTCTACCTGAGCTGGTCCCATTTGCCTGTGTTTGATCCATAATCCTCTAACCATTTACTATTCTTGCAGTTGTCCAACGTTGCAATTGTACCCATCTCTACAACTATCTCATCACACAAATTCATGTGGATCGCCAAAGAGGAAAAGTGAAGCACTGCTTCTGTTGTATTCATTGCCTCCATTGTTGTCCTAAAGAATAACAAGGTTCCTGCTGAATTCACCATCTGATTCATGCTACAGAATTTCACCATATAAAGTGGATGACCATGCAGCAACAAGAGGAAAAGTGCCATAAGGCTGCAGTATCCAACAATGCAAATGAGGAATAGGAGGAGGGTAATGAAGTCTGGAAAAAAAGGCATAGGAATTTGTGAAAGAAAATTACTTTCACAAAGAAACATATTCCAAAATTAAACCATTTTATTTTTTTGTCCCAGGAAGATGCTAAAAATTCTCAGTGCTGAAATGCTAGTGTTATTTTCTTCTAGCATCTGTTCCCTTTCCACACAACAAAGAAACATAAAGATCCATGTTTATTAGGTGAGATATGGGTTTAGAATTTTTAAAGTTTTGAAATTTATTTACAAGATGGTAAAGGCCAATTTTGGCCATTGAAATCCATTCCACCTACTAATGCCTTACGTTTTTGAGGGGTGGGAGGAAACCAGAGCACCTGGAGAAAACCAAAGAGAAAACATATAGTGCTAGATTTGAACCTGGGACACTGGCGCTGTAATAGTGTTGTACTAATCACTATGTTTTTGGTGCCACCCCTTTTCTGGGACAAACCCCCCCCCCCCCCTATAATTGGGCACTAGAATGCAACCTGCTGATGGAAGGGATGTTAAGTTTGTCGAATGATAAACTGCTCTTAAATTGTGCAATCATTTTTCCCAATCAGGTCTCCTTCTCACCTGCATCCATTTATTGAACAGCACAGCATATGGATGAAAGCTGAATGGTGGGCCTTGTATTTCTATCATATTCTGACACCTTTGACCCCTGAATGCACTGCTGGGATTGGCACCAATGAAGTGCCCTGAGAGGAAAGCAGAATGATAACCAGTGATCACAGAACATGCCTCCTTCAGGGGAATGAAAAGGGATTTTCATTAAACTCCATTCTCTTGAACAAATATTTGGGTTTTAACATATTGGAGAAGGATTTTTCTGATCTCACAGTGATATTTTTCATCCCTTGCAGGACGTCATATACTTTATGAAGGGATAGTGAGCATTTATACTACCCCACACATTATTGCAGGAGTGTGGATGAGCGTAAACAGAGTAAAGGGTCTTTTCTTACTGATTTTTGTCCAAATACTAATTTTCAGAAACTTATATGGCAATTGCTGTTCTTCCCCAGAGATTTTAAGTTTATAATACTGAAAACAAATAAAAGATTTCCTATCATATCTGTTAAAATTCATGCAAGTTATGATGTTCTCAGGCTTAGGTGAATGCTTTCCAGAAGCTTTCTCATGTGACTTCTTACAGCCAAGTAAACCATCTATTAATCTCCAAACATGTCGATCATCCGAATAGATGGCCTACTCTCACCAATTGTTCTGGGGAAGCACTTATTATTGCTGAATTAGAATTTTATCCACCTCCAATACTTTTTTCAGTAATGAACAGATGCATTCTGAGGAAATACGAAAAATATTTTTAAAACATAAAATTATTGAAAAGAACTGCACAGAAAAAGGACTTTTCAGGCCAGCTCACCTATCTGACCATGATACCCAATGTTGCTGATCCAATTTCACTGCATTGGGCCATTATCCTTCTACACTGATCCAAACATAATATGAATGTTGCCATTGTACCTACACCCATTACTTTTGTTGGTAGATTATTCCAGATACTCAGATCTCCTGTAAATTTCTTCCCTCTGGCCTTAAACCTCCAGTTTTAGACATCCCTGAACTGGGAAAAAGATTCTGACTTTGCCCCCTCATAATTTTATAAACCTTCAGCTTGCTATGTTCCAGTGAGAATATAACCAACCTACCCAATCTCTTATCTGCAGCCATCCATACTAGGCGACACCCTGGGATTTTTTTCAACACTCTCTCTATTGCTATTGCACCCTTGTACACAAACTGGACACATAATTTTAAGTGTGGCCTGATTAATGTTTCATTTAAGTGCAACTAAATGATTTAACTCTTATATTCAGTGACTTGGCCTTTGATAACAAATGCGCCAAATGGTTTTTTTCTGTATCATGTTCACCTGGTGGGGGTGGGGGGGTCGATGGGACTATCCAAAGGGTTAAAAAAATGCCGGGGATTGAAAGGAGGGTTGATAAATGCCGGGGGGGGGGGAGGGAGTCAATTGAAATGTTGGGGTCTAAAGTACTGTAGAGCAAGAGGTCCTCACTCCTGCTGGCAGCCCAAGGTCCCTGCTCCTGTCAGAGAGCTTGAGGTGCCCCCTTCTGCCAGCAGCCTGAGGTCCCTGCACAAGCTGGGAGCCAGAGATCCCGTTCCTGCTGCGAGCCCGAGATCCCCCCCTCCTGCCGAAAGCCTGATGTCCACGCTCCCGCCGGGAGCCTGAGGCCCCCACTCCTGCTGGCAGCCTGGGGTCCCTGTTCCTGCTGGGAGCCCGATGACCCTGCTCCTGCTGGGAGTCTGAGGCGACTTATTCAATGTGGATGGCACCATACCCAATGCTGAGAATTGAATTGCCTTCGCTGATGCTGAAGACTTGTACCCAGCTCCGTTTGATATCTTCCCAGCCAAAAGCAAAGGTTTTTTTTACTGTTATTGTAATCACTTGCTTGCTTAATTTACAGATTTGTTACTTGGCATTTGGGGTGTTGAAACAAAGTTTGGGTTGTTGCTGGAAGACCCGGACACCATGCATATGGTATGCAGTTTCCCTCACTAATACATATGAAAACTGCACATCTACCTATTTATTTATGTACATGCCTGGAGGTCTATGAGGGATCAAGAATTCCATGAAGGGGTCGATGGTCTAAAGAGTTTGACGACCCCTGGTATAAACAGTAGGTCCAGAATTTGACCTCCCAAAGTGCATTACCTCGGATTAAATTCCATCTGTCATTGCTCCACCCAACTTTCCAGCTGATCTATAGTATATCCATTGTAGTAAACCACCGTTATGTCATGATTGGCTGCTGCCGGCTGGTCCTGCCTCCTGAGATTGATTCTACCCATAGCCCCTTGCATGCTCCCCCTTTCACTTTGCTTCGACCAGTTAATGAAGTAGTCTGTTGTTCCAATCTTTATTTAATAAAAGCCTGACAGTTTCACAACTCCATTCTTTTGTGATTATGATGGTACATCAATTTTATTAACTAAAAAGTTCAAAGAAGCATGGAACAGTACCTGAAACTCGAGAAACTTGTCATCAACCCCTAGTTGTCAAGACACCCCAAAAATGATCGAGCTTTGGCTACGCTGCTTGAAAACTTCCTGGCGGCAGCCACAGACACCATCACCATGGATGCTAATCATCTGAGACTACTCCTCTCGTGGGTCAGGCCCCAAGTGTTCCCGATGATCAGTGACGCCACTCGTACCACGTAGCTATGGAGATCCTCAAGGCCCAGTATCACAGGAAGGTTAATGAGGTTTATGCCAGGTACCCCTTGGCCACCAGAAAACAACGACTTAGTGAATCAAGCGCTAAGTACCTGGAGGCCCTCTGGAACCTGTGCAGAGTGTACAATTGTAAGGCTGTGTTGGCCGCCCAGAATGCAGAGGATCTCATCTGCATCTCCGGGTATATACAGCAACAACTACTGGAAAAAAAGTTACTCAGTCTACAAAGGGTGGTTGAACTTATAGAGACACTGGATGTGGCCCTCCAGAACTTTGATGATTATTTGCCTGCTTGGTCATTGCTATCCTGGCACAGGGCATTGTCCCGCCCCATGAGTGACTGGTCCTCTACATCATCCCACTACTCTAGTGATCTGACCTCAGTCGCCGTTGCAGATGATCTCCTAAATTGCTACTTCTGTAGACAGGGTAAGCACCTGAGGAAACGCTACCCTGCCAAGAATGCAGTGTACTCAAGGTGCTGGAAAAAGGGACAAAACACCAAAGTTTGCCAGTCCAAACCATCCACAGAATCTCACAGTGCCAAGTGCGAACAGTCTCCACTTCGGTGTATGCGATCGGTGCCATCTTCCCTGCACACCAGCAATGCCATGTGGGAGTTATGAGGGCCACCATTTTGGACTGTGTGCCAAACACCATCTATCCTAGCATACAACACCATAAAAGGTTGAGGCCAGCCATCTTGGGCCCAAGGACAGCCATTTTATGAGTACCCACCAGACTCGGACAATGAGTCGAAACTGGCTCCATCACCCTGAACCAGGAGGCACCACAGGAACTCGCCAAGTCCATGATGGACATCCAGATAAATGGCGCGTTATCAAGTGTTCATTTGATAGTGGGAGTACAGAAAGTTTCATCCACCCCGATGCCACTAAACGACTGACACTTAAGGTAAGGCCCACTAAACTCAAGATATCACTCGCATCCAAATCATACACAGCAGTCAACCATGGGT